>NC_062218.1:24824121-25458942 GCF_902686445.1 Sciurus carolinensis | reverse complement strand
ATAGGTTAATTGGGTTTTTCCAATATTAAGATGCTAGGAACTTTTCTTGTGATGTGTTTTCTGCACCTCAATAAAAGGGAACTCTTGCTCCTATACTGCTAATGTTTTATAAGGTCAAAGCATGCATTATTTTATGTGGACAATAAGTTGGCAAACCCAAATATTCCAATGGCAACACAGTAAACATTTGCTGATTTTGATGGCATGACACCATACACTGGCCTTACTAGACTGAATTTTAGATTACAAGAAAATCATTAGCCACTCTCTTAATGCTATTGTAGATTACCCATTCATTTGGGTGGTTGCATATTGTGAAAAATAGTTTCCATAGAAGTACAGTTGAAGCAATTAACTGCTATACATTTAATTAGGCCATTTGGCTTATGTATTGGTAATAAAATACTGTTAAATTGAAATGAGATAAAATTAAATCTTCCATTCCAAGCACTTATTTAATCAGATAAATAATATTTTATCCTCTTGGGATTCCTTATGGATTAGGGTTTTAAAAGTTGGGTTTGAATCTGGAAGGGCTCTCATTCTCCCCCTCCAATTTTCTTTTCAAATGATTATAGTGGTATCTACTCCAATTTCTTAGTGAAACTCTATACACAGCTTTTTCCAATGCCATTCAATTTCTAAACATTTTTCTTGTTTTTAAGTGAAGTTTTGTCCCTTTCTATCTAGGCAAATTTTTATTGACTGAGTAGAAAATGTCAAAACCTGTTCAAAGTGTTGAGATGCAAATAGGTTATATTGCAGGAAAAAGACATACATTAAAAAAATGACACAAATAATTTGAGAAAAGAAAGGAAAAAAATATCAAATGATACAGATAGGATGTCAAGGTTGATAAACAATCCTCACTGCTAGTTTGAGAAGTTGTACTAAAGGACATATTATTTGAGCCATGTCTTGAAAGGTAAATAAGTTTCCCTAAAATGTGAGGGGCATTCAGCCTGGAAGTTTCGGAGGGACTAGCATAATTTGAAAGTAAATATTTAACCAATAGATGATAACAATTTCTTTGGAGTCAAAGAATTTTAATATCTGAAAAAAATTCATAACATATAAATCCATATTTGCTAAAACTTTGTTTATATATGTATTTCTTTGTTTATATATGTATTTCATCTCCATTTGTATCAAACATGAAGAATCCTTATATAAATGCGCTGGTATGACGTGTCCCAACACTTAGGAAACTACAAGTGACGGGTCAGACGTTCATTAGCTTTGTAATGTGTCTTTTATATTGCAATCACTTTAGCTGTTCTTTAAGTAAAATTAGGCATTTCTTTTTATTATCTTGACCTACTCATTTATTGAGTTGAATGGCCAACCTGGGAACCTAGAATAAAATAAATTCATGTTACTTCATTTTTTTAAACATGATTCATTAGCAGATAGAGGTACAAATTTGGGAATAAAAGATAGGGAAGCAAAGAAATAACAGCAGCTATGGGACACAGGATCACTACTTAAATCTTCCAACAGAGGAATTTAAGTTGACACGAAAAACTCACTTCTATGGAGCATTTTTGTATTATTTGCCTAACATGTTGTATTTACCTCTAAGAATGGTCACTCCCCAGGAAAATGAAGCACTAGGAGAAGACCATCCTATGAGTCAAGTAAAGTTGACAAAGCACTGGTTTCAGTTTCTTTTCCAGCTCCAGAAAGAAGCCTGCAGCGCACACACACACACACACACACACACACACACGAAAACAAAACAAAACAAAACAAAACAAAACAAAACAAAACAAAAAAAACCAGGATGTGTGGTTTCCTAAAGCTTTATTTTATCCATTCTTGTATAATCTTAAGAAATATAGGGGGTGGGAAGGGTTAGTGTTGGGGTTGGAGTTGGGTTTAGGGAGGGGGGCAGGAATGGAGGAAGGAAGGACTGTATAGATGGAGGGGAAGGGTGGGAGGGGAGGGGGGGAAGGGAAAAAATGGCAGAATGAATCAAACAACATTACCCTATGTAAATTTATGATTACACAAATGGTATGCCTTTACGCCATGTACAGACAGATAAAAAACATGTATCCCATTTGTTTACAATAAAAAAAAAATAAAAAATAAAAAAAAAAAAAAAAAAGAAATATAGTAAAACAGAAGGAAAAAGAAAGAAAACTCTGAAATTGTTGAAGAAGCAAATGGGGATCTCAGATTACCTTTAGTTTGACCTGATATTTAAGTTTTCCTTTTCAAACTCCTTCAAAATTTTAGATTGAAAACTGTCTATTATTCTCTAAAAATAGCAGGTGAGTATGGTGAGTATTTATAAACATTTTCAAGCAAAGAAGATGCCAAGTATTTTCTCGGAATGAACAGATGGTTAATCAATCTTTTAGGATGTAAAAGTCTTTGCTTGATTTATAAGTGCCATTGATATGTTTTATAAACAGTTGTTTTTTTTTTTTTTTTAAGAAATGAGAAGAACTGCAGCTAGAATTAAATGTATATAGAAAAATTATTGATAATTATTGCATTTAAATGTTTTACAACATGTGGTATTTTTCTTGCAGTGATTCAAAAATACCCAGTAATTAATTAGAATTAAATATGACAGTAAAATCATGGTTAAAATGTTAGGATAAAATGACACAAATTTTTAATAACCTCTACCTGGGGACATGTATATGTATATGTATAAATTATATCTATTTTGTGTCCTTCAAATATAATTCTGTTATTTTAATTATATCTATAAATTACATTGAATCTTCTCTCATACTATTATATTAATTTTATATTAACATGAAAATCATAGTCTAATAATAATTATACATTTTCTGTGACCCTGTGATTTAAATATATTAATTTCTTAAAACAATATTTGTGAACACTGTAATAAAATGCGTGGTTATTGAGTAGGGTAGCTGTAAATTTCTTCTGGAATAACTGTAATTAAAATTTTTAACGCACAGTACTCCAATATCCCTAAAACAATAGCAATCTAATTAATAAAATAGATTTTCACCCTCATATTAAAATATAACACAGTTCAAAATATAGCATGAAATGGTATCCATTTTGAACTTCACAGACTTTAATAATTAGAAACATATTTTAGTGCAGAATAATAATCATTTTCTGATCACTTTTTTCTGCTTTATTTACTATATTTATAATATAAATCTAGAGCGCCTTTTTACCCAGAGAGAAAAATGGAGAATAATTAGAAAATTATAATCTAACTTTTCAAATCTTAGACATTATGCTTTTAAGGAAAAATTTTATTTATTTAAGGATAAGAAAACATTTTTAAAGCAAAAACAAAATGTCTATTAAATGTAGCATGTATGGTTACCAATAATACTTTTTGATTTTTTTATTCACTGAAATTCTTCTTTTATTTAAAGAGTTCTGTCTAATTACACTTGTAACATTAGAGAAAGTATTAATGAAGAGATGATGTGAAAATATTTCAAAAATTTTTTTCACTTCCGAAATTCAGATTTTCTAAGTAACATTTAACGATCTCAAATTCTGTGTTTTCCATTCAATACCATGCAGTTTGCCATCAACAATTTTATACTATGGTTTGTCTGGGAAATATAAAGTGTTAGGACATTTTAGAAGTGGGGATCTGTGGCATATCCTTGGATTATTGGTTTCCTGGTATAATTTCTTTGCAGAACAAGTGGCTATAAAAGCCCAAGTCTGACCCCAGAGTCTCTCTGGCAATCTGCTTCAACAGGTAGCCTTTTCTTCACATCCCAGCTCAGCTGAGACAGTACTCACCAGAGCTGAACAGAGGACAGTATCATATCCTTGAACTGCCAAAACAGTGAGATAGTTAAACCTCTTTTCTTTATAAAGTTAGCCTCACTCAGGTACTTTATTAAAGTGAAGAAAATCTAAATAATGCTGTGGTATACCCTTTCCTTTAAAAAAAAAAAAATGGTTCTAAGATGACTTTGAGATTATTTTTCCTCAATACATTTGTATCTGCTGCTCATGTTTTGAAATTTGCTTGTTTGAACTTATTGAATGGTGAAAATCAATAGCTTGCATAATAGTAGAGTAATATTATTTATTCATATTATACCTAAGCTATTTTGGTTTGAAATTTCACAAGCTTCAGGTAGCTAGTCATGCTAATAAAAATAATAACAACTTTCATAGGGTTAATTACCTTTGTAGTACACCATTGAACTTAAGAAGTGCTACACTTGCATAGACATAAATATATGGAAAAGATTTGCATCTTCCAAATGAGCAAATATGGAATTGAAGTTGAGGAAGCCCATAATATGTAATAAAAATTTATTGTATTTTAAACTGATGAGTAATTCATTTCCCTTTGTCTGAAATCCTTATGTCATTAATAATTTATAAAGATTAATATCTTGTAGCTAGGGTGCAGCTCAGTGACAGATCACATTCCTAAAAAGCATGAAGCCATGGGCCCAATCCCCAGCAGCAGTACAACAAAATAAATTAATATATTTATGAAATTACTCATCAAAATGTATATGTGTATGTGATATATATATATATTACATTTATATTGGTATATGTTGATGTATAAGTAAAACTATTTCTATTAAGTAAGTAGGAAATATTGTTTACTTGTCCCTTGCTGTCCAATTTCATTTTGAGAATCTAAGTGTGAGTATATTTCTCTACATAAGTATGCCTACTATTTCCTGTGATCTTTTCAATTTTTTTCATAATCTTAAATGATTTTTGAAATTTTTTTCCTTAATTACTGGCTACACTTTTAGTCTCACACAAAATGACTTTGTGGCAAAAGATTTTTATGCCTCTTCAACAAGAACTCCCAACATACTTTGGCAATTAAGAAAATGGGCTCTGGTGCTGGACTTCCTGGTATCCAAAGCATCCTGGTGGTCTGAGGTTATTTAACAGTTTCTTATCAATAAAATGGAAAAATGTATATATACTTCATATGTTTGCTGGGAAGATGTGTAGTTTCATCTACAAACTAGTAAGCATTATGTTAATGTTTGTATTCACATTATGATTACTTTGAAAATGAATGAGATCTAATGACCCCTGATAATAATGTGCAATGATTAGCAAACACTATAAAATATTACAGGATTCAGTTTCACAAGGGGCAATATGAAAGGAATGTGATTATCTGTATGTGCTTTTGGTGTAACCATATGATAAATGGTAAGGTGTTATTAGCATTCACCAGTGAATGGATTTATTGTGATAGTCTATGAAAGAGGACAGTTGTGAAAAACTTAGACATCAACACACTAACTTTTCTTAAATCCCACCCTTTCATAATTAGTTTCACTCTGTGAACTGTATCTTCTTTCTTGATACTCATCTGTCTGGGTTTATCATGAGTCCTACTATCTTCCTAAAAATTATTTCTACTTGTCCTTATAAATTTCACCATTTTTCCAGGAAATACACTTATTCTTCACTATGCCTGTATTTCACTATTTTTCCTACCTATTCTATCAAATAAATGCAATAGTCTTTCAATGCATCCAACTATTATTTTATAAAACAATAACCAACTTGCTACGTGGTGTTCAGGTGATTTTTTCGTGACTGGGGTGGCTGTGCTTACTTACACAAAAAGTATCTCAAGGTGAAATTGCTTAGGGGATTGGCATATTAAAGAAGGTAGTCAATGAATAATTATGCTAATGTAGCTGCTCAGAAAAAGTTATTGCTTACTGCTGTTAATAATATTTCAGATAATATTGATGACACAGAGTTATAGAATCAAATATGTTGACTCAATATCTGCAAGAAATTGATGTCAAGATCCCACCCCACACTCCCAAATGCCAAAATGTGCATGTGCATGTTCTTGTCCCTTATATAAAACAGCATAGTATTTGTGTATAACCTGTGCACCCTCCCATATTCTTTAAATCATTTCCAGATTACTTACACTACCTAATATAATGCAAATGTTATGTAAATACATCTTAAAGTGTATCATTTAGGGAATGATGGTAAGAAAAAAGTGTGCATGCTCAGTACAGAACATTTTTTTTTCTATTTTTAGACTTCAGTGCTTTAAATCTATGGGTACAGAATGCATAGAAGAGGGAGGGACAACTGTATAATAGTAATGGTATTAAGAATCGATCGTTGCATGGAAGAGTTTAATGTGGAAAAATGGCTTTATTGGCATGGCTTCATTTTCTCTCATAATTCAGCCAATATCATATAAATTAATTGACAAAAATGTTAAAAATATTTTGTTGCTCAATTGCTATTTACAAAATATTTTATGAAAAGTAAATGGGCTGAACTTATAGATGCTCTGCCTCCTCTTTAAAAATAATTTTATATCCAGTAAAATTTTTCACTCCTGTCAGCTCATTATGAAGACATTTTTTCTTTACCCACAGAGTCAACATTACTTCTAACCCAAGTTAAGTAATGGGAGATTTAACCCTGAAGATGCTTCAGTCAGAAGTGCAGATGGGGAATACATTGGTATTGCAAGTGGGGTGGGGCAGGGAGGAAAAGGTGCAAATGGAAGGTACCCTCTGTGTGGCCTGAAGGTCACTTCACAGGTAATGAATTTTCCAAGTGAAAGAAAACCAAGTAGCAAACTTTTGACATTTAAATTTTTAGGAGAGATTTTTTTTTCTTATCCATTCTTAGTCCAGAGTAAAAGTTCCTATAACAGAACACATATGAATAAGAGAAACCCATATAAGTTTAAACAAAAGAAGCTTTCAAAAATATTTTTAACTGTAGATGAACACAATACCTTCATTTTATTTATTTATTTTTTTGGGGCACTGAGAATCAAACCCAGTGCCTCACATGTGTGAGGCAAGTGCCCTACCACTGAGCTAAAACCCCGGACCAAAAATAGACTTTTAATGACAGGTCCAATTGTATCCTGGTATTGTATATAACTAAAAATAGTAAATTTAAAAAATGACATGGAACTGTTCAGAAGTGAAGATTCAAAGGAACTGGAAACTATGCTTCTTATATTGTGTTTGGTGAAAGGAATAATTATAGGGAAGCATAATTGGGTGAAGTGAGGATGATCTAGTGGTAATAAATTGGAAGGGTAGGGGTAGGTAAGCTGTAGTTTTCAGTTTCTTCTCTGGGTCTTCAAGTCTTTCAGTTTCTTCTCTGGGCTCTCATGCTTTCCTTTCCTCTGGGTGTGGGGTAGGAACCCCTCAAGTGAGGTTATTATGACCAGCTTCATAGGAAACTTAGAGAATTCCTTTTTCTAGGTCTTATGGCCTTCATCAGGGGGCAGGTTTAAGGGAAATTGAGAGTGACCATCTTTTCTCAAATGTTGGAGTGTATTGTGCTGGGGTAACATTACTGAACCCTATGGTGTTTAAAACCAAATAGGTGCAGTTTTCATAGGGAAGAATCTGTTGTTGAGGTGTTCAAAAGTACAGGTTTGTATAAAGCACAAGATGCACAATTATACATATGGTTAGTCCTGAGTATCTGTAGGAGATTGGTTGCAGGGTTGCAGGTACTATGCCACATAAGGGACCAAAATTAAGTCCCTTATGTGACATAGTATTTACAAATAACCTACACATACTCTCCCATGAACTTTGAATCATCTCTAGATTACTTATAATACCTAATACAATAATCATGCTACATAAATAATTGTTACCCTCTATTTTTATGGATCAGTGACAAGCAACATATCCATATATGTTTTGTTCAGGTTCATCTTGTTATTTTTGTCTGAATATTTTTGATCTTTGGTTGAACCCATGATGTGGGACGCCTAGATGTGGAATTCAAACTATATATTCACCACACACACCACACACACACACACACACACACACACACACACATACACACAAAGTTGGTCTATACCATGTGTTTCTCTAAGGGAAGTAAGAGCCTTTAGAAGGTACGTATTACTGCTTGTTATGATTTGAATGTTTGTCCCTCCAAAACATATTGACATGCAATCCCTAATACACAGAAAGGATTAGGAGGTAAGTCCTAATGTGAAGTGTTTAGGTCATGAAAACTTGCCCTTGTGAATGGACTATTCCTATTGCAAACAGATCTTTTAGAAGTAGTTTCTCTTCACCCTTGTACATTCTATCATCTGAAAATGTAGCACAAAGCACTTGCCAGACAATGGGTTCCTGATCTTGGACTTCCCAGACTCCAGAACTATAAGAAAATAAATTTCTGTTCATTATAAATGACCCGGGGTTGGGGATATAGCTCAGTTCATAGAGTGCTTGCCTGTCAAGCACAAGGCCCTGGGTTCAATCCCTAGCACTGCAAAATAAATAAGTAAATAAATAAATAAATAAACAATCCAGTCTCAGGTATTTTGTTAAAGCAGCACATAATGAATTGAGACAACACTATAAACAGTGTTTTCTCAAACATTTACTTACTTATCAATCCTGTGAAAAATGATAATCCATATGTATTCTCTAGGAGTGTGTTTTAAAGAAATGTTCATAAAATATATAGCATCATTTCATCCTCTGTAATATATTGAATTTATTGAACTTTTAGAAGGTCATATGAAGTCAGATTTAATGACTTCCTTTGTTATACAAAAGGGATCTGGGTGCAGGAAATTCAGGACACATTGGCTTCTTATTTGCATTCTAATTTTTGCTCTTAAAATTCCATGAAGTCTGTGCTCATTACTGAGCAATATCATTGTTCAAAAGAAGTCTCTGTATTTGAAGGGGAAAACTGTTATGCAAAAGATGCCCTAACATTTCTACATAATTTATCTCTGCACCAGGGGCACTAGATCACTTTTTTTGGATAGGATCCACCAGAACAAAATATTATGAGATAGTCCCTTGCAGCTTGCATTAATAGTATCTGTCCTACATACCTAGAGGTTACTGGTGTTTTGAGCAGTAGTTAATAGTTATCTGTAGAATGCTTATTTAATTTTTCAATTTAAATGCCCAGATAACGCTGGAGGCAGTACAGATATATAAACAACTTGTTCTTGGCCTCAAGAGGTGTTATTATTGCTTAGGATGAGCAATTATTCAAGATATCCTCCAGGGATGTGGAATGTGATAGACGACACATTGGCACTATTTAGAAGCTGCCTGCCAGATGGCCAGAACCTGCAGAGGTAGAATGAGGACAGTATGAAGGGACCTGGGGCAAAACAGTTTTTCTGCAGCAATCTGGTGGCAGCAGCATTTGGTAGTTTGAGGCATCAGATACCAAGGTTTAGGAAAGAAAATGAACTCCAAAAATATGTGAAAATTAGTCACATGTGAGTAGAAATCAGGCCTGTTTCACAACTCATTCCCTTCCTAATATAATCATCTTCAACGGCCCAATGAAGTGGCTGTTTTTACTTCCTGCCTAAGCCAACATACAAGTTACGGTAAAATTTTATATTATCTATTATGAAGTAAAGTGTTTCCCTGCAGTCCTGGGCAGAAAAGAGCTGGTATTATTCTGGCCACAGTTCAAGCAGTTCTGTAAGTGACTCAGTTTGGGGGAATATAGTTCCTCTCTTCCAGTCTCCCTATTGTCTGCAGCTTGTAGTGCCCAGGACCACCGCTTTCTTCTCCAGCCAGAACGTCGAGAGTGGATGAGTATGAACGGGGAAGGGGATGAACCAGTAATGGGTGGGATAGGGCAGGAAGGTAGGACTCAGTCACTTCCATATTTCACTGCTGTATTAAGGAGTTTGCTAGTGGAGACAATTAGTTCAAGGGCAATACCAGACACCACCCACCCTGGCAAGCATGGGAAGTTCATTTGAAATTTACTATTTATAACATTCCAAATGTAAGGATTCTCATTTGCTAGAACAGAGGAGAGAAGCTGTAAGAATAGCTCATCACCCTTAATTTAGATTTTACGTTAAATATATTACAATATAATTTAAATGTAATAAAATACATGCTGTCTTGCTTGCTATACCTTTGTGGTAAGTCTTGAAATCATATAGTAGAGTGTCTCCCAAACTTCAAATTATTTTTCAAAACAGTTTTGTTTATTCTAGACCATTTGCATTTTCAATAAATTATGCATATTTTTGTCAAATTTATAAAATTTTTTGGTAAGGTTTTGATTGGAATTGTAAAAGTACCATATCTCGAAACTTCTCAACTTACTTCAATAATTCATTTGTAGGTTTTAAAATTTCTAGTGATATTTATAATAAACAGAATAGATGTTTTGTGAAATTATTTCCTACATATTTTGTTTTTGATACTATATTGTCAATGTTTTAATTTTATATTCAATATTTGGCCACTGGTATGTAAAGATGAAATTACTTTTTATACATGAACATTTTATTTTGGGAACTTTCCAAGAACACTTATTTATTGTATTATATGATTTTAGATTTTTCTCAGTTCCTTTACATAGATTATTATATGATTTGGGGATAATTTTGGAGTAGGAACTCTGCTTTTTCTAAGTGTTCAGCCTTTTACCATTAAATATGATATTAGTTATGGTTTTCAAAAATGACTTTTATTATATGGAAAAGTGTCTACTATATTCTCAGTTGGATGAGTTTTAAAAATCACAATGTTTCAAATATCACGAATGCTTGCTTTGCATCTATTAAAATGACTTTTTGAATTTCTTTTAATTTATTTAATTAGTGTGTTCAATCACATTGATTTTCAAATATTGAAATATCATTTCACTGTGCATAAATTCAACTTAATTATATGTTGTACATATAATGATACTACATTTTAAAGATTTTTGTATCTGTGTTCAAGACATATCTTGAACTCTAATTTTTTTTTTCCGTTGTTTTAGAATTCTCTGGAAGTATATTAGAGACCACTAGGAGCTACAGGGGCCAAGGAGATCAACACCATCTCATTTGTTCTCCAGGTAGATCTTGGAGGTCTGCTAATCCCAGGGGCTTCCTTTTGCCCACCTGTGGGCACATGCACGTCATATTTCTCTATAACCTGATCTGCCTCCTTTTCAGGCTTCTTTTCTGTAACATCTTCCACAGGAGTGAGTTCTCTGGACCAGCTTGTGGTACCCAGGGATCATACATTGATGGTGGGTTTTTAGCACATTTTTGCAGTACATCCCAAACTCCCCTGAACCTCTGTTTGGCTTCCTTCTCCACCTGGGTAGCTGAATCCTTACAGAATTGGGTTGGTGCCACACTGCCTAGGGCTCCACTCTTCATCATGTTCAGAGGTAGCAGTCTGTAAGCAGTTCTCCAGGGCCCTCTGACTATTTCCTGGCGGACAGCTTCTCTTCAAGTTCTAGGTGGATCGCCTTGCCTGAGAGTGAGGTAGTCAGCCAGTGGATCTACTAGCTGAGTTGTGTAGTTGTCCAGCACCACTGTGTTAGCTCAAGGCCAAATGATCAGCTGAGAAGTCAGATGCAGCAGGAGTGTGGTCTGGGGTACCTGCAGTCCCATGGTATTTGGGGAAGCGTTGGGTATGGAGGATATGCTGCCCTCAAAAATAGGTTGGTAAGTATTCCCTCTTCCTTTGTAATTAATGTGGAAAACCACTTAATTTGTATGTGGTGTGTGTGTGTGTGTGTATGTGTGTGTGTGTGTGTATGAAGATTTGTGACTAAAAATCAGATGTTTTAATTTGGTTTGGCTCATTGTTTTTCAAAAGTTACTGAAATCATTTCTCAAATTTTATAAAACTTTCCACTGAATTTGTTACCTATTAACTTAGTTGTTTATACACTCCTGTTATTGTTATTCTTTTAGTGTGTTGAGAATTTGTACCCTCATTCATTCTTGCTATTGTCAGTGTGTTTCTATGTACATGTGTTTTATGTGTTTACTTCTTTATCTAATGATCTTCCAAGTTTGTAAGGAGTTTAGTAACTTTATTATCTCTTTCATATAACTAGGTTTAACCTTTCCTGTTTTTCCTTTTTTATTTTTAATTTTTTCTCACTGCTGTTGCATTTTAACTGTTTTTGATTATTGTGTCTTCCCAGGTATTTACTATAAATTAAATTACTCTTAATTTTTTGTCAATGCATAAACACCTTTCACTTCTTTTAAACATTTTCCTTTTACAATGTAAAACTCTGTGGTTAAGAATTCCCTAAAAGTAATGCACTAGCCAAGTTTATAAATTTGTATAAGTTGCATTTTTATTATTAAGTGTGAATTATATTCTGATTTCTCTGCTTTTTATTTTTAATGTTTTGTTTATATAGATGCATGATGTTTAAATCCTGATGTGTACTGATTTATTTACTGTATTTATTAATGTAGAACTTAAGTTGTGATCAAAGAACAGACTTAACATTTCAATGCTTTGCAATTTAAGTTTCGTTATTTACTCGGCTTCTGCTCTATCAGTGAATGACATTCAGTACTAGAAAAAAAAGTGTATTATATAATTCTTTCTTATAGTTCTGTAAATACCATTTCTGCCTTATAGTTCATAGTTCTCACATCTCCTATCATCTTGCTAATATTCATTTGTCAACATTTTTACCAATTACTGAAAAGGATGCATTAAAATTTTGAAATCTGTTTACTGTTTTTATCTTAATTCTATCCATTTTATTTTCAGAATAATTGAAGCACTCTCCATATGCATGTAACTATCTGGAATTTTGTGAAAATGGGAGGAAAATAAAACATGCACACAAAGTGCCTCCCAGATTTTTCGAATCTTTTTGATGTATTTCAGATGCACACAATGTAGGGTTTAATAAAAACATGTTTGGAGCTGCATGTTCTTTGAAAATCCTACAGGAAATTTTCTCATAGTATTTGAATCTTTATTGCTTAATTACTGGTTGTCTTGATTGTTGCGAAGTGTGTCCTTTAAAATATCTCATAAAAGACAATTTTCTAGCATTTCTGACTACTTTAAACTCATGAAAATAATTCTGCCTTAGAAAGTAAGTTGTAATAATCAATTCCAAATCTATCACTTTCTATGTGCATTAACTTGATATCGTTTACTCAGATTTTTGTTTTCTGTCAATTTTTCATAATCATGCTAATTACAAATAAAAAGAAGGACAAAAAGAAACTTAGAAACCAGTAAAAGGTTGACTTTTGAAGAGATGCTGAAAAACCCCAAACTCAGAAGGTGTCTGTATCAGATATTATGGAATCCAGGGTTTCCTCTCTTTATGCACACTTCACAAATAAATTATGGAAACAACTTGAAATCAAATTTCAAAATCTTAATTCTGTGTGACAAATCACATAGACTGAATTCAAGCTTCAAGTAAGTAGAACGACTATAGAAAGGAAAAGATATTCTGAGTAGGTGTAGGCTCTAAACATTCTGTCCATGTCATTGGAAGATTATTGACAAAATTCTTCCGGGAAACATATGGTTGACTGAGTTATAACAATGTTAAATACCACCTGTGTCCCCAATTAGAATGCCTCAATTTAGTTAATTCTAAATATCAAAATCAGACTCATTACTCTTTACCAGGGCTAAGTTAATCACAAAATAATGACTAATATCAAGATGTCAAATCCACTTAGAATTACTAAGGCTAATCGTACATAAAAAAGAATGGGATATATTTATCATAGTCCACTAAAGCACAATTAGGTACAGTTTTCTATTTTTTCCAACAGTACACCTCCTGTTTGAGGCTCAATGCCTCAGTGGCATATCCCATTTTTAATTCCTTTATAAATAATTGACTGAATGGAGTACGGGTCTTAATTGTTCAAAAGCCAGTGAAGTCAGAGAACCAGTGAGCAGAAAACTATGAGGAAAATTACAGAATATGCTATCATATTTGGAAAAAAGTGATTTTTTTCCCTGTGCATATTAGAATCACATAGTAACAATAAAACAACAATACTGGGGCTGTATTCTAAAAAGTTCTGGTTATTTGCATCTGTTTGTGTTCCAGGTATGATGATTTTTAAGAGCTCTTGAATTGGTGTTTTGAAAATGTAGTAAGGGCAAGATATAAGATGTAGTCAGATGAAGAAAGAGATCATTTCTGCCTTGATTAGGGGAATAGCATGAAAAATAAAAACTCAAACCTCTAAAATGCAAGTATCTCAAGCACTTAATGCTAGAGGGTAGTAGAAAGTATATGAAGATGAAGTTAAGAAAGAAAAGGATGGAGGAATGTGAACCAAACATTTGGGAGGTGGTATTTGTAAGCAGAAAAAATGGCAAAGTCAGATTTGGTTAAGTTGTACTTTCTCATAAAGATTTCGGGACTTTATTTGAGAGCAAGACCAGATAAATTCCTCATTTAGGATTTTAAAACTATTTTAAGACAGAGAAAATGATCACCTGATTTATGAAGAATAAGGATGGTGAGAAATGGATAAAAATCTATAAGTTTGTATATAAGTTAAGTTAAATTGGAGAATTAGATTTATTTACTGGAGAAATGTAAGTAGCATCTGATTTCATTGAATGAACATGTGAAAGTACAATTAGTTGACTATATTCCTACTACTATTACCACTAATTACAATATGCTAATAAACTGAATTTACCAAGCATGGAGATGCATGGTTTAAATTTTTTTTTTTTTTTTTTTTTTTTTTTTTTTTTTTTTTGCGGTACTAGGGATTGAACTCGGGGCCTTGGGCTTGCAAGGCAAACACTCTACCAACTGAGCTATATCCCCAGCCCACTGGTTTAAATTTTTAATCAAATTTTTTTATTCCCCAAATCCAGAGAGGTAGATCTCAATGATAGAATTATATCTAACAAACTAAGTGGTTACTTTGCCCCAGGTTCTATGAAAACTCTTTACGTACATGTATTGGTTCCATTCTTCTAGAGCCATTGTACCCAATATTTTATTATGAGCATTTAAAATGTGTATTTGGGGTCTGGTGATGTGCCATATTGGAAAGAGTTCACCTATCATGCAGGAGAATTAGATTCGGATTCATGTATTAATTCAGCAAAAATTAAAAATAAAATAAAATATGAATTTTTGAATCAAAGAAATGAATGAATTTTGCTATGTCTCCAAGATGATAAATTACAGTCCCAGTCTTTATTAACACAAAGTACCATATACTACATTCCATTTTATTTACTTTTTTTGAAATTTTCTTTTGTTCTAATTAGCTGTACGTGAGAATAAACTGCGTTTACACATTTTGATAGATTATACCTAAATGGAGTGTAATTTCTCATTTTTCTGATTGTCCATACTACTTTTAAAAGTTTCCTCTAGTTAGGTAGAGGAAGGATAATATAGAAGGAAGAGGAGAGGTTAGGTATATTAGTTTTCCAGGGTTGCACAGCAAATCAGCACGCTTAGTGACTTAAACAAGACAAACGTATTATTCTTTGGTTTACATGACTCAGCAACCAAGTCTCCAAGTGGCAGAGTTGGATCTTACATAGCTAAATATGAAGGTGTGCCCAGCTGTCAACTGGGAACCCCTCTCTGTTCCAAGAGACTTCTAGTATTCCTTTCCTTGAGATCTTTTCCATTAAAAATTAAAAATATGTTTTTTGGCATTCTCATGTCTCAGGACTCTTTACTGTTGCTGCTACATCTATGCTTCTGTTTTTTCCTTCCTTTCTCTGTTACCAGAGATGTTCCTGTTATGGTTTAGATGTGAGGTGTCCCCCAAAAGGTCATGTGTGAGACAATGCAAGAAGGTGTGGAGGAGAAACGATTGGGTTATATACTCAATCTAATCAGTGAATTAATACCTGATGGGATTAACTGAGGGGTAACTGGAGGCAGGTGGGGTATAGTTGGAGGAAGTGGTTCTTTGGGGGCATGGCTTTCGGGTATATATTTTGGGTCTGGAGAGTGGAGTCTCTCTGCTCTATGCTCATCACGTGAGCTGCTTCCCTCTGCCACACGGGTCCACCATGATGTCCTGCCTCACCTTGAGCCCCGGGAAATGGAGCCAAGCATTTATGGACTCAGAACTCTGAAACTATGAGCCCCTAAGTAATCTTTCCTGCTCTACAGTTGTTCTGGTTGGATCTTTCAGTTGTAGCAACGAAAAAGCTGACTAAAAAGGTTTCCAGTTGTATGGGCTCATATTATTAGTAAAAGTAAAATCAGGTAATTTGCACCTTAAAGCCAATTGACTTTAGACTTTAGTTGCAACTACAAGATCCTTTTACAGTGGCACATTTATTAGTGTTTGAGTATCTAGATGATGGGAATCATGGAGGGTGGAAATCATTTTTAGAAGTATCCTTGCCATAAATACATAAAATTACACAGTTACACATATATCCTCCACAAAATTAGCATTCATCATCATCATCATCTGGCCAGTGTTATCAACTATTGAAGTAAAGTAGATGTAGATGATCTAGAGTTGTATTGCACAGCATGGTGACTTTAGTTAATAGTAGTGCATCACATATTCAAAATAGCTATAATAGTGAATATTAAGTATCATTCTCATCAAGAAATGTTGAATAGTTTTAGTAATGGATATGATAATTACCTTTTTTCTTTTTTTATTAATTTTTAAATTTCTTCTAATTATTGTACATGACAGTTGAGTGCATTTGTACATTTTGATAGATCATACATAAATGGAGTGTAATTTCTCATTTTTCTGATTGTACATATTGTAGTATCACATCAGTCATGCAGTCATATATGTACATGAGGTAATAATGTCTGTTTCACTCTACTATCCTCTCTACCTCCATCACCCTTTCCCCCTTCACTCTCCTCTACCTACAGTAACTCTATTCTTCCCTAGCTCCCCCCACCTTTTGGTAAATTAACATCTGCATATCAGAGAAAACATTTGACCTTTGGTTTTTTTGGGTAATACAGTATATGTAGGTATCAGAACATCACCTTGTAAACCATCAATGTATATAATTACTATTTAATCATTAAAAATAAAATAAGGGTTAGAATTATAGAAGGTAAATATTAAGATAATCAAACAGAGATAGGTCTGTGCCAACCCCAGGAGCACTAACTGCAGGTAGGTTCAATGGGTGTAGGAAAAAAGAAAAGGAAAGACTGGAAAGAAAAAAAAGAAGAGAGAGAGAAAGGTGCTTGAGAAGGGCATGCTTATCTTTTCTCTGGAAACCAAGGTGAAGAACATTTCAAAAGGTCATATCAGTTTCCAGAGATGCTAAAAAAAAATTAATAATGTTTCATAAGCAAATGTTTTAACTATTAGTTATCCCAGTCATAACTGGTTAAAATGCTTCATGAAGTACAAAGGTGCATATCCCAAGTTCATGGAATGTAGATGGGACAGGATTTGAATTGCAGTCATTTTGGGAAAACTTGAATAAGAAAACAGAGAATCTTAGGTCATATTGGAAGATCATTAAGGACAAAGGAAAATATTCTATTCTTATTTTTAAATTTTAATATGAAACAGACAATTGTGTGATGTGGATGTTAAAGCTACCAGTAAAAAGAGATCAGAACATTGAAAAGAAAGGAAGCTATTAATAGAAGAATTTCTTAGAATAAATAAGAGGGAAGAAGTTTAATACCAATGCTGAGTCCAATTTCATTTGATGACTTAACTTTGTATCTATGCATCTCTCTTTTGGAAGTGTATTTTTTTTGGAAGAAGGATCCATATAGCTATCTAGTATTTCTGTCTCTTTAGTCCATCAACCTCCTGAAATGGGATCACTCAGTTCATCAACTATTTTGGAAAAATGAAAAAGATTCAGCAAATAGGACTAATTCTATAAAGAAAGACAAAATCATATGTTTTGACACCAAGGAAAAATATTATTTTTCTAGTTTATAAAGTTCAAGCTCAAGTGTAACACATTGTTAAAAATGAAATAAAAAGGGCTGGGGTTGTGACTCAGTGGTAGAGTGCTCACCTAGCATGCATGAGGCCCTGGGTTCGAGCCTCAGCACTACACAAAAATAAATTAAAAGGTATTGTGTCCACCTATGACTAAAAAACAAAATGTTATTTAAAAAATGAAAAAATAGACAAAGATGAGAGAAGCTATGAAAAATATAATCTAAGAGATTATACAAACATTTTCTTTTGATTAGGAAAGTATAATATTTTAAAAATTTCACTGCTTCTAGGTGATTATGTATATACTACTTGAATTTGGGAAGGAAAGTTTTTCAATATACATGGAGAAAATAAAGTGAATTGTGACTGCAGTTGATTTTCAGAAAATAGATTTACGGGGAATATTTTAAAACCTAAATGTTATAATGAGTAGTTAGAGGGGATTACAAAGACAGTTATGAACTAAATCTTTGTAACTTATAACTTGTATACAATGGGCAAAGTTTAAATAAAATGTTCAGTTTAATAATACATTATGCAAATATATAAAATTAAAATGTGAATTGCAGGAAGTACTAGAAATGAAATTGTTCAGCATAACTGTCCCTCAACTAATGGTGCAAAAGACAGAGTAAAATTGAGGAAAAAAATTGTTACTTTTAATAATATACTGTCACTCTTGTATGATAATGTTATATGCATTAATTTCAATAATAGAAAAAACTCAAAAAGAAATCGTTTTAGGAATAGGCGTTAAATTACAGAAATTTCATTGAGTTTTAAAAAATTTTATCAAAAGCATGTTTTGTTTTATGATAATTCACACTAGGACAATTATTTTTGTACTGACTTGGAATCACCATGTTTTTGTTGGACCATGATTGCTAGAATTCTCCTTTTATGTTATGAGTATGGAAGCATCCTGGAATATCCTAGTAAAATCTCTGGATTCTGATATGTTTCCTTCCCTAGTGTACAAAATGAATCAAATATATTTTCTCATGACAATAAGAGTAACACTGTATGTCTACTGAAATGAGTACTCAAAATATGACCAGAAAGTCGCTATAGGTTAGGAGAAATTTTTTCTGTCTTGTGCTAGAAGTTTCTTTTCCTGGGAACCAGAATAGAATCTCTAGTTGAATGGAGTCATCAACTGGATGGATGGGAGTGCAAATTTCCCATGGTATTCAATGAGCATGATAATGGGAGCAACTATGCCTACTTCATCATTCAGTTCCCAAAAACACATATTCCAACCCTCCTGGTCACAGAACCATAGGACTCATACAATGATAATTGGTTGAAAGATTATGCCTCATCCTCAGGACAGCATCCAAACATTTAGTGTTTCTTCATAGCAGGCACTCCAAATGTCTTCTAAGGTCATTTCAATATTCCATTAGGCTATGAGTTTCCATGCCATATATGATAGGACAAGAATAACTCGTGAAAATATTTCATCATCAGGTCTCAGACATTCTTAGTCTAAGGTAATTTTATGAAGGATGCCATAATGTTAGTCAGGTGATACTTGAAACCTAAAGTCGTAGTACTGGCTAGGTCACTTTGTTGGTCCCTGTTGCTGGCAGGCCTAACACACTGCAGCAAATGAAATGATCTGGGTTTCCTTACTGTCACCAAGTTTACAAATACTTCAAGTGTCTATTGTGCATTTACGAGGTGGCCAAGCATAGGCTGACCTCTATTGATCAAGATAGTCCATGTGCTTTTTATTTTATTTATTTATTTTTTGGGGGAATCTATTGGTGTATGGCTATAACTATTTGGTTGGCACCAATGGAAGATTTAAAAATTCAAAATTTTCTCAGTCTTGTTTTTCTACAATATTCAAGGCTTGCTTTTTCCAGGTTCCTGCTTACTAGCTCACATATTCACTACGGCTTTATCATCATCTGAACAATAAGTAATCCAGTCCCTGGATCCCATCCTCATGTCCTTCTTTCTATGACCTCTTCTTTTTTTTACATGTTCTTGTGTTGGGTTCTTCCATAAAAGACTTGATACTATGAATATTTGAGTACAATTTGTTTCTTTGGAAGATGATCCAATAAGAATAGATAAAGAGAAAAGGAAGTGAAAAACTGGGAAAATAGTCTTAAACCAGTTATGACTGTGTGCACTTGTGAGAGAGTGGCTTTAGGGAATTGATGAAAGAGTATAACATACACTTCACTTATCCTGACAAAGGAGCAAGAATTATGTGGCATTTCTGTTGTTATTAAATGAGACCCTCTTCTGGACATTTGCTCTCTCCTGTTCTGTTTTGACTTGTACGTGGACCAAATGTTCTCCTTAGACCAGATATTTCAAGTATATAGCCTTCATTCTGTGAAGCATGAACCCCATGATGACAGTTTTATTACTATCATAGAATCTGCAATTTGTACCAAGATAGCACTTACACATTGTCCCTGTTTAAAATTTCCTGAAGAAATTTAGGAATTGACTAATCTGCTTAAAAATGGAAATGAAGGAAAGAAATTATTTAGAAATCAGCAGAAAGATCAATTGATTAGAAGTTATGATGTGAATACAAGAATACAGTTCTGGGAGAAATAGAATATTACACATGCAGGGGCATTGTTATCTGGCAAGTCACTTAGAAAAATAGGAAACTGACAGAGATACAGACTGTACCTTTACAATAGAAGTTGACTTTCATATAACCATAAACAATATCATCTATCATACCTATTAGAATGCTGGAGAACTAATATGCATTCAATAGTATCAAGTCTATGCTTAGGAGTTAGAGATAGCTTTTGTGAGAATAATTCAAAGAACAATTGATTGTAGAGAAATAATATTTTTATCTGATTATTTGTTCAGATATATTTTTGAATGTTATTTTTTATTTTTTTTTTAAATCAATATTCCATAAAGCACTCATGGCTTAAAAACAAAGATCTTGAAATAAAGTAGGCATATATTATATTAATAGAAATGATAGAATATATGAAATATTTTAGAATATAGAATATATGAAAACTCTTAAGATGAGAGGACCAAATGAGGTAAAAGGCATAACCATTCTTTTAGTTTTAATTCCCAGGCATGATGCAACGTTGTAATATCTTCTTACAGCAATTGCATCAAGAATCTATTGTAGGGCTGGGGAAGATAACTCAGTTGGTAGAGTGCTTGCCTTGCAAGCACAACCCCCTGGGTTCAATCCCCAGCACCGCAAAAAAAAAAAAAAGAATCTATTGTATTGGTATACATTTTCAGTGGGAGGGAACAAGTGGCCTACCCACTGGAAGAATTTGATGTGTAGGTCATAAGGCAAAAATGACGTGAAAATAAACTAAGTAAAGTTGAAGGAGAAATTGCATTTTGTTAACTTAAAAGAGTTCGTATAGGTCATTGACTATGACATGGGTGTGATATAATAAATAGAATTTCATGATACAGTTGCCAAATGTAATACATTTTGTAAGGAATGAAAATATGATCAGAACTCTGGATGCATAAAAACATCATTTGGGACTTGTAGAATAACCACTGATTCAGTTCAGGTGAGGAGAGTTCCTATTGGAGGATAGAACTGAGCAGGTAGCCTGGAGTCAGGATGTAAATGACTGTATATTAGTC
Source organism: Sciurus carolinensis (assembly GCF_902686445.1). Taxonomy (NCBI): domain Eukaryota; kingdom Metazoa; phylum Chordata; class Mammalia; order Rodentia; family Sciuridae; genus Sciurus; species Sciurus carolinensis. The sequence continues at coordinate 25,437,665 of NC_062218.1, read as the reverse complement.
AGGGTTCTCTAGAGGAACAGAATCAAAGGAAGCATGATTATAAAAAGGGAAATTATTAAATTGACTTACACGACCAGAAGCTGGATAGTCCACAATGGCTGTCTGCAGGATGGAGAGAGCTGGAAGAATCAGTAGCTGCACAGTCCAAGAGGTGGAAGCCCTAGAACAAGAGGGGTCAACAGTGGTATCCTAGTCTGAGATCAAGGCTTTTGGAAACTACCTGGAGAATCAAAGGCAGAGTCCACTTTGGAAGAGTGAAGAAGCGAGAGTTCAACATCCTCAGATGATCAAAGCAGCAATCATACCTGTTCAAGAACAGTGGAGCTTGCATTTGCATCTGCTTCCTTGTTCTTCCGGATTTTATTCCATTCTGTTGGACGGTGCCACCCATGCTTAGGGAGGGTCTCCAATTCAGTTTACTATTCCACATTACAATCATTCCTAGACATTCCCTCATTGACACACCCAGAAGCCTCTTAATCATCTTCATCTCTTAATCCAATCAAGTTGACAATACAAATTAACCACTACACTTTGAAAGTCTAAGTGGTTTAGAATTCACTTTTTAAGAAATGGGAGGGGGGTAACCAAGGACTTTTAAATAGAAAAGTGACATGACTAGAAGCATGAATAATGTTTAGGTTAAGAAACAAAAAGAAAAGGTGAAGAAATTACATAAAAACTAATTATTTAACAGCAAAATAAAGTGTGGAAGGGATATCAGAATTAGACAACAGAATATAATGAAATTGCTTTTTTTTAAACTTGCCATTTTCAGGATTATGAAAGAAAGTACACAAGGGAAATCATGAATTTGTTTCTCATTCCTGGTTCATATACTACCTCTAACCTTAATCATCTTAAAAGAAATGATGGTTAGGATTAATTATTGAGCTAGAAACCTACAAATGACAAAATTTTATATTGATACCACATCCCAAAGACATATACTACAGGGGGAAAAAATCCAAACTCCTAAAATATTCAATTATGTGGATAGTCTTATCAGTACACATTAATCTTCAGTGTAGACTGATAGAATGATGGGAAAAAATAATATAGTATAACTGTATATTCCTTTCCTAACGTCCATCACTGGAATATATTTCTATGAAGGATACAAATCTCAGTCAAAATTTATAGTCACAACATTAAAACCTACCCAAAATATTCACAGAAATATTCAAAATTTTAATGAATTTATTTTTGGTCCCATTAATATTTCCCTTAGTCCAAGACTACTTCAATATGGCCACCTCAGAAAGATGCAAACATATACTTTAGAAAGTATAATGAGAAGAAGTAGGTGACTAACTGGAGTTGTAAGATCCTAAAGAAAAAACAAAACTTGCCCTTTGGTTTAGACAGTGCCTTTAACCAGTGCTGTGGTCACTAGGATCTATAGTGCAATCACTAGGATCTCTAGCATAAAGCACATGCTTCTTTGAAGCAACTAGAGAGTCAGCTAATGAAATAAAGAACTCTGCCATGACTATGTAGTAAGTCATTTTACCTATGAAGAGTTTCTTATGTGTTTATCAGAACTTTGTGCAGTCCATTTCAACATCTTGAAGAGTTCTATTTTATATTTATTATAATATAATATATATCATATATATACAAGGCAAAGTCAACCTCTTGGTTTTCATATACATTTGCTAGGTTCTCACATTTAATACGATTTTTAAAATTTTGCTTTTCTATTTCTTATTTTAGACTTATCTTAGGAAACTATAAATTTTTTATATCAAATGTAAGGGAAAATGTCAGTACCTTTTTCAAAAATATATAGGGATATCTTTGAACATATTATGTAATCAATGAAATACCCTGGAAATCAGATGCTAGAATATTCTTTCTAAAAGTAGAATGGATTTTTTAAGCTTTCTGAAAGAAATTAAATATTCCCTTGGAATATAGGAACTTTAAAACATACTCCTCATAAAGTAACTTAGCATGCTGAGTTTATGAAAGATTAGTTTAATTATAGGTATCTATGTGCCTCTCTCGTGTGTTCTTCAGAGATTCAAAAGGACAGTAATTTGATTAAATTTTCTTTTTAGCATATAAGATAATTACTTCTTATCTATTGCTATGCCTGATAGTTTACCTGCTTTTAATTTAAAACTTTAAATATAAAGTGGAAAGTATGTGCAAAGACAGAAGCTAAATATGTTTATTTAAGTTGGAAAAAAACCTGTAAGTTTATATCAGAAAATTGATATTGCATTATCACAGGAAATAATGTCAACAAACAAAAATGACAAGTCATCAGTAAGTTTTTTTAAAAAAATTTATTTGTTCTTTTGAGATATACATGACAGTATATTTTGTCATATTTATGCAAAGATGGAGCATATTTAATTCTAATTATGAGCCCATTTTTGTGGAGTATCAGCAAGATTTTCTTTTGGTACCAGTGATTGAACTCAGGGGCACTCAACCACTGAATCACAGCCCAAGCCGTATTTTATATTTTATTTAGAGACAGAGTCTCACTTAGTTGCTTAGCTCCTCACTTTTGCTGAGATTGACTTTGAAGTCTTGATCCTCCTGTCTCAGTTTCTGGAGTCACTGGGATTACAAGCATGTGCCACTGTGCCTGGTTCATCCACAAGATTTTTAAGTGTAACAAATTAATCTGATTAAAAAGTGTTCAACTCTTAATCAAGACGATAAATTATAGGTAAGTCTCAGAAAACTTAAGAAATACTGATATGAAATAAGAAACCTAAGAAAATTAGGAGAAAATAGGGCTACTAAATGTTCTACTTTTCCTCATGGGAAAAACTTGAAGTGCCTAAAATAAAAGAAATAAAATTGCAACTTTAAATCTAGGCAATTTATGAACAAAATTATAATTGTGAACATATTTCATTAACGCAACCATTATTTGTTTTGTATGTATAAAATTTGGTTGCCTTTACCTCTTGCACTGTCTACATAAACTTTCCTCAAATATAAATCATTCTTCAAATCATACGTGGTTTGATAATTATAATACTAATATAAGTGGGTCACACCTGTGCTCAAGACTCACAATCTGGCATCATTATAGACCACAGATTGAAAGTTTCTGTAAGGTAATGACTCGTAATTTATAGAATTGCTTTGAACTAACATTGGTATTATCTTGGGTCTGTTGATATACTAAAATATAAACAACAATAATTTGTTATTTGAGATTTTTATTCTAGGAATTAGAATATAAATTTATGATCAGGAGCAAAACCAAAAGTGAATTGCCAGCTAAATATTACACATATTTTCTATAACTATGGTAATTTCTTTCAAATATGACCATAGATACTGAAATGAGTCTAATGAAAAGCAATTCAGTAACATTTTGTTATTATCTTTCATTCTTTTTTAACATTATGTGTAGGTCAGAAACATTTGTCAACTTTACACCTAATGCATGAGTTAAATAGCTTTAGCTTTGAACAGAATATATTTATGCCAGGAAATTACTAAAATTGTCCTAATTTCTTTTGATTTATTTGCCCTCTCTACATGAATACAATCCCAATATCTTAGTATTTTCACTTAATTCTTTCATTTATCATCTTTCTCCCATCCTATGCCCTTTCTGCTTTTAGGACTATGAATATGGCAGAAAGCGCAAACACCAGAAGATGAAAACTAGTATTAATTTTTATCTACACGCAGGCTAAGAGTGCCAAGAGTATACAAAAGGTGCGGATGTAGATGAAGTGATAATGGAAGGTATCTCTGAAGGGGGACAGTTGAAAAGAGGTGTGATTCCTGGTAAGAAAGAACACAGGGACATCCTGAGGACTATTTCCAGAATTCTAGATCCTGACGACAGCACGATGGTCAGTATGTCTGCAGCAAGGGAGCAAGAGAGTGGGAGAGTTTTAGGAGACAAAAAGCCAAGTGTTAAGTGCTCCGAAGGCCATGGGAAGAATTGTAATTTTTAATCCCACTGGGGGAAGGTTAAGGAAGCTATCGTGAGAAGGGAATTAATGCTATCAAGTTGCCCTTTTAGAAATGTCCTCCAGTTGACGGGTGGAAATGGACTAAATGTACCAGGAGTGGAAAGAAGCATGGTCAGTTGGGAGGGTATTGTTTGAATTCACATGAGTGGTGTTCTGGCTTGAACTACATGTGGAACAAGGACCTGGTTTAACATTTATTTTGAAATTTAATGAAGGAGATGTAATACAAAGCTGCTCTCCCCACCCTTTCCATTGCAGCCATTTCCCTGCCTCCCAACTACTTGTCAGTCTATGAACAGCCTAGCTAGCTATTTATTGGTTCATCAGTCAGCTTGCAAGTATCCTTCTCAGTTATTGGTCTCCTATTAGCCTGGCGGAGTTCAACTGCTTAAGGGTAGCTACCCTGCCATCTTTTCTCTTGCTTTTCTGTCACCTACTCACTTGCTTTCTTTCTCCTCCTCGCTTTTCCACTCTCTCTAGTGCACGCTCTTTCTCTTTTTCTCTCTCTTCCTCTCATTTTCTCTCTTACCCTGCAGGGAGATACTCTTATGTGATTTCCCGTGTCTGGCGTGGTTTTTGTGGGTTTTCTTACAGGAGGAATTTTTACATCCTGATAAGATGTATGAAAAAGAGATCAGACAAGAATTAGCTCTGAGTTTTAAGGTGTGAGCTGCTTGAAAAAATGGTGGTGCCCTCTGCTGAGTTAGGAAATGCTGGGAAAAGACCTGCTGCTTCTCTTTAAGACCTGCTGCTGGCTCTTCCACATGGAGTCAGGCAGGATTCTGGAGTGCAGAGAGGAGACTTGAGGGGTATCAATACACCTGTGGCACACAGGTGAGGTGTTTGTATGAGGGACTGAAATGGAGAAAAAAGAGATGAGGACTGAACTCTGGGTATGTTGAAAATTTAGGGGCAGAGGACTGAAACTGGGAAAAGGCTTATCAAGGAAGGATGTTATAAAATGTAACTCACTGTTCGCTCTAATACAAAGATTGTATGCAGAAACTCTACTGTAGAACTAAACCTGGGAGAATTCTTGTTTTTTCCTTAAGAAAATGAACATCGAGCATGTTGTAATGTAAATTAAATAACTTAAGGGTACATAAATTATGATAAAACTATGGTAGTGATATCAAACCAATGCTACTCTGGAGGTTAGAGGATGGAATCTTTTAGTCATGATTATTTTATCTGTACAACTCTCCTAAGTTATAAAACACATACTTATTTTATTTCACATATTGAAAAAAACACTTGAGAATCATTCCCATTATGATATACCATGTGCATGCATGTGGACATAATATATATATGTACATGTGTAATTATATATAGCACATAGTTTATATTACACATATCTTATAATGACAATCCCTTTACTATAAAGTTGATAAATGGTAACAATGTGCCTGGAGCAATATCTCCTGTGGTTTAGATTACTACTTTAATTGAATAGAAAGTGCATTAAAATAAAATTTAAAATCTTATGAGACTGGTAGTAAATAGCAAAAAATACTTCAATGATCAACAGACTTCAGTAAAGGCACAAATTTACAGTCCTTGGACAGAGGGCTTAAATTTTATTAATGATAGATGACTTTCTCAGATGAGGAATAAGCTTACAGCTCATCTTTCTTTTTATTCCAGAGCCAATATGTTGAAAGATTCCAGCATGAAAAGTGGCTATAATATACACAAGCATAATTAATAAAGTTGACAGAAGAAATATTACATCTTTCATAGATGAAATTCCACAGAGGCATGGGAGATAGAAATAGTAATTTTAAACATTTTTAAAAGATGAGTAGGTCAATAGATTTCCCAAGAGATATCCTTATTTGATAGAGATCAAAGGAGTAGAATGTAACAACAAAATGGCATGAATTAAAGTTTAAAAAGAAATGTAAAATCTAAGTAAAAGTTTTTATTCAAAATTGGTTTCTCCTAAAATATCAATACCATGAAAATTATTTGATTTTACTCTAATTTTATAATACATATTTGAAATCTAAACATATTTACTTTATTATGTAAAATTGATAATTAGAAAAAAATAAATTACCCACTCTAATTTGTTTCACTTATAACTGCAGCTAAATATTATTTTTTTATGATGACCTATAAATTTTGCCTTTTGACTAGATATGTGGAATTAGTCAATTCAATTTACCTCATGGCATATTGAAATTGCTTCCACCATTTTGGCATTTTTTATAGTTTTTCATGACATATTGAAATTGCTTCCACCATTTTGACATTTTTTATAGTTATTAACACGATTTTCTTCTTAATTTTCTTCTCTTCCTCATTTACTAATTTTGTGAATTAAATCAATAGAATTAAGCATAATGTTGATGTTTAAAAAGTGTTTAATCATGCATGTGTTATTAGTCTCTGGATTAAAAATATATCTTAGTTTATCACAGCATATTTCTTAATGTCACTTACTTAATTTCAGTAAAATACAAAAACATTCCCAAATACTTCTTTCTCATTTCACATTTTTGTGCAATTAGTGTTATATATTTTACATTTTATTTAGCTGTAAATCGAAAAAGAAAATTAATTGTTACAACTTAGTGAAAATGTATCTTTGAAAGAGTTCAAAAAGGAAAATAAAAAACAGAATTATAAACTATTTTGCATTTATGTACATATTTAGCATTTCCATCACTATTTCTAGCTGCAGATTCAAATCACCATATGATGTCTACTTTTTGTTAAAACACTTTCTTCATGTTTGTTAAAATTTTATGCAGTCAATAAACGGAGTCACTGTTTGTCTACCAATGCCTTCACTTTATATTTTAGACTGACAGTTTTATATGTACAGAATTACTGGTTGGTATGCACTTTTCTCTTTATTATTTATTTTGCTTATATCATTGCACCAGTTCTTTTCATTATGGTTTTAGATGAAATGCAGGTGTTGATTGGTGGATCTCCCTATTTTCTTTGTCTTTCAGTAATTTGTAATGTGAATCTCTGCGTTTGCTTTTTGGAGTATCCATTGAACTCATTAGATAAATTGTGAAAAAATTGTCTAGCATTTATTCAGGTTTTTTCTGTTCAATTTTTCCCTTACCCTACTTCTTGGATTCCAAACAATCAATATGATCAATATGATGACATACTTGATTTTTCATCTGTGACTTCAGATTGTTTGTTTGTTTAAACTCCACTGTCTCTGAATATTTTCTTTGATAGTAATTTTTATTCATGAATTCCAGTTCCTTGATTTTTTTAAATATATATCACACTAACTGGAAGAAATTTCTGTGAAATTTTCACTTAATTCTTTTTCTTTTCATTTCTCAAATTTCTTTTTTGTATTTAATTATCTATGGAGTACGGGGTTTCAGTTACGACCAGCATGGATGAGGGGAGGGTTAACTGTAGGAGGATGGTGCCAGCGATGAATCAATTAATTATCAATAAACTTATCTAATCAATAAACACAAGAGTCAATACTCTTTTCAAAGGAAAGGGGGTGTAGCAGATTGGGTCACAGACCTGGCCTCCAACAAGATGGAGGACCCCACCTTTTCTTTATTTTTAGTCACACAGGTAAAGGGACCCAGACCAGGAGGGGCTGCTTCTGTGAGAAACAGGCTGGAGTGGAGTTAGGGAAGCCATTTGCTTAGGGAACTAGCATATCCTCAGATGCTAAGCCACTCCCATACAGGGCCACCTACACCCCAGCAGTCTGGAACGTCTCTCCGGCTTCCAGTTCCTAGGAGTCAGAGTTCTGTATCCCTTAGCTCAGCCAACTCTGATTCTGTTACGTATGGATGGCTCCCCACAATGGAGAGTCAATATTCACGGAGTTCACATAATTCTCTTTCCTTTTCCTTTTCAACATGTGTTTATGAGTTCTTTGAACGTGTTTATAATAGCTGCTAAGAATTATAATAAATATTTTACTTGGGGATAGTCAAATGCTTTCTATTGATAGTTTCCTCAGTATTGGTAATATTCCTTGCTTGTCCCTATGTGTTTTATATCTTTTTATGAATAGTAAATATATATACATATATCTTTTTATGAATAGTAGATAAATATATATATTTTTATGAATAGTAGATAAAAAGATATATATATATCTTTTTATGAATAGTAGACATTTTAGATATTAGTTCTAACAACTCAGCATTCTTTTTTTTTTTCACTGAAACTTGTGTTTTGTTTCTTTACTTGTTCAATGTTCAGCTTGCCCTAAAATTTTAAAGTGTATCTTTTTTGTAGTGTGTTATTGTTGTCTTTGCTCAGTTTAAATTTGAATATTTATTTTTACATCTGGATTACTTAAGTTTACCTCTGTGTTCTATAGCTATATACTTAAAGAAAGATTGATCAGAGTTTGTGCTCATAAACCTTAAGTGAGCAAGACTTTCACTCTCTGCTGATGGACCTTAATGTGGACTGGGTACCATATTTGAACTTAAGTCCACTTTTGAGGTTGCTCAAGATTCAACTTTCTGTTGAACTCTTTTGCATATCCTCTGAGCAAGCATGACCCTCCATCAGCCAGAGGAGTATAGATCGCTTGACTTATCTGAGGTCTCTTTTATACATGCATCTAGTTTCTGGCCTGCCTTGAATATGAGAGATACTTATCCATCCCTTTCTTGCTGTCTGACCTCATGAAACTCCATCTTAAATGTAAAACTGTCTCCGCCCACGGCAACAATTTCACAGGTATTTATCGGAGGGGCCTGGAAATAAACTATTTTTCCTATATTCACTAATTTATAAGAGGAAGAGAGACTTTGAGAGAAAGATAGGCTTTGCTTAGAGGAAGAGAAACTTTGCTTATCAGGAAGAGAGACTTTGCTTAGAGGAAGAGAGACTTTGCTTAGAGGAAGAGAATTGCTTAGAGGAAGAGAAATTTTGCTTAGAGAGAAAGTTTTAGAGAAAGAAAGGCTTCTACGCTTATCAGAGATCTATTTCTTCTTAAAGTTCTGCTGCTTCTTGAAGGTGCGTCCTGCATCCTGTGAACTAAAGGTGTGTGCTAGGAGTATGTGCTAAAGGTGCACTGCTTCTCTCTGCTTGCCGCTGCCCCTACTCGCTGCTTCTTTTCTTCTTGCCACTTTTCTCTGCCTGTTACTGCTCCTTACTGTCGCCGCCCCCCGTACTGCCTGCTTATATTCCCTCCAGGAGGCAGAGGGTGGGGCCACACCAGTTGCGATCAGGTGAGGAGCCAGCTGCCCTATCACGCAAGGGTTAAAACGAGCAGGCCCAAGCAGGCGGCTGGGGAACACCTGTGCACGCGTTGTGCACGTGGACTTAACTGAATACGGCCAGTGATAAATCACCTGAGTGTGCTTATGTTAATTAACCTCCTCACTGCCGATGTGATCATGGCACAGCCCCCCAACATACAACGAGTGGTGGAGTCCATCCCTTCCCCCACTAGACCTGCATCCTGAGAATTACCAAGCTACTAGACTTCCCTGTTTACGTGTCACCATATTTTCAGGTTTAATTGATTCAAAGTAAGTAGTTCCCTCTGGCAATGGAAGGGAACACACTGGCTTTATTTGTTTGTTTGCTTATTTGCTTGTTTTTACCATTATTTTTCTTTTCTCAGGTGGAAGAACAAGGTGGACACGCTTAGTGGAAGGAAGATAAAAGATTATCCCCAGGCAAAATGTCACAGTCTCATGAAATTTTTGCTCTAAGTTTAATATCTCTTATGGAAAGTGTGAAAAGTACTTCTAAGTCTAGCATAAAATGTTGGTCAAATCTCAGGTCATTTTAGAACACATTTTCTGGCTTTATAATTGCTTTTGGAGGAAAGGATTTTTTAATATTGCATTATGTCATAATACAAATCAGTCTATCTATGTAATATTTTGTAAACATTTAATATAGTTGTGCATATACGGGGTAAGTGTACAAGGATAATAACCATATTGAAATACTGGTAGTTTATAGACTGTGGATAAAGTTTAACTAGATGGATACAAATACAGCACTAAGAAATAGAAAGATCAAAGAAGAAATGTCTAAGACAGAAAATACACATAACTGTAGCTCATTTAATTTTTAACTAAGTTTATTTAATACTGTATTCATTCACATTGATGGTGGAAGAAAGCAGAATTAAAGTTAATTCACTACATCCCTCAATAAAGCCACACAGTAAATATATTTATGAATGAATATTATCATTTTATTCACTTAAAAGTGAATTGATCTCCATGTAAATGAAGGCTGTTCTTCATATCTTATGTTCATTCTTCTGTTCCATTTGTCGTTCTTAGAGCACAAGAGTAAAATTCTATTTTTCTTTTCTTTATTTTTTATTATTTTGGTACTGAGGGTTTGAGTGCTTAACCACTAAGTCACATCCCCAAACCTTTTTATTTTTTTTTTTATTTTGAAACAGTATCTCACTAAGTTTCTTAAGGCCTTGCTAAGTTGTTGAGTCTGGCTTTGAACTTTCTATCCTCCTGTCTCAGTCTCCTCAGTTGCTGGGATTAAAGGCATGCACCAACACACCTGAATCATAACCACATTCTAACAGAAGTTATTTACACACACACACACACACACACACACACACTAACATATAGATTATATATATGTATATAGTTCTATTTTCAATAGAAAGACTGTCTTAAAAATTTTAGTAAGTTTGTATAGCATAATATTTGTGTCACTGTGAGCTATAAATCCAAAGTTTATGAACCTCTACACCATTACTAAAAGGTGCCACTGTGGTACACAACAAAATCCCTCATCCAAACAAAATGAAGGGAGAGTGTTTACAGGAGTTAATGGTCAAATACTTAAAATGATAGCAATATTTATAGTAGAATTCTGAAGAAAGGCTTACACAATTCCAAAATGGAGTTGAATATTTGGCTAAGCTAATGCAATTTTTTACTTAAGTCACTTCTTTCCTACTTTAGATTTGCAAGTAATTAGAATTTAACGTAATTTACAGCTAATTTGAACTGTAGTATACTTTTCTCTCATGTTATTTGATTCTGTCAGTATTTCTTGGGATAGAGTCAAAAGGATAGAGTTACAGCTAATGTGCTGGATTTATATGTAACCTAAATCCTGAAGACTGCAGTGATAACAAACTGAACAAATCATAGGCCTTGGGTTGTACAAGAGCAGAATCCTGCAAGGTTTGTAGGAAAAAAAAAATTCAATGAATTAAATAAAGCATTAGAAGATGGTTTGAAGAGAAGCATAGAAATAGGGAATTAACTTAAAAGGATCATTGAAAGATTTGCCTTTGAGGAAAATAGTGACTTTTTGACAAGACAATAACTGGCCATATTTTTATGGGAAGAATTTAAACTATAGATATGATAAAGATGTGGAAAGTACACACATAGAAAATACAAAAATATTTTGTAATCACATGAAATTTTCACAAATGTAATTAAATGAGTACTGTACTGTATTTTAATATTTGTTTATCCTACTAGAAATTAAACTGAGTTATGGAAAGACCCATGTCTATACAGTCAATTCCCAAATTATGATGGGTTGACTTTCCATATTTCAACCTTATTATGGTGTGAAGGTGACACTCGTTTGGTGAAAATCCCCCTCTGAATTTTGAACTTTGTTCTTTACCCTGGCTAGCTATGTGCTATATATAACTGAATGACCTTCCTCTCCCTATCAGCCAAATGAACCACCAAGACTCTATCTACATTGTTCTGTTTTGCTAAGCTATTATGTATTTATGTGTTTATGTGTTAAACGTGTTTAGAAACAAGTTCTTTTGTAGTTGTAGATGGACAGAATGCCTTTATTTTATTTGTTTATTTGTATGTGGTGCTAAGGATTGAAATCAGTACCTCATACATGCTAGACAAGGGTCTGCCACTGAGCCACAACCCAGCCATTTTCAACTTACACTGGATTTACCTAGATGTAAGTTGAGGGGTATCTTTATTATAAGCTTGAATTTCCAAAATTTACACATTAACATATACTTGTTGAAGAAATTTATGTAAGGTTTATAAAAAAAATACAAAAAAAAAATAAAGGGTGGAGAGGGCTGGTGTTGTGGCTAGGTGGTAGAGCACTTGCCTAGTATGTGTGAGGCACTGGGTTCAATTCTCAGCACTGTATATAAATAAATAAATAAAACTAAAGGTCCATCAACAACTAAAAACATATTTTAAGAAAAGGGTGAAGACACATATAAATGATGAATATTAATTTCAAACAAGAAAAGATTCCCTTCTTCTACTAGAAGGTATGACCAAGATTGTAGTCATAAATGATTTGGGATTGTCTACCCTACAAGTTTGGTAGTTAAAGCCTGTTAAACTATTTTTTTCTGCAAATTAAGAGATAATAATTCTTTTGAGGGAGATTGAGATGATGCAAAAGTTATAATGTTAAAGGTGACTTCCCACCCCATTAGAAATATATGCATATATTTTATATATATATATATGTATTTATCAAGATTAACATGTGATTTTGAAATTTCCTTTCATCACAAGCTAAATATTCCTATTTATATTTCTAAATCAGGTGATAAGTACAACTAAAGTTTACTGAATTTTTAATATATTAGTAATTACTCTAATCCTAATTCCATCATGAAATAATGAATTTAATTCTCTAAAGATTTTCTAAGTTGGGCTGAAGTGTGGCCTATGAGTCTCCTTAATCTCCTTGGAGTAGCATCTACTAAGACTTACTTAGAAACTTGAAGGGCAAAAAATAAAAATAAGTATAATTCTCAGTGGATTAAAAGCTCTATTTTCATTACATCCGCTGCTATGCATTTGACTCAACTTTGTTATGTGGTCAAATCCAAATAATGTGGCAAAGAAGTTTACAGTACTCAGAGTTGAGTATTGTTGTGATGGGGAGGATCTATTACACATTAGAATGCATGAAAATGCATAGGGATAAATAATACTGTACCAGAACAGAAAGAGCTTCAAAAATCTGGGTAAGCAAATGAAAGCTATTCCTTAATTTGATTATTTTCAATTATGGTGTATGAGGCAGATTGCGTGGGGGTTCTGTGGTATGAGAAGAGTTTAATAAAATAAAAATTTATAAGCTATAGTGCAGTAAAATTGTAACAGTCAGTCCAACAGCCTGGGAAAGGAAAGCAGGGCTCTGTTGAAATATCCATCCCTCAAGAACATGAACAGAACACATTGATGAGATACATTAAACAATTCACAGAAGCTGTGATCTTGGATCTAGGAAGAAGCTACACTGTGGTGACTACACGGGATACAAGCTGAAGGGATTAATATCCACATCTCAGTATTCTTGTTTTTTCCTATAGTTACCTAATACTCTCCATTGGCTAAAACTAGAAAAAAAGAAAAAAAAAAGTTGGAGGATAAAGCTCCACTGAGAATTCTTTGTAGGATAGGGAACATTTTGATGAATAATAGAAATATGTACTGCATAGTATGGCAGATTATTCAGAGATCTATATAAATTGCAGGTGATGTACATCTATTTCTCTCATTTCTCATCAAGCATTTCATTTTTTGAGTGAAAGATGTACAGTTCAAGTAGTGACACCATTACACATAACTTGCAACCTGTCCTAGTTTGTCACAGACCATAATGAGCTGATGGCATAAAAATCATCAAAATTAAGAATTTCTCTTGTGCTCTATTTGCCAGAAATTGTGTGTATTGAGTTTTTAAAATATGCATATGTGTGTACTTTGAGTTTGTTTTACTTGTGGACGTTCAACAACAGGTATAATGTTTAAATATTTTTGTGCATAACAAAAAAGATCACCTGAATGTGACTCTTGTCTATAGAATGAACTAGATTGTTGACATTGAGAAAGATGTTCAAAATTACCCATTGTATTAGGGTTCTCCAGAGGAACAGAATCAGCAGGAAGTATGATTAAAAAAGGAGATTTTTTTAGATTGGTTTACAGGACCAGAAACTGGGTAGTCCACAATGACTGTTTGCAGCTGGAGAGCTGGAAGAACAAGCAGCTGCACAGTCCAGAACAAGAAAGATCAAGAGTGCTACCCTAGTCCAAGACCAAGGCTTCTGGAAACTAGGAGAATCATTGGCAGGGTCCACTTTGGAAGAGTGAAGAAGTGAGAGTCCAATATCCTCAGACAATCAAAGGAGCAATCAAGATCCCGCTCAAGAAGAGCTGAGCTTCCATCTACATCTGCTTCTTTGTTCTTCCAACTTTTGTTCCATCCAAGCCACCATTTCTATTGGGCGGTACTGCCCATGCTTAGGGAGGGTCTCCCCTTTAGTTCACTATTCCATATTCAAAGCATTCCTAGACAGGTCCTCACTGAAACACTCAGAAGTCTCTTCATCATTGGCACCTTTTAATTCAATTAAGTTGACCATTCAAATTAACCATTACACCTATGCATAAGTTTCTTCATTTGTAAACATCTACATAAAATAGTAAAAATTAAACAAGGTAATACCGGAAAAACTTTTAGAAGTATGCCTTTTAAATGATAAGCCTTAGTGTTTTTACTGTGCATGGAGATTAAATTATGTAAGGCCATATATTTGTTGAAATTCTCAAATTCATTTTGTAATTTTATAAGACCAATGAGGAAATGAGGTGATAAAACCATATAAATATTATTCTTAGAATAAATATTCACTATGTTAAGAAAAATTAATTTAAATGTGTGGGGAGAGAGTATTTGTTTCTTGTGTATTTACTTTTAAATACACTCCATGATTTAATTTGAGCCTTTCACTGATATTCAGGCAAATTTTTTTTCAGTAATCATTTGAACATTTCGTTGCTTTGTGCATTTCACTACAAAATACTCTAATAGAAACTTGATTTTATTATAGAAAATGCTACACTGATAACTTATGTCTTCAACATTATTTTATGTTTTGAAAATCCAGAAAAAAAAATATGATCACCTTCCTGAGGTCCCAAGAGTGTTAGAGCTTTGCAGGCTTCTTGTCTGTTTTATTTCTTAGTTTTCAGCACATTTCTGTACGGCTAGATCTTTTGATGTTCACAGAGAAACTATCCTCTCAGCAATAGAAAGCCAATTTGAAATGAGCGCCTCACATTTTTTCTTAGTTGGAAGCTACCAACTTAATTCCATATTCTGAGCTGAGAGATATGCACCCCTCCTTGAGTTTGACTCATGAAATGATCTCCACTTAATCAGATACATTTGACTCAATATACAGGCAGTTACTCAGTATCCAAGATGAGTCCAAAAATACATAATAGCCCTTAAGTTAGAATTATAGTCATACATATGTGACAGTTATTACTCCTACTTTGAACTTCTACATCTGGCAAAGCTGCCAGTTCCTAAATGATCTACTAAGCAATGTAGAGACCACTGATTGAAAGCTGTGACAGAATTTGAGTTTCAGTGTTTAACATTTTATAAGTGCTCCATACATAAATTAAGTGGAAGGGATTACTCAAGTTTTATCACTAATCCAGTTGCAAATACCATAATTATCTGGGAGATTTCATGGTTTTTTATTTCATGGAATTGCTATTTACAAATTTCCCAGTTGACTTTAACAATATTTAATATGAACAAATTTATGATACTTTGTAGAATTAGATTCCTAATGTTGAATCTACTTTTTTGCTATTTAAAAATGTTTCCTTTTTAAAAATATTTAAAATGTTTTGAATTTTATGTTATATAAAATCACCTCATATTGTTCACCATGGTATGTAATAAAATAAAAATATGTGTCTTGCTGACATTAGCTCTGAATGAGAAATTTTAAGGGAAGGAGCTACAAATCCAATGCCTAAGAAAATTTTAAAAGCTTCTTTTATTTTTACAGACTGCATTTTGACTCATTGTACACAAATGGGGTACATCATTTCGTTTCTACAGTTGTGCACGATGTGGATTCATACCATTTGTGTAATCATACATGTACATAGGATAATGATGTCTGCTTTTTAATAATTCTACCAGTATACGAAATACAAATTATATTTATTTTACTTGTTCATCTGCTGAAAAAGGATTTCCTTGTATTAACTTAATAATATACCTGGAATTTTGTGCTTATTATATGTGATAGTATTCTGTGCAGTTTATTTTTGTTGCCTAAGGTACTGCAGTAGGTAAACATTTAACTCATTTGCCATTATTGTATAGTTATGACTCTTTTCAAAAAGCTTCTATTTAAATGTATTAGAGGAAAACAAAAAAATCTCAATAGTTGAATTTACCCTTTTCTATTACAAAACTTTCTCAATTCTTATCTTTTCAAATATAACCAAAAGTTCTTTCAACAATAGAAACATTTTAGGAATAATTCTGTTCTTCATTTGTTAGCAAATTATATTCATGTGCTCAGGGTGCAATTATAACCCACCCCTCAAAAAAAAGGTATGATGATGTTCTAATCATAAGACCACAGAATGTGACTGGATTTGGAAATAGGGAATAAAGTTGAATTGATATCATTACATTGGACTCCGATTATGGGGGACTAATTTTCAGGGAGACTCAATTTTGGGCAAACTTCCTTCTGGCTCTCCACCTCTTATATCCTTTCTAAGAGTATTCTCTTTGGAAAATTTGCAGTATTTTTTGTAGTATTTTTCTCTGATTACTTGATATTTATTTATTTATTTTTAATCACAGTATCTTGCAAGTTTAAAATCTTAGGAATGTCTTTCCCCAAGAACCCTGGGGCAACTATTTGATATGTAATCATGAAGAAAGATCTAGTCTCTATCTCCTTGCCTTTGTTGAAAGATAGTAGTCTAACTTCAGCAAGATCCAATTAGCAAACACAGATAGCTTAATCACAGTAATTAACCTCACCCCTAATGTCATCTACTACTTTCCTGCTAGCTTACACTGGTCCTTAAAATTCTCTTGCCATTTCTTTCAGTAGAGTTGAGTTTGCAATAAACTTGACCCTTCTTGAATGGTCTTAGAATGAAGTCAATTTTGCCTGTTCAACTTGTCCTGTGCAATTTTTACTCAGCAGCATTAATATACCAAGATGAATGTTCTTAATGAGGGGAAAGTTCAGACACAAAGACAGAAATGCACATAGGGTGAGTGTCATGTAAAGATGAAAGCAGAGATCTGAGTCATTGCAGCAGAACCCCTGAAAAAGAAAACCACCAGACACTAGGAAAGGGACACATTCCTTCTGACCCTCAAAAGAAACCAGTCTTCTGCCATCCTGAAATTGACTTCTATCCCCTGGAATTGTGACAAAATATATTTCTGTTGTTTAAGTACTGTACACATTTCCAGCACAATACTTTACCTTAGGGAATGAACACAACACCTAACACACATCACTGATTATAACAAGTAAGTGTAAGTGTTTCCTGAAGACCAGTTCTGTTGTCTCCTGGGTTTGGGCCTGGGAAAAATCATTAAAATTGCTAAGTCTCCATATCCTCATCTGATCTAACAGACTGAATGACAATAGGACTAAATAAATGTTTTGTTACTTTACTTTTCAATTAAGAGATAATATACCTTGCTAAGGTTAAGAAAAAAGGAGAAACAAACAAGTTTCATTGTACTTGTTGCACTCAGCATCTAAATATGCAGGGGAGAGCTGGAATTTCATAGCCAAGGTCCTTGGTGTTTGCTGTTGTATTAGGTCCACTGACACATGGAAACTAGACTTTGTTAGGCTCAAAATTGTACAGAAGCATTAAAATGTCTATAAATCTCACTTAGTGTACATCTCCAAACTTGATTGTTTCACTGATATTCCATCCCAAATTCAGCAGACTTAAATTTATTTTCTGCTTTTATTAAAATCACCTTACAAAAGGATAAAATCTTAAAATTTTCTAAATAGAAACACATCTTTTTCCTTTTTTCCCTATAAAACATTGAGTAATGAAAGATACCTATTTTTTTATTGTCAGTATTTCATCAGCAACATTTGATTTTTAACACTACTTTGTGTTAATGTCAGTACTTAGAAAATAATATGTGAAAAATGATGAGACCTTAGAATACTACAACCTTTCAATAAATGGAAAGGCTTTTGTACAAACAAGTCAATTATTTTATGATCCTATTGTGTTTTTCTGCCTTTTACAAAAAACTGAGTGAGGGATTAGATTGTAGTGTGGGAAGCCATTCATGTTTAGCAGAATCAGGCTTGACTGAGCCACGGGATATGGAGGTCTGACTCCCAGAAACTGGCAGTCATGAGAGACTGTTTCAGATAGCCAGTGATAGTAGGTAGCCCTGTGCAGAGGTGGCTCACCATCTGAGGAAATGCTAATTCTCTAAGCAAATGCCTTCCCTAACTCCACTACATCCTGTTCCTCACAAAAGAAGCCCCTCTCAGTTTAGGCCCCTTTACCTGTGGGACTATAAATAAAGTTGAAGGTGGGCTCTTCTCTCTTACTGGAGGCCATATCTTGGCATGGCCAGATCTGTCACATCCCCTTCCATTTGAAAAGATTATTGGCTCTCGTGTTTATTTGATTACATAAATTTTTTGGCAATTAATCAATAACCAGCATTGTCTTCCAACAGAAATTCTTTCCCTCATTCACACTGGACGTGGAGAACCCCCAAAGTGTGGTTCAATGGGAGAGTGCTTGCCTAGCTTGCGTGAGGCCCCAGGTTCCACAGGGATCCTTTTAACTTCTGAGTGTATGCAAGTTTGATCAGGTTCCAAGGAAGGCAGAGTACAAAAATTTAAAAAGACAGATATGCTAGTCATCAAACATGAAATAAACAGTAATAACAGCACATGATAATAAAATCAAAGTTAGAGAAGAAAGAAATCTTTGCCTTTTAAGCAGAACCAAGTGAGAAACAGTGGTTAAGGACAGAGACATAAACCGTAAACTGCTTTGTGGTTAATTTTGCTACTTACCTTTTTCTATGTTAATTAAACACCAATTTAATAATTTTGATGATAACTCTATTTTTTGTTTAATGTATCATATCAGTGCATGTGTTCATAGACTGAGTTAATGGAACATTTTCAGGAAAAATGTATTCATTGATTGAACAAAACAGCTATAGAAAGATCATTGAACACAAGGTATGTTCTTTTAATCACCAATTTTAATCTCCCTAATATTAGATTAATTAACAATGTCCTCTTAAAAATTATGTCAGTTCTCTAATGCATGGATCAAATTTGAAGCTGCCAAAAATAGCTGAATGCATTTACCAAGCACATTGATGGTGATATGGACAATTTCAGATGCAGGTGGTGAAGAAGAAAACACGTCTGTCTTCTTACTCCTTTGGACGTGAGCCAGCCACAAGACCATATTATATCTTTGGTTTATTACCAATGATAATTACTGACCTCTGATTTATTTTTTCTTATTGTTTGGTGAAGAAACTTTCCAAGATCTTTACTAGGTATGGCAATTAAAATGTGACACACCATGAGTAGATCACAATCCTGGAGTTTTCAGAGGAGGGATGATGATGATTTGGGGTCAGTTGGGAGCAGAAATCCAAGGCTGACTTTCCAAAAAGCATATCAAAAACAGAATTTTCAAAAAGGAGCTTAAAAGAGCATGGGCATGTCTAGATAAAAAGTACAGTGGTCATTTGTCCTTTGGTTTTTTGAGATTGGCTTATCTCATTTAGCATGATATTCTCCAATTTCATCCATGTGCCTGTAAATGCCATAATTTTATCATTCTTTATGGCTAATATTCCATTGTGTATATATATATATACAAAATGGATATATATATATATATATATCATATATATATATATCACAGTTTCTTTATCCATTCATCAATTGAAGGACATCTAGGTTGGTTCCACAATCTGGCTATTGTGAACTGCGCAGCTATGAACATTGATGTGGTTGTATCCCTATAGTATGCTGATTTTAAGTCCTTTGGGTATAGGCCAAGAAGTGGGAGAGCTGGGTCAAATGGTGGTTCCATTCCAAGCTTTCTGAGGAATCTCAACACTGCTTTCCAGAGTGGCTGCACTAATTTGCAGCCCCACCAGCAATATATGAGTGTACCTTTCAGTAAAAAAAAAAAAAAAAAAAAAAAGTACAGTGGTGACAGAGACGTCCACTATTAGGCGACAGTCCTGGAGAGACGTGATGAGAATAAACTGTAAACCTGTGGCAAACGTGATAGGAAATAAAACCTGATTCAGAACCTGGGAGACCAGGTAGCCATGGGAGAACAGAAAGTTCTCAGTTCAGGATACTCCCAAGGTTTCCAACTTGGTAGCTGAGTGAATAACAAAGTCAGTAAAGAAAAATAAGAATACACATTAAGATTAAAACAGGGGAAAAGAGAACATTACTTGATCAGTATCAGAGATGTAGAGTTTGAGTAACCAGATGGCTATCCAAAATCATTCAGAAACTGATCTTCAGTTCCAGAGAATTAAAACATGCCTAGTGATAAAGACAATGGAAGTAGCGGAATTTATACAAGTGCTTAGATTTCATTTTTTAAAGTAACACAGAAAAGATGCACATTAGGTACTTGGAAAAGATTTGTTAGAAAACATAAATTTGGACAACTCTCCATTTTTGAGAGCCGGATGTCAGTTACAAGAATACTCACACTGCATTCCATTCTATTACGCTATAACTGGACAATTTTTTGCCATAAGACTCTCACCGTTTAATAAAAGAGATAGATAAAAAAGAAAGGCAAGTAAAACAATAATGGAGACTTTGGGTTTAATCTCATTATATTAATTTTCTAATGTTGTTGTGATGTGAAAAATAACCACAAATTTTGTAGCTTAAAACAGTTAAAATTTATTTTCCCACAGTTTTTTAGGTTAGATGTTATGGTGGACTAAAAGCCAAGGTATTGGAATGGCATTTTTTTCTTTCTAAAAACTCCTAGGGGAGAGCCTGAGAGCTCTGCCCATGCTTTTTCAGTTTCTGGAGACCGCCAGATTCCCTTCACTCTTAGTCCTGCCGACAAAGACACAGACATGGGTTGAGTCCTCCCCATTACTCTGGCTCTCTTCTTCCTCCCACTTCCAGTTAAAGAAAGCCTGCAATTACATTAGGTCCACTCAGAATATTCAGGATCACTTCCTTCTGTGAGGTTCTGTGATTAGTAACTGTAATTTCTTCTGCAGTTTTGACAGTCCTTGGCCACATGTTGTAACATTGTCACTGGGTCTAGGAATTGGAACATGGATATCTATGTAGTGCTGGAAAGGCTTTACTCTGCTTCCCATATTTAGTTCAAGGAAAGTGTATTGTCATTCTTATTACACAAATATTCTCTATGTAAGTGCTCAGCCTCTAATTTTGCTATCCTATAATTCTCCAAGAATAAGTGGACTGCAATGTTGTTGGATTATGTGATGTTGCATTTTCTGGGTCTGAGACACGACTCCTCAGTTCCCAGCTTTGACCACAAAATTCTGTCTGCTTTCAAATGTAAAATGTATCCTAGTTGTCTGCACTTGGTTCAAGAGACGAGGTCTCACCTGATTTAATGAGTGCTATGGTACCAATTCCTATAACTTATTGAGCTGGATCATAGTTTCCATCCACAGTGACCATTTTGTTTTGATCTAGTCTGTGATATTTATTGGTGTTCCCATTATTGTTTCCAAATTGGAAA
This sequence comes from Sciurus carolinensis, assembly GCF_902686445.1. Taxonomy (NCBI): domain Eukaryota; kingdom Metazoa; phylum Chordata; class Mammalia; order Rodentia; family Sciuridae; genus Sciurus; species Sciurus carolinensis. The sequence continues at coordinate 25,416,160 of NC_062218.1, read as the reverse complement.
TGATATATATGCATGGTAGATCCTTTAAATAATGCAAAAGCCAAGTGGATGCCAGGGTAGTGCTTCAAGCTTATCTGGTCATCCTTTCCTATTGCTAAATATCTTTCTCTTCACAGTGAAATTATCTCCAGCATGTCCTGTGAGTCCTGCTCCTTATCAGGCAACTTCAGGCTTCTTCATTCATTTATGGTTTCTCTTGGAAATCTAAGTGCCACCTTGTGTTTTGAATTTGAGGTAGTAGCAACATGGAAGTTGGCCTCTTTACTTTCTGTACCCACAATTCTCTGCATCAGAAAGACAGCCATCTATCTCATTTTTCTTCCTGCCTTGCCTTTCTTCTAACTAACAGTATATTGGGAACATTCATGTAAAGTAAAGGCCCTCAAAAAACACTGTTTTAGAAAAAAAAAAAAAAAGATTTCCCTTTCTTCATCTGTCTCTTGTTCTGAAGAGATAGGCTATAAATTTTAAATAAGAAATGCAGATGGTGAAATATTTCTCTAACATCCCCGAATATTCACCATTTTGATGTAAATATCAATTTTCTCTTGCTTCCATTTCAAGGTAGTACCATCTTTTCTCTCTTTTCATTACTCTATTAGATAAAAATTCTAAAGACATTTATATCTTTTTCAAGAAGGAAATTATTTTATGAGTTCATTAATATATCACAATAAATTACACATAACCATTCAGTAAGTTTTTGCTGGTATACTGAAAAATTGTACTTTAGAAAAATTAAAGTATATGCTATTCTTCTACAGGATTCAGAATTTGTAGCACAAGGAACACAATGTAAAATTCATACAAAAACAAAGTTATATATGTCATAATATTTGCTTCACTTGAGTTGGGGTTGGAACTTCTTGCTGTGTGTGCTGTATAATAAAAATGACACCACCGACCAGTAGAGCCCAATTCTGCTACCAAAAGTATGAATTTATGCCTCTTAGAGGAATGCTTTTGGGTGAAATTTGGGTCATCTGGTCTTTGTTTCTGTACCTGCCCTCAAAATCCACATATTTGCAATGAGGAATGGTTCATAAGCATCCCTTCACAACATATTTTGGAAACATTAGGGTAGCCCTTCATATGGAGAATCACTTTAAAGTAAAATTGTGATAATATCTTTTACCTACAAAAGCAACAAAGTATTCATCACTTTTAATCAAATATTAAATTTCTACCACATGCTTATATGTCAGTCTTTAGAAATTTTTTTTTGTTTTATGTAAATATATCATTCAATAGAGGAGATCAAAATTTATAACATTTTGTTTGACTTGTTTAAATGTGAAACTGGAGTCACATAAATATTAATTATATAGAATTTTTTGTTATATTTATCTGTCTGAGAACTTTTGAATATCTGAGGCTTTTTAATTATTTAAAATTTTAATTGACAATATTTGTTCATAATTATTGGGTAGAGTAGAATAATTCTATGTATATACACAATGTGTTATGCTCAAATGATTGTGGAGAATTTGGACTATGTTTAAAAAAAGATGACCTTGACAAGACAAAGAGAATATATATTAATGTGTGAATAAAAATATGTGTAAATTACAAAAATAAGACATTAAAATTTTTAATATAAATTCTAAAATTGAATTTTTCATTACATTATTTTTCAAAATTAATCTTAGTAGATAAATATCCTGAATATCTTAATTTGGCAACTATAAAGAGGTGAATTTATGAATAGGTATTCAGAGAAACTGAATAAGTAACTTCTGATTTTTTTGACTATATGTATTCCTATTCCAGATGGCTTTAAAATAATTTTTTAAATGCACTTTTCTTTTGGTACTGGGAATTGAACACAAGAGTGCGTAACCACTGAGCAACATCCCCAACCCTTTTTATATTTTATTTTGAGAGAGGGTCTCATTAGGTTGCTTACAGACTTGCTAAGTTGCTGAGGCAGGCTTCAAACCTGTGACCCTCCTGCCTCAGCTTCTCAAGCTGCTGGGATTACAAATGTGTGCCACTCTACCTGACTTTTTAGTGCATGTTTATGGAGAAATAATTACAATATCAAACATTCTTTTGAGACATTTGAAAAAAATCAAACTAAATTTAAGCTCATTAAAAAATGAGAAGGAATAAAAACAAGGCAAGGACAAGGCAAAATTACCTTTTAAAACATAATATAGAAATATGTGAGAACCATTTGCTTGCATTCTAAATTCCAGATAAATTTTACAATAGGAAGCTGATGGATATGATTTTACACATTAACAGATGAAGGGAATAATGATATTGCTGATACATGAATAAAAAATTGCTGAAAATTATACATCATTTCATGATTAAAAACTCTTAGGACTGGAGTTGTGGCTCTGTGGTAGAGCACTTGCTTAGTATGTGTGAGGCATTAAGTTCAAATCTCAGCACCACATATAAATAAGTAAAATAAAGGCCCATGACAAATTAAAAAAAAAAAAAGAAAAAAACTCTTAGAAAATAGAAAAAAAGAAGAAAACTTTTTAGCTTAAATTTGAGAATACACAAAAATACAATAGGATGTCATTTATTAGAAAAAAATAAATCTATTGTATCATACTAAAATGGTCATTATTGGAAAAAATGAAATTTTATTTAAAATATTAAAGAAGACCCACAAAACATGGATGGAAATATTACTTTGTAGACCAGGAGACCAAACATTATAAATGGGACTATACTTTCCAAAATACTCTGTATAGTTAACATAACGGAAATCAAAATATAGGCAAAAATAAGTCCATGTAAATACGATCATTAATGTATATGAGAGGCTACACATTCTTTGGGATGAGATGAAGTATAGCATATAATTATGAAGGGAAAACAGTTACCACCGTATGAACAAGGAGTGCATGCTGATATTCCCCAAAACATCACTTGATTCCAGATGTGGTGTTGATATAAAGGTGAAAGGAAAATCTGTATTTTTAAAAAAAGATGATATAATTAAATAACTTGTGACCTTGAAAGGGAAAAATTTCTCTTTTTTATATTTTAAAAATTTGTTCTAATTAGTTACACATGAAAGTAGGATGCATTTATGCATTTTGATAGATCATACATAAATGGAGTATAATTTCTCATTTTTCTGATTATACATGTTACAGGATCTCATCAGTGATGCAGTTATTTATTTACATGAGGTAATAATGTGTTTCACTCTACTATACTTCCTATTATAAAAGGAAGAAAATCATAAATGAATTCAGTAAATTTCAGAACTTTTGTGCATTTATAAACAGTACAAATGAGAAGCCGAAATGTAATGTTTTCTAGAAAGGCAACTCAGAAAAAATTCCAGAAGAAATATATGCAATGTATTAATCAGGGAAGGAGGAGGGAGCTGGAGAAAAATATCTCTAACTTATAAGGGAAAAATATCTCTAAAACTTAAAAGGGAAAAATATGGCCTTGGATTTACAAAAGTTGATGAATGAATAGCAAAGAGATGTTAAGTGGCAGAAAAATATATATCAAAAACATTTTAACTCATTTGATAAACATTACAAAGTTTGACAAAACCAATTATTGACAAAGAAATGAAGCAAAGACACTTTCATTAACTGCTTAGCAACTGCCTATAAATTTGCAAATTAATGCAGCTGCTTTGGTAAATAATTTGACTTTACTGAATACCATTGACATGTGCATATTTTATGACCCAGCAATCTCAGCACTTGGTATATACTCTAGAGATGATGTTGCACATGTGCTTTAGGAGACATGAAATCAGAATTTTCCTAGAAGCCGGGTTCATAATATCAAAACACTGGAAACTACCCAAATGTCCATCAGCAGTGGAATAGACTACAGCTGCATGAATCAAATTAGATGAATTTCAACGAATCAAGTTGAGTGAGAATCAAAACACAGAAAGAATATATAATTTCATTTCAATAAATTTAAAAAGCAATTTAAAGATGGATAGTGAAACTCTAAAGAAAGAGATCAAAGAGAACATAATTCAGAACAGGATGAAGTCCACAAAGAACAAATAATTTCTCCTAAATCATTAAAAGAATTGTGAATATATTGTTTGTTTTATATTTATTATTTAATTGCACATCAAGTTATGTACACAGCAATTATAAGCACATTTCACAATTCAAAGAAATCCAGAATAAATGCAGTAATATTATTATATTAAATGCCCATCCAAAGGGAAGAGTGTTTGGAATTAAGAAGGCACAGGATTGAATAATTAGGGGACATTTTAGAGGCTTTGTAACCTTAGCATTATTCACAAGGATATCATTATACCAATTACGTAGGATTTCCCTGAAAACTAAACAAAATAATGAATGCAAAATGCCGGCAGAATGCCTGGCTGTAGATGCTCACAATTGAGAATCAGCATGAAGGAAATGAACTCTCCTACTCTGACAGCAATAACAGAAGAGAGTGTGTGCTCACTGCAGAACTACTACGTTGCAGGAGGAATTGTCAAGTAGTGAATGAAAAATGCAGTGGAGTAACAGCTTCCAATAAATAACAGTGTAAGAAAGCAGAGTTTCATCCTTCTCAGGCATGCATATACATAGGGAGAGGCGAGGCGTGTGATAGAAGCTGCTCTCTTCCCACTGAGACACTTTCATCCTCAGATGATCTGTCATTGTATGCAGAACACAGTGGCAGATTTATCCTCACGATTCAGGTTGCTCCGTAATGGTTCAGGTGAAAGCATTTCAGTAGTGCCATAAAGTGGGAACTCATAAATGACGGAGTCTATTATTGGGTGACAAGCTCCAGCCCAGTGACTTTGTTTGTGACTTTGTGTAGATTCTGCAGAAATACTTCCATTGTCATGAACTTCAGGATGAATAAAAACAATGCAATGATAACACTGAACAGCAAATTTAACCCACAGATGATATTAAAAATCACTTCACAGGGACCACAGGGAGGCTAAACAGTTTAAAAAATTGACATGAAATGGAAAAATTACGTGAACTGATGCAACTTCTATATATGGGAGACCTGGTGTATTTTATGGTTTCCTTAAATTATCAAATTAACTACTGAGTTTATATTCTGAGTAAAGTCACTGAATTTTTACTCTGTTCTCATTTTATGTTATAATCAGGACAGTAATTAATGGTGCATGTCAGTATGATTAAATCACTGACTAAAAATGTGTGTGTGTGTGTGTGTGTGAAGAGTAAATACCTCTGACTGGTGTCACAGGAGTTGCTTGAGGTTGGAGCAAAATTAAGTGTTCAGTTCATGTAATTGTGCCTCATTGTATGAATCTTTCCATGGTCAATTCTAGTGGAATCTGGTTTCCTTCTCAAGTTCCTATATTTAAATTTGGGGTATCTCTTTTTTAAATGTAGAAATAATGATGTTGGTTTCCATCCAATTGTATTTACAGGTAACATTCGAATCTTTTGATGCAACCTGTATATATTCTAACGCTTTTCCTGTTAATATTCCATAGACTTAGCAACCATTTGATGTTAACCTGAAATGTTCCAGATATCTTTAATTCCCCATTTTCGGCAGCGTGGAAGCAAAAAGTTACAGTTTCAAACTGAGAAGAAACATTTTAAATATTACATTTTTTGCTATAAAGATATGATTATTTTAGTTTAACCTGTCCAAATGTTTATTAATTTGTTGCAATAAGACAGGAGTCAAAATCAAGGGTCAAGATATTCATGGATTATTAGCAGTTCTCCTTGATAACCCAGAAGAAATGCAAAGGCTAAGGCAGTCTTTATGAATTCATATTTATGTGTTGAATCACATGTACATGCTAAAAGCATAAAATATGGTGGTGTAGAAAAAATGCAACTTATTGAGAAAGATAGTTAAATAAAATGATAAAGAAGGATTTTATTAGGATCTAGGATCTCTTTTTTTATTTCTCTTTTCACTTTGTCACATTTTAATCTAAAGCATTGAACAAACAACAAGAAAAGCAGATTTTGAGTTAGGTATTTCAATAAGGTGAAAAACTTTAAAAGAAAGAAAACAAATAAAAAACAATGCAGTGAAAGAAATGAAAGTAATAAAGATTTTAAATAGTCATGTATTTATTGAAGAAATTAAATATGTGATTAAATGACTTCAAGGAAATATTCTGTGCCTTTGTCTGATAAATTCTTTTAAAAAATTAAATGAAATATGTACATGAATTTTACAAAAAATTTGGCCAAAATTTGAAAAACAGAAGAAAAAGTGATCAATCTATTTCATAAATCCTAATGCCAATGTTTTGAACAATATACGTGAATGATAAGGAATCTCGATGATATTGCATCTAATTCCTGTCTGAAAAGTTCTTTTGTAATTCAAAATTTGGTCTAAGAAATTTCACCATGATGTCTTAATCAGGAGAAAATATGTAATCATAAAATTAAACATCAATAAAAGCAGTAATTTTTAATTTCTAATAATATAAATAAGCATTAATAGAGAATAATTTCTATAACCTATAAAGAATGCTTATAGAATCCAGAGGGAAAATCATACCACCATTGTTTTAGTTAGTTTTTTCACTGCTGTGACTAAAGGACCTGACCAGAACAACTGTAGAGAGGAAATGTTTATTTAGGGGCTCAGTTTAAGAGGTTTCAGTCCATAAGTGACTGGCTCCATTTCTCATGGCTCAAGGTGAGGCAGAACATCATGGTGGAAGAGCGTGGCAGAGGAAAGCAGCTCACATGATGATCATAGAGCAGACAGAAAAAGACTTCACTTGCCAGATACAAATATATACCCCAAAGTCACTCCCCGATTCCCACCTCCTCCAGCCACAACCTACCATTTCTGTCACTACTCAGTTAATCTCTATCAGGAGATTAATTCACTGACTGGATTAAGACTCCAATAACCCAATCATTTCTCATCTGAACCTTCTTACATTGTGTCACATGTGAGCTTTTGGGGGAAGACAATAAAAATAAGGCAAAAATGGAATGCTAGCAAATAAGCGTTGCTCATAAGAATAATATTGATGAAAATTCACATATCTCCTAATATATCACATATAAATAAAGTAGACACCATATTTCTTGAATATAAATCAAAAGTGCAAAAATAATTTGAATACCTGTATACCACAAATAAAGGGGAAAAGTATCATTAACAGTATCATCAAGTAAAATAAAATACAGTGACCAAATGATGCAAGTTTACCACAGTGAATTCCACTTTTTTGTATATCTATAAAATACCCATGTAAAAATAAATAAATAAATAAATAGAATGAGGTTCAAAAGAGAAAGGGGAAACAGTAGAAGGGAGGAGAGAGGGAAAGCAGAGGTACCGGGGATTGAAATGGCACAAATTATGTTCCATGAATGTACAACTATGTCAAAATGAACCTCACTATTATTTATAGCCACCATGCACCAATTAAAACATGACTGTCATATTGAATATGTCAATATTCTATGCAAATTATTATAAAACTGTCAACATATATTTTAAAAGACCTAAATAGGGCAATATCATAGTCTTGAAATCAATGATTCATTATAATTAACTATTTAATTAAGCAATTTTTTTTTTGCTTAGATTGTTCTAATTATTCAGTATAATCACAAATGAAATGATGCTGGGTCCTTTGTATGGATATTGTAAACCAAATATTTAAATATACTGGGCCTGGGGTTGTGGCTCAGTGGTGGAGCACTGACCTAACATGTGTGAGGCCCTGGGAGTCTCAGCATTGCATATAAAAATAAATAAAAATAAATGTCCATCAACAAGTAAAAAAAAGGAATTAAAAATCAATCATAAATATAAAGGTTAAATTGGGCAAAGTCAATAATTAAGAAGAAGTAAAGAGTTGATTATTCTAATGTTGTCACATTGAGAAATGAATCAGAAAGACTTTGTACTGAGCATGTCAAATAAACTGATGTAATGAATTAGGGAGTCTAGAAACAGATGAACATAGGTGTAGGATTTTGATATTTAAAATAGGAGAAGAGTGGCCTTTGCAATAAGTGTATAAAAATGTATATGCACATATTCTCACTAAACTCTTAAAAGTATTAATACATAAATGTATATTTGTGTGTGTGTATATATATATATATATATGAATATCTTCCTACTCAACTGCTTATTTTACATTTATCTGAGAGTAGTTGGAGTGTGTGCATGTGTAAATTTTCAGACCACAATTGGGAAAAACATTTGTAAAACATATCAATTAAGAAGAGCATGCAAATGGCTGCAAATTTATAAGCAATGACAAAAAATCATAAGCAACTGATAAGATGCTTGGTGAGGCACCTAAATAAGATGGATATTAAATTGTCTATAAATATATGAAAAGTTCTCCATTAATCATTAGGGAAAAACAATTTATAGTCATCATGAGAAAAAAAAAAAATCCTAAAGAGAAAACACTGTATACCCACCATATCACCATCTAAGTAAAAAGACTTACAATATTTCATACATTGCTATAGAAGTAGAATGTGGTAAATATTAAAAATTGAAATTTGATGTTATTTATTGTGGATATCCATGACCTAACATTTTAATTCAACTGTATGTACCAAATGTGTGTTCATCAAAAGTCAAAGCTGAGACACCTATAGCAGTATTATCTATACTTGCTCTAAACAGGGAAACGAATCAAATATTCATAATATAATGAACAAATTAATTGTTATGTATAAAAAAAGGAAACCAAATATCAAAGTAAATGAATGAACTGTTGCTACAAGTAACATCCTCTGTGAATCTTACTTAAAGAAGAGAAGTGGCTGGAGATACCCCTCTGTGGTGGAGTGCTAGCCTACCTAGTATGCAGGAGACCCTGAGTTCAATTCCCCCTTCAAAAAATAAATAAATAAAAGAAGGAAAGAATAGACACACAATCGAACACACACACAACAAATATATAAATAAACCAATAAGTACGGTGCCCTCAGGTCAATCAAAACCTGAAGAAAAAAAGAAAAAATAATACACTGTTAAAAATAAAGATTTTAGTTATTTTGGGGGAGGAACAGGATAAGCATTTTGAAGATCTGTTCTATGTTATGCAGAAGAGTTACTAAAGTGTCTTCATTATTTAAAAACAATTATAATTTGTGCATTATTGAACAAGTTATATATTTCAGTTATAAAATATTTTAGATAATGGTATATGATGATATATGTGACTGGTAGTTTTTCCAATTTTGAAAGATTTTTAAATTTTCCTATAGAGAAAGACAACCAAGAATCTTTGTACTCATGGCAAGATATGCTGTTATTACAGCTGGGATACCTATGATTTGCTTAATGAAGTGCGTGTAAAATCTTCTCTTTCACACTAACAAACCATTAGGACAGTCTTTAAAATTCAACTGAGGCCTAAAATTTCCTGAGCAAACTTTGAAAAGTGATATTGCCATTCTTAAAAGTAATTGACCATAAAACGTTTCAAACATACATAAAATAATGTGACACTATTCAGTTAGATTTATTGTGTATTAATGTTTTTTATTTGTTCTAATTATATATGACAGTAGAAGGCACTTTGATACATCCTACATAAATGGAGTATAATTTCTCATTCTTCTGATTGGACATAGTGTAAAATCACACCAGTCATGTAGTTGTACATGTCCATAGAGTAATAATGTCTGATTCATTCTATTTTGTTTATACAAGTGTCTCTTTTGTATTTTGAAATAAATATAGAATGGTCCCAAAGGTACATACCATAATTCTCCCTTTTCCTTTCTACACTCAATTTTTAAAAACAGAAAACTTTTAAATTGAATATTTATCTTTCTTTTTTCAATATTTTTCTCTGGAATTTTTCCTTTTGATTTATGTAGCTATCATTATTTCTATCCATGCATACAATCATAATGTGTTAATGCATTCACTTGCTGAAGAACAGTAGACTTATTTTTGCTTCCAATTTAGGGCTGTGGGCAACATATAAAACTTTAAAAGTATCTAGTACTGAGCAAAACTGGTAACACAGATGCTAGGAAATGAAGGCAAAAATGTTGTTCTTTTAAAATAAAAAAATAGAACAATACAATTTAATTGGAAGCTGATAACTAGATCCTGGAAATTAGAGTACTGTGCTACTGTGATAGGAATATTTATATTTTTGCATTTTCATTATGATAAGCTGTATGTTATTGCAGCACGTACTGATGGATGTTATGATCTCTGGTGTTAGAAATATGTTTATCTTTCTAGTTTGCATCTTGCCTAGTTCACATTTATCTGAGAGTACAGTGGATTCATTAACCTTTCACCATCATTCACAATCTCGCACTCTAAGGTCATTTCTCAATAAATGGAAAATTCTTCCTTTCCTATGGAAAATGGCAAGTTTTTTTAAATGATCAATAATTACTCTAATATGTAACATAATATTACAGCATAGATTGAAATAATGAAATGAAAAAAGCAAAATAATCATTTTCCTTTGTTTTACATTCATTATTTTTGCTGCAATGTCTATTTGAGACTGCTTCTAGTTTACCACTGCTTTTGTTCAAAAGAAAATGAGTTTTGGCTAATTTTCTTGCAACACTACATGTGTTTTCTTGGTAATTTCTTCTTAAAAGCAGAATATGACATAGTTTACTTAAAATTCAAGTTATATAATAAAGAAATATCTGAAGTGAGTATATATGTTTGCTTTAACCTTGTGTATAGTTTAAAATCTGCTCTAATTCTGAAGAACTATAAAAGTCTGCTTAGAAACAGTCATGGAAAATGTATGGAGAAGGATGATGACATACGTAATTTGCCACTGCAATGCTACTACTGTGAAGAATGAATGGTGTATATCAATCACATTTTGTAAAGAAATAACACAGGTGAATAGCAGAGCTAATAAATCTGTTTGTACCATAGGTCTTGTCTTAGGCTTCTCTCTTACTAACATTTAAAATAATTTTAGGTCACATGGAGCTGGTTTCAAATTCCTTTATTTATGTCAGTAAACACCAGTACTGATTCAAACCATATAGTCCACTTCCAAAATAATACAACAAAGAGATAAATATGCATGCAAGTATTTAGATCATTACTCATTACATAGTGTCAGTTTTGCCTTTAATTATCCTCATTATCTGATGTCAGTTATTTGATCTTGTCTTTGCTCTATAAAGATACAACAGATTTCTATGTAGTCATATTGATTTGTTCATTTATTTCTCTGGCTTAAATTTTTTCATGTATTAGAAAATAAGAAAACAAAAGTGACATGACTATCTATTTTACCTAGTTTTGGTTTTTATTACTCACACAGAACAGAAGTGAGATTTGGGAGAAGAAATTGTTTTTGAGTTGTTTCCTCACATGACTGTGTGGAACACACACATATACAAACTCACAAACTCACAACACACACACTCCAGTGTCTCCACATCTTCCCCCCACCACCCGTTCCCACTCAGTTGTCTCTTCTTCCACTTGATACATGATAAACTACTCAGGTCACAGTGAACCCAAACACCCATTTTGTATCCACCGTGGGCTTATTTAAAGCACACACTTCTGCAAGATGTGGAGCGATCACTTTCAACTCATGCTCCTGGGAAGCGTAATGACTCTATCCACAAACTGCTTGTCTTCATTGCTTTAAATTTCCTTTTTACTACATTTTCTAACACCAGTTAAGAAATCTTGTTCTATCATAAGATCTCCTTGTCTAAATTTAGGACACCTATATTATTTTTGCTGTGACAAATACATGTAAAACAATGCTATTTTATATAGTATATTTCAAAGTCAAACTCCAATACAGATGCACAAATCTACTAACACATACAAAAAAGATGCTGTTATGATAAAACATATACTAATAGGAATACAGAGAAAAATAAACAATCTTGAGAAGAAAGAATTTCAAAGGCAAAAATCCAACTCAAAAGAATAATGTATATTAGAGGTAATTTTGCATTTTCTGAAATATTATGATAAATATTAGATATATATGCACACATTATATATAGTAGTATGTTTAACATATATAAATATATACTATACAAGTATACACACAATATATTATACATAAAAATTAAACACTTGCTATTCACTATATACTATACCATATATATCACGGTATATATACATAAAGATAATAATTATTATGACATGTTTTCTAGTGAGCTTAAAGAATAAGTGATATATGAGCAATTGGCTCTCCATACATAATTTATACTGTCAGAGCCATTAGAAACACAAGCAATTTTTATAAGCAAATAAAGTTTATTCTGATGAACTCTGATTATTCCTCACTTATTCACATTCCTACAGTACATAAAGATTTCTGATGTAATTCGTGTTTTGCTAACAAAACTGGAACATGTTATTGAGAGAATAGAATTATCATTAACATTCCATAGCTGATGTTTTTTTCTCTATTATGGGCAATGGTAATGTGCTATTTTTAAAAATCAAAATCAACTAACCCGAGGACTTTTAAAAAAATTTCAAAATAAAATGAGTGTATTTGACTTAAAATGAATGCACATTTCCATTTATTGATGAATTTTCTATAGTCCATATTGACACTAGAGTTTTTAAATCAAATTCCTAAAGGTCTTCTCATAGTTAAGCTGTAATTTTGATTTCTATAAACAGAAAATATTACAAAAAAGTCTTCTTTTTGAAGACTTCAGAATTACTTTTCTAGCCATTTGTTGTATTTTTATTGCATTTTTGGTGTGTTGGGTATAAAACTCATGGATTCATGCATACTAGGCAATTGCTCTAACACTCAGTTACATCCTCAGCTCCTGTATTTTTATTTTAAAATGTTTTTTAATGTTTTCTTTTATTAAATTTTAAGATATGTTATTAGCAGGATATATTTCAAAGAATCAAAGCTTCTATGTTTCTTGTCATTTCTTATTTAATATATTAATTCAACATAAGAATGGTTCATATTGAGAAACAAAAATTCAACAAAAGTATAAATTACAGATACAAGGAAATAAGGAAAAGTTGGATAATATCATCAACAAATACATTCTTATGCCCTTCTTAAATAGTAAATAGAATAGTAAATAAAATGGCTAATAAATAGTATAGGAATTGTGGGGATCTAGAAATCTCATTCACTCAATTGACTTTATTTTTTAGTGATACAAGTTTTGAATTATTCAAACTCAAGCTATTAAATATTCATAGTGCTTCATATTATAGAGTTATTGATTAATGTCTTTGGTAAAGAACACTATTATCTCTGATTACATCAAGGTCATCTTGAGGAACAGGACCAAGGCACAAAGTTTTACATATGAAATATGAGAAGCTAATACATAATTCATATTTAACAGATAACATAAAGGTTAACCCCTTGGAGAATCCGAAGATAATACGCATGTTCTTCTGACAATTCTTTATACTGGCAATTTGGAAAATGCCAGTATTTTATTACTACCTATTCTTGCACTATGACATAAATTAATGCATACCTGCCTCACTATTCCTATGGGCAAAAAAAAAAAAAAAATGAACTATGTTCTGGACAGAGATTTTACAAAATGAAATGAGCCAAAATACTTTTCCTCTGTACATTCATTGGAAATAGTCTGAGAACACTTTCTTTCATTATCTGAGAAAATTGGTACTTTAACATTCTACTAGATATTTGTTAAATATTTTATGTCCTCTGTAAAAAAAAGATGAAATTTGGAGTCAATTCACATTTTTGGTATTATATATATGTAATATATATTATTATATATATATATATATATAAGTGAATTATTCCATCATTCATTTACAGTGGGACATTCTTGTTTAAGATTTCATTGGGCAATATTTGTTGGTACAATAGGAAAATAATTGCTGTCCTTTAAGACTTGAATTGACCGCGCCTGTACCACACATTGTAGTGTCATAACAAATGTTATTTAATCTCTGTTTCAAGAGTCTTCTCATAATGTGTAAATGAAAACTATGTTAACTGTACAATTTTGTGGAAGGATGAGATAATGCATTTGACATACTTTATCACTTAATAAATATTAGCTATATTTTTGTGGAAGGAATAAATCTAATATCCTGGATTCCAGAATTTCTTTCTATTTTTCTTGCAAACTGACTACCTTATGGCATTTATGTCAGTAAATCTGACAATTTGATTAGACCGTAAATATTTTTTTTCCCAAACTCATCTTGCTTTCTCCATTCACAGTAGTATTTTAGAATGACAGATCAGATTTGTAGTTAAAGTCTGCTTTTTTTTTCTTATGCTACATTTTTAGTGAAATTTTTTATGATTTAATATTAAGAATTAATTTTGAATGTAAAATCAATGATTTTTCTCAATGAAAGACAAATTATTTTCTCTCAGAAAACTAATCAATCATCACCTCCCATTGACTGTATCTTCAAAGTACAGTTAGAGTCAGCTACTTCCACTACTAATGTCCTGGTGTTTGCCACCATTGCTTATAGCCTACCGTATTTCAATAGCCTACAAACAAGTGTCTCTGATTATATATCAGATATCCTTCAACACATACTCATAGTAGTAATTTGTATAATCATTTTAAAAGTTAAATTAGACTATCACCTTCTTTTTGGAAAAGCTCTCTAGTTTATTATCAATTCCTTCATTGTAAAAGTTAGTGCTTTCTGATCACTTTGTAGATCCTACTCCATATGGACTTTCCAACTCCATCAACTTATCTTCTTTCAGTATGACCTTCTTCAGTCAGTTTCAGGTTCATTAATCTCTTTATCATTATTGAACATGGCAATAGATTTGGTTTTCCCAGTATCTTCTTTACATCCTTGATCAGAAGCCATTTTCTCAGTGAGGTTCTCCATGTCCATTTATGCAAACATTTCAAAGCATCTGTGTTCTGGAGAGATGCTCCACACTTAAATTTTGCCATATAACTTATTATCATTTGGCACACATACATTTTACTTCACTTTTTATTGTATTGTATTTTCACTAAAATTTTAGTTTTGAGGACAAAATCTTCAATCAACATTTTTAGTGAAGTATCCAATAAAACCATAATATTGTCTGACAATAAACACATGCTGAAGGAATAAATTAGGAATAGGTAGAGTCACAGTGGATAAGCACTGTGATACAATGGTTAAAAAACATGAATTTTAAAGTTATAGATATTAGAATTTATTTTGTCTTCACCATTTATAATTGTGACAGTATTTAGTAATTAATGTTTATCATAGAAGTTTTTCTTATCATGAAATTGCTCTGAATCTTGAGTGTTTGCAATGTCTTTATCATGCCTTTCACTTTGACCATTGCCTCTCCAATTTATTATGGACTGAGACCAGATGTAGTTTTTACAACAAAACACAAACAGGGGGCTGGTGTTGTAGCTCAGTGGTAGAGCACTTGCCAAGCATGTGTGAAGCACTCAGTTCAATCATAGCACCACACAAAAATAATAAGTAAATCAAATAAAGGTATTGTCCATCTACAACTAAAAACAAAACAAAACAAAACAAAAAAACAGATATTGTTTAATCCTATCAAAAAAGCACCCATATTCTAAATGCAAAAGAAATGAAATGTATATTCCTAATTACAATTATAAAAGTGATGGGAGTTGGGCCGGTGGTGTATGCCTGTAATCCCAGGCTGAGGCAAGAAGATCTCAAATGCAAAGCCAGTCTCAGCAAAAGTGAGATGCTGAGCAATTCAGTGAGACCCTGTCTCTAAATAAAATACAAATTAGGGCTGGGGATGTGGCTCAGTGGTCTAGTACCCCTGAGTTCAATCCCCAGTATTCGCCATCCCCCCAAAAAAAGTGATGAGAGGATTTTTCCTGCTGGTCCACCTCACTGAGGCCATATCACTTGTGGTTTACTTCTACCTAGCAACACAGATTAAAATCAAAATTTTCTAAAAGTAATCCAGAGGCACTTTCTTTGGTTTGAAATTGTCATTATCTGCTTCTTCAAAATGGCTGGATTCTTGAGGTCTCTGCTTAAATGTTGCTACTAAAAGAAACAGTTTTTGAATTAGGCCTTCTTGCCTTCAATCCATTCTTCCTTATTATTATAATTTCCTAGTTGTATGTTTATGGTTCTTATCAAAATTTGCATAACCACTTATTTTCTTGGGTTATTTTAAGTTGTCTCTTCACTGTATTCAGTAAGAATGTGGCAGATGCCTGTCCTAATTATTCTGTTTCTAATGCCTTGCTGAAAAGAATAACCTCAGTAAACATGGGAGTAAATGAGTTTTGCACGTACCCTATCTCAGTACCTGTTTAGATAACCCCACACAGTAATGCATAATGACCCACATAGGTCCTTTCAGTGAAGGATAATTTTCTTTATACATTGTACAAATAATGATCCAATAATGAAAATACATTTTCAGGAGGTGATACACTTAAAACTAAACTACAAGGTGTGCTTATATAAGATAATTAAAATATTTTCTTCATTTATTCCATTTATTTGTACTTCCTTATTTTAATTTTTTCTAGAACTCACTTATCAACAGCAGCAATGACAACAACAAAAAACAATTTAAAAGGTTTATTTCATTTTAAAGCACCAAAAGAACTGACCAAATTAGTCTAAGATACAATACAGAACATATGTGAGATGAATCAGACATCTGAGCTAAGTCCTAACTCCCAAATAGACTGTAACCCAATGCATGTAAGTCTTTTTCAGAATTTTAATGCTATTTAGTACTGTATTATTTAAAATATCACAACATAGTTATCCATTGCCAATTAGGTTTTTTTTTAAATTTTTTTTTCTTTGTTATTTCAAACAGTAACTGCTGTAAACATATATTGTTAAACCTTTGGTATTCTGCATATTAGAGAAACATTTTCCAGACCCAAGGTTACTGGTTTATTTTCAATGCATATAAAAATCATAAGAATAATGATGAGGTTTTGAGAACGAAACCTCAGCCAATTCAATTGGAGGCTCCTGTGGACTTTATCAAATATTTTTCTGTCTTCATAGATGAAATAATGACTCAAAACATTGTGGTAACCCAAAGGATTTCAAATCAGCATACAATAGTGAAGTGGCCACATCAATGTTTATAGCAGCTCAATTCACAATAACTCAGCTGTGGAACCAACGTAGGTGCCCTTCAACAGAATAATGATTAAAGAAAATAGGGTATATATATATATACAATGGACTATTACTCAGCTCATGGGTCTTTGAACTGCTCAAAAACAGAGGTGACAAGTTCCTTGGTGAAAAGGCATTAAGTGGAAAACCATCCAGTTTTATCATGACACCCTGATCAAAGGGAAATTCTTTGCTAGCCAGGGAATTTTATTACTTCATAAATTCATAATCTTGGGTTCAAATGTATGCTTCCTGGAGGTAGAGAATTATGGATGCAAGCTGATAAGTTCTAGTTGGGCTGCTTTTACCCTCAGCTTTGACTTTGTTTATCTTGAAGAAACTTTCTCACAATAAATTCTTCTGATGTTTAAACCTACATAATAAACATGCTGAGTTTACTTATGGTCATTCTTCCTCCACCAGAGGCAGGCTGAACCACCAAGGTCTGGCTTTTTCTCTACTTGTGTGTCTGTTTGTCTTTTCCTAATCCCGTCAGCCACCAGTTGGTGTAGGTGAATAAACTATTGCACAGGATGTGACACTCAGCCATAAAGAAGAATGAAATCATGGTATTTGCCAATAAATGGATGGAACTGGAGACTATCATGCTAAGTGAAATAAACTGATCTCAAAACGCCAAAGGCCAATGTTTTCTCTGATATGCAGAAGCTGACTTTCAATAGGCAGGAGGGCAAGAGGGACGAGGGGAGGTTCACTGAATGAATGGAGGGGGGATGGGATTGGGAAAGACAGTAGAAAGAATCAGACATAACCATTGTATCTTCATATATGAATACATGACCAGTATAACTCCATATCATGTGCAAGCATAAAAATGAAAAGTTATACTCTATGTATGTATATCAAAATACATTATACTGTCATTTATAACTAAAGATAACAATAAAAAAATTTTAAGTGTGGTAAATTAATAATGTCTGTAATTACTTATAATTATCCTTTATGTGCCAATAACCACAAATTTAATAATGACTATGTTTTTAAATTGAAAATATGTGTCTATCTACCTTGTGATTTTTGCTTCACATGATATTTACGATATCCATCTATCCTGATGCAATCAACTCAATCATTATTTTAATGCTATTAGGTACAGTATTATATAAAAAATATCAAAATATAGTTCTCCGTTGTTCAACTTATTATCAGTTAGGTTTATGTAGTTTTTTTGCTATTTCAAATAATAGTTGCTATGAACATGTATCGTATACATGGGTCAAAGTTGTTTTAGAATATAATCCTAGGAATGTAATTTCATCTTGATAAGATGCATTGAATGCCTCTCATGTGTCTGAAAATCCTCTAAGCCTCTGGTCTTCTTTTAGCAATGGCCTTGGATACTAGTTTTATGTGGACTTTCATCAACTACAGAAAGATACAGCTGATGGTATGTGTCCTCACATACGATCCTTCACATGCTGCCCCAAAATTTCATTTTTAGTCTTGGGACATTTTAGACAATATTGTGTAGACTGTTATTGGGATTTTGGTTGAACTCGTAAATGTGCCACTTGGACATATTGAAGAGTTAATGACTGTGGGATAACTCTTGGAAAATAAAAGTTTTAGAGCTGATAAATATTTCCCCCATTAGTTCTCTACGGTGAATTTTCTAGAGTATTCCATCACCTTACTGGGTAATGTGTTGTAGATTTTATTCTTTGTTTCCCTATTATACTCACTCTTTTCCTTTCTGTGATAAATTGACAAATTGCTCATCCAATGTCTGCTTTGAGTCATAGGGACTGGGGACATTCATAGGATAATGCAGCATACATATTTTTTCACTATATTTATTGTATTGATTTGTATTCACACCAGCAATTCATAAAATGTTCTGTTGTAACTAAGATATGGGTAAATAACTGAAGTTTTTCTCTCTAGCCAATATCGCTTTCTTGAACACTCCACTTATTTGCAACTGCCTTGATTGCCAAATAAATACCTCTGACTTAAAAAGTAAAACACTCTTGATCTGTATTCTGGTAATCCTGTTCCTATCCTAGCGACTGCTAGTTTAGTAGCATGTGCCATCATTAACTCATTTTTGAAGGCTTCAAAGCATGGAGATAACACTAGCTTTGAAATTTACACCATTGTAATCAACTGGAAAATCTATCCCACTGTAAATATATTGCAAATCTAACTATAATTTCATACATGAACTACATATATACATTTTTATTGACATCTCTCTGGTACCTTTATCCATCCTTCCTTCAATGTCATCTCCACAAAGCAATGCAAGACATATTTACAATACAATTAAAATCATGGAAGTCTTATTTATTCACTTGCAAAATCTCCAAAGTATTCTCTTTACATTTATAGTAAAAGCAAAACATCTAATCTAACCCTTAACTAGCATCTGCTCTTAATGCTGCCCTGGGATTGATTCCTCTGTCCTCAATCACTGTTCTGCTTCCTATGACACATAATCTTTGTGGCTAGAACTGGATGTTTGGGAAATACACTGGTACAGGATTTTTGATCTTTAGAGGTGACTTCCTGATAAATCAGTCAGTATTTCAGGATCATCTCATTTGACAGTTGAGTAATATCACTAACCTGATACCATGCAAAATGCATTTAACTTATTTTCCTACGTGCTTATTGTCAAGCTCTAAACTGCAGGTAGAATAAAAGTGTTTTAACTCTTCTGGTGATAAGTGTAGGACAAGGTAGTAATAGTAGGACAGGAGCATATAGTACCTGGTTAGTAGATGTTTGAAGAATGGATAAAAAACTTTAGAACCTTGTTACCCATGCATATGATAGCAATCAATGATGCCAGGATGCTAGTAGCTCCATTAGGTCAGCCGAGTCATCCTTTAACTCACATTTTGGGGAAAATGTTTTTTTCAGAATTTTCCATTTCACTAAAAAAAAGAAACAAAAAAATAAATATTTTTTAAAAAACTATTTTTCACAGTCTTATCATTAAAGGCATTCATATGAGCTCGTAGGTTCAAATGTATTAATACCCAAAGCTGGGGTTGTAACTCAGTGGTAGAAAGCTTGCCTTGCAAGTGTAAGGTCCTGGGTTCAATTCCCAGAAAAGAAAGACCCACTTTTTTTTATGTTAGACTATTTTTACTCCTAGTTTTAAGAAAAAATAGTCCAATAGAAGTATGATTAGAAAAATGGCATATTAATTAAGGCTAATAAATTTGTGAGTAAAGGAAACAGCAAGGCCTACTTTTTCAGATTCTTCTTGGCCTCTGAAACATTTCCTCCCTCTGGGAGTAAGGCAAGATATATGTCACGTGATATTTGTTGAATTTATAAATCGCATCATGTATCATGTGACTCTAAAGGCATTAGACAGACCTTTTGGCTTTTGTAATTTTCTCAACTGCATTAGTGAGATAACTCATATTTATTAAGAAATTTAAGATACATACTATAAGTCATTTATAATAAGTAAACTTGGTTAACATTTTGTTTCATAAAGACCTGCATGCTTTTCTATCTTTCTGCCTACTGTAAACTCAGTTTTCATAATAAAAGATAATCATTGGAGTGGCAGTCAAAATGTACTCTTCTTTCCCTTAGTGTAATGTGAAAACAAAGGCAATCTTGAATTTTACTTAAGACATTTTGCCCAAGATTCAAGGCTGGATTTTGAAAAATGTAAGTTCTTATATAAATTCAGTGTGGTTATTTCAAGAGTGATGTTGTACCATGTAGAGTTGAAGTGATTAAATTCAAGTTGACACTATTCTTACAAAAAAGAGTGTAACCCTGTGTATTTTTAAGGTTCACCTGAGGTCTTTGAAGCATAGGTTATCAATTATAAAACTATTAAGTAATAAACTGAACATGTTGGTCAATTGGCTTTTAAGATTTTTTTAAATGATAACTTCATTGGAATAAATGATCTACCTGAATGCTAGTATTTAAGGGGATTTCTTAATATTGCCATGCACAATTATGAAATACTATTGCAGCAATTGTAATAATTTTTAAATTATTCTTGAGACTGCAATTTTAGGTATTATCATCAAATATTCATAAACTACTTTTACCTGTCACAATTCAAATAACTTGTAAGCAATTATTTCAGATTGTCTAAAAATGTTACCAATAAATAATAATAATTTATTTGGCTAATAATTTTCCATTTTATATTTTAATTGATTTTATGCTGCAATCACAGAATATTTGAGATTGGGTAGTTTACAAAGAAGAAATATTTTCTCACAATTCTGGAGTTTGGGAAGTCCAACATCAAGGTACAGCATCTGGAGAATACCTCATTTGTTCTTATGGAGACAAAGAAGAACAAATGAGAATCAATTCTCTCCTCCAAGTACTTTTAAAGGATGCCAAACCTCAGCCTCAGAACAGGAGTCCTTATAACCTCTTTACACTTTCTGGGTTCTTTTTTTTTTTTTTTTTTTTTGGTACTAGGGATTGAACCTAGTGGGGCACTTGCCCACTGAGACACATGCCCGTTCATTTTTATCTTTTCTTTTTGAGATAGGGTCTCACTAAGTTGCTTAGAGCCTTGCTAAGTTGCTGAGGCTAGCTTTGAAGTTTCAATCCTCTTGCCTAAGCCTCTCAAGCTGCTGGAATTAGAGGCATGTGCCTCCATGCCTGGCTAGGTCCCTGTCACTTCTTTTGCATGGCAACAACTGCAAGACACATTCTAACCAAAGCATTTACTAAATATATTGCTTTCTGAAAGGAATAAAATAATAAATAAATATTAATTGTCCAGAAAGTAAAATTTATACATAACTCAGATGGAAAACTTGGCTATCTTCTCTTTTTATTGTTTCTTTTTCAGTTACATATGATGATAGAATATATTTTGATATATTTATAGAAGCTTAAAATATATCTTATTTTAATAATGACCCCAGTCTTGTGTGTGTACATTTTGGTGAGATTCACTGTGGTATATTCATATAAGTACATAGGAAATTTATGTCAGTTTTGACAATTCCTCCCATTTATGGTCTCCTCACTTTAAAATTATTTATCAATATTAAGCTGAGATCTGATTAGTTTGTGGCATCATGAATTACATATGTTAGCTAAACACGAAATTAAAAATGAATTCTGAAGAAACCCTAGAAATCCTGTTTGTAAATACCTTAAATTTTCAAGTAAACACATAGAAAACACAAAATTACAGCAATTAACTTCATGTTAGTGTTCACAGTTCTATTTTTTATTTAAGGAACTCATTATGCTACAGTGGATGACATTTGGTTAAATCTGGTTTTGATCAGTTTTACAAAAAATAAAGAAATGTAAACCTTTATTATTTATATATACTTATATAATTCTATGAAAATCAGATAACTTAGAATATGTTTTTAGGAATATAACAAAAAACTCTCAAATAAAAATCTTTAAATTGTATAATTTGCTTCTATTCTTTTATTTGATTATAATAGCTACCTTTTACAAGAGAAAACCCAAGTATTTCTACTTTGATAATTAGGACTTTAAAGAAAACTGACACACTGGAAGATTATACTTTTGTAGAAATTCTATGTATACTAGTTTGTAAGTAACTTGCAAGTAAACTTGCAAGGATTATAATCAAATTACAAATTTATAAATTTTGATTTGTAGTGATAAATTTAATGTAATTTGCTGTCTAATTTACATTTGAAAAATTTCTGTGTGAGTGCGCATGGTTACATGTGCACTATTGACTTTTTTTTCTCATTGAGTGTTTATACAGCAAAATTTTTAAAAGAGTATGCTACACTTATGCTTAAAACCTCATTTGTACTTTTAAAATAAATTACAACAAAAGCCATGGTAACAGGAAATATAATCTTTGGCTGCTAAATGTAAACAAAGTGTACAAGACATAAATCCTGCAAGCACAAAAGTGTTAAAAAGAGCAAGATTTAGAGGTTCAGGTACAAGAGAGATATATAGTAACAACTGCAGTAATCTCAAAAATTTATATCCCAAAATGTGCAGACTTGATCTTATTTTCAGTCAGTGTGTTCCGTATGGAAGATGAACATGCTCATGACAATGGAGTATGATTTAGAAAACTACATCCTGCACAGAGGAATATAAAATGTGATTATATACTGTACCGCTGTGCAAAATTTTAAATAGAATTTAATCAATCACTTTGATATCTAGATATATTTGTGAAACAATGACATCACTTTTAAATCATGTGTGGTTTGTAAGTGCACAAAATTAATAATGTCTTTTGTGTACATGCATTACTTTGGGGAAAAAAATGCTAAGAACTATATTATCAGACCAAACAGACATTGAAAATTTGTGTGACACAGGGCAATTTGTCACTTCATTTTAGTGGAATGCTCCATACTGAAAATGTCTAACTGCTCAGAAGAGGGAAAGTAGTGTAAATTTATTATCTGAGAAGATAAAATTAATTGACACAGGGCCAAATGTAATGAAATTAGACTCATCTGAAATAAATGAGAACTGAGGAATACTATCTAGACTCTATGGAGTGGCAAAATTATAAGCAAAAAAAGAAAAGAAAAAAATGAAAATGAAAAGAAATATGTCATTTCTGAACAAAGTTCAGGTTTTCTAAAAGTGATACTACATAGAATATTTAAATATTCTTTATCAGAAAGTAAAAATAGAACATGTCACTTAAAGTAAAAAGCCACATTTTGTCATTTTTTGGTTTTGTTGAAGTTGTTGTTTCAGTATTTAAAGTTCCCACAGAAAGAATTTCAATTACTTCCAGAAAGGTGGTTTTCGTTTTTCTTTCTTTTTAAGAATCTACAGATCAGGGAAATGTGTAAATTTATTCAGTACAAAATTATTGAACATGTACTACACGGTAGGTCATGTTTTATGACCTGGGGATACAGATATCTGTTTGATATATACTGTCTAACAATTAAAATTAGGTAAAAGAAAAAAGAAAAGAAAATTTGATAAGAAAGTTACTGGGAAAAAATTTTTTTTTTTTTTTTTTTTTTTTTTGGTGGTGCTGGGGATTGAACCCAGGGCCTTGTGCTTACGAAGCAAGCACTCTACCAACTGAGCTATATCCCCAGCCCGGAAAAAAATTTGATACATAAATTAAATAATTTACAATAGTTGTATATGCTCTGGAATTGATTTAAAAAAAAAAAAAAAAGAGAAAAACATCAATGCAATGCCGTGGTACAGTAGAGTTTACCACGCTTTGTAGAAAACCATTTAGCCAGAGTGGCTGAAGCACAGTAATAGTCAGAAAACTGGTATAGCTCAGGCTGCATGATAAAGACCATACACTGGGAGTCTTACAGACCACAGAAATTTGCTTATCATAGTTCTAGACACTGGACATAGATAAACAAGGTGCCCATACCATCAGGTTGTAGTGAGGACCCTTCCATTGCTTGCCGACTGTCATCTTCCTGTTGTGTGCTCACATAGGGAAAAGAGTGAACAAACTCTCTGGAATTTCTTTGATAAGAGCACCATTCTCACTCATGAGAACTCTATCATAGTGGCCTAATTACTTCCCAAAGACCCAAACTCCTGTCACTGAACCAAGAGTTAGAATTTCAACATATGAATTTTGGGAAGACATAAACACTGATTCCTTAATATTCTGCCCCAGTCTTCCTAACTTAATGTTCTCTCATGCAAAATACATTCATTCCATCTCACTAATCTCAAAGTCTTAATTCATTACCATTATGTTGGTAATTGAATACCAGCACAAGCAATTCAGGGTCACTTACATTCAATTTCCTGAATTGAACCATTAAATTTGAGTCTCAGAACACTGCATGGTCCACCAAAACTGAAAGCTATTTTATCAGGGAATGATCTTTTCACACTATGATTTTTTTTTTCTACCAGTACTGACAGGAATACCCCTGTGTTTCACCCATTCTTTGTCTTCTATGAGATGATATGAAGTTTGCAAGCTGGATAGTTGGTCAAATGTCCTTACATTTGGTTAAAAATGATATTAAATAATAAAATTCAAGTTATCATTTCTTGTTATATGAAAGATACCCTGGGCATCACATATGAAATCTTTAAGGAGGTATCTTAACCATTTAAAATTTTAATTAACAAAAATTGTGCATGTTTGTGCGATACCATCTAATGTTTCAGTGCATGTATACATTGTACAATTATCTGATCAGGGTAAGTGTATCTCCTCAAATGTTTATTATTACTTGGTGGTAAAAATATTCAAAATGCTTTCTTTTATACATTTTTTGAAGTAGAGTATGTAATCACTCTATCACTTGACAGAACGTCAACATTTATTTCTCCTATCTATACATAACTTAGTACCTGTTGACCAACATTTCACCTTTTTCTCCCTCTGCTCTTCCCAGCCTCTGGTAACCATTGTCCTCCTTATAGTTATGGTGAGATCAACACTTTAAGATCAATGTATGAGTGAGTGATACAGTACTTGTCTTTTTTTCCTGGCTCATTCAACTTAACTTTATGGAAAACAATGTGAAGTATCCTTAAAATATTAAAAATAAAAATTGCCCCATGGTCTAACTATATTATATAATACTACTGAGTATTACCTATTATATATTTTATATGACATACATATATATAACATCTCTCAATCATTTTGTATTATTATTTTTGCTTGATTACTTTTGTTTCCTTAAGTATAGTTTATCATTGCCAGAGAGAAAAATTCTCTCATGTACTATTTATTAGATTTCTTCTCGTACACTTTGAGTAATTTACCTTAGTCACATGTTATTTGTGTAAAAGTATTATTTATCTTGCAAAACTCCTGCATAAATACAAAATGTTTTAATATGTTTTAATAGTGTAATGAATGCATTTCTAAATTTCTATTAACAGTTCTTCTGTGTGTGTGTGTGTGTGTGTGTGTGTGTGTACCAGTATGACAATCTATGACTTTTTGGTAGTTGTTAGAAAGTCTAATGACTTAAAACTAAGTATTCTCTTTTTTTTTAACCTTTTGAACATAACAAGTATATGCTTTGTTATAATTTTAAGTATGTAGAGAGAAAATCAAATAAATAATAAAAATAAGTAAATTGATTCTCATTGTAAGTTATGTATAAAACAGATGTTACTTGCATTGTACTGGAGGCAGGTGTTATGACATAACTGAAAATCCCACCAGAGTTTGCCACAATAAGAACGTGTTCTTCTCTGTGATAGTTCTACTCTGTTAAATATCTTGTACTTCACAATAGTTTAAAATATACATTTAGTTCTTCTTTTCCTACTCTTATCCCTTTAATTTCTTTCTCCTGTCTAATTGCTCTGGCTAGAGTTTCAAGGATAATGTTGAATAGAAGTGGTGAAAGAGGGCATCCTTTTCTTGTTCCAGTTTTTAGAGGAAATGCTTTCAATTCTTCCCCATTTAGAATAATTAGCCTCTATTTCGTAGGATACTTTGAGGAGTATTAGTGTTAACTCTTCTTTGAAGGTCTTGTAGAACTCAGCTGAGAATCTGTCTGGTCCTGGGTCATGATTCTCTGAATGTGAAATGTTCAGCATAAGCAAATCCATAGAGACAGAAACCATATTAGTGGTTCCCACAAACTGGAGGTCAGGAGTGATGGCATGTGTTCATTTCTTTTTGGGGTAATGAAAATTTTCTAAAATTAGATCAAATATTTCCACGATTCCTTGCACATATTTAAAATCACTGAATTGTATACTTTACAAGGATAAAGCATAAAATATGAACTATATCTTAAAAATATATTTTTAAAAATACACAAGAATGGATTTTTTTATCAACCTCCAAATGTGAATATTCATGGACCTCACATATCTGTGACTTTGTCTTTTATAATCCATGCATATTTTTTACCTATAGAGAATCAGTGCTTTTCAGAGTTTACTGAAGCCATCAGATACCTCTTTTTGAGTGTGAACATTCTAAAATCAGTGTTTCCAAATATCTGTAAACAAGAATTCTTGACTTAGCATAGAAAAGATAAGTTGTGGTGGAGAAAAAGCATGTGTTAGAATATTTTAAGGTCAATCTAAAAAAATGCTTAACTTGTTTGGGCTGTCATATCAAAGGGCCGTTGACTAGTTCACTTAAGCAACTGAAATCTCTTTTTTCACAGTACTGGAGACAGAAATCCTAAGATCAAGAAGTTAACAAGATCAGTGTCTGGTGGGGTCTGTTTATTGGCAATCAGCTGATTTCCTGCAGTGTTCTAACATGAACTTTTCTTGACATATATGTATGAAGATACCAGTGCTGTCTCATCCTTTTCTTTAAAAAGGTGAGCCCCATCCCTGTCTTTGTCTAACCCTAATTACTTTGCCTAGACCCCATCTCCAAATACCATCATATGAATGGTAAGGATTCATGTTATGAGTTTTGAGGGAAATAACTAAGTTCATAATATCTGCTTTCTGTGTAGGGTCAGAAGATAACCCTAGAATCCGTGGGTGGTCATTATAAGGATACTTAATTTACTAATGTTTTATTCAGTTTAACTTATCCTATGTCAGTAATTGACTACAAGAAATAGCAGCAGGAACTCCTCCCTCCATGTAGTCTTTTTGTATTGTGACTTTGCACCTTCTCCATCAAGGGTAGAGACTATTTTTATACTATTTAATTCTGAAATAACATTCAATAGGATTGGCCAATATTTGTGGTAGAATCGAGAATTTGTTCATTTTGAGCATGCCCACCAAAAAGACTTCCAGTGTGCTTTTACAATACTCTACCCTGATCTAGTTTCATTTTTGATGGTTTCAGTTACCTGTGTTTGTCCATAGTCTGAAAATATGTAATGGAATATTCCAGAAATCATTCATAAGTTTTAAAGATAGTCATTTTGAGTAGTGTGATGAAATCTTGTGTTGTCCTGCTCTGTCTCTCCCAGAATATGCATTATCCCTTTGTCTAACCTATTCACCTTGTGTATACTATCTATCCTTCAGTGATTGGTTATCAGATTGTTGTGGTATCAGATTGCTGGTTATCAGATTTTGTGGTATTTTGTGCTTGGGTCTCAGTAATTCTTCTTTTGCTTAATAATAGGCTCAAAGCACAAGTGGTAATGCTGGCAATTCACATATGTCAAAGAAAAACTATAAAATATGTATTTAAACGAAAAGGTGAAAGCTTATCATAGTTATGTAGGTAGAGTAAAAAATATTGTTTGTACTGATAGTTCCTGATTTATGATAAATTGACATGCAATTTTTCAACTATATGATAGTATAAAAATATATGCATAATTATTCTGTTTTTCATTTTCAGCAGTTGTCCATAAATTACAAGAGAGACTTGCAAACTTTACAGTATATGTTTTTGGTTATATAATTCTGCCCAAATATAGGCTACTATAAGTGTGCCTAGCATTTTTAAGGGAGTCTAGGCTAAGTATAATGTTAGGCTAACTGCATTAAATACACATTCATTTAACGATACTTTCAACTTACCATGTTTTCATCTAGACATAACCCCATTTACGTGGGATGTGGTACCATCTGTGACTTCAGGCATCTGTTGGAAGTATTGAACTTCATTCCAGAAAGATAAAGAAGTACTACTACCATATTCCTTTTGAACTCCTGTCACCACTATAAGCCCTATGGAAAGTAGTTGAAAAAGCAGCAGAGTTTGGTAGTCTCAATAAAAATCTACTTTGATCAAACTCTTGCTAGCTGGTCCTCAAATATTTGAGCCTACATCAGCCAAATTTGCCTCATATCAACAGAACTACCATGGTAACTCATAGAATTATGAGCAATAATAAAAGACTACAGTTTTAAACTGCTAAGTTTTAGTGTAGTTACTAAACAATAGCTAATTGATCATGTATACATAATTAATTTCTCTAAGGTTCATTTTCTGGTCTGAATACTTCTTCCAGAATTTTTTATTCAGACATATATATCTATTAATTCAGAACTCCATTTGTTTACTACCATATTTAATATGGCCAGCCGATATACTAATTACAGGTAAACAGTGTATGCTAGATTTTTAATGAGATAGAATATGTTATATATATATATACATATATATATATATATTTTTTTTTTTAGTAAGATAAAGGAAGTATCTAATTGTAGATTACAGAGAATTTTCTTTTATTTTTTACTTTGTACTCTATTTAACTCCTCCTGATTCTGTGTGTGTGTGTGTGTGTGTGTGTGTGTGTGCGTGCCTGCGTACACACGCACGCCCCTTTCTGGAACTTTCTAGTTTCATGGGATTCTTTTCCCCCTTGTCTGCTCTAGCTTCCAGTATAATTCTTATCTTTAACCTTGTTTAACACCAGTGATGTAGAAGCAAATTTGCTTTTTGTCATGTTTCAATTCTTTATGGTTTTTAGCGTCAAATAATGTTTAATTAAATTTTTATAGAGACTTAAATATTACTTCAACTTTTAACACTACCAAAAGATGACTTTTGTCAAAAGAATTTCTCTATAGATATCTTTTAGGCCATATTCTCTCTACCTTAACCTTATTTATTTATTTATTTATTTTAGATATTTACCTATATCCCTGAGAGAAGATTTGCTCTTAATTAACATTTTACTGAACAAAAATAAAATGAAGAGAGATGCAGCCAGAGAATCTTTTCTAAGCCATCTCTGAGCCTGAATTCTATACAATTAAGGGAGAAATATGGAAGATAAATACAAAATTCTTTACCTCTGTGAGTTTTTCACGTACATATATTCATAAAGCTACTTTACTAGTGTCACATTCTGGTGTTTGGAAAGGGCCACTGCAATTAAG
Source organism: Sciurus carolinensis (assembly GCF_902686445.1). NCBI lineage: Eukaryota > Metazoa > Chordata > Mammalia > Rodentia > Sciuridae > Sciurus > Sciurus carolinensis. The sequence continues at coordinate 25,386,394 of NC_062218.1, read as the reverse complement.
GAATTTTGTGCAGCATGGTAGTTGTCCGTTTTAAATTGGTGAGAAAATTGAATCCCTGGGTGTTTTGAAAACTTGTGTCTGAAAACAATGGGTGCATTCACTCCTTTGTTTCCTTTTGGCAATAAGGATTATTTACTTGTTGATGTGTCACAAATAGACCTGTATTTTGAAAAAGAAAAAGAATGTAAGCACTTAGATGACAATTCCCTGCATTTAAGCCAATAAATAAAAATGATTTACCAGAACTGAGAAAAATAAACTCAAAGACTTTAGAGATACTGAGATTTATATATAACAAAGTTATTTGTTAAAGATTAGAATCATTAGTAGCATTCAGTAGGGTGATCTGTTGTATTAATGTAGTAAATCTATGTCAAATACCAAATGCAGATTAAACCAGTAATTCAGAGCTATAACATTTGTTCTGAAATCCTTCCCTGAATATAACATTTAAAAATCATAGAATTTAAAATTATTCTTTTTTAATGTTCATTTGAATAAACACACAAATACACTTATCTGGAGAAGTTATCAAAATCTTGTACATGTAGATTGAGTAATTTTTATAAGAGAGTCATCGATTACCATATTACTTCCATTTCAATTATACTAAAGACTTTCTGTTGCAGTTCTATTTCTGTTTGCTTTTTGGACTTTATTATGTCCTTTCTTTTACTTACTTACTTTTAATGCACTCTTTTCTTCTTTTTCTGGTTTGTTAAGTGGAAAGTTACTTTTATTTTTATGATAAGTTCCATTTGATTTGTTCGTAGTTATGAATTTTCTATAGCAACTGCTTTAGTTGTGCCTATAAAAGTGTTTTTTAAATTTGTTTGTAGATGAACATAACCTTTATTTTATTTATTTTTATGCAGTGCTGAGGATTGAACCCAGTGCCTCACATGTGCTAAGCAAGCCACAACTCCAGCCCTCCAGTAAGTATTGTATTTTCATTAAACCCAAAATTATGTTTGATTTCAACTTTAATCATTCATTATTTAATAATATGGAGTGGTTTAGTTTGCATACATTTGTGACTTTTCCAAATTTCCATGTTTTTGAATTTTAAGTTCAATCCATTTTAGTCAGAAAATGAAATTTGCACAGTTTCAATCCTTTTACAATTTTCTTGTCTTAATTTATGTCTTTGTCTTTGCAATTTTTGTTTTGCTAAAATAAAATACAATTACCTGATCCTAGGTACATTATTAAGAAAAGCATTTCGTTTGGTTTCCAAATCTGGTTGCTGGGAGATTCGAAGAACATTTAGTACCAGCATCCTGTCAAGGGTTCCCTGGCTGCGTTACCGTACAGCAAAGAAACAGAAAGGTAACTAGTCAGTGCATAAAGGCAAAGTCCCTAGGGGAGACTTGCTCTGTAATGACTCACCCATGTAAGAATTAATTCAGTTGGTGAGAACTACATCATTCACTTCAAAAGGTCGTGCCCTCATTACCTAATTTCTTTGCCATAGACTCACTTCTAAAGGTTCTCTCAACTGGACACTATCAAAGTGGGGCTAGCAAATGAAACTTTTGGAGACACATTCAAGCTATATTCAAATATAGCAATCTTAAAATATGTTCTATCCCGGAAAAAGCCTACTTGCACTTGAAAAGAATGTATTCTACTGTTCTACTTTTGAGTGTTCTGTTGATATCTGTTAGATCTAGATGAACCATACCCAGAAATGTATGGTAAAATAACAAGCATTTAAAATCATACAATGTACTCTATCTTTAATACAAAGTAATGCAGTAATGAAGTTATGGAAGAAAAAGACGCAAGCAAACTACATAAAGCAAATAGTAAAATTTCCTTGTCTTCTAACTTGGTAAAAAAAGTAAGTATAAATATACTTAAAAAAATAATAACATTTTTTTTCTTTTTCTTCCCGTGTTAGTTACTGATGATTGAACCCATGGAAACTTTACCAATAAGCTCTATCTTCAGTATTTTTTTAAAATTTGAGACAGAGTCTTGCTAATTTAATTAGGCTTTGTCTCAGTCTCCCTAGTCACTGAAATTTCAGGCATGTACCACTGCACCCAGAAATAAAATATGAAAATTGGCAGAAAGGATTAAAAAAAAGTCCAATACAATGTTATATATTGAAGTTCACCTTAAATTCAAACCTACAAATAGGATGAAAAAAAAGATTAACAAACTATATACCACATCATACAAATTACATTTTTATATGTCATTAGTCCATGAAGAAAGATTTATTATTTTGTGGAGTTTTATTTTATATAGAAGAGAAAAGAAAAATTTTACAGAGAAAACCACATATTATTCAGCCACTAATAGAAACATGCTGTAACATGGATAAATCTTTATAACAAATGCTTAAGTGGAGGAAGGTTGGCATAAAATGCCACATATTGTGTTATGCAGTTTATACAAAATATCCAGAACAGACAAATTTATATAGATGAAAACGAATTTGTTGACTTCATGGACTGAGAGAACAAAGGAGTGAGGAATAAAACATTAAGGGACGCAGGTTATTTTTGAGATAATGAAATATGCTGGTATAAAATAATGGTAACCGTTGCCCAACACTGATAATCCTCTAAATGACACAAATTGCGCACATTAAAGTAGTAAAAAATGGCAAATTTTATTTCACGTGTATTTCATCAGAATAAAATACATCTATGCTGCCTTTTAACTTGTAGTTAACTTTTCATTTCTCTGTACTTTTTGTATGGATTTCAATTACTCTCTAATGATATTTTTTTATTAGTCATAAGAATCCCTGGTACTATTTCTGATAAGTTAGGTTTACTAGCTACAAATCTCTTTCTCTCTCACTCTTGCTCTCACTTTCTTTGGTGATGTTGCAATTTATTCTTAGTTTTATTTTATTTTTTAAAATCTTTATATTTTTAGCCATTCATCAATAATTGCCCAATTCATTCTACTCCCTTACTTTTTCCATCTCTTTTAACTATCATTTAATTCTCAATTTCTATGAGATCAACTTCTATAGATTCAACAAAGGAATAAGATCATGTAGTACTTGTTTCTCTGTGCCTGCTTATTTTAATTAATGATCTCCAGTTCCATCTATGTTGCTCCAAGTGACAAGACTTTATTCTTTTTATTATTGAAAAAGGATTTCATTGCACATATGTACCACTCCTTCTTTATCCATTCATCAATTGATGGACATTTAGATTCTTACCATTTCTTTTTTTAAATATATTTTTTAGTCATAGATGGACATAATACCCATATTTTAATTTTATGTGGTGCTGAGGTTTGAACCCAGGGTCCCACACATGGTAGGCAAGTGTGCTACCACTAAGCTACAACCTCAGCCCTGGTTCTTCCCCTTTCTTTGGCCATTGTGAATAGTATTGTGGTAAACATGGGAATGCAGATGTCTCTTCATTTCCTTTGGAGATAGAACTAGTAGTGGAATTTCTGGATCATAGGGCAGTTCCATTTGTAGGTTTTTAAAGCAATTCCATACGTTTTTTCTAGTGATTGTATTTCTATACATACCCACCAATTATGCACAAAAATTCTTCTAAACAATTTCATTAGCATTTGTTATTTTTGTCTTTTTGGTAACAGTCATTCTTACTGGCTGGAGTGATGTCATATCTCTTTGTTTGTTTGGTTTTTATTTCCCTAATGATTAGTGGTTCTGAGCATATTTTTTTCAAATGCCTTTTACCATTTAACTATTCTTCTGTCTTCTTCCAAGAAATGTCTGCTTAGATTTATTGTCCATTTTAACTTTTATCTCTTGACCTCTTTCATTTCCTTCCATATCTCATATTCTATACATCAGTCATTTATCAGATATGTATTTGCAAATATTCCTCCATTCTGTAGTTTTCTCTTCACTCTGTTGTTTATTATGTTGTATACTGAAGCCTTTTGGCTTGATATAATTTCTTTTATCTGTGTTTGATTTGTTTCCTATGCTGTTGGGATCTTCAAAATAAAGCTCGTTGCATATTCCAATACCTGACATTGGAATTTATACTTTAGTGTACTAATTGGTTTACATCTCATATTTAAGGCATTAATCCATTTTGGACTTTTTTTGTAACCAGTCAGAGATGGCAATCAAATTTTATTATTTTGCATATAGATATCCAAAGTTCCCAGAGTTGTTTACGGAAATGAGTTAATCCTAACTGATGACATTTGATTTCCCATATCTGAATATTTATGTATTTTTCCATATGTTTGGGAAATTTTTTGTCATTTCTTTGAATAAGATTTCTACACCATTGCCATTTTCATATCTCTCTTGAACCCTAATAAAAATATTCATTTAATACTGTTCAAAATTTAAATAAACTTTATCAATTCCAGTTCATTTTCTTCTCCTTGTCTTTTTTTTTTTTTTTTTTAGTAGCCTCTTTCTTAACTAATTCTTTCTTGTTTGATCTATTCTGGCATTATTGATTTCAATGCTTTTAAAAAAAGTTTGCTTAGTGTACTTTTTAAGCTAAAGCATTTTTATTTGATTTCATTTTATTATTTTATTTGTCATTTTTAAGTTATACATGATATTACAATCTATTTTGATATATTTATACAATCATGGAATATATTCTATTCTAATTAGGATCCCAGTCTTGTGGATGTACCCAATGTTGAGATTCATTGTGGTAAATTTACATATGTTCACAGGAAACTTACATCGGATTCACTCCGTTGTCTTTTCTATTGCTCTCCCCTCTTCCTTCCCTTCATTTCCCCTTTGTCTGATCCACAGAACTTCTATCCCCACCCAAAACCCTTGTTATGAATTAGCATCCAGTTATCAGAGAGAATGTTTGACCTTTGGTTTTGAGGGACTGGCTTGTTTCACTTAGCATGAGGGTCTCCAGATCCATAATTGCTTCCATCTATGTGTTACATTTCTCCATTAAATTATGATTGAATCATTTCTGTGTTTTTAAAAGGTCTTTGAGTTTCTTTAAAATGACTCTTTTTAATTCTCCATCTGCAGGTTTACCCATATTGACTGATTTCTATGTGGTCAGTTTCTGTTAAGCATCTGAACATTTCCACTATTTCAGCGCTAGACAGCACTCTAGGTCCTGACTGGCCGGGAGTCACGTGTTGGTGCATTGTCATTGTTTCAGCTTTAGAAAGTGGTCCAAGCCCAGATTTGCTCCAAATCTATAGTCTCTGTGTTCAACATGAACTGGGGGAGACTTACAAAGGGTTGTCTGCCATTGTGTGACTCTCTCTGAGGCCAAGCTGAGCTCAGTTCTCTTGTCCATTCATGAATCTACAGGCCTGTGTTCAGAAGTTAAGGAATTCTAGCCTTTTCTGGGCACAGTCTCCATGGAAGGAGCACTCTGAGACTTGTAACCACCATTGCATGGCTTCATCTCTTTTTTTTCCCAAGTAGAAAGTTAATCTTTGTTTGTTTCTTTGCCTGTGATTAGGGGAGGAGAATGGGTTAGGCATCCCTGTGACTACCCATGTACCAATGCTGTGCCATATCAAGTCCACAGTCCACCAAGGTCAGCACAGCACTCAGGTAGGACCAAGGTTCACACTGCTGTGGGTTCCCCATTGTTGAAGTGGATTCATGGCCCAAGACCACTGCAACCAGCCATGAGGAATGCTGATCAGAGCAAGAGTCTAGATGATTGTAACCACAGGTATCTGCCTGGCACCTGGACTATTCAAAAAGCTCAGTCTGTGGCAGCGTCCTCAGAATGAGGGTAATTGGGATCTGCTTAATGGCAGGATTTACAGACCCAGTGCTGAATTTCAAAGCGCAGTCCATATTTGCTGCTATGTCTTGCTGTCAGTGAATAGTCTTCTCCACAGTATGCTCATTGACCTTGGCATAGTACTGGCGAATGTCATCACCTGAATGCCAAGGTTCACAGTCAGCTGGGTCACACCTAAGTTTTCAGTCTTGAAAATTATCAGGGGGTGTACCCAGGGCCATGTCACAGCCAGGAGTGATGCATGCCAATATACAAGGTTATCCCCTGAGGTGCAGGTTTATGGTATTGGGGCAGCCTGCAGGCTCCCTCCGAGCACTGGTTGAAGAAAGCCATGCTGCATAAGGTTCAGTTTTTGTATTCTCAGCTCTAGAAATCCTATTTGATTCCTTTTTATGTGGCTATTTGTTGCTGTTCTAGGTAGGTATCTTTTGAAATAATCTCTGTTGACTGTATTATTTCCCTTTTTATATGAAATACAAGTTTTCGTTGTAAATAATAAAATGTTTAAGCATGTTTTAAATAACAAAATGTAGCAATTATCAGAATCTGAGTTTCTCCCCTTGCCTTAGCCTTCATTGTACTTTTATATGTTTAGCTCACATTTTAAATGTACAGTATTTGGAAGTCACTTTATCCCTTATATTTTCAGGCAGCATCTTGTTGCTACTTTCATTCTTTCTCTTTGTTCACTTATTGACTTCAGTGAATTAATTCTGTAAAGTCTGCTTTCCGAGTTCTGAACAGCCTGTGAAACTTCTGCATGGTTCTTTCACATAGTGGTCACCCAAGAGATTACATTTCTGAAACCAGTAAAATTTCTAACCTTTGCCAAGTGTGTGCATGTGTGTGTGTGTGTGTGTGTGTGCACGCGGATGTGTGCACATTATATTCTTAGAGGCATTTTCCAAGCCTTAACTTTTATTTCTTATTTACCTATAGTCTTACAGTCTACCAGAGATTAAGAATTAAGGCCTTCCCAGATATGTCCTAAGTGTCTGCAAATTCTAGCTCTCTACATGCTTGCATGTGGTCTTTCAGAATCTCAGGAATATGTCAGAGGTTTTCAAATTATCCTACAAATGACTAATTTCCAATTTGTTCATTTTGAGTTATTTGTTCAGGCTTTTGTTTACCCCAATAGTAATCATCATCTCAGGCAGCTATGCTGTTAAGCAATTGCCACTGGTTTTTTGCTTTGTTTTGTTTTTGTTTTCTTTTCTTTTCCAGAGCTACATTGAGGTTAGGGTTATTTACACAGAGCAAATTTGTGTTACCTCAAATATAAAAATGTCCAAAGAATGGGTATTTTCACACTAGCTGCCCAAGCCGGAGAGGTCAAATAATGACAATTCACTAGGATTGGGCTTTTTTTTTTTTTGTACTATCCAAACCTGTTGTTCTCTTTCAGCAGCTGTTGGTTTACTGGATTTTATAGCTATTGAAGCTGTAAAGTTGTTGATTTTCAATAATAATGTGAATCTGGGGACGAGTGAATGGTATTAAGACAAGTCACACAGTCATGACACTTGCTGCTCTTTCTGAGGTTCAATGATTTTTCTTGAATAAACTCTTTGTACTTTTGCAAGTTTTAACTTAATGTACAGAATTCAGAAAACATTGGTTTTAATAGTTTTTCCTCCATGTTCTCATTTTTTAGTCATTTGTTTTCAGATGTTCTTATTGTACCATTTAAAAATTGTCTCCAGAACCCATTTTAAGGAATCTTCTTTTGGTTAAGATGAATTATCGTCTTCCAAATACTAAAATGAATTGCGATGCAGTGCTTTATAAAGTCACTTATGGTAGAATGACAAAGTATATGAACTATTCCACTTCCTTCCCTATAATTGACAACTCTCTAACAACATCATGTGGTCAGATCTGGTCAATGAAATGTAAACCTACGTCACATGCCACCATCAGCTGTCTTGGCAGGTTATTAGGAGATAATTTTGAGTAAGAAGTAGAGCTACCACTTATACCCAAACTATTTTAAAGGCAGAACTTAGTGCACCGGCATGCCTAAGGAAAACTCTGGCAGAGTGCTTTGCAGAAAAATGTTTAATTTAACCCATTTCTTAACTAGTGATAAAGACTTTTTGTTCATATGCTGTTTTTCTAAGATAAATATGCTTATAGCTTTATATACACCTATACAAAAGGGAGTGATTTGTAGAATTTGTGGAACAGAGATCTTCTCCCCCTGATGTTCATCATTATGATTTTTTCTTCTTTGTAAAAGGCAAATTTTGGAGAGCATCTGTCAATACCCATTCCCTGGAGAATCGCTGAATCATGTTATATTTCTCAAGGCTGCAATAGCATCAGGGTCATAGGAGTGTTAATTTCATCCTACCAAAAGCAATACAGTGCTTTTGTAGTGCAATGCTAAAACAACTTTACAAGGTAGCTAGCTCACTTCAAAGTCAGCATTTCCAGTGATTCACTATAGTTAAGATAGTCTTCTTTTTCACTGATTATTTTTTTAGGGGGTGGTACTGGGGATTGAACTCAGAGGTGCTCAACCCCTGGGCCACATCCCCAAACCTATTTTGTATTTTATTTCAGACAGGATATCACTGAGTTGATTAGTGCCTTACTTTTGCTGAGGCTGGCTTTGAACTCATGATCCTTCTGCCTCAGTCTCCAGAGCCTCTGGGATTACAGCCATGTACCACTGTGCCAGGCTTATGGATAGTTATAATTCCCCAGGAGACACACTCTGTGGTTTGTAAATATGTTCATTTCACATTTCCCCTGCCCTCTAATCATGGACACATTTCCTATAGTGCACAAGGAATGGATCAGATCTTCCAAGCATACTGTAATTATTCCTATATTTGAATTTAATAGCCAAAAACATTAATGAAGAAAAGAGGTCAAAAATTGTTTTCATATTATTATTTAAAAGAAATATTTTTAAATGGTATTCTTGGCTTTTCTATAGAATTATAACTGTTTCACAATCTTATCAGATTTTGTATATTTTTTGGTGGGAGGACTTTATGAATAATTTCTAATAATACTCTCCACCCCCCAAAATATACCCAGAGGAAATCGAAAGCTTATGAAAGAGCAGAATACTTAATGACATTAAATGTCCTCTGCCAGGATATTGAATGCTGAATAATGAAATCTCTCTGCATTTTTATAACTAAAGAAGCCTCTGCAATACAGTTAGAATATATTAAATACAAAACGCCAATGGGTGAAAAATAAATAAGCAAAAACTACATGAAAACAGTTTTCATATAATTAAATTTTTAATAAAGAATAGAATTAGTGAGGGGAAATGAGGTAAGTAACATTAAATTTCATCAATGTACAAAAATACGTTTCACTAGATGTGGATATGTAAACACAGATAAGTGAACAGTAATGTTAAGTGTTGGAACATCCTAGTTCTCACATTCAGAATACTTGAAGGATAGATACCAAATAAGTACCAAATATATTAGTATTAAGGGCTGGGGACTGGGGTTGTGGCTCAGTGGTAGAGTGCTTGCCTAGCATGCATGAGGCACTGAGTTCAATCCCCAGTACCACATCAAAAAACTAAATAAACAAAATAAAGGTATAGTGTCCATCTACATCTAAAAATATTTTAAAATGTTAGTATTAAATATATAATATAAAATGTAATAGTATTATAAAATACTATTTCTATGAGGAGTATCATTGGAATTTTAACTGGAATTGCATTGAATCTGTATAGCGCCTTTGGTAGAATGACCATTTTGACAATATTAATTCTGCCTATCCAAGAACAAGGGAGATCTCTCCTTCTTCTAAGATTTTCTCCAATTTCTTTCTTTAGTGTTCTGTAGCTTTCATTGTAGAGGTCTGTTACATCTTTTGTTAGATTGATTCCCAAGTATTTTTATTTTTGTGGCTATTGTGAATGAAGTGGTTTTCCTAATTTCTTTTTCAGAGAATTCATCAATTATGAATAGAAATGCATTAGACTTATGCATATTGATTTTATATCCTTCTACTGTGCTGAATTCATTTATTAGGTTTTGAAGTCTTCTAGTGGAGTTTTTTGGATCCTCTAAATATAGAATCATGTCATCAGCAAATAGTGACAGCTCGAGTTCTTCTTTTCCTATCTGTATCCCTTTAATTTCTTTGGTCTGTCTAATTGCTCTGGCTAGAATTTCAAGGACGATGTTGAATAGAAGTGGTGAAAAGAGGGCATCCCTGTCTTGTTCCAGTTTTTAGGGGGAATACTTTCAGTTTTTCTCTATTTAGAATGATGTTGGCCACTGACTTAGCATAGATAACCTTTACAATGTTGAGGTTTGCTCCTACTATCTGTATTTTTACTATTGTTTTAAGCATGAAGAGGTGCTGTATTTTATCAAATGCCTTCTCAAACCTATTGAAATAATCATATGATTTTTAACTTTAAGTCTATTGATGTGATGAATTAAATTTATTGATTTCCAGATGTTGAACCAACCTTGTATCCCTGGGATGAACCCATTTGATCAAGCAATCATGAACTTCATCTGGAAGAATAAGAGATCTCAAATAGCCAAAGCAATACTGAGCAGAGAGAGTGAAGCAGGAGGTATCACAACACCGGACCTTAAACTATATTACAGAGCAACCGTAATAAAAATGGTATGCATTGGCACCAAACTAGGCAGACCAAGGGTACAGAATAGAAGACACAGAAACAAACCCACAAAAATATAGTTACCTCATACTAACATAGGAGCCAAAAACATACAATGGACAAAAGATAGCCTGTCCAATAAATGGTGCTGAGGAAACTGGAAATCCATATGCAGTAAAATGAAATTAAACCTCTCTCTCTCACCCTGCACAAAACTCAACTGGATCAAAGACATAGGAATTAGACCAGAGAACCTGTACCAAATAGAAGACAAAGTAGACTCGAATCTTCATCATGTTGGCTTAGGATCAGACTTCTTTAAGAAGACTCCCAAAGGACAAGAAATCAAAGCAAGAATCAATAAATGGGATGGATTCAAACTAAAAAGCTAGGTCTCAGCAAAGGACAGAATCAATAATGTGAAAAGAGAGCCTACAGAGTGGGAGAAAATTTTTTCCAATGCATTTCAGATAGAGCACTAATCTCCAAAATTTATAAAGAACTTACAAAACTTTACACCAAAAATACAAAGAACCCAATCAATAAATGGACCAAGGAACTGGACAGACACTTTACAGAAGAAGACATACAGGTGATTAATAAATATATGAAAAAGTGTTCAACATCTCTAGTAACTAGAGAAATGCAAATTAAAGCAACTCTAAGATTTAATTTTACTCCAATTAGAATGGCTATTATCAAGAACACAAACAATAATAGATATTGGCATTGATGTGGGGGAAAAAAACACACTTTTACATTGCTGGTGGAGTTGCAAATTGGTGCAGCTACTCTGTAACACAGTGGAGAATCCTCAGAAAACTTGGAATGGACCCACCTTTTGACCCAGTTATCCCACTGCTCAGTTTATACCAAAAGGACTTAAAATTAGCATACTAGAGTAACACAGCCATATCAATGTTTATAGCAGCTCAATTCACATTAGCTAGATTGTGGAACCAACCTAGATGCCCTTCAACAGATGAATGGATAAAGAAACTGTGGAATATATACACAATAGAATATTATTCAGCCATAAAGAAGAAGAATATTATGATATTTGCAGATAAATGGAATTGGAGAATATCATACTAAGTGAAATAAGCCAATTCAAAAACCAAAGGTTGAATGTTTTCCCTGATAAGTGGATGGTGAAACATAATGGAGGTAGGGGGTTGGGGGAGTGAGAGAAGAATGGAGGAAGTTTAGATTACATAGAGGGAAATTAGAGGGGGGAGGGAGCAGGGGTATGAAAGATGGTGGAATGAGACAGACATCATTACCCCATGTGCAAGTATGATTACATGAATGGTATGAATCTACATCATTCACAACCATAGAAACAAAAATTGTACCCCATTTGTGTACAATGAATCAAAATGCAGTGTGTAAAAATAAAATAATAATAAAAAATACAGAAAAAATATTTTAAAAATACTATTAATTCTTTCTGTAACTTTCCTAAAGTCTGCTTTTTTCTTTCTTTGTAACAAATTAGTACAGTCAGTGTGGTTGAAGACAACCTGAGATCAACCCCGTGCACTGCTTCATAGCTCTTTGACCCTTGAGTTTCATACTGTTTTCCCAGGGATCATCTTTACCAGAAGCCAAGAACAATAACTAGCCCAATGAAAAGTGTTCTCATACTTGAACTCAGGAAGAGGATGGTCTAGGTAACACATTCCCAGGAAAACTAATCTCAGTTATTTACTGGCAAACATTTCCAAGTATCAACTCTCAATTATACCAATAATAACCTATTCTTATTCTGAGCTAAAAACTAACATGTAAAAATTTTCAAACACACGATACATTGTGTGTTAGTTATTCTTTGACTCTAGTGCTCAGCAACTGTGCTATTTGAGACCTTCAGGAAGGAAATGACAAAATGGAGATTGGAATGCCAATGCATACTACAGGATAAAGCCTGTGAAAGACAAAAAGAAGGGTGAAGAGCAGAATTGAGTAGTGAATGCCTTTGGGTCTCAAAATCACGTTAACCTTCTTTAGTAAATACATCACCTCTTGTATAGCAGTTGTTATTCAGCGTTCTACTTATTTGATCCTGTGGTGGCTTTTAAATCATGTTTAAGAATATTTTTTTCTGCAGTGGCAAGAATGTAAATAAAGTAGAGACATAGTAGATGCTACCATTCATAAGACCCCTGAGTACAACACTGGTCTTCATCACTCAACCCACATTGTTATATTGTTTGTGATTTATTGGTTGTTGTTTGAAATGGGTAGGTTTATTTTAGAAACTTCCGCTTAAAATATTCTTTTATCATGCATTTTAGGCTATAGTCTAAGGACATGTGCAAAGTTCTACAATTGCTAAATGTCATTCTCAGTTATACATTTGGAAACCCCAAAGACCTGTTCTGTAGATGACATTAGCCAATATTCCATTTATTACTTGGATCCCATATGATCTACTTGTAATTGATTCAGGTAATGGAGGTTGAGGAGATTATGGTTGCTTTGTTCTTCAGGGTTGTTGCCCATATACCCTAGCCCATTTGTTATAGTTCCAGTTTTTCTAGCAAGGCCACTGAGCTTGATAAAATAGACCTGTTTTTGCTGAAGGATCCATTTAGTCTTTGAAGCTCAAAAAAACCAAATAGTGACTTCTGGTCTTGGCCTTCATAATTTTTGTTTCTCTCTCAATGCAATAGGTTAGGACCCTTTGCCAACTACCAAAGAAAGCATTTGCACTTCACATTTATTTGCAACTAATGGTTAATGGCCCCCATACTTAACCTGATTACTGTAATGCACTGATGAAATACAGTTAGTAATAGTTTAATAAAAACTAAGATTCTATTATTCTTGAATATATATACTTATTCTACCTTCTACTACTCAAATACCTGAGTAAATATAACCATCTCATATTCCCCTCCACTAGAACACTATCAAATCAACTCCAGATGAAATTTCAGATATTGGATCATAAACTTCTATCAAAGACTATCCATAATGCCACATACTTTATGGACTAGGTTTTCATCACTAAATGGTGAGATTTGTATTCCCCAAAACCCATCCTACCAGCTGCATCTTTGAACCACCCTTGTACCAAGCATATTAGGCTTCAGGGAGAAAGGATATGCGTGAGTTGCTGGGAAGCGAAGTTGATCAAATACTGTTACTTGCATGCATGAATATATCAGAATAAATCTGACCATTCAGTGTAATTAGTATGTACCATATGTATTACTATTTTAAATTTTATCTGTTCAAATAGTTTTTTTTGTGTTTGTTTTGATGTCATTCTAAAGGGGAAAACTTTAAAAAATTCAAATATTGAATTATTTTTAAAATATTAAGGGATACAAATAGGACAAAAGTCACAGGTAAATAGTAGTAATTTCAACAATATCTCCTTCATATGCTAACATTCAGTCCACAATTTTTTTCCAACAGAACCCATCACAACGATTGCTTAACTTCTGTATATATAAAAGTGTACATAGCTCTTACAGTTACATATGTACAGACAAGTGTGTATGAGGAAACCAAGACAACTGGCATATTATCCATTCTCACGAAAAGTAATGTTTGCTGTCAGAAAAAGAAAGAAGAAAGGAACTCTGAGTAATCTCTATGGAAGTATTTGGATAATAGATCTGTTGGTTAGAGGAGTTATGCTAATTTCTGGGCAGTGAGTCTATATCTAAGAAATAAAAGTGAGAAATGAATTTTATAGATATGTACTCACTCCTATCTGCTTTATGGTTGCAGATTGGTAGCAGATCTTCAATCTGTATATTTATGAGTATATGTGCTTGGCAAATGTCATATAAGCTATATAACTATTTGGGAGTATGATTACAAATGCCTCATAAATTTGTTCCTTCTCTTTTTGTAAGGAAACATCATTAGAAACATCATCTACTCTGGACCAATGAGTTTATGCCCCATGTGGAAAGAAAAGTTCTGAGAAAACCTGTCTTATTATAATTATCTATTGTTATATTGATTATATTGTAACCAAAATTATTAATATTATCAAATAATACCCCAAAACTATTAATATTATCAAGTAATATCCTTAACTTATAAAATTTTTATTTGATAATTTCAATCTTTTGAACTAGCCCAATTATTTTCTCAATAACAAACTGTACAAATTCTTATGCTTTCCACATATAAAATATTTTGCAAAAATTTCCTAATACTGTATTGTCAGAATACCTGGTTTATTTTTATTCCTCTATAGTAGTTGATTATAGGAGACAATTCAGGGCTATCAGGTATATGGAGTCTCTAGTCTCTTCCATTAATGTATTATGTATATCATTTCATTAATAACCCCCTGTCATATTAATTATGGAGTCAGTACCTGATTTCTGATTATGGAAGTCCTCAAACACTGTTTTTCAAAATTGCCATGGATTTTCTTTTTTTTTTTTTAATTTTTTTAGATGTAGATGGTCAAAATACCTTTGTTTTATTTATTTATTTTTATATGGTGCTGAGGATCAAATCTAGTGCCTCCCACTTGCTATGCAAGTACTCTACCACTGAGCCACAACCTCAGCCCCCTTATGGATTTTCTTGATATTTTGTATTTCATTATATTTAGAATCAACTTGCCAACTTCCAAAAGAAAAAAAAAGCTTATATTTTTAGAGAAATTCAGTAGATTTTAAATTGTACTTGAAGTGAATTTAAATCACTAAAATGACTGTTATAACCAATTATAATTTCATATATAATTTTATAGAATTTTTAATAATATATTTAATATTTTACTTCATTTTTGTACATATTTCATTAGATATATTGTTAGTATTTGACTTTTCTTTGTAAATTACATAGAAATCCACCCAAACATATTGTTAATATGCATAAAATGATTTCTGTATATTAACTTTGCATCTATTAACCTTGATTAATTTACTTACTCACTATTCTAGTAGTTTTGTTCATTTTTTACCTACAAAACTGGTATATGCAAACAATGTGAGTCTTAATTTTCTTTCTAATCTCTATCTTTTATTTACTTATGATGCCATTTTTCAATAGATAAGACCTAGAGTAAATTATTGTAAACTTCACATTGAATAACCCTTAGAATATTTATCTATAATCATATGAATATTGATATTTATAATACTGTTTAGGAGAAAGTAGTACTCTTGCCAGTCTATAAGTGAGAAAATGAGGTTCAATGAATTACCCTCACTCTCTAAAAGTCTAATTTCATATGTGAGCAAACTGGAACTAGAAAATCAGTTAATTCATTATAACTCTAGTGATTTCCCTTTTCATACTTTTATTACCCCATCTAATTTCAAATTCAATTAGAAGTATATTTTCTCCTGAAGTTTTAGGATATGTTTCATTTTAATGTTCTGATTGTGCATCTTTGGCACTAATCAGGTTAATGGAAAATCAATTCCACTCCTAAGGACTACAACTAGAGTAACAACATTTGAATCTTCATTTCTCAAAATGTGTGCATGCTCCTAACTAGCCTAAATTGTACTTCATATGTATATATATATATATATATATATAAAATTACATTAGCAAAATTTTATGGAATATTAGCTTTTTTATCAGAAGGACCTCTAACACTAGTATTAAAGATTATTTTCCACAAAATTAGATATTGCCAGTCCTATTTAAGTGACCTAAATATACTTTTAGCCTATTTCAATGTTTCTATATCCAACCCTAGATAAATTTAATAATAAATGTCAAATTGCCAATCTAATTTTACTGTATACAAAAAAGTAGTAAAATTTCATTTAGATAATATTTCTATGCTGCCATGTGATCTAATTGAGCATATTTTTAACTACCTGCATGAGTCTAGTTAAGACATTTTTGATCCTTTATGGGGGAAATGATTATGAGACCATTTGGTGTTATTAAATTGTACTACATTACTCTACTTGATGAATCTCACACTTGAATTTTATTTTATTAAACCATAATTATTGGATTCTCTAATATTAATACAGGAGGAGCCTGTATCACATTTCCAGCTCAAAACTAAGCAGTAAGAAGATGAAGTATAATGGAACAGGAGGACTAAAATAGCTACAGGAGTTCCTTTTCAAAAGTATCAATCCACATAATAACCAAAGCTATAGGCATAAAAATTAAATATGAATATCAATGCTTCATCATGTGTTAAAGAAAAAATATTCAACATTACTTGTTAAAGTTCTGTAAAGCAGCTTTAACCAGGACCATCTTTACAGGTGTAGAGACCATGACAATGGGATTTTGCAATGGGGAAAAGAGAATGGGCTCAACTCCAAACACACTGTGAGCAGGTAGGAATTTGTAGCCAACAAACAAGGTAGAAGCAAATAGATTAAAAAAAAAAAAAAAAAGTACTAAGACACATCAGGAGTAAGAGATATTCTGTGTGAAAAAACTAACAGAATTTTTTAATAAGAGATGACAGGGTAAACAGCACTTACCTAAAGATGGTGCAGGTGGGCAATTATTTGTTTGTTTGTTTGTTTTGTTCTGGAGTTCTAACCCCAGAGTGCATTGCCACTGAGCCACATCCCCAATCCTTATATTGTTGATTTTGAGACAGGGCCTCATTAAATTGCTGAAGGTCTCCCTAAGATGGTTGAAGAAATCCTCCTGTCTCAGCCTCTTAGGTGACTGGGACTACAAGCATGTGCTACTGTTGCTGGCTTAAAATGGGTAATTCAATCAGATATCAAGGGTGATCGGATATGGAAGGTGAGAGATTATTGCCAAACTGATTTAGTAGTTTTTACTTAAACTGGATTTTACAAATAATTGTACAGAATGGTATAGGAGATGGGGCAGGAGCTTGAATAAATTTGCTCACAGAAGCATTATCACATGTACAATGAGACTGACTTTCTAACACATCTAGTGAATAATTTTTTAGACTTTCAAAACATTCTTACTTATAGATTAAAATTATCTTAAAATAAGCACTCTTTTTTTGGAAGGTTTATGATATGATTCAAGTTTTTCCTGTGCTCGACCTAGGCTTTTTATATATTAAGGTAGCTGCAATATGAAGTTTGGTAAGGTATATTTTATATCAGACACACAAATAAATCATAATCAACTGCCTATTCAGGTGCCAAGATTTTATGACACCCGACAGAATATAAGGAATTGAAATGACTAAATACTGGAATCGTCACCTGCTCATCCATTAACATATATTACTTAACACATATGAAGTGAGCATTATTCTGTACAAGGAAGATTATAAGAGTGACAAAGGAAATTAAAGTATTCACTTAAATGAATTTCCAAAGTTTAAAAGGGGACAGACATGACTCATCCATACCCAAATAAGGTCATTTCTTCTAGAGTGTTAAGAAGAATAATATAAAATGGCAAGACGAAGAGGTTTCCCGTAAGCTGGTGCTGTCAGGAAAACAATGCCATAAGCAATGGCACGGGGGCATCTCTGAAAATATCTTTGAGAAGGAAGTTCCAAGAGGAAGGAGTGGAGGACCCAGCGAAACGTGTAGCTGACTGAAGGAAAGCTCTGAAGAGCACATCACTCATACGGCCTGTCATGTCATTGAAATGGTTCCAGGTGACACAGGTCCGTAAGAAACAAGGTCTGTGGAACTCTACATTTTCTATAGCTGTGTGGTAAGCAATTCGTGTTCTGGAGAAGCTCCCTTATTTTGGGAAGTCATACAAACACATACTCAGGGCTTGAGGTAAGACCACCTGTGAAAGCTTCAAGACATGTTCCTTGTGCTCCCTTGGGTAGCACGTATATTAAAACTGGAAGGATACAGAGAAGATTAGCATGGCCCCTGTGCAAGGGTGACACACAAATTCATGAAGCATTCCATAGTACAAAAAAAAAAAAAAAAGAAAAAAAAAAAAGAGAGAGAGAAAGAAAGAAATGCTCCTTTTTATGAATCTCTGGTAGTTGAAGGAGGTTTGGGACACCTTATTCTTGTTGAAAAGTATGCAAAGTAGGTAACAGAGTACACCTGATATAGTCAGTACCATCTGAGCTTAATCATATTATTCGTGGCAATATTTTGTCCATTTCTCATAGCAATCTTATGAAATTAATATTGTTTTCCTTTTTATAGCAAAGATGCTGGTTACCAAGGCACTGTGACACAGTGGGGAGCAAGGAGGGATCATCATATAGAAATACAAATTAAATCTTTTTCTAATCCAAAGTGCATGGTCTCAAATTTACTCCATTTCTTCAAAATAAGTAGGATGTGAAGGGAGAGAAGGTTCTTCTATCCCAATAGCCTAGAGTGTGCTCTGGTCTAGTCAAATTGATGACATTTTTTTCATCCTTTTGTGACTGTCTTCTTTTTCAGGGTTTTCCTTTTTGGGAATGTTGATGTAACCCTATCAATGTGACATTATCAAATACAGAAGGTCCCTGGCCAGTTGAGAATAGCCCTACACTGTTTACTTGGAATCTAAATCAAAACGTTTTTGACCCTGAGAATTGAATTTTCTGACTTCTGAAAGACCAATTTCTAAAGAGTGAGATATCCTTGCACTACGTGTGCATGGATATTTAAAATTTATGATAAATTTAATATTTTAACAATTTGAAACTAATAAAGTAAAATTGAAATATATTCTTTATCTAACCCAGGTCCAGAGAAATTCATAATCTCAATAATATCTTCATTACAAAGACAGGCAAGCTAACCTGCAATTGTTATAAGCATTGATGTCTTGAATATACAAAAAAAACTTGTCAAATACAGGTTTAATATACTCAAAAGATGCACAAACAAACTTGAAAAACAACTATAGGAAATAATAAATTAAATCAGTTCATATTTAATGCCAAACCCTGAAATTTGAAATTGCTAATTAAAGACATCAATGAATGTCAATACAGCAATATTTTAATGACTTCAAGATAATCCCACAGCAATCAATTTAGATCAGAATGAGTTTATTGTAAAGTGCCAAAGGTGAAAAAATGTTTCTTTTTCACGATAAAGCAACGATTTCTCAAATGAATAATGCCTAGTCAAAATTTAACTAGATAATTACTTAATTTGCATTTATTAAGGAAAAATAATAACTTAGAAGAAATCTCTATGGGAAATGATCTAGGAGTTAATGGTTGTACAGTTTTACTTTAGCTTCTGAAAGCAAAAGAACACATTAATGACAATAACAAACTAAAACACCACCAACAAAGCAATAAGGGATTTATACCACAGGGACAGCTATAAATTTCATAGTTGGCATAGGTAGAGGAGTTACCAAATACTTATTAGAAAGATACTTTGTTTAGTGTGATAAATGAGAAATGAGCTTCAGGTCCTATATTATATGCTTGTTTTTTCCTAAGAGCAGCGAAAAAGTGTCACATTTATTTTTACACCCAAAAATTGGCAGTTTAAAAAGGTCATAAATCTTGTTTATTTTCATTTCTTCAAATAGAATATGAATATTGTGCAGCTTCTTTATACTGAAAGCAAACAAGGCCTGAAAAATTATACTTAATTACAAAGTCTCCTTTGCTTAGAATAATTTGCTCTAATTTCTGTAACAGGATTGAGCAGTAGGAGATTCTTACTAATAAAGAACAACTGAAAACAAAGTAGCAACTGCAAGAAGATTCTGACCGATAATGAGCCCATTTAATAACCAACTTGGTCATAGGTCTATGTAGTCTTTGGGACCACTGTCAAAATTGAAGATAATCAGCAGTAAAAAAATATGAAGGGGAAATAGATTGCAAAACAGATAGCAATACTTGACTCTATTCTCCATCAGGTAGTAGAATCTCTCTCCCCTTCCTTTAGGTCTGGTATATTACTTGGTTTGACCAATAGCCTATATTATAGTTGACACTGTGCCAGTTCTGAGCATAATTTCAATATTTTTTTTATTTGCTCTTATGTTTTTATATTTCTCCTGCACTGTAAGCCAGCTCCCAAGTATTCTGAGTCTATGATATATCCTAGCCACTACGGGCACTTTGATAGAAAGTCTGCTTCTTTTAAGCATGGGAAACAGATCATGCAAGAGAAGCCACATGTCAGTCAACTTTCTGCAGATATGTAAGTAAAATGGCCAAGATCAGTCCAGCTCAGTGCAACCAAGTCCAGGAGGTGGGAAATGACAGAATCATTAGCTAATTGAATGTTTTTTTAAGGACACAATACTTTTAGTGATTTCTTATGAAATCAAATGCACTTCATCAAGTGCTTACAATTCCTCCATTATTTACCCAATACATATTAGTTTCATGAAACTTCTAACAGACTTCCCTCCTCCATAGATAACCCTAAATGTTGGCTTGTCCCAAGTTTGAGTACTCATTAAAGCACTGAGATAAAAGACTTCCTCCTTCATAGCTCACTCTGAAACTGGCAGATCTCAGAGATATTCCCTGTTAAACCGTTCTGACCAAACTCTGTTCTTCCTCACTTTCTGCCCTACTAACCACAAAATGTTTACTAGCACTAACCTTCCAATTAGAAAACATCCTATTTTGCTTAATCTTGTGGCACTTGCAGATCTTGAAGTCAGAGAGGTTCCCTATTATAAGTATTTTTTTTTCCTCTTTTCAAATTTTTTTTTAAATTTATTTTTATTGTAAACAAATGGGATACATGCTGTTTCTGTTTGTACATAGGGTAACAGCATACCATTTGCGTAGTCATACATTTACATAGGGTAATGATGTTTGAATCATTCTGTTATTTTTTCCTTTCCCCACCCCTCCCACCCCTCTTTTCCCTCTATACAGTCCCTCCTTCCTCCATTCTTGCCCCCCTCCCACCTCCCATTATGTGTCATCATCCACTTATCAGTGAGATCATTTGCCTTTTGGATTTTTGAGATTGGCTTACCTCGCTTAGCATGATTTTCTCCAATTTCATCCATTTGCCTGCAAATGCCATAATTTTATCATTGTTTATGGCTGAGTAATATTCCATTGTATATATATACCACAGTTTCTTTATCCATTCATCAATTGAAGGGCATCTAGGTTGGTTCCACAGTCTGGCTATTGTGAATTGAGCAGCTATGAACATTGATGTGGCTGTATCTCTGTAGTATGCTGATTTTAAGTCCTTTGGGTATAGACCAAGGAGTGGGATAGCTGGGTCAAATGGTGGGTCCATTCCAAGTTTTCTAAGGAAACTCCACACTGCTTTCCAGAGTGGCTACACTAATTTGCATCCCCACCAGCAATGTATGAGTGTGCCTTTTTACCCACATCCTCGCCAACACCTATCGTTGCTTGTATTCTTGATAATCACCATTCTAATTGGGGTGAGATGGAATCTTAGTGTAGTTTTGATTTGCATTTCTCTTATTACTGAACATGGTGAACATTTTTTCATATGTTTGTTGATTGCTTTTAGATCTTCTGTGAAGCGTCTATTCATATCCTTAGCCCATTTGTTGATTGGGTTATTTGTATTTTTGGTGTAGAGTTTTTTGAGTTCTTTATTTATTCTGGAAATTAGTGCTCTATCTGAAGTATGAGTGGCAAAGATATTCTCCCACTCTGTAGGCTCTCTCTTCGCATTGCTGATAGTTTCCTTTGCTGAGAGAGAGCTATTTAGTTTGAATCTATCCCAGTTGTTGATTCTTGCTTTTATTTCTTGAGCTATGGGAGTCCTGTTAAGGAAGTCTGATCCTAAGCCAACAAGGTGAAGATTTGGATCTACTTTTTCTTCTATAAGATGCAAGGTTTTTGTTACTATTCTTTGTAGTATAGTTGATGTTCTGGTATTGCGATACCCCCTGCTTCATTCTTCCTGCTAAGGATTGTTTTAGTTATTCTGGGTTTCTTATTCTTCCAGATGAATTTCATGATTGCTTGCTCTATTGCTGTAAGGTACATCATTGGGATTTTAATTGGAATTGCATTGAATCTGTATAGCACTTTTGGTAGTAGGACCATTTTGACAATATTAATTCTGCCTATCCAAGAACATGGGAGATCTTTCCATCTTCTAAGGTCTTCCTCAATTTCTTTCTTCAGTGTTTTGTAGTTTTCATTGTAGAGATATTTTACCTCTTTGATTAGATTGATGCCCAAGTACTTTATTTTTTTTGAGGCTATTGCAAATGGAGTTATTTTCCTCATTTCCCTTTCAGATGTTTCATCAATTGCATATAAAAATGCTTTAGATTTATGTGTGTTGATTTTATAGCCTGCTATTTTGCTGAATTCATTGATGAGGTCTAGAAGTTTTCTGGAGGAGTTTTTTGGATCCTCTAAATATAGAATCATGTCATCAGCATATAGTGACAGCTTAAGTTCCTCTTTTCCTATTCATATCCCTTTAATTTCTTTAGTCTGCCTAATTGCTCTGGCTAGAGTTTCAAGGACAATGTTGAATAGAAGTGGTGAAAAGATAGCATCCCTGTCTTGTTCCCGTTTTTAAAGGAAATGGTTTCAGTTTTTCTCCATTAAGAATGATGTTGGTCATGGGCTTAGCATAAATAGCCTTTACAATGTTCAGGTATGTTCCTACTATCCCTGTTTTTTCTAGTGTTTTGAGCATGAAGGGATGTTGTATTTTGTCGAACGCTTTTTCTGCATCCATTGAAATAACCATATGATTCTTATCCTTAAGTCTATTGACATGATGGATTATGTTTATTGATTTATGGATGTTAAACCATGCTTGCATTCCAGGGATGAACCCCACTTGATCGTGGTGCACAATTTTCTTGATATGCTTTTGGATACGTTTGCCAATATTTTGTTAAGGATCTTTGCATCTATATTCATCAAGGATATTGGTCTAAAATTTTCTTTCCTTGATGTGTCTTTTCCTGGTTTGGGTATGAGGGTGATATTAGCTTCATAGAATGAGTTTGGTAGGGTACCCTCCTTTTCTGTTCCTGGAATACTTTGAGAAGTATTTCAGATCTTTTTGAAGGTCTTGTAGAACTCGACTGAGAATCCATCTGGTCCTGGGCTTTTCTTGGATGGTAGGTTTTTAATGGCTTCTTCTATTTCATTGCTTGATATTGATCTGTTTAAATCACGTATGTCCTCCTGGTTCAGCGTGGGAGGAGCATATGTCTCTAGAAATTTGTCAATGTCTTCGGTAGATTCTATTTTGTTGGAATAAAGATTTTCAATGTAGCTTCTAATTATGTTCTGTATCTCAGAGGTGTCTGTCTTGATATTTCCTTTTCCATCACGAATTTTAGTAATTTGAGTTTTCTCTCTCCTTCTCTTTGTTAGTGTGGCTAAGGGTTTGTCTATTTTGTTTACTTTCTCAAAGAACCAACTTTTTGTTTTGTCAATTTTTTGAATTGTTTCTTTTATTTCAATTCCATTGGTTTCAGCTCTGATTTTAATTATTTCCTGTCTTCTACTACTTTTGTTGTTATTCTATTCTTCTTTTTCTAGGGCTTTGAGCTGTAATGTTAGGTCATTTAGTTGTTGACCTTTCATTCTTTTCTGTAATGTGCTCCATGCAATGAATTTTCCTCTTAGTACCATTTTCATAGTGTTCCAGAGATTTTGATATGTTGTATTGTCATTCTCATTGATCTCTAAGAATTTTTTTATCTCCTCCCTGATATTTTCTGTTATCCATGTTTCATTCAATAGCATATTATTTAGTTTTCAGGTGTTGGAGTAATTTCTGTTTTTTATTTTGTCATTGATTTCTACTCTCAGTCCATTATGATCTGAAAGAACACAAGGTAGTATCTCTATTTTTTTTTGTAATTCCTAAGGGCTGCTTTGTGGCATAACATATGGTCTATTTTTGAGAAGGTTCCATGTGCTGCCGAGAAGAAAGTGAATCCGATCGTTGGTTGATGGAATATTTTATATATGTCTATTAAGTCTAGGTTATTGATTGTGTTATTGAGTTCTATGGTTTCTTTGTTTGATTTTTGTTTGGAAGATCTATCTAGTGGTGACAGCGGTGTGTTAAAGTCACCCAGAATTATTGTGTTTTGGTCTATGTGATTCATGAAATTGAGAAGGATTTGTTTGATGTACAGGGATGCACCATTGTTTGGGGCATAAATATTTACTATCATTATGTCTTCTTGATTTATGGTTCCCTTAAGCAGTATGAAATGTCCTTCTTTATCCCTTCTGACTAACTTTGGCTTGAAGTCCACTTTATCTGATATAAAGATGGAAACCCCTGCTTTTTTACTGAGTCCATGTGCGTGGTAGGTTTCTTCCTATCCTTTCACCTTTAGTCTGTGGATGTCTTTTTCTATGAGATGAGTCTCTTGCAGGCAACATATTGTTGGGTCTTTCTTTTTAATCCATTCTGCCAGTCTATGTCTTTTGATTGATGAGTTTAGGCCATTACCGTTCAGGGTTATTATTGAGATATGATTTGTATTCCCAGTCATTTGGCTTATTTTTGGTTTTTCAGTTGGCTTGGTTTCTCCTTTGAGTGGTTTTTCTCTAAGGTAGTTCCTTCTTTTGCTGGCCTACATTGTTGTTTTTCATTTCCTCCTCATGGAATATTTTGTTGAGAACATTCTGTAGTGCAGGCTTTCTGTTTGTAAATTCATTTAACTTTTGTTTATCATGGAAGGATTTTATTTCATCTTTAAATCTGAAGGTTAGTTTTGCTGGGTATAGGATTCTTGGTTGGCAAACATGTTCTTTCAGAGCTTGAAATATGTTGGTCCAGGCCCTTCTAGCTATTAGAGTCTGGGTTGAGAAGTCGGCCGCTATCTGTGTCAGTCTACCCCTATATGTAAGCTGATGCTTTTCTCTCACGGCTTCAAAATCCTATCTTTATTTTGAATGTTAGGCATTTTCATTATAATGTGTCTTCATGTGGATCTCTTGTGATATTGTGCATTTGGTGTTCTGTAAGCCTCTTGTATTTCATTTTCCATTTCATTCTTCAGGTTTGGGAAATTTTCTGATATTATTTCATTGGATAGGTTGTTCATTCCTTTGGTTTGTATCTCTGTGCCTTCCTCAATCCCAATAATTCTTAAATTTGGTCTTTTTCATGATGTCCCATAGTTCTTGGAGATTCTGTTCATGATTTCTTACCATCTTCTCTGTTTGGGCAACTTTATTTTCAAGATTAAATATTTTGTCTTCATTGTCTGAGGTTCTGTCTTCCAAGTGGTCTAGTCTTTTGGTGATGCTTTCCATTGAGTTTTTTATTTGGTTTATTTTTTCCTTCATTTCAAGGATTTCTGTTTGGTGTTTTTTTTTTTTTTTTTTTTTTTTTTTTTTTTTTTTTTTTTTGAGAATCTCTATCTCTTTGTTGAAATGATCTTTTGCTTCCTGTAGGTGCTCTTTCAGTTTATTGGTATTATCATTCATTGCCTGTATTTGCTCTCTTATCTCATCGTTTGCTTCACGAATCATCTTAATCATGTATACTCTGAAGTCCTTTTCTGACATTTCTTCTAACATACTCTCATTGGATTCTATTACTATAGAATCTACATTTGTTTGGATCATTTTCTTCCCTTGTTTTTTCATGTTGTTCATGTATCTTCCCCTCTAGCAGTGCAGATCTGGGGTATTGCAGATTTCCCCCTATAGGCTTATAATGGCCCTATAGGTTTCCAAAACCCTTTCTTTAAGGGGAGATCAATATTAATAGTGCCCAATTCAGACATTATGCAATCCTAGCCCAAATAGCCCCTATGAGGACAATAACAAAATTGTCATAATAAACAGAATGAGTTCAAATATTATCTTCAATAAAACAAACAGATTTGCAATAAGGTCTGCAGTTTCTAATGGAGGACAAAGAACATGCAGAGGGATGTAGAATGTGGCTGTTAATGGTATAAGAAAAGATCATACAGAATTTCTAGATAATAGAAAGTTTGAGAGTGTAATCAAAAGAAATTGGATGTTAGCATGCAAAAAAGGGAGAAAGAGACTCTGAGGGAACAGGTAAACAAAAGGAAAAGAGAGCCAGAAAAGTAAAGAAATAAAAACTTAATTTTTTTCTATAAGGAGAAAAAAGAAAATCTACAGTATAAGTCATATAGTAATGAAACCTCCCAGTGTTCAGTAGCCTGATGCATGAGAGGTACCTGACAATGAGCTTCAAGTCTCTAGCAGGCGTCTCAGGAAGGGATTTGCCCCAGGTAAAGATCAGAGCTACTGCTTCCAGGATTATCCAAGATGGCCACTCTGGCTTCGAAATGTGTTGGCAAATGGGGAGCTGCAGCACAGGGTGTGGATGTGATCAGCTGGAGGTCCTGGAGGTGGGATGTGGTTGGTCAAGCAGGGGTACTGGAGGTCTGGTGTATTTGGTGTGGTTGTGGGATCCTGGAGGCTGGGTGCAATCAGTCGGTCTGGGGTCCCAGTGATAGGGCACAGTCAGTTGGTCTGGGGGTCCTGGTGGCAGGGAGCAGTCAGTCGATGTGAGGCCCCAGAGGCAGGGAGTGATCGGTCTGGCTAAGGGATCCTGGAGACGGGGCTCAATCAGTCCGACCAGGGGTCCTATGGAGCCTGGCTGTTGTCTCAAAATGGCGGCAGCCACATGTAATCAAACCTGCAGGTACTGTGACAGAGAACTTCCAGGCAACAGCAGGCAGCTGGTGCTCCACTGGCGGTTGGCGATCTGTTTGCTGACTGTTGTTGGACGATCGGGAGGTGAACCTCGTGTGTTGGGTGATGGGTAGGTGTAAGGCAGGCGATGGACTGGCCAGATGCAGGCAAATGTTGGATGATAGGTGCCTGACAGTGAGCAATCTGCACTCAAAAAAGGCATCGATATGCTGGCAGACTGCAGGTCATCACAGCAGACAAATGGGGTAAACACCAGGGAATCGATAAGCAGCAAAAACTGCCTCACCAAGAAACAGATATCCTCTGCTTGAAACAGGAGTTACGGAGTGACAAGGAACGCAGCCTCCCTCTAGTCCGCCGTCTTGGATCCTCTGTAAGTGTTTTTTTAAATAAACTTATAAACTTCTTACTTAAGTCTGGATTTTTTTTTTTTCCTTTTGGACATACAACAGAAAGAGTTTGATAGTCAATGAGAAAGTATCTGATCAATGCACTAAAAAACCCTGTATATTACAAAGTTCCATTTCGATTTTTAAGTGGAATATAGTGAACGTGTGACTTGGTCATACTACCAGGGATGCAATATAAAGAAACAAGACTTGGTTAAAACTTTTTCTCAAACCAAAATGTGCATAGGAATTATATGTAGATCCTCTGTAAATGCAGATATGAAATGGTCTTTGAGATTTTGCCTTTTTAGTAAATTTAAAAGCAATAACAATAGTACTGGTCACTTTCCAAGGGTCCAAGAGAAACTCATGAATCAACTTGACAAGTTTCTTTTGAGAAAATTGCACAACTGCTTCAGCCTGACCATGATGTATTTCTGGATTGACTGTGCTCTCTTATATTTCACAGATGCCCTCCAAGCCACAAAAAGCCTTATCATGGTGAAAGTATTAACATTCTATACATGTGGACAAACATACATGAGACATTCAGCAACCTCTTCCTCCCTGACCCCAGCTGGACACGCCTTACACTCCCGAGAGTGAGTGAGGAGCAGTGCATCAGAACCAGCCCTTGGTGTGTGTGAATTGCTACCCAGGGAAGAAGACCCACTCTCAGGCTGCTGGCCGCCAACCTTGGAGCCCACCACAGCCTGCCAGGCAAGGGCCCCAGTGGCTCATGTGGACCCCAGATGGCAATGCTACCCTGGTGGACAGACTCAGGGCTACTCATGAGGAAGAGCGAGTCCAGCTGTGACTGCTCAGCATCGCCTCCTGTGTCTAGGCCACTGCCATCTGGCTGCTAGGGAGGTGGCCAGGAGTGGCCCCATGTGTGGGTCCAATCCTGGTTCTATATGAAGTAAGCATTGATGGGCTATTATCAGAACTGACCTAGGCCACTGATTAACATTTAATGGGGGAAGAATGGAAAGAATCTAGACATTTCGTGATGCTAAAAATCTATATTTGTTATTTGATGCTGTTATTCTGCAGCAGCTTCTGATGTGGTCCCCTGCAGTTCATCAGTTGAGAGATGACTTTTTTTTTATTATAATAAAATGTTTACCACTTAAAAGAAAAAAAAATAAAAAAATAAAAAAACAAATGATAAATTGTTAAGTGTAACTCTTTAGGGAACTGGGTCATGGCCAAATAGAGTGCTGTGATGAAGAAGCATTGAAATCAGTGTTACTAAAATCAAGTCACAATAGCTAATCTCTGGAACAAACCTAGGTGCCCTTCAAAAGACGAATGGATAAAGAAAATGTGGATTATATGTAGATACACAATGGAATACTATTGAGCTTTAAAGAAGAATGAAATTATGGCATTTGCTGGTTAATAGATGGAGTTAGAGGATATCATGCTAAGCGAGCTAAGTCAAACTGAAAAAACCAAAGGTTGAAGTTTCTCTGATATGCTGATGTCGATTCACCATAAATGGGGGCGGTGCTAGGGAAGAATGGAGTTACTTTATATTAGGTAGAGGGGAGTGAAGGGAGGGGAAGGGCTATGGGTGAAGGAAGGATAGTAGAGTGAAACAAACATTATTACCTCATGTACATATATGACTGCATGACCTATGTGATCCTACAACATGTACAATCAGAAAAATGAAAAACTCCTTATAGGTAAAGATCTATCAAAATGTGTAAATGCATTCCACTGTCATGTACAACTAATTAGAACAAATAAAAAATTAATAAAATCAATATTAAATACAAAAAACCGGAAGGCTTTTATGCTAGTAGCATTTAAGATGCCTTGATTTCTATGATAAGACTGAGACTTTTTATGTAACCAAAACATTTATTATCGTAAGACTAAAAGGCAGTGTCTTTTTTTTTAATCAGATACTAACACACATTTGAAACAAGGTTCTCAAATGCCATTGTGACTTATACAATTCTAGGAAGGAAATTTTATTGTGGTTCTGTTATACATGTGCCTCCCCAAATAGTCACAAAGATAATTTTATCAATGCATAAGATTTATAGTAGACAAAATAAAATATGGAATAACATGCAAACATTTTTTCTATATAGGTCCAAATCCATCCCTCCATATTTTTTCATGCATGATTGAGAATACCTTAACAGATCTAAAGAACAGAAAATAAGGTGATATATATTATTGTAGGAAATGTAATATTTAGTTTATTAAGGTATCCAACTTTTTAAAAATATTCTTTTTAGTTGTCAATGGATCTTCATCTATTTATTTATATTCAGTGCTGAGAATCAAACCCAGTGCCTCACACGTGCTAGGCAAGTGCTCTACCACTGATCTACAAACCCAGCCCTACTGAACCACAACCACAGCCCAAGTTTGTAACTTTTTAAATTTTTTTCTAATTAGTTAGACATGACAGTAGAATTTCGATTCATTGTACACAAATGGAGTACAACTTTTCACTTCTCCGGTTGTACATGATGCAGAGTCACACCATTAGTACAATCATACACATATATAGGGTAATAATGTCCATCTCATTCAACCATCTTTCTCACCCTCATACCCCAGCCCCTCCCCTCCCTTCCCTCTGCCCAATCCAGAGTTCCTCCATTCTCTCTCTTAACCCACAAACCCCATTATGGATCAGTATCCACCTATCAGAGAAATATTTGGCCTTTGGTTTATTGGAATTGGCTTATTTCACTTAGCATGAAATTTTCTTAACTCCATCCATTTACCTGAAAATGCCATAATTTTATTCATCTTTAAGGCCGATTAATATTCCATTGTGTATACATACCACAGTTTAACAAGTTGCCTATTGAAAGGCATCTAGGATGGTTGTATAGTGTAGTTATTGTGAATTGAGCTGATATTAACACTGATGTGGCTGCATCACTGTAGTGTGCTGATTTTTAATTCTTTGGATATAGACTGAGGATTGGGATAACTGGGTCAAATGGTGGTTCCATTCCAAGTTTTCTAAGGAATCTCAATACTGCTTTCCAGAGGGATTGCACCAATTTTCAGTCTCACCAGTAATGTATGAGTGACATTACTCATAACCCCTCATATCCTCACCTGCAGGGGTTTCAGCCTCCTTCCCTGTGGATGAGGGAAGGGTTAACTGTTGGAGGAGGACTTGCAGGTAATAAATCAATTAATTAGCAATAAACTTATCTAATCAATAAACACAGAAGTGTCAATACTCTTTTCAAATGGCAGGGGTTGTGATGGATGGAACCATACCAGATTTGGCCTCTAACAAGACAGAGTAGCTCACCTATCCTTTATTTCTTATAGGTAAAGGGGCCTGGAACAGGAGGGGCTTCCTCTGTAAGAAACAGGATGGGGTGGAGCTAGAGAAGCTATTTACTCAAGGAACTAGCATTTCATCAGACGGTAAGCCACTCCCACACAGGACGATTTACTTCCCAGGCTATCTGGAACGGTCTTTCATGGCTGCTGGTTCCTGGGAGTCAGGTCTCTATATCCCATGGCTCAGTCAAGTGTGATTCTTATAGATATGGATTGTTCTCCACAATCACCAACACTTATTGTTGCTTGTATTCTTGATAATTGCCATTCTGACTGGAATGAAATGAAATCTTTAAGTAGTTTTGATTTGCATTTCTCTAATTGCTAGAGAAGTTGAATTTTTTTTTCATATATTTGTTGAGCGATTGTATTTCTTCTTCTCTGAAGTGTTTGTTCAGTTCCTTAGCACATTTATTGATTAGGTTATTTGGTTATTTTATGTTAAGTTTTTATATATTCTGGAGATTAGTACTCTAGCTGAGGTGCTCCCAAGAATTACATCAATGTTTATAGATCTAAAATGATCCAAAATGCAAAATGATTAGTTCCATCTATGCTTGCCTTAATTTCATATAAGTTAAACAGTGAATTCTCTCTTTAGCACATCTCTGCTCATTTTTTATTAACATTTAGTTTGAAAAATTTAAGGTTCCTGAAATTCTCCACTCAGATACAGGAATTAGGATCCATACAGTCTTTCCCTTGAACCAGATCAGAGTTCACAACATTAGGTTGTCTAGTGTTTTTATTGATTGTAAAGCAAACAAGATATAAATTTGCCAAATTTGAAATCTTAAGTCTTAGAATCATTATTTATTTAATATTTCTATTAAATATATAATTATATGTATTGTATAATACATAGTATAAATGATGTGCTATAATAATTTTTTATGGAAAATGCATGTTACATATACTTAATATTAGATAACATAAATCATTTAATACTATAAATTGTGAGATTAAAATAAGATGTACAACAGATTTTTAATCTCATTTTCTTGGCATTCTACAATTTATATATCTTTCATAATATTCTTACTATACAATTCATATATTATTAATAAAATTTGCTATCATCAATATAAAGAAAGTACAGATTAAGCAAATCATTTTGGGGATTGGAACATTTTATAGATATATATATATACATTTATATACTTCTTAACATTACTGTTTAACATTAATCATAATTCTGTTCATAAAAATCATGCTACCTGAAATATTATTACATTAATATACTTGATATTAACATAAAATATGCATGTGTATATGTATATTTGTATATGTGCATATTATATGAAACTGGTTTTAGAAAAACTATTGATATGTTATTCTATTACATTTTATGGTATCTCATGCAATTTTAAATGCAGAAGATTTTCATGGAATTTTATACTTCTCCTTTCCCTTTCCTAGTTTTAGAACTTTCCACTAGGCATTGTTCTTTCTATAAGCACTGTTACCAAAATAATTTATAATCCTTCTGCATTTGAGTCCTGAGGAAATTTCCCTTGGGATTTACATTAGCCAATGGATTCATATGAAGGAATTCATATGGATTTAAAATTTGGTATTAAATTCTATTATGTTTAAAAACATGGTGAGATAATGTAGTACATATTTTAAGGGCATTTATCTTATCAGTGCAGCCTGGAATCACTTTAATTCTCATTAAATTAATATCTTGCATTCATAGACTTAATGCATATGGCAGAAGTGGACCTAATAAAGCTCTACCCCAGAGCTAAGTAATTACCCCAGGAACCATGCTGTGGGAACAGAACCCATGATGAATATATTCATACCTAATAGTAAAGTTCCAGCTTAGAATTATGAAAGTGGGTTCTTTTCAGTGCATAATCTTTGCCATACTGAATTTTGAAAGGCTAAATTCACCAAAGAGAAATAAGAATTATATGTGCACAATGACATTAGTACCTCATTTTATCAATAAGAAAACTAATGCGGGTTGTGATTGTAGCTCTGTGGTAGAGTGCTTGCCTAGCATGTATGTATGAGGCACTGGGTTCCATCCTCAGCATTACATTTAAATAAGTAACAAAAAGGTCCATCGACACCTAAATAAATATTTTTTAAAAGAGAAAAATTGTGCATGATTTTTAGCACAATTTACAATTAAAGACCTTGATATAAAACTCATAATCTTTTCCATTGATGTACACTTCAAATTTTCATTTATTCACTGAGCACAATTACTCTAGATTATTGGTTAGTTTCTCACATGAGATGTAAAACATAAATTAGATGGATGACAACCAGACTGTCAACAGTAAAGGTGACATTATTATTGAGCCATTCCAAAATGAGTTTTAGTTTAGTATTCTACTCTACAATAACATATAATTAGAAAGCATTAACATTACTAGGATAGAAATATTCACATTATTATATTCTGTACTTACTAGCGTGCTTGAATTTTACATATATGTACAGGTATTTGTTTATTTTTTTTGAGGGGTATTGAACTCAGAGACACTCAACCACTGAGCCACATCCATAACCCTATTTTGTATTTTATTTAGAGACAGTGTCTCATTGAGTTGCTTAATACCTTGCTGCTGCTGAGGCTGGCTTTGAACTTGAGATCCTCCTGCCTCAGCCTCCTGAGCCTCTGGGATTATAGGTGTGCGCCACCGTACCCAGCTGTGTACATGTATTTAAATACAATGTTATATAAATATAACATTTATTTACAATTTTCATTATACCTATTATAAATATTTATATTTTGAAAAATGTAAATGATTAATATAAAATATGTACAAATATTAAATATATTGTATATGAACTATATTTAAGCACATGCAAATGTACAGATGTATATATGTAGACAAGCATTCACTTTGGCACACATACACAAATTTATGTATGTATGCATTATTCATTTGGAATTTGGAAGAAAAGCAAAAGGCAAATTTTATTCATTGGTCTCTTGGGAATATTCATTAAAAATGCAATTTCTGAGTCTTGACTTTATAAAATATCAAATTTAACCAAACATTTCAGTATAAGCGTATATATTCAATGGAATTTAGAATATCTTCTCCCTAAATCTCACTTGTGAAAATATTCCATAGAAAAATACTTCCTGATATTAATGTTGTGAAATTGAATGCTTTATATTGAATATGCAGTTATTCATACCTGTTCTAGGTGAAATACAATATAT
This sequence comes from Sciurus carolinensis, assembly GCF_902686445.1. Classification (NCBI taxonomy): domain Eukaryota; kingdom Metazoa; phylum Chordata; class Mammalia; order Rodentia; family Sciuridae; genus Sciurus; species Sciurus carolinensis. The sequence continues at coordinate 25,352,655 of NC_062218.1, read as the reverse complement.
GAGCACAACAAAGTTATATCCTTGAGAAAAACTGTTGTAAGGGATTCGAGGGAAATTCATTTAATCATTCGTGTATTCATTCATGCACTTTTTCATAAAATTTTTTTCCTTGCCTTGTTTGATAGGCAATGATGAGGCCCTGCTCTGCGTAAGCACATGACACACCGGATCAGACATGCATGCACTGAGAATTATTGGGATCAGAATAAAGGCACAGCCAGTTGCAGTGGCACACACCTATAATCCCACTGTCTTGGGAGACGGAAGCAGGAAGACCACAAGTTGAAAGCCAACTTGAACTACTAACTTAGTGAGATCCTAAGCCACTTAGTGAGATCCTGTCTTTACATAAAATATATAAAAGGGCAGGAGAGGGAGCTTAGTGATTGAGAGCCTCTGGATTCAACCCCAGTAACAAAAATAAATAAATAAATAAAGGCACAAAAAAGTATTTTTATTGATATTTGATAATTTATAGAAGAAATGACATTCTATTTGAGTTTGAAACTGCTTTGTTTATTACATGAATCAAAAGGACTTTTAAGACAGTAACTGTTTTAGGCTCCTATTTCTATAGAAACCGCTTAAATGCAATAATTTACAGACAGCTCCAACAAAAGTCATCTGTGAAAAATTTCCTTTTACTATTTTAAACATATAATTTACAATATAAACTAAAAAGAACCAATAAAAACAAAATAAAATATACATTGGTAACTACGTGATGTGAAAATTTATTTCTAACAAGAATAGCATTAACGTTAGCTCAAAAACATTAGGTTGAACATTAGCTAGAAATTATTCTTGACAATAAAATCCATTTTGACATAATTATAAAGCATCAAATTCATCTTGTTCTAATTTTTGTTCTAGGTTGCCAGTACCTCCCTTTCCCTCTCATCCCAAATATCCTGTTTCCTTCCCTCTACTGATATTTCTGCCATTTATCCAGTTATTTTTAAAATTAATTTATTGTGGGTGTGTATGATGGTGAGAGTCCTGTGTTATGTTCATATATGTACTTAGGAAAGTTATGCCTTTCCTTTTCCTACCCCCATTCCTTCCCATCATTCCCCTTTGCCTACTCCATTAAACTTCTATTCTTTTTTTTTTTCCTTAACCCCTCCCTTATTATGGATTAGTTTCCACATACCAAAGAAAAGATTCAACCTTTGACTTTTGGGTACTGACTTATTTCACTCAGTATGATAGTTTCCAGATCCATCCATTCATTGGCAATTGTCACGAAGTCATTTTTTCCATAGCTTTGCTGTTGTGAATTGTGCTGCTATAAACATTGATGTGACTGCATCACGGTAGTAGGTTTACATAAAATCCCTTGGGTATATACCAAGGAGTGGGATAACTGGGTAAAAAGGTGGTTTCATCCAGATTTTCTAAGGAATCTCCATACTGCTTTCCAGAGTAGTTGCACCAATTTGCAGTCCCAACAAATATGTATGAGTATACACTCCCCTGCCTCATCCCCACCAACATTTATTGTTGCTTGTGTTCTTAATAATTGCCATTCTAAATAGAGTAAGATAAAATCTTAGTGTCATTTTAATTTGCTTTTCTCTAATTTCTAGAAATATTGAAAACTTTTTCATCATATTTCTGCTTTTGAGAAGTGTCTGTTTAGTTCTTTTGCCCATTTGTTGTTTAGGTGATCTGCGGTCTTTTATGCGTGTATGTTAATTTTGAGTTCTTTGTATGTCCTGGATGTTAATTCCATATCTTACGAGCAAGTAGCAAAATTTTTCTTCTATTCTATAGACTTTCTGTTCACACTCTTGATTGTTCCTTTACCAGTGAAGAAGCACTTTAACTGATATCATCCCATTTATTGATTTTCTTAAAACTATTTTTTGTTGCAGATGGACAAAATACCTTTATATTATTTATTTTTTAATGTGTTTTAGGATCAAACCCTGTGCCTCACACATGGTAGGCAAGCACTCTACAACTGAGCTACAACACCAGCCCCCATTTAATAATTTTTATTTTATATGTTCTGCTTTAGGAATCTTAAGAAAGTCAGTTCCTCAGTCAACATGTTGGAGTGTTGGGCCTATATTTTCTTCTAATAGGTGCAGGATTTCTCATGTAATTCCTAGTTCTTCGATCCACTTTGAGTTGAGTTTTGTGTAGGATGAGAGGGGTTAAATTTCATTGTATTACATATGGATTTTCAGTATTCCCTGTAACATTTGTTGAAGAGATTAGCTATTCCCCAATGTGTGCTTTTTGCCCCTCTGTCAAGCATGAGGTAACCATCTTTATGTGGTTTGTTTGATTTTTTTTTTTTTTTTTTTGTATCTTCTACTCTATTCTATTTGTCTTCATGCCTATTTTGGTGTTAATACCATGCTGTTTTCTTTACAATAACTCTGTAGTATCATTTGAGGCCTGGTATTGTGATGCCTTTGCCTTCACTTTTCTTACTAAGTGCTATTTTTGCTCTTCTGGGCTTAATTTTCCAAATAAATTTCATAACTACTTTTTGTATTTCCATCAAGAACACCATTGGAATTTGATGGGAATTATGTTGAATCTGTATAGTGCTTTTGATAGTATGGCCATTTTCACGGCATTCATTCTGCCTATCCAAAAACGTGGGTAATCTTTCCATCTTCTAAAGTCTTCAGTTTCTTTCTTTGAGTGTTCTGTAGTTTTCATTGTAGAGTTCCTTCACATCTTTTGCTCGATTGATTCCTTTTTTTTTTTTTTTTTTTTAAGGCTATTGTGAACGGGATAGATTTCCTAATTTATTTTTCAGCAAATTTATCCTTGGAGTATAAGAATATGGTTGATTTATGGATGTTGATTTTGTATCCTGCTATTTCCCTGAATTAAATTTTGAATTCTAGAAATCTTCTGTTGTAGTTTTTTGCGACTTCTAAATATAGGACCATGTTGTCAGGAAACAAATATAATTTGAGCTTTTCTTTTTCTATTCATATCCATTTAATTTTCTTCTCTTGCCTAATTGCACTGGCTAGTGTTTCAAGGAGTATGTTGAATGGGAGCAGCGAAAGTGGACATTCCTGTCTTATTCCTGTTTTAAAAGGAAATGTTTTCAGTTTTAGTTTCCATTCAGAAACCCATTGACCTTGGGTTTATTATATGTAGCCTTTACAATGTTAAAGTATGCTCATTCTGTCATCCCTAGTTCTTCTAGTGTTTTAAACATGAATGGGTGCTGTACTTTGTCAACACTTTTTACCATGCAAATAAAATTAAGGACAAGAATCACTTGATTATCTCAATAGATGCTTATATCAATTCTATAAGAACAAAAGTGAAGGCCAGGAGAGAAAATGAATACATGGAGTTTTAAAGGTGCAGAAGGGAGCAAGAACTGTGGTTCAACAGATTTTAGAACTGTTCACAATTCCCTCACACCTCAAAGAAATAAACAATTAAAATGAGCTGGCATACTAATGCAAAATATCTAAAACTCTACTGTCTGAGTTTAAATAGTTAAATTTCAAAGTTATTTTCTGTTTTGTTTTAGTGGTACCATACCAGGCAAGCAATCTACCATTAAGTTCTACACCCAGCTCTAAATACTTCTTTCTTTAGCGTTATTTTTTTAAACTTGATTTAACTCTAAAACTAAAAACTAAATACAAACATATACACATGCACACACACACACACACACAGAGGTAGAAATGCCACATAGGGAAAATCTGAAAACTTAATTATTTAAAGCAGATCTTTCTCTGTACAGTAATTATATTTTTGATCCCCTAAAATTTAAGTTAAAGGCAAATTGCTTTTTTCCAAGTAATATAGACATAAGGAGAAGAAAATTTTTTTTTGGCTCACAGGGAAAATAATTGCAATTATAACCCACATGTTTACAGTTATGATAAAAAAACATGGCTTTAAAATGCTTAGCTCTGGAAATCTAACAGTCACCAAAGGAGGAATAAAACTTCCTTCTGTTACTTTGTTATCTGGATATTGTGGTCAGGTATTGTGTGTCTGTAACATTTGTGTGCTTCTTTTCTTCACAAGGCTGTATGTAATTGTGCTTATGTATAAGTATGGATGTATGTTTGTATATATTTACAAATTCAGCTCTTATTTTCCTTCTCTATTTGTTATTATACTAGTCGCTTTTTCTCATCCCTGTCTTTCACTTAGCTTTATAGCTTTCTAAACCTTGTTTTTTTCCACTTAACTGGACATAATGTTCAATTGAAATTAGCCTTCATTTTCTTTGTCTATTTGGTAAAGAAAAGATGGTATTTGCTGATCCTGTTATTAAAGAATAAATGAGTCATATGTTTTTGTATTTCTCTTTCTGAAATATGTTTGCATTTTATAAATATTAATCTTTCCTTTTTAAAAGTTCACTAGTCCTCAGTACAAAATAGCAACTAAATCATGAAAATGATACTGCTGTTACAAAGAATGAAAATAATAACTTTTTATTATAAATTATCCATAGAATTTTCAAATATCAAACATTATTTCTAAAATTAACCTTTAAATCTCATTGTATACCAACAGTATGATAAATTTTATTTTTTTTGTTTAACATATGCATGGAATCATAAATGGCATACAAAATACAGCTGTTTTAAAGGTGTTCAATTAGATAATATCAGGCTTATGTAAATGTCCATGATATCATAAATATAATCAAGAATATAAACACAACTACAACTACCCAAAATATTTCCTAGTACCACTTGGCAATTCCTCTAACCCGCACTTATAGAATTTCCTAAATTTTATATAAGTAGAACCTTATATTACATATTGTTTTTCCTAACTTCATTCAATATATTATGTTGAGGTCAATACATAACATAGCAATTGTCAGTTGTCCATTGCTTTGCATTACTGAATGTTGGCATTTGCCTGTATTAATGTTCCAAAATGTGCTCTTTTCATTTTTTCTTCTGATGACCATTTTGGTTATTTCCAGTTCCCCCTATTACAAATAAAAGCCCCTGTAATCATTTATGTATGAGGTTTTTTTTATAGACATACACTTTTTATAGACATACACTTTATATCTCTTGAGTATAGTGTTTTCATTTCTGAAAGTTTTTTTTCTGGGTATGGGAATTTATTTGTATCTGCTTGAAATACAGTGATTTTGGATAGCACAGCTTCCTCATCAATCTAAATTTATTAATATGTATCTAAAAAATAGTATTGAAAGATTAAAATTACCACTACTGTTTAAATTTAAGTATATCTAATTAAAAATTTAATTTGATCTAAAAATACATTGATGACATGTGATGATGTAAGACTAGATTCTTGACTGACAATATTAAAAGGCAATAGAAAAAGACCCAGAAAGATATCAAATGATTCATGTCCTAAAATATTTATAAACTAAACATGTGAACAATGTCCAAGGAATTAAAACATATACATTTTAAGAAATGACTATTAAATATAAAAACAAAAATTAAAACCAAAAATAATAATAAAACTACTGTAAATCAAAGAGAGAAAACATCAATACAACTGGAGGAAAATAAGTGCAGACCAATTTCACAGGAACAAAATGATTATCTTTTAATCAAAACAATTACTGTGACTTTTACCTCCATATGCTCCTTATATTAATGAATTTAAGCCAAAAATTTGAAATCTGTTAATGGTAGTTGAATGATTGTTCCCATTCAGTTGTTTTTTTTTTTTTTTTTTTTTTTTGGTTTTATAATTGTTCTCTATGAAAACTCAGGAGAGAATGAGACATAATAATGTATATTGATTGAGTTAGCTTGATTGAGGAGAGAATCAGTTAAGGGTTAATTTGTGATTTTGATATGGGATAATGTGTGTGTGTGTGTTTGTTTTCCAAAGATTGTTCTTTTGTCTCTTACTAGATTGAAATGTTTATAAAACTGTTCTACACATTTTTTCAGCAAGAGTTTGGGTATTCAAGTTATTCATACATTTCTAAAATATTACTGTCTCAATTTCTGGGAAATGTTATTTCAAAAAATCAAAATTTAACATTACACATGCTCTTCATTACAAAGTTAGTATTCCTTCAATTCATAATTGAAAAATATACTAAAAATGTTTCAAATGATTCACTTACTTTGTCATATTTTCACAGACAACATGTATCAAGCTTAAGTTTCCATTGATATGAGTTCAGGTAAACAAATGTACACACACTACAGAGTCAAAGAAACTAAAAGGAAATTAAAATAAGGGAAATATATGATGACATACAATGTCCTACAATGTGTAGGATTTTTAAAAAAAAAATTTAGTTGTAGATGGACACAATACCTTTATTTCGTTTATTTTATTTTTATGGGATGCTGAGGATCAAACCCAGTGCCTCAATCATGATAGAGAAGTGATCTATTACTGAGCTACAATCCCAACTCCCAATGTGTTGTTTTAAAGGAGTTATGATTTTCAAAAAATGGTAGAGAAGATGATAATTAACATTCATATTTCAGTGTTACATAGTTTAACCATACTTATCCAAAATGCACATTACATTAATGGTATTTACAGTCAATTACATATTATAGTGTATTATATTTTAGAAATAGTAGAATACAAACAAATGTCTGCTTTGTTTATATTCACTTTACTCTTAGTCTTTGATGTTTAGCATTTTGGATATGAAGCTTCTAGGAGTGTGTGTATGAAGTGTATTTATAGTTTTTGGAAGTCTCTGAACTTCTGAAATACATGATTTGTTTTTTTTTTAATTATGAACATTTTCTCTTCAAATTCTTCAATATTTCTTATACTCTTCTTTCTAAATTTTCCTTCAGATTTTTTTAGTTACATGTACAACAGCCACTGATTTGTCCTTCTGTTCTCTGCCCTTGTCCAATATTTTCCATATTTTCCTCTTTAGTTCATTGAATCTGCATTTGGTTCTCCTGAGTCCACTTCCCTCCAAACCATCCTCCATCTCTGTTTTAAGTTTAACCTACCTTTCATTGCATTTTATTTTTTCCATGAGAAAATAGCTGGACATTTTATTCATTTATTTTAAGCATCATTTTCATAACTGGCATCTCTCTTTTCCCAGTTGCCCCTTCTGACCCTCACGCTCCACCCAGAGAGCGCTCTTTGTAGCTGTTGTTGATGATAGTCTCTTTTAGTGGCTCTTTTACAGTTTGGTTGCTCTTTTCCTTTTGGTCTATCTGGGAGATATTCAGAATCTAGACTTGACTCTATTTTTAGTGGAGAGCCCGTCTACCCTTCAGCTGTTGGGAATGCTGGTCCTGGCTGCAAATCTTGTTTGTGTTAGGTTGCAAGTTTTCAGCCCCATGTGTTTCAGTTTTTGGAAGCCTCTGTATTGGTGAATCTTCTGGATGAATTACTGGACAAAGCCTGCATTATAAAAATCTTCAACTTCTTTGCTCTTCACCTCAAAAAGATTGTGGGCTGCCACCTTGTTATACTCTCTACCCAGATGCCTGCTTACGTTTTCATGAACAAGCCTGCTTCCTATATCTCCAGGTCTGTTTTTTTAATTGGTTATCCATTGCTATTTGGTTTGATAGTGATCTGTCAAAGACAAACCATAAAAGGGCTGCCACAAGACACTGAGAGGCTATGACCCTCCCATTAGCAAGGATAGGGTTTGAATGGAGGATTTTATTTTTTCCCCTGGTCAGCATCTTCAGAATAGAGTTGATATTGGCACAGAAGACTTTCCTTGGCTTTTGGAAAGCTGACTGTTCAGAATGTGATAGCATGAGTCCTGCATATTGGCATCAGGGAACCTTGGGCAGCAAGCAGGATATAGGAGGAAATGCAAACACGCTGCAGTTGGTAGACACAGTCAGATATGCCTAGACCTCAAGAGAAGGAGGAAGCTTCAGTTGATTGGGAGCCAATGAAAGTACTGGAATTTCACTGATGCTGAGCAGTTGTTCAGTTGTGTAAATTGCCACCATATCACTCTTTTTCATTGTCCCTAAATTATTCCTCTCCTCATTCAATATTCAGAATGCTTACTGGGTCTTTTTACTTTCTGATTTTTATTATCATCACAACACAGCTATCTATCATCTTTCCTTATTATTTATCCTATGTCCTGAAGGACTTGGGGATAATCAAAGTGATTAGTCGATGGAAATTGAATTGACCTGTAGCTGGTAATTTTTTTAAAGAGATTTAAGAAAATTTCTTCTAGTTATGCATGATACTAGAATATATTTTGGCATATTATACATATATGGAGGAATTACATTGGTTGTGTAATCATATATGCACATAGGATAGTAATGTCTGATGCTTTCTACTGTCTTGCCTATTGTCATTCTCCATCCCTTTCCTTAATTCCCCTTTGTCTAAGCCAAAGTATTTCTATACTTCCCTAACCACCTCCACTTATTCTGAATTAGTGTCACTATCAAAGAAAACACTCAGCTTTTGGTATTTTGAGATTGTCTTATTTCATTTAGCATGATATTCTCAAGCTCCATTCATCTGCTGGCAAATGCCATAATTTCATCCTTCTTTATGGATGAGTAATATTCCATTGTGTATATATACCACATTTTCTTTATCTATTCATCTGTTGAATTAGTATTGTCAAAATGGTCATATTACCAAAAGAGTTATACCCTTCATTAGATTTCAGTCAAGTTAGTAGACCTGTGCTATCAGGTGTAAGTCAGGTGCAAGATAAGATTTGATTTTCTTTTTTTGAGTACTAAGATTTTTCTTATTATTGGCATGGATGCTCTTTTCAGACTTCTCTGCACCTTAAGCAGAAAATAAAAGAATTTTCGAAGGCCAATCTTCTAATTAAGATATGTAACTGGTAGAGAAGTTATGTGTGTGTGTGGCAGGAGGAAAAAGGGTGATTGTACTTGATCATGTATGGAAATATCACACTAAACCAATTATATTATTACTTAATTATCTATGTGTTACATGTTATTATACAATTTTTAATATGTATAATTATTAATATGTAATTGCATCTGGTAATTATGCATGGTTAATGTATGTAAAAATGTGTAGATTAAAGTGCAGTTTAACTTCACCCGAAAATGCATAATTTTGAGTAAAATAGGTTCAAGAGAATAATGGCAAAAAAAAATGAGTCTCTACTATCTGATAACAAATAGTTTTTATTTAAAGAAACAAATCCTAAATATTTGAGGGGTCTTGAATATAGACCTTTTTTTAAAAGACCAATAAAACTGGGTGCCATAGCACACATATGTAGTTTTAGCTACTTGGAAGACTGAAGCAGAAGGTCATGAGTACAGAAGTTGAAAGACTGGGTAATAAAGCAATGCCCCATCCCCCACAAAAGGAATAATGAAGTAAGAACTTTTATACTTTGATACATTTTATTATTTCCCAAATGCTCTAAAACCACCTTACATAATATTCTGTTTAAATAAAGTGCTAACAATGTCAATAACTCTTTTATAACCTTACAAAATTCACTTCTAAATTATATGAACCTAAACCAAGGTAAAAATAATAGTAGGGACAAAATATTCTAAGCAAATATGTACAGAAAATAGAAGAATAATATTATGGCATTTGCAGATAAATGAATAGAATTGTAGAATATCATGCTAAGTGAAATAAGTCAAGCCCAATAAACTGAAGGTCAAATGTTTTCCCTGATAAGTGGATGATGATATATAATGGGGGTGGGGGAATGAGGGGTGAGAGAAGAATGGAAAAACTTTAGACTATGTAGCAGGAAATGAGGTGGGGGGGCTGGGTATGAAAGGTGGTGGAATAAGACAGACATCATTACCCTATATACATGTATGATTACACAAATGGTATGAATCTACATCGTGCACAACCATAGAAACCAAAGATGTACCCCATTTGTGTACAATGAATCAAAATGCAGTGTGTAAAAATTAAAAAAAATTTTATTTTAAAAAAGAAAATTATTTTCAAAAATATATAACCCCTATCATATTTACCTCTATATTTCTTTCTATATGTTACTTCTTTAATGACTGAATTAGTCAATATACATATAATGAATATGTCTCATGAACTTTTATTTACCAATACATAATGTTTGTTTACCAATACATGATATGTAATGTATCTTAAAATATTTTTCATCCCTTTAGAAAAAACATGTATATTAAATCTTTCCATAAAAATACAAGATTATTTGTAATTAAATTTAAGGAATTGTGTCATGAATAAGAAATACAGAAGGTACTCAAAGAAAACACAATCTTATCAGGTAGGTTAGAGAAAATACACTTCTTTGATAATATCAGATATGTGAATATGAGCGGATCACTAGTCATACAGCAATATAGAAGAAGGGATTTCAAACAGGCATTAAGAATATGAGAAAGGTAGGGTAACCTTACATGCATTAAATGATTTGTTACACATTCAGCTATGTAGATGATATAATTGGACAAATTTATGGTGTTAACATTAAAATTTTGCAAAGAAGTATGGTATATAATTTTAAGTGGCTGCAATTTGGAAGCAATAACATACTATTTATTTTTGATGCCTCTGGTTCTTCCATTCAAGAGAATTCTATAGAATACTGCCAAACTTATCATCACCGACTGTAACAGCTTTCTGCTACTTACTAAAGGTTTTTAAACTAAATTTCTAATATTTTCATACATTCCAGATAAAGTTTGATATCTCTAAAATTGGTTTCATGTGGAGGATCTTTAATACTTAATTCTTAAAAGGTTGTATCTATTCCAAGGGAAAAAAATCAACAGTCTTCCTAAATGACTTACTGTCATCATACCTGAGAAAATTAGGGGCATCTTTTCCTGGAAAAGTCATCATTTCTGTTGGTTCTCCTTGCAAATTCTCATAAACTAAAATTCCTCTTCATGTCAGTTTGAGAAATTTTAGGGAAAAAGACTCATAGAATTTAAACAACACTTTTATTAATAATATAAGCTAAGGTGGATGGGTATCTTGATATGAAGTACAAAAGTATCTGCTAATGCAAGCACAGAATTAGGCTGATTTTGCTGTCCACTTAAGGTATGAGAGCTACACATCTAAGGTAGTCACGATGGAGAGCTAACTGGTACTACCCAACTCAACAGCCACCAAGAGGGGTAAGCAAAACAGTGCAGGCATGCCCCAAATGCCTAGTTTTTCTTTACAAACTTATGAATTTGATAAATTATTCCACTTTTCCATTAAAAAAATAATGGAGGATTAAGAACTATACTGGCTTGGAGAAAGAATTTTAATAACAAGATTTTGGGAAAAAGTTATTGTTTATTTGCTTAGATTTGTAAACCTCTGAATATGATTTATTGAAATCTTCTATCCTCCATGCAAATCTGTTCATTTCCTTTTTCAACAAGGCTTTAGGATCTTAGTCATCATTTCTCCTTGAAAGCTACCAATATTGGCATCAAATGGTAACAATCAGCAAGTGCTCACATTCTCTTGTCTCAAAACATTTTCCACACTATTGAAGGTCTGTTATTATTAATGGTTTTCTTCACTGGTTTTCAAAACTCTATTAATTCTTGAAGTCTGTTTGGGTGGTTCTGTGGTCCAGATGTATGACTTCAGGTTAGGTCTCAATGTGTGTGTATGAATGTATGCATGTGTAAGATGCCCTGCGATTATTTTGTTTGTGGTGAAGTGTGTTATTTGACTTAGTTTTCAAGAACGAATATTGTGTCACTCAAATTAAAATATGTCATCTCCTTAACATATCTCTACTTTTCTATTGTTTGTCATGACTGCTGTAATCAAAACAATACAAATAAAATTGTTTTAAATACAAGTTAGAAGCATAATTAATGTATTTGTTTACTACTCATCTATACACCTCAAAATATTCTTTAAACCACATCTTATTTCCACCTGCTGGTTTTCACTTTGATCTTACCTAAGATATATAAATGGGAACCAACATTAAGGGTCATGGTGTCAGCACAAGTAATGCTGTAGACCACCTGGCTGACAGGGTCAGTGCAAATGGGAATAAAATTTTATGAGTTAGAATGTTGATCAGGCATACATACACCTTCACCTGTGTTCATGAACCTAATTACACATTTGCATCTTTTTTATTTTTATTACACCTATATTATTTTATTATACCTTTATTTATTTTTAAGTTCTGCTCAGTATCAAACTCAGTACCTCACACATGCTAGTTGAGTGTTCTACCATTGAGCCACAGTTACAGTTCCACAACTTTACATCTTAATGCACATAAAGGAAAGATGTTTAACTTTATTATGAACCAAAATTGTTTTTTAAAAAAGTCAGACTATTTCATTGGAAACCATAATGGAATATCTAATAAATTCATTATCACATTATTTTAAAAAACATCCTTCCTGATTATTCAAAAATTTTATCAAGATCTGTTTAAGGGAAATACTTATTTCTTTTTAATAGAGCTAGCATCGGTACTCTGAATTTATTATGCTAATTTTAAAAATCTCTGCACAAGGAAACTATTATGAATAAGTAAGTTTCCTTATAACATTATTCTCAATAGCCAAAGGTTGGAAACAGTGTCACATTGTCATCAATGCACAAAGGGATAAAAGAATTTTGGTATGTATATACAATGAAATATTATTCAGTCTTTAAAAAGTTACTGCAGACCAGGCGTGGGTAGTGCACAACTGTAATCCCAGAAACTCTGGAGGCTAAGGCAGGAGGATCACAATTTCAAAGACAGCCTTAGCAACTTAATGAGGCTCTAAGCAACTCAGCTGTCTCTAAATAAATTACAAAAAAGGGCTGGGGTTGCGGTTCAGTGGTTAGTGGCCTTGGGGTTAATCCACATTACCTAAACAAATAAATAAATAAATAGGTAGGTAGGTAGGTAGGTAGATAGATAGATAGATGTCCTGCCATTTGCCACAACATGGATTAATATGGAACACATTCTGCTAACTAAAATAAACTGGATGCAGAAAGAAACACTGAAAGATCTCACTTATATTTGGATTCTAAAAAACAAAACAAAAAAAAAAAAGAAAGAAAGAAAGAAAAAAGAAAAAAAAATCCCTCAAATACACAGTGATAGAAAATAAAAAGTGTTTTCCAGGTCAGTGGAGTGTCCTGGGAAAACTGGTGGGATTTAATTAAAGGATACAAAGTAATACCTAAGTAGGATAAACAATTCTAGACATCTAATGTACAGCATGAGCAGTATAATTGACAATATTGTATTTTTCCTGAAAATATAGATTTTAGGTGTTCTCATCACATACACACACGCAAATCTGGATAATTACGTGGGGTGATGCACACACCACTTTTTTTGACAAGAGTAAGCACTTCACTATCTATATGTGTAACAAAGAACATGTTGTCCAGTTCAAATACATAAAATGAAGATTTTATAAAATGAACAAAAGTGTATCATTTTATTACTTATGCATCCATTACTACAGAAAAAATTCCAGTTGTTTCACATCTTTCTTAGATGTGTCAGCCTTTTCTATTAAAAAGTTGAGACATTTACACTGGGTAAGTAAACTCATTATTGTAGTACTTGGCACCTGATGTGTGATAGGATAGTACATTTTTTTCTTATTTTAGTAAATAAATCCTGTATTATCATTTCACATGAAAGAACTAAATATGGTTTTAAATCTACAAGTAATGCAAATACTAATATTTCAAGTCCTTTAAATATTCAATGTTATTTGCAACACAAAGAAAATGAGTCTAAGTAATTATTTTGTCCTTAAAACATAACAGTGCATTCCAAAATAAACAGTAAACCTATTTTCTGTTTAATTTTATTTAGATAAAAACACTTATATTTCCTAAATAAATCAATATTATATAATCATAGAAAACAATTCACACTCAAAATTTTAGTATTACTCTTTCTAAAGTTCAAGGAATGTGATAGAAAAATTAAGCGACTTATACATTTTAACTACTAGGACCATGGTAATTCTAGAGACTATACTCAGTGGCTTAATTCAACATGAAGAAATTATTAAGTTCAAATATTATGTATTCTGCCATTCATTATGAATTTTAATTATATGAGAAACTAAACTCAATGGAAAATAGTTTTATATAATAATTTCCCAAAACAGATTTTTTAATGTAGATGTGTAGGAAACTGCATCAGTATTTCTGCACAAGTACAGTTTTAAGTGGTAAATAAATATTAAGCTTATTCATATATATATTAGAAGTATAAATTTTAGTTATGAACTTTAACTTGCTCCAAGAAATTGAAGATACTTGTGTGTATATGTGTGTTAGAAGTTTTTGCTGTTTACATATTAACTTGTTAATTTTCAGTTAAAATACTGACTTACACTGTAGTTTTGTGTAGTGATTTTAAACTGGGGTCCCGCTGAGGGTGATAATGGTGATATCTTCCAATAAAAACAAACATCGGAGACCAGGCTCGGAAGGCACAGATCTAATTTGACTTAGGATTGTACAAGACGTATATAGGCACATTATCCAATCAGGTTAAGACACTTGTTAAAACATAATAGAACCAACCTACAGGTAAGCTATATGTCATACTAATGTAAACAAACCCAGTATCCCTAAGTGATTCTGTCCAGCAACAAGTCTGAGACAAAGGACTGGGGGAAGGGCAAGCTCCAGCACACAGCATGAGGCAAGGCAGCCCAGGTGAGCTTACATCACACCTTGCTGTGATGCCTGCCGAGCGAGGCCTTCCCTCAGCTGGTAGCTCAGCCTCAGTAACTGCGAAGGCCTGCAGTCCATGGTGAGTCTTTACCATTTCCTCAGTTTCTCCATTCAGACTGATAGGTTTATTTAAACCAAGGTGTCAGCGAATGCTGTCAAATAAGCTTGAGGAAAGTTCCCTACGGTTTTGGATTTAAGGAACTCATTTTGTTAAATATATTAAGAACTTACGTTACTGCACCAATAACATCAAATATCTGACCCTCCTCTCTCTCGTTCTTTCCCACTTACTTTCAACTGAATTTATTTTTAAATAAAAAAACACTTGAGATGATGAAATTTCGATTTTCAACAACTGTCTCTCAAGACACTTAGCCATAATTTTGCTTCAAAATTATGTAAACTGCATTGTTTCTTGGTATTTTATTAAGTATCAACTTTTGGTTATGCAAATTTTATTGGTCATATACACTAAAGGCGATTATATTAGTATTTTTTTACCTTTTTATATAAAGTAGAAATGGAAATTTTATCTATCTTTAATAGGTTCTCTGTGGTTAAATAAGATGGTTTGGTTTTAAAAGTTAGCAGGGAGGGCTGGGGTTGTAGCTCTGTGGTAGATCACAAGTTGCCTCACATGTGTGAGGAACTGGGTTTCTCAGAAACACATAAAAATAAACAAATAAAATAAAAATTCGTTGACAACTAAAAAATATTTTTAAAAAAGTTATCTGGTAATTAAACAGTTCATAGCAGTGAAGCAATTACCCCCACTGAAGAAATTAGCACATGAGGCCAAAGGCAGCTAGAATTAGAATGCAGGAAGTTTTCCTCCAAATTCCATACGTTGAAAGTTAGATCCTGTGGAAATTTGAATATTTCCTGTTTTGACACACACAAAAAGTCTAAGGACCTGCTTGTCATTGTCTTTGTTACTAGAGACCAAATTATCATGACTACATAGAGATGTATGTATATTCTCCATGTATGATTTTGGCAGGGATGCTCATTTCTTTTTCTTTCCTTTTTTTTTTTTTGTTAGTGGGGATTGAACTCAGGGGCACTCAACCACTGAGCCACATTCTAGCCCTATTTTGTAGTTTATTTAGAAAGAAGTTCTCACTGAGTTGCTTAGAGCCTCACCATTGCTGTGGATGGCCTTGAACTTGTGATCTTCCTGCTTCAGCCTCCCAAGAAGGGATGCTCATTTCTTGTTTTGGGTTGGTGGATATGTAATTGATTTTTGTAATCCATTTGGACAATTTCTACCGATTTCAAGTTGAAAATGGTCCTCTCCAGCCTTGCCTTCCTTCCCATCTGCTAACTGTAATCATGGAATCTCAGGCATGCTGGCCTCCTGTTTGCCTTCCCAAGACAGTTTATAATTGACGGATTGTAACTATCTCATTCTAGATAGCATGTTTATCAGTATGCTCACCTCAAATATATATATGAATGGTCATATCCCAGATACTTTGAAAATTCTTGTGCAATTGCTTAAAAACTTGCTTAAAAAATTCTAAGTTGTATCAGATACAAGGGTGACTGGATTTTTCCAAATGATGATAGTAATTATGATAAATGATGATAATTATAATATTGATAATAACCACTGTTTTAGATTCTGATGGTGAGTCAGGCATGTTTGATATTATCAAGCTGACAAAGTAGAGAATCTGGTTTCAAACACAGGAAAAATGACTCAAGATTCAGTTTTCATAAGTATCATATTAGTATGGTACTTAATAATGCATTAAATTTAAATTAGTTAAATTTAAATTAATGAATTAAATTAATAATTGAAATTTAACAATTTAAATGAATTATATAAATGAGTTAAATTTAAATTAACATTTGTTTTCTAAGATACCATGTATGAAGTATTCAAAAGTTATAAAGCCAAAGTTGTAGAATGATTAATGTGATTCTAAATTCACCATTTTTATTTGTTGCTGTCAGCATTTAAACCTAATTATTGTAATTTATCTAGGTGTGCAAAGTACATTTACCAGTATAAAAAAATGCCAGAAATATTTCTTATATTGAAAACCCAATTTGGTATCAATTTCTTTTATCTATTTATGTGCAATTAAATTTATAGAAGAACAAATATTAACTATGAACTAGTCTCATTCAAAATTATAATTACATATAATTTTTCAAAATATTAAATTTTAATTAAGATTATTTTACACATTATACTTTTTACTGTAGTTTTTAAAACATATTTCCAATTTGTCCATTTCATTGAAAGTTTAAGCACTGTTTCCTCACTAGGTTTTATGCCTATAACATAAATCATAATATTAGGATTGGTTTTAGGGAAATATTAGAAGATTTAGCTTTATAAATTATATTTGTGCAACTATAATATAATGTGGAAGATTTCAAAAGGGTATTAGAATGGAAAGATACATATAAACGTGTTTCAAAACAAGCATGTACTCTGCCTATCCCAGTGAGGTATGCTAACCCACAACAAGGAGACATTAGTATTCTTGACCTCCATCATGCCAGTTAAAAAAACATAACTTCCTATTCACTGTTGCAGAACATCTGTGAAACACAGACATGCTGAACTAATCAAAATCAGCTTCAAGTATCAGTTAGGACATTGCTTCTTGTGATTCAGACTTTACCAAGCATGTGTAGACATTTTTTCCACAAAGAATACTAAAAGGAAAAGTAGTTTCTTATATCTTTGTGTACATGCATAATAGATAATTTCAATGTGTCAAATCAAAATTAAATGATAAAATAGTATCCATAGAAATAGTTTCAACTTACTTTAAGTGTAAAAAGTTGCTATTAGTCTTCAGTTCATCTGTAAATTTTACATATGTATAATGTTACTATTTAAAGTAGATTTGTGAGAATAATTTATAATTTAATGATTTATAGATATCTCCCATATACCAAAACAGTGTATGCATGCATATAAATCAAAATTAATGAATCAATATTAATAAATAATAATTAACTGATTTCTATACTTTAATCAGAGTTCTTATCTAACATCCTTTTTATTATAATTATTATTCATGAGTCCTTATGCAACTCTTGACTGTAATTATTTCTCAAGTATTTTTTAATTTTAGTGACCTTGACTCTTTCAAATATAGCTACTCAGGTATGTTTTACGACACTCCACCATTTGAATTTGTCTGTTTTCCCTTTGGTTAGACTGAGTCATACATTTAAGGGAGGAAAATTGTTACTGTGAAGTATTAGTTTCATCACATCATATCAAAAGTACACTAAATCAATATACTTTAATATTATCGATGTTGACCACAATCATCTTGCTGAGGTGAAGTTGATGATAAAGCTTTTTCACCATAGCGTCTTTTGACCATTCTATATCATACACAGTGGAAAGCAGTTTCTTTGGGCAGCCCAAACATAACACATTTATGATCTCCACCTATGAGGTCAGAGTACTGTATCAATATAAATTAATTTCTTCCAAGCAGAAGATTTTTTTCTTCTCTACCACTTATTCACTTATTCTACCTTTATTTATATGAGTATGATCTTAAGAATATTTATCTTAGCTTTAGATTACAATTTAGTGTTATTTTGTTTTTTGATTTTTGGCCATTCGGAGTTCTTTCAGTTTCCTCCTGTAACTCTTTGAAATAGTCACAACATTGTGCACACATTGTGTGTGTGTGTGGGGAGAGTCTGTTGCTCATTTTCATACTTTATGTACTTCAGCATGTTCCAGGTTTGTATTTAGTTTCAAATTCATTAACATGACACATCTTTCCATTTGTTTATATTTTACAACATTTCTTTCATTATAATTTTGAATGTTTCTATATACAGGTCCTGTACATGTTTAGGCAATTTTGTACCAATAAATATTCCATTACTTCAGTGCTGTTGCAAATGGTGTAATTTTTAAATTTTAAATTCCAATTTTTCATGGCTGACATAGAGGAAAACTAGTTTTGTATAAATATTTATTTATTCTTGTCAAATTTGTATAGATTATTTATAAAAATTTTTGTCTTATTGAATTAGTTTTGACATCCAGTATGATTCTTAGTAGAAGTGTGTCTCCAGTGTTTGTGGTTAAATGTTCAATTTTTTATCATTAACTCTGAAGATAGGAGCAAATTATTTTATAGACATTTTTCATTAGATTTAGAAAGTTTTCCTCTAGTTTTATTGTTTCCCAGTGTTTATCATAAATGGGTGTTCAATTTTGTGATACCTATTTTTCTGGATCACATTATTTTCTTTTTTAGATTTTGTTGTCAAATTAATTGATTTTTGAATGTTACACCAACAGCCACATTGGTGAAATAAATATCACTTACTTCTGGTAATTCCTCTCAGGCATTGCTAGAATTCATTCACAGATATTTTACTAAGTAGTTTTACAACTCTGTACATGTGGAATATTGGTCTTTAGCCCTTCTTTCTTTTCTTATCTTCATCTCGTTTTGATATTCAGATACTTCTGCTCGGAATGAGATAGTTAAGATTCACTTTGCTTCAATTTTCCAGAAAAGGTAGGACAGACAATTTTTTTGTCCTTAAATATGTAATAGGTTTTATCAGTAAAATGTTATGACTCTATATTTTTTCATTCTGGTAGTTTTTAAATTATTGACTTGATTTCCTTAATAGACTCTGATATGTATTATGCACACATATCTTGGTTTGTTTCAGTCTTGACAGCTGTGCATTGCAATGATTTTGTTACTAATTTTGTAGATACAAAGTTGCATATAGTAGTTATTATTTTTAACATGCCTGAGAGCAGCATTTCTGAAATTAGTAAAATGTGCATTGTCTCTTTTCTCTTTGTCCATTTGGGCTAGAAGTAGTTATGTTTCATTGGTCTTTTAAAGCAACTTTGCTTTGATTTTCTTGATTTTTTGGTATTGTTCTCTTTTTAATTGCATTGTTTTCTGATAATATTTTTATTAGTTATTTTCATTTTATCATAGACTTAAATAGACCTCTTTCTCTAGTACCATAAAGATATAAAAATATTTTATTTGGGAACTTTCTGAACTCTAATATATACTTTTAATAATATGAATGTCCCTTTAATCACTATTCTCATTGTCTTTCACAAATTTTGATTAGTTGTTTTTTCATATAAACATAAATTTGTAAATTTCTTGAGATTTTTTTAAACCATATGTTATTTAGATTGTGTTATTTAATTTCCAAGTTTTTGAGATTTTCTATCATTTACCTTTTGGTTTTTAATTTATTTCCATTGTGGCCTGATAGCATAGTTCACATGATTTCTAGATTAGTTTTTATCAGTGTTTTATGACGCAGAGTATGGTCTACCTCACTGAATGTTCCATATGAGCTACATCAGAAGATGTATTTTGCTTTTGTTAGAGGACACATTGTATAAATTTCAATCAGATTAAGTTGTTTGATGGTGTTTTTAGTCATCAATATTGCTCTGCCTGATGAATTTGTCAATTTCTGGAAGTTTTATTTAAGTCTCAAGCAAGAATGGTGTCTTTATACTTCTATTCGGTTCTATCATATTTTGTGTCTCAGGTATTTTTATCTCTTTTATTAGTTGCATATACTTTTACAATTTTGCATCCTATTGGGCAGTTAATCATTTTCCATTGTGTGATACTCCTCTTTGTGATAATATTTCTTGCTTTAAAATTGACTTTATCTAAATTTAATATTCATATTCCAGGGTTCTTATGTAAGTATAAGCATATGTATTAGTATTCTTCAGAGAAAGAGAACTAATAAGATACATATTATCTATGGTATAGAGTACATGTAATTATATATAGTATATATTATGTAATCTATTATCTGTCTGTCTATCTATCTATGGAAGTAAAGACAGAACAGGAGAGAAAGTTATACTCTACAAAATCTGCAGGGCAAGCAAACAGACTGGAAACACATATAAAGGAAAATTTGATGCTGTTGTTTCCCGGCCAAAGGCACTCTACAGACAAATCATTCTTACTTGGGGGAGTCTATTTTTTTTTTTCCTAAGACCTTAAATGGATTGAATGAGATCTATCCAAATAATCATGGAATATAATCTTAAATTGAAATGTAGGGTTTCAAATATTAATCTCATCTAAAAATACCTTCACATCAACATCCAGGTTGGTACGTGAGCAAACTTCCAGACACTATATTCTGACCAATTTGACCTATGAAATTCATCACCACAATGTGTTATATATTTCTCTATTTCATTATTAATAATACACATATATTACTATTTAAAGTGAGATTCCCAGACACAACATATAGTTGAGTGTTTCTTCATATTCATCAAATTTATCTTACTATTGCAGTAATTATGCTCTTCATACTTAAAGAGGCCATTGATACAGTGGTGTTAATTTCCACTACTTTTTTGTTTTCTATATGTTGTAGGTTTTGTTCATTTTCTTCTTTACCTTTGAAGGATGATTTTGCTGGTTGTGGAATTCTAGGTTAGTGGATTTCTTTTTAAGATTAAACATTTCCCTGGAATTATCATATATAAATGACATCATATTCTTCTCATCTATTTATGCTAACTGAAATAAGTTTACTGTATTTTGTCTTGTACTGAAAAAACTTTATTCTGTGTTACTCTGTCCAGATGGACACTAAGGCCATGTTCAACACAAATGACACCTATAGGTCTAGAAGCAGAGGAGTAATGTCACAGATTCCTATAGTTTTAGGAGTCTACTTAGCTAATTTCTTCTTCCCACCTGGGCAAATTTCACTTCTGTGGCTTTAGAGGTTGTAATCTTGAGCTGACCATTTCCATTACAGAAACCATTAAGAATCCACTAAAAATTTATGCTAGGGCTCCACTCTGGTGAACTCAGGTCCCTCTTGCCACATAAGTAAGGGGAAAATCCTTCGTCCTAATGATTGCTCATCAGATAGAGTTAGGGATGTTGCTATGTAATGAAAGAAGGAGAATACTGTGGCATGCAGATTATCCACTGGGTATTGCTTGGTACTGACAGGACCCATTCCATTTTAATGGCAAATAGAGTTGAATAAGAAGAAGCAAATGATAGTTCAGGGATAAAGAGGGACTTAGTCACAAAGAGGATCAAGTTGAGGGTGAAAATAAAGAAATAGAATGATGAGTGTGAGTTACAGGATCGACAGCAATAGAGTAGGCAGTTCATCAAATGTATGCAGAAGATTTTTACAGGCAAAGATGACCGGATCAGTTCTGTCAAACAGGAATAACATAAGAAACAAATAGATAGGAGAGGCATAATTGTAGATCATGGAAATTTTGTGTTTCTCTGCTTAGATTCTCCTCTTAGGACAGACATGCGCATGACTCCAATTCTGCCAACAGCCCTGCAACCCTCCTTAGAAGCTTCCCACAGCCGCCTGTGGCTCACAGTCCTCACCTCCATCTGAGATATCTCTGTTGCCATCTCATCGTATGTAGTGTTTCTTATCTGCCCAATCTTTCCTTCTCCATTTCTCACTGTTGTATATTTTAAGAGTACTCCCTAAAAAGTCTTCTGTGTGCCATTTTTGGTCCCTCTGCACGTGTCCAAGGTATTTTGAAGAAAATCAAATTCCATTGACCATTAACCTCTCATTCTGAGTGTTCACAGACCACTTAAAATTATTTCTAAGATGTCTCTTTCATATAAAATATTTAGTAAAAAATGATGCTTACCTTTTAAAAAATGTGTTTGTTCAGAAGTACCTTTATTTTTGTTATGCTCTATTTCTGCGTTACTGGTGCATATTTTTCAGTAACCTGAAGTATAATTATGTATAAATAAACAGAATTATAAAGTGTGATAAAATTATGCAATTTTTAAATAACATACAATATGATGAGTAAGTCTTATTGATCCCTGGAGTCGGTAAAATTAACTTTTATTTTCTATTTCCTGGTCTATGTTGGCTTTTCTTTTTCTAGTCATAATTTCTTCATGAAACAGTAACGTTGAATGCTTTCTCCAGCCACACATTCTCCTCCTACAATTCATAAGCCACTTTTAAAAGTCTCAATGACTTCCTCCTTCTTAAAGAATTCTCTGATCTTGGCCTTCTTGACCAAACTCACTTTGTTCAGTTTTTCTGTGTCTTCTCTCCATTATTTTTACTCACTTCTCTGTGTTTTTCTTTTACTATCAGTGTCTTAAATGCTGGTGTTTCTAAGTTTTTGTCTTGTTCTTAAAAAAATGAAATCTCCATTAAATACTAGCAATTTATTGTGAATAATCTTTGAAAATTCAATAAAGAATATGACAGGTTTGCAGGGTTCATACAGCTATATTTTTTCACTTAATATATTTTATATTTTTATATTTTTATTCTTTTAATTATGATACAACACCAGGATACACCTTGATATAATGGCAAAAGCATGGAACCCAGTCAACTCCAATTCAGTCCCCAGCACTTCCCCATCCCCCTTTCCCTTTCTCCATTCCACCAATCCCTCTTCAATCCATTTACAGTCTACTTTTCTTTTACTTAGTGTCCTGTGGATACATTTGATGCAGGACCCACAGACACATATGAAAATATGGTCTTATTCATTCACAATTCTTTTCTCTTCCCATTCCTTCTTCTTCCTTCATATTCCCCTTCATCTACTCTATTGATCTTTCCTTTATTTTGAAGAAATCCCCTCTCTCCACTTTTTCTCCCTTTCCCAATTTCTTTTCTTCAGTTTTTTTATCCACTCCCCACTTTGTTTTAGATTACCTTCCACATATCAGAGAAAACGACCTTTGACTTTTGGGTGCTGGCTCATTTCACTTGCGTGATTGTTTCTAGCCCCATCCATTTATGGACAAATTTCATGAAGTTATTCTTACTTATGGCTGAGTAATAATCCAAATTTCATGAAGTCATTCTTATTTATGACTGAGTAATAATCCATTCTTTGTATATACCACATTTTCTTTATTCATTTATCTGTCGAAGGACACCTAGGTTCCTTCCATAGCTTGGCTATTAAAATGAAAATTATAACTGTAAGCTGTGTGCTCTGGCACACACCTGTAATCCTAGTTACTTGGTAGACTGAGGCAGAAGGATCACAAAGTCAAGACCAAAGTGGGCAACTTATTGAGATCCTATCTAAAAATTAAATAAATAAATTAAATTAAAATAAATAAATAAATAAAAAGGACTAGGGATGTGGGGATGTAACTCACACACACACACACACACACACACACACACACACAAACACAATATACATCTATCTATATCTTTCTATTTATCTATGTAACCTAATGAAATTGTAGATATAAAGAAATAAAATTCTGATATTTAAATAGCAAAATTATCCTTAACATTAAAGACAAATGTTATTATACCAATGTGTGAAAATATACTGAATTATTCACAGTAGGACTTCTCATGGAGAGTTTAATTGAATTTTAAAGCTTGCAAACCCTCATGACCTACCACTGCTCATATTTCTCAAGAAGAAGAACAGCAAAATCAGAAAATAAAAACAGAAAACTTCATCTTAAATTCTGAGAAGTGTTGGTTTGAAACAAGAGTTTTAAAGGATCAAGTTTGCAAACAGACTCTCAAATGTTCATAAACTTAGAACTATTATTACGTCTGTATCTTTCTATGTTGGGGAACAGGGTTCTCTGAGCTATAGAACAAAATAAAATAATCAGCTAAAAGTCATTGTTTAACTTGAAATAAATTTTGTATTCACATTGAATTAATTATAAAAGTACATATAATTTAATGTAGTTTTATAACATCTGATTAAAAAAATCAACATCCACAAAAGAGACATTAAGAACAGTAGCAGATGCTTTATAATCTAATACTAATCTTTCAAAGCAGAAGGTAAACTGTAAAACCTCATCTATGTTTTTAAAACTAATCTTATAGTCCAATTTTTAAAAGCTTTAGTTCTAAACATTAGGTCTAAGTTGAGGTCTAATCATCTTTTTCTAAGCATTGATGTTTCTGAGAACAGTTATTTACCTGAAATTTGTCTAATGTTTGAGGGTAGAAATACATTGAGAAATAGTGATAGAGGACATAAAGCAATAGATATGGAAATAAGTATGTTTAAGAAATCAAATCAGCAGAGCTTGGGTATTGGTTGAGGAGGAATGGAATAATGCAGAGGTAGAGTTAAAAGATAAACCAGGATATGAAGAGCAAGAAGAATGCAGATTTATAAGGGAAGAAGATAATGCTGAGATTTAAACATGTTGACTTTGAGCTACTTGGGACATATATAAGTAATGATTCAAACTGTGATACTGTGGACTGAATTTTATAAGAGCTGGCACAAATGCAGCAGAAGGATTCAGCTTCAAACCGTTAGAGCCCTGTGACTGTATGGTATTGTCCAAAGAAGCAGAGTGAAAAAGAGAGGAAGAAGTAATGCTCAAACCTCAGGGACATCTATAAATGAATGAAAGTGAGACTTATGCTAAAAAGAATTCAAAGTACATGGAAAAGCCTGTTAGTAAGAGATATGCAACATATTTGAAAAATGGAAAGCATTCCAGCATAGCTAAAGGTGAAATTCAAATTACAAATCTGAAATGGGAAGTTGAAACCCAATGACTTCTGGTTTCTAACTTCAAAGAAATTGATAGCCTGGACACCTTGGGTTAATGAGTTATTTTATACAAAAGGTGAATATTAGACTAAAAATTCATTTATCTATAATTCCCACCTAGAAAAAACATTCCTCCTTTTTTTTCTGAAAAAGAATGAAAATTGATAAGTATGATGTTAAAATCTATGATAATTGTGAAATAAGCATTTTGAGCAAAGAGTATTGCACTCCAGGGAAAATTTAATTTTAGTTACTTTTTGAATTTCATTTTAGTTTTTGCTTTTTAAGTTTACATCTAATAGCTTTTATTTCAAAATATTTAATAGATGTCATAGAGAATAATTCCTCTGTTGTGTTATATAATAACCTATGTTGTATTACATTTAAAAATACTACAGAGAAGCATGTACACTGTGTTGCATCATTTTTGGGGGGCTATTTATCACCTTATATCCTGCTTTTAAACTGGGTTATTCTTTGCTAAACTCTGAAATTCATCATTGTTAAAAATTCCACAATTTTGGTTGGTACATTTTATTTTTTTCTTTCCTATCTTGCACATATAATTTGGTTTATCTCTCAATAGTTCAACTGTGTTTTAACTTTTAAAATTAGTGTTTCAGAATATAAAAAGCAGGAAATAAATTGAGAAATGTCAGCTCTTTGAATTAAACAAAAATAACTCTTAGGGAGAAATCATAAATCTTTCATACTGACTGAACACAGAGTGCTTAACTCTATTAATTTGTAGACATAATTGAAAATAACTTGTATTTTGAGCATCGTATTACATTTTCAGAGAAATAAAACTTTTGAGAAGTAAAGCTTCCTTATTTACATTGCCAATTTAATTGCAAAAATTTTCTAAGATTTTTGTATTTGGAGAATAACCTCTTTTTTGCATGGTTTGCTATAATTTTGGAAGATACTTTTAGAATAAACCATCTAGAATCAATTGATTCAGAAGGTATTGAGTCTCAGAAAAAGGCAGTAACTAGGTTCCAAAACCCATGGAGAACCTACTATTTCTTGTTTCCCTTCTATTTGCTTTCATTATTTGCTCTATTACATCAACAGATGTTTATTCCTTTCTAAATTTGATGTAAACAGGGAGAAAAATTCAGAGATTGAGTAGAGAGTATGTGAGGGTGTCAGCCTGAATATGTGCACTGAGCTTCCCTGATTCCCTCTACTAATGCAGGGCAAGGGATTCACAGGGCAAATCCAAACCTGGGACCAGCCCACATCGGACACCTGGTAAAGACACCTCCACAAAAAGGAGGCTCCTCTTTATCTGCATAGTTCCCAGAAAAACCAATTAACATTGACATAGCAAACAGATCTTTAGGTATCGCTGTCCCACTCTGCCATCTCTAAAATGGTTAGCCTTTTACATCAGAAGTTGAAATAAACGCTTTTCACTACTTGGCTCATTTTCTGTCCACCTCTAATATTCTCCTATGTTTCTTTAAATATCAATTCATCAGTTGCTTCCTCTTTCATTCCCTGAATCTAAGTCATGTACTGACAGTACTTTACATCTCATTATTTACCCTATTATTATTCAGTATCTCCACTCACTATAAATGACATGCAGTTTATATTATAGTAAATTATTTACCATTTCTTCTTCATTGACTACCCTTGGTGCTTCATAAAGCATGGCCTATTTATTTCATTTTTCTATTTCTTTAATCTAAAGTTTGTTAGAATAAACATTAAAGGAATTAAAGGATGTGTGCAAAAACATACTGACTCCTTAGTTATGTTAGATTCACCAATACTTAATAGACTGGTATTTTGTTTTTACATATAGTAAACCAAAAAGAATTTCACTTAAATTGAGCTAAGTACTTTTGTTATATAAATACGAATATATATTGTGGCTTTCCAGATTAGTCTACATCAATTAGATGTTGATTTATGAACATTCTACAAACAATTATCTGCCCATTTCATGCAGTTTTTAATTCTTTTAAACAATAAAACTGACTAATGAAATGTCCTAAGCATGATTCTAAAATATAGACCAATGATTTGTTTAAATATGCTCTTATCAGATGCCATATATTTTCACTTATTAATCACAATCATGACATGCAAAACAAATAAAAAATCAGAGAGGAGAAATGGCATACACTCAAACACACCAAATCAAAATATGTCAAACACTGAATTTCTCTTATATAAATTCAGGAATTTTTATATAACTTTCATATAACAGGAACTTTTCCATACAAAAGTATAATAACTTTTCCTGCCCTCCTCACTGAAAGAACTATAACTCAGGACACCAAAAAAAGAGAAATCATTACTCTTTTAGATATTATGTGAAACATAAAGCCAAGTGCAGTATATTTTTTACTTTTTCAAGATTTACATAGTTGTATGCATTTATTTTATTTCTTTATTTTATGTGGTCCTGAGGATGGAACCCATTGTCTCATACATGTGAGTCATATGCTCCACAACTGAGCTACAACCCCAACCCCTAAGTACAGAATTTTTAATTTTTAAGATATAGTATTTCTTGAATGAGGCTCTGTATAAATTCTATCAATTAATATTGTAAACTATAACCTCATGATACAATTGAATTATATTTTGTGCATAAATTTTATTTTCTTACATATTGAGGGAGATTGCAATATCCAACAGTGAAAAGATTTCTTTGGCATAATTAGAGTTCATTATTCAGAGAAACTGCAGACGTCTATAGACACAGCAATGGCTCCAGAAACTCTCCTTTGGCACAGGGAAAATTACATTTACCTACATTGTAAAGCAAACAGTGCATGAAGTTACAGGACTTCCTACCTGGTATATAACCTTCTGCATAGGAAAGCTCTTTCTGCAGGAAGAAGTGAGGAGTCTAACACCTGACACAGACAGAGATTGCAGCAGGTGACGAGCTGGGAGACTTACTCTGCATAACAAGATCAACTTTCCTGTCATGAGCCACACTTCTATGGCCTGTGCTACTCCCTTTCCTTGATCAGTGTTCCAAGTCCCCAACTTTTCATTTAATTTTATGTAAGGTTGGCTATCTTGCCTCTCTTTGAATCTCACACTTTTTGTGACCACAAGCAGTATAATTCCTCTCTGGGTACATGACATATGATGAATTCCCCAGCACTTGTCATTAGATGTGGCCACATGACTTAATCTGACAACAAAATGCAAATTCTTTTCTGTTCTATGACCTGTTCAGTCATAAACTTTTAAGATGCGCACATTCTTTTAGTTTTCTATACCCTCTTCTAAAATGATCATAATTGGTTCAAACAGTGACTATTATTTCAGCATGTGCCACTTGTAGGGTCTTGACAAATGTGTGTTAGTCAGTATTTTTGTCACTGTGACCAAACTAACATACCAGAAAAACTTAAAGGGGATAAACGTTATTGTAGTTCATAGTTTCAGACGTGCAGTCTTGTAGCCAATGGCTCCATTGCTCTGGGTCCAAGATGAGGCAGCATATCATGGCAGTAGGGCATGGCAGAGGAGTGCTGCTGTGTTCCTAGCAGAGAGAAGAGATTGAAGCATCAGGAAGGAAATATAAATCCCAAAGTCACACCCCCAGTGATCTACTTCTTCCAGCCACACCTTACCTTCCTGAAATTATTGCCCAGAATAGTTGTCCTTATGTCATCAAATAGATTAATCCACTGATGAGGTTGCATCTCTTATAGTATAATCACATCACTGTTGAACATTCCTTTATTGTCTAACATGAGCTTTATTGTGTGAACTCTCATATCCAAGCTATAACAACATCTAACAAGAATGAGAACCATAACATTACTGTTTTATAGCACAAGATGTGTTATCCGCCTGTTACTACAGCATAACAGATTATCTTGACAATTTCTTCAACTTCATTTAATCTGTTGCTATGGTTTGGATAGAATTCAGTGTGTCATCTCAAATGTATATGTGTTGGGAGAGCTGGATCCCTGTGTGGTGGGTTTCGGTTAGAACCTTAAGAGACGGAGTCTAGTGAAAGATCACTGGGTGCCCTTCTCTCTCAAGGGATTCAAGTAGTTCTGAGAATTTGAATTAATTCTCCTGAGGGATTTGATAGTCAAGAACTAGACATGGTTCCTCCCTTTCTCTCTGCTTCCTGCCTCACCCTATGATCCTTCCTCCTGTATGTGCTTCACCTCCTTCAGGAAGTCTTCACAAAAACAGAGTGATGTTGGTGCCATGCCCTTGAACCTGCAAAACTGTGAGCTAAATAAACCATTTTTTCTTCGTAAGTAGCTTGCCTCAGGTTTTCATTACAAAAATTAACATATGCATTTTTTAAAATTTCTCATATACTTTCTATTTTTCTCCTAAATCATTGAGGAACTGTTATGTAGTTTAATCTTTATTATTTTTGTTATCAATGCAGAAAGAAATATGTTGTAATATGTCACTAATTATAGCATGAATGGCAATTTATAGCTCAGATTTGAGTCCTTATACTTAAAATGCACAAATATATCTACTTATTAATTCAAAATATTTAATTTTAAATGAAATACTGAAATGAGATAATATGTAACAAGCACTTAAAACAGAGTATAACACATGCTAAGAGGTATGAAGGTGTGAGCTGTTATTATTTTTTATTCAACAGATACTTACTGAGTCCAATTTAATACCAGGTATTGTGCGAGACCTCAGAAATGTATTACAAAATGAACGAGGTAAAATCTTTGCCCTAAACAACTTATATTTCATTGGAATCAGGCAGATGATTTATAAAGAAATGACTTAAATGAAATTGTTTTGAAATTAAGCAGGTGAGAGGGTTGGGAAATCTGGGGACTAAAAATGGGCACAGAGTTTTAAATTGCATAGAAATGAATGGTTTTATTGAGAAAGCAGAATTTAGCAGTCCAGATTTCTGAAGAAAGAGTCGTTTAGGAATGTGGGTTAACAAGAGCAAAGTTCCACTAGGCTGAAACATATCTAGTTATGGTGATATCAATGAGGGCATTATAGTTGAAGTTGTGTGGACAAGAGGGAGAAAAGAGGGAGGAGAATCAAAGCCGAGGAGCAAGAGACAATGACGAGTCAAATCCTGAAGGGAATCCTAAGTGTTTAATGATTTCAGATTCAATTCTCCATTGGATAAAAAGTGATCAGAAGTAGGAACATAAAGAAAATGGATGTTTCTAATTGTGTGTGTTGAGTTGAATGTCAGGAGATAATAGCCAGGAGGAAACTAGGAAGTTTATTTCAGTAGTTGAAAGGAGTGGTAACTGTGGAAATGGGAAAAAATTATCAAATTTTGATGTTTTGAAGAAAAAACACTAATAGTATTTGCTCATGGACTGAATTTGAAAGTTGGGAAAAAGAGGAATTAATGACAAAGAATTAACTGAGATGAAAAATACTATAGGAGGAGAAGGTTTTGATCGAATTATTGACTTGTCCTAACTGCTCAATCAATAATGTTTCCGTCTAATACCTTAATTGCAGATGTAAGTTCATTGCCTGAAGGAGCAGAGCATGTTGCCTTGGATAAAATGAAAATGAGTGGGAACAGGAAAAAAATAGCTATGGTGGATTGTGTGTATGTGTGTGTGTGTGTGTGTGTGTTGTACACATTGCAGTTGAATCCAGGCTTGTTCTTTGAACTATATCCCTAGACTTCTTAAATTTAAGTTTATTTTGAGACAAGTTTTCACTATATTGTTAATGAGTTATTGGAACTTATGATCCTCCTGCCTCAGCATCCAAGGAGCTGGTATTACAGGCATGTACCACCATAATCAGTTACAATCATTTTTATGTGACTCTTCCCTGTCTCTTCATGGTATCACCAGATACCCTGGATGTTGCCATACCTTCTTGGTCTTATTATTAAGCATCACACTTTTCTTTTTTTAAAAGTGTTCTTTTCAGATACACATGACAATAGAATGTATTTTGACATATTATACATACCAGGAGTATAACTTATTTTAGTTATGATCACATTATTGTGGTTGTACGTGATGTGGACTTTCACTGGTCATGTATTCATATATGAACATAGGAAAACTGGATCCAGTTCATTTTACTCTTTCCTATTTCCATCCTGCCCTCTCCACCACCACCTTATTGTGTATTAGCCTTTGCAAATCAGAGAGAACATTTAGCCTATGATATTTTGGGATTGGTTAATGTCACTTGACATGATCATCTCCATTTATACCCATTCATGGGCAAATGCTATAATTTCATTCTTCTTTATGATTTAGTAATAATCCATTGTGTGTATATATACCACATTTTCTTCATCCGTTCATCTGTCAAAGGGTACCTTCTGCTGACCTTTCAGTATGTCTTTTTAAGAAGCATTCCTGGAGAGCTCTTCTTTTTAAATTAATTCTTCACCTGACATTTCAACTGTAATTAATTTTTCTCTCCTTAAAATAAAGTAAATCAAATATTTAATGCACATGAATAAGCTATAGATAATATTGAAAAAACATATTTCAGTTTTTATTACATTTGAGTGGAAAGATTATAGCAACATATAATGGAAAGAATAGAATATATTATCTCCAAAATGTTCTTTTATGAATCTTGAAAAATAAATGTCTGCTAGTTCAATATTTCCACCAATATAAAGACAGGATTGTGCCCTATGAGTAATTATTTATAAAATTTTTCAAAGAGTCAGAACTGCACTGTAGAAAATACAGTTTTCAGTTCATAACTGTTCCATATCTACTTTGCACAACACACATCACTAATGCCCAAAGCAATTCCACTTATGCCCCTAATCTCTGAAACTGTTGTCATGACTGAATCCAATTATTCAAACTTTAGGTGCTTCACATCAGTGCAAGTATTTGGATGACAAGTGTCATTTAAGACCCTCCATTCTTACTTTTCCATTATTTTGATCTAGTCAAAAGCACATATCTCCCAATGTCAAATATAAATAAATGAATAATAAGTAACCTTGCTTATTAACAAAGGTAAACATTTTTTGTATGTGTAAATACTTTTTATGCTATAGGAACATCTAGAATTAGTCATATATAATGACTACTGATTTCTACTAGTGTTCTTATTTTGTACCTATCAATCCTAGGAGACTATTGGAACTTTTTGTAGCATGAGTGATAATGTTATGATGAAAGACAGTTATTAATTGGCTGAGATTTAATCTGATAACTTTCTAATACCAAAACCTATGCTTACATTATAACACATGGCCAATGATGAAAGTAAAAAATAAGAAGAAAGAAAGCAACAATGAGATATCAAATCTATTAAAGAAATTGTGTGGGTAATCTTCACCAAAAAAGAAAAAAGAAAGAACACACAAAAATTCAATAAATATTAACACAGGTTTTCTTACTTTAAAACTCAAGTATGTATAAAGAGAATAATAAAGAACATTTGCCACATAAAATTGGCTAACATCAATACCAAAATTGTGATGGAACAGTAATTCTTACAGATTGAAGAACATTGCATAAATTACTGTGCCTTATGAACAATTAAACATTTTTATTAAAAGCTCCAGAATATTGTATGCTATTTGATCCAATAATTCTGCATACCTCTGCTTTAGGAGTTTTGACCTATGAGAATAATCAGAAAGGAATCAAAATAGTAATCTTTAGACATGTTAGAACTCACATTTTAATAATATAAATATAGTGTTGATCAAATCAAATGAAAATTGTACTCTGGACAGGAAAATGTGCTATATTAGTCACATAAAGATACCATTATGATAATTAGGTCTTACAGTTATCAAATCTGCTTTTATATTCTGAATCTGAGTTACAGCTCTCCAAGGAAACCTGCTTGCTGTAATGTAAAAATACTTCAGGAAAACCCTGCTATGTTGAGACAATAAGACTGTATTACTTCTTTGACTGCCAAGAAAATTGCTAAACTTTGGTTCTTCTGAGAATCATGTCTATGCATTACATACTTTAGTTAGAACTCTTTACTGGATATTAAATTGAAGAAGACAATTATTCCACATGTCAAAAGAACTTAGTGAAAATTGACTTGTTATTCATGGGAAGATGACACTCATCTTGAACTTTTAAAAACTACACTCTTCATAAAGTTGTTTTTCTAAAACAAGACAAAAAACAATATTAACTACATTTTTTTCTCCTGAAATGAATTAGAGGAATCACATGGAAAATATTTTCAGCAATCTTGAATTGATTTTTCTGTGCTGCTTGAAAGGTATAGAATAATGATGTTTTTACTGAATCAGAACCTGCATTTTCTACACTGCCACTTGCACTACTGATCAGCGACCACCACCAATGTCTATAGCTCTAAGACAATTGTTATGATTTTCACTTTCAATGGACAGTTAATTTTAAATACATTAAAATATTGGACACATACTTTTTAAGCAATGTAATACTTGCTAAAAAATAAGAATAGCATTTTTATTTTAATGAAGACTTCTGAATATAGGTTCCATAGTAAATGATCAAAAGATTTCCTAAGAAAATAGCTAATGTTATGTCTCTAAAGAATAAAAACACATTAAAAGAAAAGACAAGCTTCTAAATTAAATATTGCAGAAATCATAGCCTACAGAGATGTCTGAGTTTGAATGCCTTGTGTAGCCCCAGTAATTTAATTTACCCTACAAGCAATATAGGAAGTTTTCAGAGCTCATGTCTGGCATCAAATTCACCTGGTTTGAGTACTAACTCCTTAATGTCTAGTTGATTTTGAGTGACATAAATACTCAAGCTACAATTTTCTAATCTAAAATATCCACATAATAAAGCAATTTACATCAAACAGAGGTTCTCAGGAATAAATTAGATAATTCATATGAAGAATGTAGCAAACTTCCCAGGAAAGCTAAGAGTGGCACATATTGGATTTATGCTCCTGAAAATCATGATATTACATGGGTGAAAAGAGAAAATTCAGGAACATACACAAGCATACAAATTCTAACCTACATTAAAAATATTATTTGTCCTAGACAAGTTACCAATTTATCTTTGCGAGAGTCACTCTTTTCATGCAGATTTAAAAATGCTTAGCTTTTGTTATATGAAAAATAAAATTTTATGTACCAAGTTCTAAAGTACAGAAGCAATAAATTTACTTCAAGAAACTTTCAAGTAGTTTCCATAAAATTAATTTAAAAAAATAACAACTTTGTTGAGATCTAACTCATGTAACAAAAAGCTTTTTGGAAAGTGTACAGTGCAGTGATTTTTATTATATTCAGAGATTTATATCTATTATCATTATCTAATTTCAGAACATTTTACTAATCCACAAAAGAGTCTATACCTATTATAGGTCATTACCAGTATCTATATCCATTCAAACTCTGACAGACATTAGCTTACTTCCTTTTTCTACAAAATTTTCCATTCTGAATATTTTATAAAAATTGAACTGTATAATATGTGATGATTGTGTCTGGCTTCTTGTAGTTAGTGTCCAGTTTACAAGGTGGATCTGTATTATAGCATGCATGAGTACTTTCCTTTGTTGCTGGATAATATCCCATTTAGTTCTGTACCATGTTTATTTATCCATTTGTTGATTAACCATGTGTTTCCATTGTGGCAATTTCATATACCTAGGAAAAAGATTGCTTGTTCACTAGCACCTTTATAATTCTTCAGAAGACTGAGAATCTTTGGTTGTCTCTTCCAGCATGGTGGCTCTATGAATTCTTATTTATACATCATTCCAACTTCTACTTCCATCTTTCCATGTCCTAGGTTTCTTGCCTTTTTTTTTTTTTTTTTTGATAAGTACACAATTCATTGGATATTTTTGCCAGTTGGGTAATTGAGAATACTTTTATTTTTAGAATTTTTTGGCTACTTTTAGTTATATATGACAGCATAATCCATTTTAATATAATTATACAACCATATAATCTATCTTATCCTAATTAGAACCCCATTCTTGTTGATGTACACAATGGTGGGATTCACTGTGGAGTATTCATATATACATAGGAAAGTTATGTCAGATTCATCCCACTCTTTCCTTTTCCTATACACTTTCCCTTCCCTTCATTCCCCTTTGTGTAATCTACTGAACTTCTATTCTTCCCCTTGGCTCCCTTATTGTGGATTAGCTTCCACTTATCAGTGAAAACATTTGTTCTTTGTTTTTTGGGGATTGACTTATTTCACCTAGCATGATAGTCTCCAGATCCATCCATTTATGGGCAAATGTCATTCTTCTTATGACTAAATAATACTCTGTTGTGTGTATACTACATTTTCTTTCTACATTCATCTATTGAAGGTGCCAAGATTGACTTTATAGCTTAGTTATTGTGAATTGCACTTCTATAAACATTGATGTGACTCTGTCACTGTATAGATTCTTAAATTAATTACACCTGAAAAGACATTTTATTTTATAAATTAATGTTCCTTTCACAGGATTAAGTTATTAGAACATGGACTTATATTTTGGGGAGCACACCATTCATCACACTACTACCACTATATTAAATTCCAAGACCATATATTTGTTTTGTCTATTTGTTATTGTTGAATCTGAATGCAATGTTCAATTACTTAATTGCATAACACTTTCCATGGTGGCCTGGTACGGTCTACGAAAGAGATGTTTTCTAGGATGTTGCAGAGACAGGTCTATAAATTTAAACAAAATGTCTTCAATTAGAAGAATATTATTCATTCTGAACAGTCATGCATTACTTATTTTTACTTTATTTTTTTATTTTTTTAATTTTTTTGTGGTGCCAGGGATTGAACCCAGGGCCTTGGGCTTGCAAGGCAAGCACTCTACTGACTGAGCTATCTCCCCAGCTCTGCATTACTTATTAATGGAGATAGTATTGAGAATTGTATCCCTCAGTGAGTTAACCATTGTGTGAATATGATAAAGTGTGTTTACATACACTAAAATGGCTAAGATGTCACTAGATGATAGAATCTGTGGAGATCCGAGTTAACAAGACTACAATAGTCTTGATCATAAATGTCATTTTACCTATCTGATGACTCCGGCACATTATCTCAAATAATATAGTAGAAATAAAGTTGCTAAGATAGTGAACCAAAAGTGTTATGGTGTCCTCTGAAATCCATACTTTTCTTTGACTATGTTGGATATTTTGGTTTTTAAGAAAGGCCAGCTACACTCTGGTTATTTGTAGTCCACCTTCATGTAACTTATCTTATAAAACCCTTCCTCCTGCCTTGGAATCTAGGCATCCTCCTGTCTTGCTGCTATGAAGATATATTCCTGTCTGTAAGTCTCTAATAAATTGTATTTTATTCAGTCCTGGCTCTGACAGCCAGGTCTCTCTTGCCTTTGGTGCCTGGAACTTCTACATAGAAATCAGTATTTTTCAAAACAGAGTCCTAATGGATCACTGTGCTATACATGGTCCATCATTGACCAAAGCATCCTTATATGTATAATAGCATACACATATATAATACATATAATAAATTAGTATTTTGAAAGAGAACTTATTCATCCTCTTATCTCTAATTAAAATGGGAAGGAAAAAGTTACTTTTTATTTAACAGCCACGACCAACTAAAACTGACAAAAATATTCAAAAATAGGTTTATTTTGTAAAGAAATTGACACTTTAATTGATGTGTTATAATTCCAGATTTTAGTTGTATTCCTTATGCCATATTTCTACATGCTCATAACATTAAATTATGATTTGTGAAACATAATTCTAAGTGTGAATATAAAATATAGTATTTTAAATAATTGCATTATTTTAACAACAGAATCTGAGGCACAGTCTTTTTGCTACCC
Source organism: Sciurus carolinensis (assembly GCF_902686445.1). NCBI lineage: Eukaryota > Metazoa > Chordata > Mammalia > Rodentia > Sciuridae > Sciurus > Sciurus carolinensis. The sequence goes on along the minus strand of NC_062218.1, from coordinate 25,315,724 downwards.
AACAAAAAGCTGTGCTCACTCATTCATAATCGCGATACGTGTTTCATATGGTGCTGTCCAGTTGCATACTTTGTTCTCCTTCTGTTACTCATGTAGTGTGGCTATGCAGTTAGTTCTAAGCCATAGAACAAAGGTGTATTAATGAGCGTTGCCGCAGAAGAAAGATTTTGAAATCAGTATTCTTTCTCTACATACTCAGCCTGGTTCATTCAGCTGATAAATAAAGGGACCTAGGTCTGGACAAACCCACAGCAAGCAACCTGCATTCCAAAAGTTTAATGTAGCAGAAATGTGCTTGCCTGAGTAGAGAGACCTTGAAATGTTAGGTCTGTGAGCAAAACACGTTTTATTTTTCAAATTCTGAAATCAAGAATCATGTATGTTAATGCATGTTAATAATGTCAGCTAACACAATATATAAAATTTATTTATTATGTTATTTTGATATATTGCACACTGTCTTATCTTACTCTTATAGACAAATATAAAATTTTCTAGAAATTTGGGGCTTTGGAAAGTTGATTACGCTCTATCATAAACAGCATTTGCTAGAAGTAAACTCAAGGAAAAAATGCACAGTTTTTTTCCAGTAAAATATGTGAATGTTCACAGTATATGAAATAAATGGTATAAATTGTTTGCTTCAAATTTATGTGAAATTTTCCCACTCATATAGATATTTTCAAACTCATATAGATATTATATTTTGTGATAAGAGGTCACTAATTATTGCTGTTAGTTTCAATATTTAAATCAGTAATTTTATTATTTTAAATTTAAAAATAATAAAAATGTTCACCATTATGTTAAAGATGACTGGTAATGTTGAAGGGTAAATTTATACAATGCCTATATATTAGTTGAATGTCAAGATTTACAGAAACCTAAATCTTCAACATGAAAAAAATCTCTGGATGTAAGATTTGCAATATTTAAAACATGCTAATAACTTGTTAGAAGTCAACTGGAAATGATTTAATCAAGCACTACCAAGTACAGTTCATTTGCTCATAATGAGAGAATGCTTCCTATTGTGTGCAATTATGTCTAGAATTTAAATGGGTGTAAAAATCCATGTATTGATTTTTACATTTTCCTGTCACCACCATTATTTTTAATCACATTATATTATGGATTATACAATATAAGGTAAAAGGTCCAGAGACTGAAAAATATCAATTGACTTCCCTTTAATTGAAATTTGAATGTGATAAGGAAAAGTAAAATTACTCTTGAAAGGTAAAGTTCTAAGTACTTTCCTAATGGAAAGATGAAACTAAGTATTCGACCTTGTGTCACAAGTTTAAGAACTCTTATAAAGCTTGAAAATGATCCTAAAATAACAATTTCTGATGTTAGTAGATATATTGCTAAAAGTTTGTTACACTATAAAAATACTTAATTATAAAAATAATAGACAAATGATAGAAGTAGTGTGAAAAGCTTCTTTTAACCTCCTGTAGTTAAAATATTGAACATTGAAAAAATGATAAGTAAAGATCTACTGGATGTAGAAAAACTTATATTCCTACTCTTAATCCTCAGTTTATTCTCTGAAACACACTAGAACAAAGTGTTAGCTTTAAGCAATTATCAGAAATTTCATATTTAAAACTATGAAATAGATAAAAATCTATTCTGCTATGCATTAGCATGAAAGTGATATAACATGGGACAGAAATAAGACAAGCACTAGTTTATGGTTAATGAAAGAAAAGATTTTAGAAATAAGCATTGGTAATATTTGCCTGAGGGCTTCAATAGTTTTCATGAAGAAGAATTTTAATTTAATAGCTAAAAATGTAGTTACATTTAGTATATACTAAGTCAATTATTTGTTCTTCAGTTTCCTATTTTTAAATTTAACTAAATTTTTATGTTATAACAGGATTAATATTTGGCCTTAACAATTTTGTCTGAAAATGTCTCAAATAAGTGGTATAGCTATGATTTGTATTACACACATTTGCATATGTAGTTATGAATCTATACATATATATTTATGTGCAAGTAGATTTGGTTCCTGACCTGCAATGGTCCAACTTAAGACATTTCAATTTTATGATAAGTTTGTAAAATATTAATGCATTGTAACTTACAATATCTTTGGTATACATTGGATTTTTGGGGGTGTAACATTTATACTTCAGGGAATATCTGTATATAATGTATAATACATACACTTGTGTTTATGTATGTGTGTATACGTAAAAATGGTGTGTGTGTGTGTGTGTGCACCTACAAGTCATATAGATGTTTGTAGTCAAAATACTAATAGCCACATTTATTAGTTGTTACCTTCAGATGTTCTGTAAATTATAATAATAGTGATGGGGGATTTCCTCTGCTTTCCACTTAACAGGGAACTCAACTCTTTAATGTTTTAATCCAGAAATTCAATTTGTGATCATTTTCTTGCTGAATTTTTCTAAAACCTCTGCAACTCATTCTGGGGTGTTTAGCAATGTTGAGAAAATAATAATGGATGGTATTGGGGGTTGGAGGTTCACAGTTAGGTCTCAACTTTTTAGGAAACTACTATCCTATCCTCAGTCTCTGTAAATAGAATTTCTATTTCTGTCACTCATTCTGTGCTTTTTCTTTGCAGATGTTTATGACTCCCTTTTTGTATTCCCCACGTACAACCTATTTCTAATATCCATGAGTTCAGAAAATTTAACTTTTTTCATACCTGCCTCCCTCTCATTTCCTTCTACATACTCTAAAGTTCCCCCATTTTTCTCTCATCGGAGGCGGGTATGAAAAATGGTGGAATGAGACAGACATCATTACCCTATGTACATGTATGATTACACGAATGGTATGAATCTACATTGTGTATAACCATAGAAATGAAATGATGGACCCTATTTGTGTACAGTGAATCAAAATGCAGTCTGTAAAAAATTAAAAGCTAAATAAAAATAATAATAATAATAAAATTTACCTGCATAAAAAAATGTTCCCAAAGATATCTGTATTTATAGCTAGGATTGGATTTTTTTAAAATCACATTTGTAGTTATGTTTTAGGCTGGTATGTTATAGAGAGATTTCCAGAGAAAGAGCTGGAATGGTGGATAAGTAGGTAAATGAATGAATGAGTCTGGAGCCGTGAATGAGCCATTGCTTTGAACGGTCCTGGACAGCGGTGACACCTCCCTTGGGAATTTATGGTGCAAATGTGCTGAGAAAACTGCCTATTTGGGGTGACTCCTGTTAAGAGGAAAAATTCTGTGCTTGTCACGGAAGTTTATTAATTCAATACCCTTGAGTTTAAAGGTCCACTTCCCAGAGGTTGGGCACAAGCTGACAAGCTTTAATTGGGCTCTTTTTGCTCACAAATTTTATTTTTGTTTATCTTAAAGAAGCAATCTCACAATAAATCCTTTTGATGTTTAAACCTATATAATAAGTGTGCAGAGCCAACTCCTGGCCATCTCCTTTCCCTCAGAAGTTTGGTAGGCTCACCAAGTCCTGCTTTCTCCATATTTTATTTGTCTCTTTTCTCAATCCTCACTGCCCACATTCAGGAAACTGAGGAAATGTCATACTGGCATCGACATAAGTGGATTTACATAGATAGATAAATGAATGGTAATATCGACATATTATTTCATATTCAAAAAATATCTATTGTGACAAAATTGGTTACCGTGACCATAGAGTTTGAGAAATTCTGTGATCTGCCTCTGTAAGCCAGTGGCCTGGGAAAACCAGAGTGCATGTCTAGATCAAATCTGAAAACTGAAGAACCAATAGTAACCAATAGGGCCAATGGTAAATTGATCTCCCTTCCAACTTTTCCCCTTAATTTTTAAGAAAACTTTCCCCAGAGGTCATATTACATGTTTCATTTCACAAGCTACAATCATCTCTACAGTTTTTGGCAATGTTGCTTGAGCCAAATAGGATTTGCCTTTCAAACAAATATGAGGCCAGCGTTCACAGGCAATAGCTGTGAACTTATGTGAAGAAGGAACCCAGGTAAATTGGCTACAGGAAATTCCTCAACATGCCAGGCATGTATCTCCTGAAGACTCCCTGGAGGAGTTACCCATTTACATAGACACAGAAGAGTTAAGAAATTGATTAATTTACATTTACAAATCAGTTTCACATTGATCAATTCGAATCTCCTCTGCTGACCTTGCCACAACCTTAAGACTTAATGAAGTGACAGAATTCCCCTTTTGCACCTCTGAACCAGTTCTGCACAGATCTCCATCTCATTCTGAACCAAAGGAGTCTGTCCTCCAAAGATTGCTTGATCAATCCCCTCGCCCTTTAGCTTCAAGTCTTGTTTAGTCATAGGTCAGAGATCTGAGAGAAAGAGGAGAATGACGGCACTGATATTTATTTTCACCAATTCTGTATTTGTAATTATCAAAAAGAAAGCATTCCTTTACAGAAGACAGGGAAATTATTGTTCATCTATTTCAGTTCTTTTTTTTTTTGTCTCCTTTTTGATAATCTTTCAGATCTACCTTGATTTTTATCTAAGATCCTTGAATGTTCTTTGTAGGTATTGTTTTTATTATCATTTTTAAAAATTATGAAATCATTTTGAAGAGATTAAATGAATTGCACAAATCAAATGCCATCTTAACAGTCTCCAAACCAGAGCAATTAAAATATAACTTTATATAAACATTTTATAAATACTTGTGCATCTGCAGTTGAATTGTCTGCTTCCAGAGATCAGGATTATTTTATTTCCTTCCTTCATTCCTTCTTCCTTCCTTTCTTACTTTTCTGCATCCCAAAAGCCTAGAACATTAACACAAATTCTATGGAAATTTATTGAAAAATCAATTTGATAATAACTCTGCCTAGCTTGCAGCATTATCTAGAAGTAAAGAAGTATAAATATGAAAATGTTAGCAAACAATAAGACACCACATATATTGAGAATATTTTCTCCAACTGAAATGCTTTTATTTAGATACAGTGATAGTTCCATAAATTATATGCCTACATTTTAACATGAGTATATTTTGACTTAGACTTAGCTGTTTAACAAAGTGTTCTTCCTCCTTTGGACAGCACAAATTTGCAATACCATATCCAAAGAAATGTTTCAGTTTCAAATATCTGTACTTTTAATGTCTCTTTCTTTGTACACACAAAATCATAATTTTAGATTTAGTAATGATCATTCTACAGACATCAATTTTTTCATTAACGTTTTGATGATAGTTGTTTGTTTTCAAAACCAGGATGTAATTGTGGAAATAAAAAAAAGAAAAAAAACACAATAAATGATGAAATAACTCAAAAAATTTACATAACTGACAATATTCTTTTTTTTTAATTTTCCTTATATATTAATATATTAATATATATATTAATATATATTAATTTTCCAATAATATCTCCATTGGCATTTCCATTAACTTTTAGTTTTACTAACTAGCAATACACATGTCTATTGAAATTTTGGCTTTCATATAATTATTCTTCTACTCATTTTTACAAACAATCAGTTTTATAAAATCCTATAATTATAAATATAGACCCTATTTGATTTTTTTAACATGAGAATTTTCTGGTGTAATTTTAAGAATATTTATGGTATTTTCATCTGATAATTTTTTTTGTTATTTTACTATTTGTGATAATCCCTAATGCAGGGAGCTGTCTGTGACTAGCAATACCAGGCTTGGTTGAGCCAACGGACATGGAAATCTGGTTTTCAGGAACTGGCAGTCATGAGAGAAGATGGCCTGAAGTATGTGGTTTCCTGCAGAGTGGCTCACCCCTGGAATTTGTGTGTCCTGGATGTCTCACATGATCCTCTAGAGTCAAATAGCCTCCTTAACTCCACGACATTCTATTTCTCATGGAAGAAACTCCTACAGGTCCCCCTTTGATCTGTACTGCTATAAATAAACCAAACCCGGCCTCCATTTCATATTAGAGCCATATCTTAGCATTGATAATCTGTCACGCGCCCTGCTTCAAACGATAAGTGTCTCCTGTGGTTTATCTACAAGATTCTTAGCGATTAATTTACAGCTGGCCCATCCCTCCAACAGAAACCCTTTCCCTCGTCCACATTGGACTGAGACGAGACTCCAGACCCTAATATTGAAAAAGTCTGGGATGAGAGGCATGTAACACATGCTTAATTACAAGCCCCGGGTTCAAGTCTTTGCACCACCCCACTAACACCAGAGAAGGAGAGAAAGAGAAAGGAACACACCCCGCACAGAAAAAAACAGAAAAGAATAAACCTTTTCTGCTCAAGAAACAATCATATTTATTTATACTTTCAAAGGGCTGTATGTAAGAAGGTCATTTGATAATATTGTATGTAGTATTTCTTTCATAAGAGATGGTGTTTTCTTCATAATTATTCCAGTACATTCCAGTACCATAGATTTAAGACAGGATATTCTCCATGATGTGTGTCTGTTAAACTGTTGACACTAATCAAATTAATTTGAGTCACTTGATAATCACTGTTAGCAAACTTATTGAAAATAATTTGAGAATAAATATCTCAACCAAATCTAGGGTATTTAGCCTCATGCCTCAGACACAATAAAATGTGTTATCCTATTCATTATCTTATTCTTGTATTGAGTGATTAAGAAAAAAAATTAGCAAAAGGAATTTATTGTTATTATATTCACCTCATAGAAAATGAACCTATTTAGTGCCATAATGATAATTGATTTTAATCATATTTTCAAATTTCATATCTCCTGTCCAGTAAGTATAAGAATACAAAAATAAATTTTTTTCTTTGATTTTATTTTACAATTGACCAAAATATATCTCCTAAATAAGGCATTTGGATAAATGCCTGAAATAAAGTTAATATATAACTTAGTTTTATAAATAAGGAGAAAAGCTTTTCATATAGCATTGGGAGAAAGATTTGGGCAGTGAGTCTGATAGTCAACATGCCAGAACTTCAAATATAATTTCTAAAAAAGGGAATAATCGTCCTTATATTCACTGTCTGTGTTGATGATTATAATCGATGATAAAGGCATTGGGGGTGTGTGTGCCTGTGTGTGGTTTGTTACATGTATGACATCAAAGAATTAGGAATGTGGATTATCTGTGATTTTCATTTACTTATATACTTCTATCATGTGCCTCTCAGATGACTTTCTAATTGATTTAAGACAATATTAAAACAGGATCTACTAATCTGTTCCTACATTATATCTACATTTTGGATGTGTCTCTGTTTTAATAAGATTGAACTTATTCAACACATATTTTTATTAAATGTCTTTTATTTCCAAGAAACTAATTTTGGTTCCTACCATTATATGGTATTCTATTCCAATCCTGTCACTAAATCAAATTCCTTTCAACTTTTCAGATAATAACTAAGTTGAATCATTCTTTTATCTCATTCCTGCATGCTTGGCTATTTGAGAATTTGAAATATAATTCAGATAATGACCAACTTATGCTAGATATGAATAAAATGGTCATATGTAGGTCTTTTATTTCTAAACTTTTAGATATGTATCAAAACTACACTTGATATTTCCTCCTTGATTCTGTTCTATATAATCAAGTTGAACCTGCAAAATTTTTCTAATATTCAGAATTTTAATGAAATTAAAATTTACATAATCTTAATAGCTAAGCATATCACATTTATGTAGGTCCTGCTGTAATCACTTTTATAATATTAGGAATACTTTTCTTTGTAATTATCTTATTTTGAAACTTATTAACTAGGTCACATAGCACAAGCAAATTCTGTCAGTATACAAGTAGTCAGATAAGGGCATATTTAAATAGTGATTTTATAATAAATATTTCATGTAAAGTACTAATTTTTAAGAAGTCATTTCTATAAACATTTGCAACAAATTATTCAATATATAATTGATATTCAAAATTTGTTAGATATTTAGTAATCAAAAGTTAAACTAATCATAAATACACTTTTATTTCTGGTTAGTATTACTTACATGTGGTCTATATACTGATATATTGTTAAATATATTATGCATTATGAATTTCCATTCCATGTTTTGAATTTTCTTTCTTATTTCTAGTTCTAGGTACTTTTGAATAAAATAAAAATGTAATGTTTTTCAACTATACATGCAGAATGTTAAGATTCTAACTTGAATTTTATGAATAGCTAACGTGAGAAACAAAACAGAAGTCCCATTGTTGAAATACAAAATAACAAAATTTTTTATCAAGTTAGTAGACCTTTCTTTCCATTTCAATCTCTTTAATTTTGTATCCATTTCTATATCTGTATAGATGTATATATGTAAGTGTGTATAATTAATCTTACTAAGGTTTTAATCCAGATGTCACTAGCTCTTTCATCATATTTCTCTGCAGCAGTTTGAACTAGAAAGGAAACTCATTTTGCTTGTATCTGTTACCTGTTTCTCATAGTTTGACATGTTGTCTGAATTAGTAAATAAACAGATCAACACTTGGATTTTTATCTAAACAGCTCAAACTTTTTAATGTACTACTTTCTTACTTTCTTATTTGCTATTCAGTGACATTGAAATTTTTATTCCTCTTTTTTTTTTCAAGTACTTTTCTACCTATAAACAAAGAAAAATTACCTACTTCACTTGCGAGCGACAGCGACATAAATCTCTATGCAGAATATTATATTGAAAAAAAACAAGTGTAATATTTGAGAACTATTCCTAAATCTATTGGCTGTGAACTATTAGAGCCTATCTAATTAATGTTTTAGTTAAAATGTGTAATGATTAAGAATATTCGTTTTAATTTAATCTTCTTCCAAGGTTAGTAGGGCAAACATTTTTAAATGAAAATGTTGAAAGCAATTGCTCACAGCAACATTATTCATAATCACAATGCAAGCTAATTATTTCATATTATATATCACAGCTAGTTCTTATACTGTGCATCCTTCCTACAGGTCTAAGATTATAGAGTTAGAATTTTGCTAATCCTTTTAGATTTTTCATCAAATTAAAACAGTACACAAGTTTAAGAAACATTAAATCAAAGATTCTGGTATTGATGAATACAAGATCTATAACATTTCTCAAGTGTCTCTTTTCTCAAATAACTTTTTATTTCACCACATTTTATTAGCTTCATTTTTTATCACTTGATTTTCAATAAAAAAGAGGTAAGAAGAGATGGACAGAGCTAAAAGCCAAAATACCCTTTCCAAGTACTCTCATCCCTTCTGACCCAATCTTTCCATATATTTATTTTAATTAGTTTGTATTTGTAGGAGGGTCTCACATTTTTAAGATAGGTGTTAAGGACTTGGTATTTGGCTTAAAGCATTACAAAATGAGTCTGGATTGTAAAAATGGATATCTCTTAAAACCAGTTGTTGTTTTCTTACTGTTTATCTTATTTCTGTCAAACTGACAAAAAATATTTCCCAGAGAAATTATAAGGTCAAAATATGTTATTGTTTTTTCTGGAACACATAGGATAATATCAGCTATAGACTTAAAGAGTGAACACACTGAAACAGACATGTGCCAAAAGAGAGAGAACGCTTCAAGCATGATGGGGCATACCTGTAATCCCAGGTACTTGGGAGGCAGAGGCAGGAGGTGCATAAGTTTGAGGCCAGACTCAGCAACTTAGACAGACCCTACCCCAAAATAATTTTTGTAAAAGTGGGTGAGGGTATACTCAGTGGCAGTGTCCCTAGGAGAAGGACTTCTGATAGATAAGTTTCATTCGTCAGTGAAGAGTGATAAACTGAGAAAGTAAGAGGAAATCCAGATGGAACTTCAGAAATGACACATAGAAACAATTAAAGTAGGGGGAATGGACTATGAGAGGGAATGAAGGAGAAAATAGTAGAAAGAAGAAACCTCCCATCATTTACATTACTACTTCTTATGGTGTGGTCTTAATCTTATCATTTCAATTTCTTCTGGATTATTTAATTTTCCCTACACATAGATTAACTAAATCTGGTCCTCTTCATTACAGACACCAGCTAAAGCAGACATCTTACAGAAGTCTGAAATAATTTCTTTTTTTTTTTTCTAATTTTTTACAGACTGCATTTTGACTCATTGTACACAAATGGGGTACTACTTTTTGTTTCTGTGTTATGCATGATGTAGATTCATACTATCCATGTATCACACATGTACGTAGGGTAATGATGTTGGTCTCATTCCACCATTTTTCATACCCCCCTCATTCTCATTTCCCTCTATGTAAAGTTCCTCCATTCTTCTCTCATCTCCCACCCCCCCAACCCCATTATATATCATCATCCACTTAACAGGGATAACATTTGTCCTTTGGTATTTTGGGATTGGCTTATTTCACTTAGCATGATATTCTCCAATTCCATCCATAATTTCTAATAACCACTGATGTTACACACAAAACACTGCCTACTTTCTCAATATTGTCTGTATAAGCATATACCACTTAATACAGACATTTTAAAAACTGTCAATCTTAGAAAATCTTGCTTTATATTTTGGATAAAGATCAAGTCCATAATTTTATTATCTTACCCATTTGCTCATACATTCAAACAAAGTGCTGAGTTTCTTGTCACACAATAAATGCCAACCAATTAAGTATACAAAATCACTTAAATTTTAAGTGATAGTGATGATGTTTTCGTCTTGTTTGATTTTGAGAATGAGTGAGTGGGAGACAGTAGTGATTACAAGACTGGGGGAAGTCTCTCTTAAATGATGACACTTGAGCCTAGACCTGGGATATTTGAAGAAAGCAATGATGTAAGTAACATTGAAGAAGAATACAAATGTAAGACCAAAGGGGAAAATAATTTGGCACGTTCAAGAAATCAAAGCCAAAGGAGAGGAAGGGGATGAATACACATAGTCTGGAAGACCACAATCAGATGTTAAAATGCATCCTACATGAAATACAAAGGCACTGAAATACAAAGGCACTGGAGTTTTGCAATGGAAGAGTAACAGAATCTGATTATCCTGTTTCAAACGTTATGAAGTTATGAAGGCTCTGTTGAGCCTCTGTTTTATGGGTTAAAGATATTAAGAGATAGCCATGTATCATGTGCATACCTGTAATCTCAGTGACTCAGGAATCTGAGAAAGGGGCACTGCAAGTTTGAGGTCAGTCTCAAATATTTAGAGAGACTCTGTCTCAAAACAAAAATAAAAAAGCACTGATGGTGTAGCTCAGTAAAAGAGTGCCCCTGGGTTTGATCACTAATACCACTTCAAAAAGAAATATTTCAAGAGACCAACTAGGAATGATAGTAATAGAAATGGGGAGAAAACTTAGAGATATACATAGCAATAAAAATCAGAGGATAAATATTGGCAATGGTAAGAAAGCTCTGCAAAAGTACCCATGTTTAGTAAGTTGTCTATGAGTAATCCAAACTCTATTTTCCACTTATTTTTTATTGCATAATACATTGAAGAATGAATACCATAAACATTGTATATAATATAGAGGTTCTGCAACATGTGGGCATTTTTCTACCTCTTAAAATTCTTTAAATCCAAATACCTAGCACAAATTTCACAATGCAGTAGCCTAAGAAAAGAAATAATAATAACGTAATTTCTTTATGCTTAACCAAGCAAATATTTCATTGTAATCAATTAAACTTACTCAGGATCTGCTTGAATATACTGTTTAAATACAGTATCTTCCTGTTTCACAGAGATTTAAAATAATTGTGTTTTATTCATAGTAGAATAATATAGTTGACCAATAATGGGAAACTCATTATAACCCTTCAAAAAATAGTATATGCTTCTTGTGCCTCAGAATGGTTCTATCATTGTAAAGGACATAAAAATATATGAAACACTTCCTTAAAGACATCTAGCATAACTGGCCCTATCTCTCTGTATTTGAGTTGTTCTGGGGGAAAAAAGTACAAATAAAACTTTAAAATTAAAAAAAATTTAAAATAAAAAAAAGAAAGAAAAGAAAAGAAAGAAAAATCACCACACTTCAGGAACCAGTGAAAGAACCTACTTCAAATAAGCCATTTGCATGGTGAATGTTGGGATGCACATGCACACACACACACACACACACACATACACATGGAGTTTTCCAAATCTCAGGTAGAATAGTGATTTCACTAAATCCTGCAGTAATTTTGTAATCAGACTATGTTTGGACTGTTAAACAGAACGACAGTCACACAAAAACATTGATTACCAGTATGTAGAAAAATTCTGACATCACAGAACATCAGTGGGGTGAACATGAAAGACAAAGGAAATACCAAGCCACCAGGTCCACTTTTTTTCCATCATTTGTGTTTCCAGTCACAGGAAAGTAAGAGATGTGAAGCAAACGGGTGGAAGTAGTCTAGCATTGAATCAGAAAAGAGACCACTTATGACCAAGTTTGCCTTTTGAAACACATTTATTCCAAAATCCCAGACACTGAAAGTAGTTTAGTTAATAAAGGGACCATGTGTTGAATTTTTTTTTATTGTAATCAAATTGGATACATGTTGTTTCTCTGTTTGTACATGGCGTAAAGGCATACCATTTGTGTAATCATAAATTTACATAGGGTAATGTTGTTTGATTCATTCTGTTATTTTTTTCCCTTCCCCCCAACCCCTCCCACACCTCTTTTCCCTCTATACAGTCCTTCCTTCCTCCATTCTTAACACCCTCCTTAACCCTAACCCTAAACCTAACCCTAACCCTAACGCTAACCCCTCCCATCCCCCATTATATGTCCTCATCCGCTTATCAGCGAGATCATTCGTCCTTTAGTTATTTGAGGTTGGCTTATCTCACTTAGCATGATATTCTCCAATTTCATCCATTTGCCTGCAAAAGCCATAATTTTATCATTCTTTATGGCGGAGTAATATTTCATTGTGTATATATACCACAGTTTCTTTATCCATTCATCAATTGAAGGACATCTAGGTTGGTTCCACAATCTGGCTATGGTGAATTGAGCAGAAATGAACATTGATGTGACTGTATCTCTGTAGTATGCTGATTTTAAGTCCTTTGGGTATAGGCCAAGGAGTGGGATAGCTGGGTCAAATGGTGGTTCCATTCCAATCTTTCTGAGGAATCTCCACACTGCTTTCCAGAGTGGCTGCACTAATTTGCAACCCCACGAGCAATGTTTGAGTGTACCTTTTTCCCCACATCCTCGCCAACACCTATTGTTTTTTGTGTTCTTGATAATCGCCATTCTAATTGGGGTGAGATGAAATCTTAGGGTAGTTTTGATTTGCATTTCTCTTATTACTAGAGATAATCAACATGTTTTCATATATCTGTTGATTGCTTGTACAGCTTTTTCTGTGAAGTGTCTGTTCATTTCCTTAGACCATTTGTTGATTGGATTATTTGTATTGTTGGTGTAGAGTTTTTGAGTTCTTTATATATCTGGAAATTAGCACTCTATCTGAAGTATGAGTGGCAAAGATTTTCTCCCACTCTGTAGGCTCTCTCTTCACATTACTGATAGTTTCCTTTGCTGAGAGAAAGTTTTTAGTTCGAATCTATCCCAGTTGTTGATTCTTGCTTTTATTTCTTGTGCTATGGGAGTCCAGTTAAGGAAGTCTGATCCTAAGCCAAAGTTGAATATTTAGACCAACTTTTTCTTCTATAAGATGCAGGGTCTCTGGTCTGATTCAGAGGTCGTGATCCATTGTGAGTTGAGTTTTGTGCAGGGTGAGAGATAGGGGTTTAATTTCATTTTGTTGCATATGTTTTTCCAGTTTTCCCAGCACCATTTGTTAAAGAGGCTATCTTTTCTGTATTGCATATTTTTGGAACCTTTGTCTAGTATGAGAAAATTGTATTTATTTGGGTTTGTGTCCATGTCCTCTATTCTGTACCGTTGATCTACCTGTCTATTTTGGTACCAATACCATGCCATTTTTGTTACTATTGCTTTGTAGTAGAGTTGAAGATTTGGTATTGGGATACCTCCTGCTTTGCTCTTTCTACTGAGGATTGCTTTAGCTATTCTGGGTTTCTTATTCCTCCAGATGAATTTCATAATTACTTGCTCTATTTCTGTAAGGTACATCATTGGGATTTTAATTGGAATTCATTGAATCTGTATAACACTTTAGGTAGTATGGCCATTTTGACAATATTAGTTCTGCCTACCCAAGAACATGGGAGATCTTTCCATCTCTTAAGATTTTCTTTAATTTCTTTCTTTAGTGTTCTGTAGTTCTCATTGTAGAGGTGTTTCACTTCTTTTGTGAGATTGATTCCCAAGTATTTTATTTTTTTTTTTTGATGCTATTGTGAATGGGGTAGTTTTCCTAACTTCTCTTTCTGAAGATTCATCACTTATGTATAAAAATGCATTGGATTTATGAGCATTGATCTTGTAACCTGCTACTTTACTGAATTAACTTACGAGTTCTAAAAGTTTTCTGGTGGAATTTCCTGGTTCCTCTAAATATATAATCATGTCATCAGCAAACAGGGATAGTTTGAGTTCTTCTTTTCCTATTTGTATCCCTTTAATTTCTTTGGTTTCTCTAATTGCTCTGGCTAGAGTTTCAAGGACAATGTTGAATAGAAGTGGTGAAAGAGGGCATCCCTGCCTTGTTCCAGTTTTTAGCTGGAATGCTTTCAGTTTTTCACCATTTTGAATGATATTGGCCGTGTGCTTAGCATAGATGGCCTTTACAATGGCCATTGTAACATTCCTTAAGAAATGTTCCCACTATCCCAATTTTTTTCTAGTGTTTTGAGCATGAAGGGATGCTGTATTTTATCAAATGCTTTTTCTGCATCTATCGAAATAATTATGTGATTCTTAACTTTAAGTCTGTTGAAATGTTGAATGACATTTATTGATTCTGGATGTTGAACCAACCTTGCATCCCTGGGATAAAACCCACTTGATCGTGGTGCACTATCTTTTTAATATATTTTTGGATGCGATTTGCTACTATTTTGTTGAGAATTTTTGTGTCGATGTTCATTAAGGATATTGGTCTGAAATTTTCTTTCCTCAATGTGTCTCTGTCTGGTTTAGGTATCAGGGTGATGAATGAGTTTGGTAGGGTTCCTTCCTCTTCTATTTCATTGAATACTTTGAGGAGTATTGGAATGAGCTCTTCTTTAAAGGTTTTGTAGAACTCGGCTGAGAACCCATCTGGTCCCGGACTTTTCTTTGTTGTTAGGCTTTTGATGACCTCTTCTATTTCATTGTTTGAAGTTGATTTATTTAAGTTGTGTATATCCTCCTTGTTCAGTTAGGTGATTCATACGTATCTAGAAACTTGTTGATGTCTTTGAGGTTTTCTGTTTTGTTGGAATATAGATTTTCAAAGTAGCTTCTAATTATGTTTTGTATTACACTGGTGTCTGTTGTGATATTTCCTTGTTCATTCCAAATTTTAGTAATTTGAGTTTTCTCCCTCTTTCTCTTTGTTAATGTGGCTAAGGGTTTATCAATTTTGTTTTTTTTTTCAAAGAACCAACCATTTATTTTGTTAATTTTTCTGATTGTTTCTTTTGTTTTAATTTCGTCTCTGATTTTAACTATTTCCTGTCTTCTACTACTTTTGGTGTTGGTCTGCACTTCTTTTTCTAGGGCTTTGAGCTATAGTGTTAAGTCATTTATTTGTTGATTTCTACTTCATTTGTTGAATGCGCACCATGAAATAAATCTTCCTCCAAGTACTGCTTTCATAGTGTCCCAGAGATTTTGATATGATGTGTCTTTGTTCTCGTTTATTTCTAAGAATTTTTTTATTTCCCTCCTGATGTCTTCTGTCATCCATTCATCATATAATAGTGTATTATTTAATCTCCAGATATTGGAGAAGTTTCTGTTTTTATTCTCTCATTTATTTCTTAATTTCAATCCATTATGATCTGATAGAATACAAGGTAGTATATCTTCTTGTATTTGCTAACAGTAGCTTTGTGGCATAAAATATGGTCTATTTTAGAGAAGGATCCATGTGCTGCTGAGAAGAAAGTGTATTCGTTCTTCGTTGGATGGTATATTCTATGTATGTCTGTTAAGTCTAAATTGTTGATTGTGTTATTGAGATCTATGGTTTCTTTATTCAATTTTTGTTTGGAAGATCTATCCAGTGGTGAGAGAAGTGTGTTAAAATTGCCTAGTATTATTGTGTTGTGATCTATTTGATTTCTGGAATTGAGAAGGATTTGTTTGACGTACAAGGATGAGACAATGTTCGGGGCATAGATATTTATGATTGTTATGTCTTGCTGATTTATGCTTCCCTTAAGCAGAATGTAATGTCCTTCTTTATCCCTTCTCACTAGTTTTGGCTTGAAGTCCACATTATCTGAAATGAGGATGGGTACTCCAGCTTTTTTGCTGTGTCCGTGTGCATGGCATGTTTTTTCCCATCCTTTCACCTTTAGTCTATGGGTGTCTCTTTCTATGAGCTGAGTCTCTTGCAGGCAGCATATTGTTGGATTTTTTCTTTTTAATCCAATCTGTCAGTCTATGTCTTTTGATTAATGAGTTCAGGCCATTAACATTCAGGGTTATTATTGTAATATGATTTGTGTTCCCAGTCAATTGACTCATTTTTGTTTTTTGATATGATTTGGTTTCTCCTTTATTTGGCTATTCTTTTTGGCTAGTTCTTCCCGTTGCTGATTTGCATCGTTGTTTTTCATCTCTTCTTCATGGAATATTTTGCTGAGAATGTTCTTTAATGCCAGTTTTCTTTTTGTAAATTCTTTTAGCTTTTATTTATCATGGAAGGATTTTATTTCATCATCAAATCTGAAAGTAAGTTTTGCTGGGTGTAAGATTCTTGGTTGGCATCCATTTTCTTTCAGGGTTTTGTAAATGTTGTTCCAGGCCCTTCTAGCTTTTAGGGTCTGGATGGAAAAATCTTCTGATATTCTTATTGGTTTCCCCCTGAATGTAATTTGATTCTTTTCTCTCACAGCCTTCAAAATTTTGTCTTTATTTTGTATGTTAGGTATTTTCATAATAATGTACCTTGGTGTGGGTCTGTTGTAATTTTTTTGTATTTGGAGTCCTATAAGCCTTTTGTATCTGGTTTTCCATTTCGTTCTTCAGGTTTGGGAAATTTTCTGATATTATTTTATTGAATAGATTGTTCATTCCTTTGGTTTGTTTCTCCAAGCCTTCCTCAATCCCAATAATTCTTAAATTTGGCCTTTTCATGATATCCCATAATTCTTTTAGATTCTGTTCATGATTTCTTACCATCTTCTCTGTTTGGTCAACATTGTTTTCAAGATTAAATATTTTGTTTTCAATGTCTGAGATTCTGTCTTCCAGGTGTTCTATCCTATTGGTTACGTTTTCTATGGAGTTTTCAACTTGGTTTATTGTTTCCTTCATTTTGAGGATTTCTGTTTGTTTATTTTTTTCAGTATCTCTAACTCTTTATTGAAATGATCTCTTGCTTCCCGTATTTGCTCTTTTAACTGTTGATTGGTGCGATCATTCATTGCCTGCATTTGCTCTTTCATCTCCTCCT
Organism: Sciurus carolinensis; assembly: GCF_902686445.1. Lineage (NCBI taxonomy): Eukaryota > Metazoa > Chordata > Mammalia > Rodentia > Sciuridae > Sciurus > Sciurus carolinensis. The sequence continues at coordinate 25,298,291 of NC_062218.1, read as the reverse complement.
TCATGCCTGCATTTGCTCTTTCATCTCCTCGTTTGCTTCCCTGATTGTTTTAATTATGTACATTCTGAACTCCCTTTCTTACATTTCTTCTGCCGTGCTGTCATTGGGTTTTATTGATATAGTATCTAGGTTTGTTTGGGACATTTTCTTCCCTTGTTTTCTCATATTGGTCAGTTGTCAGTCGGAATCTGAGATATGGCAGATTTCCTCTATTGGCTTATAGTGTCCCTGTAGATTTCCAGTATAACACCTCCCAGCCTTCAGTAGCCTGAAGTCTTGGAGGAATTTGATAATGCAGTGCTTCTGAAGAAAGCTGCCCCTAGCCTGCTACTGGTTCCAGCGCTTGGAGCTGGCTCTGTGTGAAAAGGCTCTCATTGGGCGGCCTGCTCCAGGAAGCTGGCTGTGGAAGGAGCCTGCCACCGGAGGGAGCAGGGCTGCTTGGAGAAGTCTCTGACTGCCCTGCCTTGGTCCCAGAAGCTGCCTCCGGGCTGGAGCTTGCCACTGGGTTCGGGACTTGGAGCTGGCTCTGTGCAGAAAGGCTCTCACTGGGTGGCCTGCTCCGAGAAGCTGGCTGTGGAAGGAGCCCACCGCCAAAGGGAGCAGGGCTGCCTGGGGAAGACTCTAGCTGTCCTGTCCTGCTCTGAGAAGCTGCCCCTGTCCAGGTCTGCCACCTGGGCCGAGCTTCACCTGGTAGGAGAGACTCACCCCATGGCTCTATGTTAGTCCGAGTCTCTCAATGCCTCCCCTTCTTGAATCCTGGGTTCTGAAGCGACATGAGATGCAGTCCCCCTCTAGTCTGCCATCTTGGATCCTTACCATGTGTTGAATTTTGACTGTAAGAGGGTAAACAATGTCAGAATAAAGGCAAATTACAAGACAATTTAAGCAAAGTTAGCAATTCATAATAGTAGACTGTATCAGGGAAGTAGCATTGAATTGTCAAAGAATTATTTACATTTTTATATCATTTTTATTTCAATTATACCTCCTTACAACTTAATTTCTTCATTTGGTCACTTGCTAGTAATGTTTCAGAATCTTAATTTCTGACCTTGTTTGTAGTTAAAATTCTCCAACTTTGTCTTTGATTATCAAATTACTTCTAATCAAATTATTTTTGTGAAAAAAATGAATTAGTATCTACTTCTGATTTTAATAACAGCTTGATTTAGAAATAATATACATACCATAAAATACACACAAAGTAAATATTTTTGTTATTTCATAGTGTTGTACAACCATCCCACAATTTCATCTCAGAGTAAAACTTCATGTTTTAGCATGACCCACACCTGCTATTCACCCTACTAAACCCTGCCTGGTCCTAGGTAACTACTATTTTACCCCCCAAATGTAAAAATTTCTCTTTTTGATATATCAAATAAATGGTATGATCAAATGCATGATCTTTTCTTATTGCTTTTTCATTCAGCATGTTTTCTTGGTTCATGCATGCTTTAACATGTATGAGCATTTTATTTATTTTTATTGTCAAATAATATGCTTTGAATAGGTATACAGCATTTTCTTTACCTTTCTCTCTCAATCGAGAGGCATTGAATTGTTTCCACTTTTTGGCATTATGAATAATGCTGTTATAAACATTATTGTGCAAGTTTTCATATATCTGGAAGTGGAATTACTGGATCCTTTGATAAGTCTCTTTACAAAGTTTTAGGGAACTCCAAAACTCTCATCCAAGCTGACTGAATAATGCTGTTATAAACATTATTGTGCAAGTTTTCATATATCTGGAAGTGGAATTACTGGATCCTTTGATAAGTCTCTTTACAAAGTTTTAGGGAACTCCAAAACTCTCATCCAAGCTGACTGCTCCTTTTTAAATTTCCATCAGCAGTGAAGAATGGGCCTAATTTATTCTCATCTTTTCGAACGCTTGTTAAACTCTGTGTTTTTGATACTAAGGAGTGTGCACAGTATCCGATTATGATTTTGATGTACTATTCCTAATGACTAATGATTAAAAGCATTTTTCCTTGTGGTCACTGTTTATTTGGAAGTGTTCTTTGAGAAGTGCCTGTTCCATTCCTTGCTTATTTTTCATTGTTTCCTTTTTGTTATACGTTTTAGGAGTCCATTACACAGCCTGGACTCATGAGCTTTATTGGATGTGCACTTTTAAAATATTCTACCACATTCTGAGGCATTTTCACTTTATTGAAGCATCCTTTGTAGCACAAAAGTTTTCAAATTTGATTAAGTCCAGTTATTTAGGGTCTATATGATATAACTGTGTACTTTACCATCACGAAACATATGCCTAGGTTTATTTAATTTTTTCCAAGAGTCTTATATTTTTAACTCTCATATTTATGGTCTGGATCTATTTTGAGTTAATTTGTGTATGTGGCATAAGGCATGAGTTCAATTTTATTCATTTGTATGTAGGTATCCAATAACACTTCTTGATTCTATAAGTTTTCATCTATCCTAACAATTAATTATTTTGAAATGTTCAATTAATTATATCCTACCTGTTTAGAATAACTTGGCTTTTGTTAACACTTGTGAACATGGAGACAGTGTTTGTCCATTCTTCTCCAAATGATCTGTGATAATTATTTTTCTCAGGCACTTAGCTAGAGATGACCTCAAACTTTAGGACATTGCTTTTACTTAATTACCATTCCCTAATACGAAACTCTAAAAATCCAAACATGTATTGGAAAACTGAAATAGTTCATATACTATGAGATTGTTGACAAGACTAAAAGCACAGAAAAATATCAACAGAAGTATTAAGTAACGTGAAAATCAGCTTGACCTTACCATTTATTCTTCCGCTTCTTGACTGCTTTTTTTGCTGACCAGGATTTTATGTTGCCTACCTGTTGTTCTTTAATACATGATGAAATGCTAATTAGTTAAGTCTAGAAAGATACCATAGTATCATTTCAAAAAGGGGACAGAGAGGTAAATATAACATATAATTTTAAAAATATTTTTATATTCATATGTTCCTTATCAAACATAATTTAAGTCAAATTATATTTACCAAATTTAAAATATTTAAATTTGTATAATATTCAAATATTATACAATATTTGGAAATCTTATAAAGTCCTTCAAGGAGTAGATTAAATAATAAATCTCTTCATTTCATTTTTGTGTTTTTATTAGTGTATTAATGTCATTCATAGCAGTGGGATTCACTTTGACATAGTCACAAATGCCTACAATATAATTTGTTCCTTTTCAATCCTCAGCAGATCCCCTTACACTTCGCACGTCCTCCCCCTGATCTCCTTGCTCTGTTCTATTGGTCTTTCTTTAATTTGTTTATTAATTTTAACTGGTGCAGTATTTTTATACATTGAAGTAGAATTCATTTTGATATATTCATACATGCACAGAACAAAGTTAGGTCAATTTTGTTCTGAAGTTCTTTCCTTTCCTAACCCTCTTCCCTTCCCCTTGATCACATTCCTCTTCTATGCTGTTCTCCCTTTTATTTGCTAAGGTCCCCTTTTTCATTCTTTTTTGTTTTTAAACTTCCAAATATGAAAGAAAACATCCAACCCTTGACTTTCTGAGTCTGGCGTATTTCACTTGGCATGATGTTCTGTTCCATACATTTACCAGCAAATGACATAATGTCATTCTTCTTTATGGCTGAGTAAAACTCGATTGTATATGGACTCTACATTTTCTTTATTCATTCATCCATTGGCAGACATAATGACTGGTTTCATAACTTGTTTTCTGTGAATTTTGCTGCTGTATACATTGCTATGTATTTATCAGCATTCTAATTGATATTCTTTTGGATAACTATCAATAAGTGGAATAGCTGAGTAATATGTTGGTTTCAGTTCTAGCTTTTTCAGGAATCGCCATACTACTTTTCAAAATATTTTACTAATTTGCAGTCCCACCACAAATGAATGAGTGTATCTTTCCCCCCACATCTTTGCCAACAATTATTTTTATTTTTATTCTTGGTGACATTTTTCACAGACATAGAAAATAAGTTTTAAAATGAATATAGAAGAATAAAAATCTCAGAATAAAAGCAATCCTGAATATTCACAGCGATGCTGGAGGGATCATAACACCTGATGTGAAATTATATTATTGAGCTATAGTAACAAAAACAGCATGTTACTGGCATCAACATAGAAATGTAGATCAGTGGATTACAATAGAAGACACAGAGAAAAATCCACATAAATATAGTGATCTAATCATCAATGAAGGCACCAAAAATTTATGTTGGTAGGAAAACTGGATATCCATAAGTAAAACAATAAGACTAGATCCATATCCCTCACCCTGAACAAAAATAAATTTGTTGTGAGGCAAAGAGCTAAGAACTAAATTAGAAAAACTTCAACTGCTAAATGAATACACAAGGTCAGCTTTCCAACATATTGGAGCATGCATTGACTGCTTTAATAAGAATCATAAAGCTCAAGAAATAAAACCAAGAATCAGTAAGTAAGATGGCCTCAAGTTAAAACAACAACAACAAAAATAAATAAATAAATAAATAAATAAAAACTTCTGCACAGCAAAGGACACAATTATGAGCATGAATACAGAGCCTAGAGAAAGGGAGAAAATGTTTGTCAGCTACTTTTCCAACAGAGGATTAATACCAGAGTAAATAACTCAAAAAACAGCACCACACAGGTATGCCAGCGCATGCGCGTGCACACACACATGCACACACACACACACACACACACACACACACACACACAGATGATCCAATGAATGAATGGACAAATAAATGATCCAAACAGATAGTTCACAAAGGACGGAATACAAATGACCAACAAATATGAAAAAACTATTCAATATCCTTAGCATTCAGGGAAATGCGAATCAATATTACACTAAGATTTCAACTCAATCCAGTTATAAAGGAAATCATTGAGAATAAAATAATAATAATTTTTCTATGTAAAGAAAATAAGTTACTCCTACTGTATTTGAATAACACATCCTAAAATAGAAACCTTTTTTTTCTCATTCACTGAAGTAATATGTATTGTTTTAAATATTTTAAATATTAATAGTGTCTATTCTGTCCCATAATAAGTTATTGTTTTATTAAATTAATGAATAACAAAATAATATCTCTCAATTCTGTCATCTGGTGAGAAAAACTAGCTAGTAATTTAATTTATGCATTTTAGATATTGCAAGTCAAAATTTAGTGTGAAGTGTTTGGAATCATGAAGATTAAAGTAAAAACCAATATTCTTCTAACAATCAGTCAATTTTGTAAAATCATATGAATAGATTAGTCCCTTTGATGAGCCTGGGATATATTATGCTAACTCAAATAAACCAAAAAATGAAAGACAAATATGGGTTGATCTTAGTTATATGTGAAATCTAAAATCAAACATCAAAGCACACAGGGCTAACGTTAAAAGGGATTAAGATCATGATTTGGAATGCTATTCAAGGGGAAAAGAAGATCTTGGCCAAAGGGTACAAATTTTGTTTAAGAGATAAATGAGTTCTTTAACCTAATATATAGCATAGGGACTATAGATGATGATAATATACAGTACACTCCAAATTTTCTAAGAATAGATGTTTCAAGGCACAAAATAAAAAGTGGTAACTTGGTAAAATGATGGATATGTTAGCTTAATTGTGATATCCATTTCATGGTACATAGTATATCAAAATATTATATCACACATGTTCAATATATGCGATGTCTGTTTTTCCTAAAAAGCGGCCTAGGAGGTATCCTGAAAACTGTACTTTTGATAACTTCCTCAGATGATTCTGATTTAGATAGTTAAAGGAGTCTTTGTCAAATACTGAATCAATGTAGAAATAAACACTACAGTTGAAAATCGAAATCTTTCTTTGAATTGTGGTGTCCAGAAATTATTATGGCCAAAGAAGAATGAAAACTTTAGAATGTTCCATTTGGAAGAAAAGCCACCAAACAAAAAATTGAATATCATTTGAAGAATTTCTTGGAGTTACTGACCTGTGTCTGGAAAGAATTATCATATGTAATGTCGGTAACAATTTATCTAAGGATGTAATATCTTAAGAAGTGATTGTATTATATTTTCTGGAAAATTGTTCTATTGTTTTATTATATTTTAAGTTCCTTCTGTAACTTATAGCTTGATACATTTTAAATAACATGTTGGAAATTAAATTAATTTTCTAAGATCCAGGTCTACATTTTAAGGTAAGAGTCTTAAATATATCTTATGTGAAGTAGTACTTGGTTATTTTAATTCATTTACATGAGCGTTAGTTCTATAAATTTGTGTGAGTATGTACACATGCATACACAAACAACATAGAGTGATTTCAACATGGTTTCTTAACATAAAATTTCCATTGAAAACTTTATTAGATGTTTATTCTATTAAAATTACTAAGTATATTAATTTTCCACATACAGAAAGTAAACAATTCTATATATGCTTTCTCATTTTAATTTTTCATCTGTTTTATTTCCCTATTTTAATGAGGGGAGACTCTCACTGTATACCTCCTATGTAGAAAGAAATGTCATATTGCTTTCTTATATCTTTACATAACTTATTTGCATTATGTTGTTTCAGTAATATATGATTATTAAGAAAATCTTACATTAGTGATAACATCTTTTACAAAGAGCTAATAAAAAAGCAAACAAATATATTCAATTGAGTATATAAACTAGGATTATTTTTCAAATGCTAAGAGTGTCTCTTCACTTGAGATAAGCCCTATGCCACACAATTTAGAATACTGATGATTTGATGCTCCTTATGAATCATCTGAGAGCTGTAAGTGTTCCCAATTAATCTAGTGCTCAGTCAGTAATGAATTAAATAAGACTTCTAAAAAATTCCTTGTGTTTTTAAATAGGATTCTTAATATAGGGGTACTTTATTATTTGAAAATATTTTTGCACTAGCTTCCTTTGCTTAGGAAACAAAAATCTAGTATTTCATTAAAAACAGAAACTATCAAATGTCCAACACTTATGTGTGAATTACCAAATATGTTGTTTTATCATTTAATATAAAATATAACCCTATTTTATTTTAATCACCCAATAGTAATAATTTCACTTTAATAGTGTGTCAGGATCTTAAGCCCCCCTGCTCTTCTCGACCAGCGACAAGGGAAGGGGACACTCCCCAACAAGGTCTGACCCCGATAGGTAGGGCCGACTAACCGCCTGCTCCCAGTCCTCCAGGGAGACCAGTCACAGCAGGAACTTGTTTATTGAGGAAATCACACAGCTTTTATGTAGGCTAGGCGGGAACCAATCAGCTTAAAGGTCAGCAAAGGGGGTTTTTCACGCAGGTGAGAGTCCCATATATGGCAAGCACGAGCTGATCACGTTGGGGGGAACTGTTGTTAACCAATCCCTGACATTGGTCCAATTTATTGTCATTAACCTTTGAAACCGCCTTTGGGGCCTTGATCTTGCTCCCTTGCCAGGGAGTAAGGAGTCAGCCTAAGTTAGTTAACGTGTCATTAGTCCCAACAGTAGTGTACACAAATTCTAGATGAATCTTTTGAAACAAAGTTTACTTTGTTATATTTTTATCGTTTCCTCTTTTTTATATGTGTGTATTTCAAGACTTTCTTATAAAAATGAGTAATTATCTGAATTTTTGAAAGTCAGCTATTTTTATGGGTTCACACCATCTACTCTCATGAATATAGCATCTGAATTATCAGAAATTCTATAAAATCTCCATTAATTCATTTATTCTATAAATAACTTCCTGATCTATTTCAAAAACTAAAATATTACTTGAAAACTTATTGTTCTGTGTTTTGGTGATAGAAGCCTTTAAACTGAGTTTATAGAGACCTTCTGTTCTTTCATCCAAATGAAATTTTGTTATGGAATATACAAATGCATGCACACACGCACATATCCAGAACACAGAGGCACATGCAAATTTTGAGTTAAAGTTTTATGAGAATAACTTTATTTTTTTTTGCTTTTAAAATTAAAAAAAATTAAATCACATTTATTTTTAAACTAAGACGTAGAAATCTGGAAATCATGCCGATCAGTGGAGTACCATGTGATATTTCAGCACGTGTACATTATGGAATCAGGTTGTAACTATTTCCTCCAACATTGATCACTACTTTATGGTGAGAACATTCAAAATCCTTTCTTCTAGCATTTTGAAATACATGCTACATAGCCACTCTCTCTACTCACCCTACACTACCAGAGAGCAACAGAACTTCTTGCTCTTACGTGAGTAACTTAGTACGCATTCACACACCAGGTGCCATTTCTCCCACACCCTTATGGTGCCCAGCCTCTGGGAATTACCACTCGACCTTCCACTTACCTGAGAGCAACTTTTGCAGATTTCACCCGTTGGTGACATCACGAGGTGCTTATCTCTCTGTGCCTGGCATAATCACATAACCATGGCCAGTTCCATTCATGTTGTCACAAATGACAGAACTTCATTCCTTTTTGAGGTTTAATATTATACATCATATACTGTACCATAGTTCTTTCTCCTTGGGGCATGATATTTATATACCTTTAGGATATACAGTTGGTAATTTGATACCTGTACGCAATTTGTAATAATCATATCAGAGTCATAAGCATTCTATCCTTCAAACAGTAGTTTTATTTATAAATAAATAGAGATTTCATAGTCTTCTAGCCATTTTTTTTCCATGTATGGACAGATTTTTAATATAGTAAATGAACATTCAAACCACAACTTCTTCAAAAAATGTCAACTTTCTCTTGATAACTTACAAAACCAGAATAGTTAGTTCTCCTTGAGATGGTTTAATAAGATTTTTACATTTCCTTTAGGAATTATTCAAACTAGCCTAGCAGCAGTCATCTGTGATAGAGGAGCCCTGAGTTGGAGTGGAGACCTAAGCCATGATCCTTCATGGTGTGTGTGTGTGTGTGTGTGTGTGTGTGTGCGCGCACCCAGGCACGCCTTATTTTAAAAATAGACTTGAAGTACCTTGCAATAATAATCTCAGATGCCATAAAACTAAAATCATTAGACTCAGACAATGGGGAAAAATGAGCATTTATGTTAACAAAGATTAGGGTGCTATTTTTTTGTTATTTGTTTTCCCTGTTTTTTGAAAGATCAGGAAACCCCAGCAACAACCTAACAAAATGAAGGAGGGAGGATCTTTCTTTTCTTTTCTCTTGTTTTCTTTCTCTTTTCTTTTCTTTTCCTCTTCTCTTCTCTACTCTTCTCTTCCCTTCTTTTTTTCTTTTTTCACTTGAGTAATAAAATCTTAAAAGACAATGATGAAGAAGCACAAATTTAATCTTAAATGACAATTCTGATAATTTTTTCCCATAGGGAACTACCCTGGAATCCTTTTTCCTAAGATAATGGCTACACTTTCCCACACTGGTTAGATAGTTTGAAAACCCAAAGTCAAGCTGCACCTACTAGCACTGAACTTAGTGGAAAACATTTTTTATTTGAACTTAGCTGTTTGTTAAATTTTGTTCCAGATTTAACAATAAGTTGGAAAATAAAGTTAGATGCTTAATGGTTTATGCTTTTTCATCAAAAAACAGTATTACCCAAAACCTGTGTTATCCCAGCTTCTTTCAGTCATGTGTATTAATAAGCAAATGCTCTATGAATCCTGATCCTCCTTTTGTAAGTCACAGCTTGCCTGGTGGCAAGAAAAGTATCTACTGAAAGCTCTGAAGAAAACACAATCTTGCAAAATTTGGCCTGTAAGTGATTCAAAAAATATTAAAATACCATGAATCATGTCACACTTACATTCTTAAGAAAACTCCTTAACTGTTTTACATTTTGAAATGCATTATAGATTATTTTAATTCATAGTCACTTTTCTGTGTTAAAGAAACTTGTCTCTTTTGTTTCTTGCACTTCCAGGCCAACTTATTGTGTTCCCAATATGAGGTTTTGCCAATATGGTCAATTAAACTGTTTGCCAAAATAAAACTTTTCTTTTCATTAATTATGTCAGGTAATTTGTCACAGTAATGAAAGACTGAATAACACAGAGATCAGTTATATTTATTTATTTTCTTTGAAGAAAAACCTCAATGAAATGAAAACTATATAATTAAAATTCTAAAGGTAATTTGTCGGGGTTTCCAGGACCCCCAGCCTCGAGCACAGTCAAGATGGCGCCTGATGCTGAGCCAAAAGCGGCCAGCTATACAGTAAACAACCAGCGAATTCCAATGATTGGCTAGTTAACGATGTGATTAGAGCATGCCCCCCTCGTGTACCTATTCTATACCTGCAGCTGTCCGCGCGTTTACCTCGTGTACTCTCCCCTGATTGGTTGAAGTGTATATAAGCTTGATGGGTGGGGGAGTAGCGGAAGAAACTGAGAGTAGGAGAAGAAGCTGGGAGTAGGAGCAGAAGCTGAGAGCAGGAGCTGAGGGCAGAAGCTGAGAGAAGAAGCTGAGAGAAGAAGCTGAGAGCAGAAGCTGAGAAAAGAAGCTGAGAGAGAAAGAGGCTGAGAGTAGGGGTAGAAGCGGAGAAGCGGAACAACCGGCGCAGGCGAGAGTTAAGCGGAGGGAAAGAGAGCAAGAGAAAGAAAAGAGAGAAGAAACTGAGAGTAGGAGTAGAAGCTGGGAGTAGAGGCGTGCAAGCGGGCGTGAGCTGAGCGGGAGAAACGAAGCGGCCGGAGCAGGCGAGAGCCGAGCGGGAGAAGAGTGAAGTGCGGGAGAGGGAAAGAGAGCGAGAGAAAGGGATAGATAAGAAGGAAAGAAAGGAAGACTGTACGCAATAAACTTCCAAAGCTTCAGACGTTTGTCGTGTCTCTCTCTGCGGCCAGAGGGAACGCGATAGTAATTTGCTGATTCCTTTGAATATTTTGAGGTACTTTGTGCAGTTTACATGGAAAATTTAATGTGATAAAATATTTGGAGAAGTCACATCACTTCTTTCTACCCCTCTACTCAAACCTTTTTGTGGCTTGGCAAGTCAGTCAAGTAAGAGACGTTATCTCTTCTCATTCTTGGTGAATTTGAACAGAACTTGTGTCCGTAATTGTTTGATAGAGGAGGCAGAAGTGATACTATAAAAGTTCTCGGCCTGTATTTTAAAAGATCTTTGTCCTTTTGGAGACTCATCTCGACATTGCCATTAAAAGAAAATGTCTAGAGCTGGGAGTAGTGGTGCACACCTGTAATCCCAGTGATTCAGGAGACTGAGGCAGGGGATTGAAAGTTTGAAGCCAGGCTTAGCAATTCAGCAAGACCCTGTCTCTAAATAAAATATAAAAAGGGTTGGGGATGTGGCTCAGTTGCTAAACATCTCTGGGTTCAATTCCCAGTACCAAACAAACAAAAAATGAATAAAAAAGAAAGAAATTCAGTCCAGCTCACAGATATCCATGGCATCCCAACTGATAACATGAAATGTGAGTGAAACCATCTTACACGCTCCAGTCTAATCAAATTACCAGTTGAATGCAACCTTTCAAACTAATCAAGCAAAAGGAGAAGAAGCCAAACAAAATTTTGAGGAAAGAATACATTCTTAAAATTTAACATATTGTAATTTGGGGAAACTTGTTAGTAGGTGATAACTGATAACATAGAAACCCAAAGTTATAGACAGGATTTCATCTTTTCCCTAACTAAGATAGAAATATGAGTGTACAATTACAAATATACTAAAATTTAAAGCATATAGAAATTAGGAGAAAATCCAATACAAAACTATGTATTTTTTAAAATTGTAGAATGCATTATATTAATGAAATTACAAATAAAACTACATTTTGGATATGTAAGTACAGCTTGCTAATGAACATTGAAAGATTCTGGAGCATTATTTTTGCTGCTTCTTCTCAATGTTCAAAAATTATAATAAAAAATAAATAATTAAAAAAAGAAATATGGATAAGGTGATAACTCTTAATTTTTCAGTTAAAGCATGATGTCAGTGTTGCAAACATGCAAACATTATGTCGGGTGATAGACCAAGCATAAATCATAGAAAAGATATTTAATATATGATATGAGAAAAACAAATTAATAAGCCTAGAGGAAAAATGATACTCAAATTAAAATTAATTAAATTAGTGTGTTCTTATAAATCTATTTTTGCTTAAATTGTTGTAATTGCATTCTTTTACAGTTAACTGTTACATATTTATTTTGACTTTTGTTTCACTATGATGATCTTAAAGCCATTCTTCAAAATCAAGCACTGATACATTTGATTTTATGTCTCACTCTGCAGAAAATCTATGCATATTTTAATTAAAGTCAAAGCAAATCTAAGAGAATTGAAAATGCACTGAATTGAATGTAATACAAAGATAAAAAAATGCACCTCATTATGACCCCACACATATTACTAATGCCTTGTTGAAAATACACAGATAAGTATTTTTCTGCATTTGTTACATGTGATACTCTATATTCAAGTCACATCAAGTGCTTTTTAAATGATTTGTCTTATTCATAGCTTCCATTTTTATTATATATCATCTTTATATCTGCATAGTTATGTCAATGTTTATGTGGGACACAGGAATGGTGGCATATGCCTGCAATCCCAGCTACTTGGGAGGCTAAGGCAGGAGGATCAGTAATTTGAAGTCAGCCTGGACCATTTAGAAACACCTTGTCTCAAAATAATATTGAAAACACAGTTTTCGAGTCTTTGCATGTGCAAGTCCTGAGTTTAATTCCCAGTGCTGGAAAAAAATAAAATATAAATATATTTATGTGTATATGTATATATGATCCACAAATTTTAATAAAGACTAATTTACACTGAAGGGATAAAATGTAGCCATGGATCATTGTATATGCTTGAACACTTCACAAAAGACCATACAATAGAAGGTGAGGAATATGATTTTGTGAATCTTCATGATTATAGGTGTGAGTATACAGGACGTTCTATATCTCCTAAACAGAAAAGGTGGATGATCTCTAAGAGAAATCTTGGAAGCATCTGTCACTTTGAAAAATGTCCCTTGTTTCTTTACCCTGCCTATGCATCTATCTCTTACATAAGACTCAAGACATATCCATCTCCCATAGCACAGGCAATTGGCAGATTTATAATTGAATATATGACTATTATAAGTTCTCCCAGTTTCTGGAGGCTTACTTGGAAATTTGAAACAAAAATATAAGGTATTTTTTGTGTTATTAATTATAATTGAAGCAATAAGGTTAAATAATTATGATGTGATGTGCATATATTAATCCACCCATTTTATTTTAAGGATATTATACTGTATCATCTATACATAGTAGATCTTCCCATGCCAGAACTTTTTAACCCTGAGTCTAGCAATTACATTAGTCTTCCTTTTCAAGAGAGATCATCTAAACAGACACTATTCTCACTCAGAATTGAAAAATACAAAAAATATTAACTACCTGAGATCTATATAACATAGTCATTCTCACTAATGTGATTTGTATCTTCTAATTCTGTACAGAGCTTTATCTAATATGTTTCTCTGTAAGAGATCATTCCCACATACTATCCATAGCAAAAATTCCAACCTTTTAAATGCACAATAAGGTTGAAAAATCATTGATGGGGAATCTTTGACATTTTAAAATTCAGCTTCTGTAACTTTCCTTTTGCTATGAGTTGTTAGCCATCTTCATTATCTCAGAAATAGGCACTCACTGTGTGGGTGTATAAGTGTGAGTGTATGACACAGTGCTACGAATCTAATAATTTTTAATTTAGACTTCCACATGTTCCCACTGTAAGACTTAAGGAAACAGAAACTGAAAGCCCTGGAATTGAGAATTGCTCATTAATATTTTCCAATGAAAATGGATAATTTGTATCTCCCTAGGCTAGAATAGAGCCTTGAAATTCACAGCAGTGTCACATAAATTGCCATTCACTTACTTTTGTTATACAGTCAAACGGTGGACAGAGAAGTCTTTAAGTGATGGGAGGAGAACAGGGTTCATTCTTTGTAGAGAATTCTCAAGTGGCTAGGGTAACTCACAAAACTATCAATGCAAAATAAGCATAACTTGCTGGCACCAAAATGTCAGAATACAAGATTTTAGAAATGAACACTCATATGGAAAAAACTGTACAAGAATGAAAACATGTCATGGAATGGGTTGAGCCTTTAAGCTGGTGACAGAGCAGCTAACTGAAAGAGGAGCATTCCCTTCTTTGCTAATGATAAGAAATGTCCTTGTTCTCCTCAAAATCTGCACTTACGCACTCCAATACTCATACTAAAAGCACAACTACAAAGTCAGGAATGTTCTCTTTAAGCCATTGGATCCAGGTTAATGGAAGACTGCTAACCAAAAAGTCTTAAATTTCTCTTGAAATTGACTAAACCTTACACAGGCTTCCTGACAGGCTGCTGACCTCCCTCCCACATAGCCTCAGCAGAATCTGCATGATCCTCCTATCCCTTTTCCTTGAGAAATCACTTAAGAATACTTGTAATTGCAAAAAAACAAAAATTCTTTTTCCTGATCCTTTGAGATGTGAATCTTTTTAGAAGCCTCTTGTCACTTTTGCAACTTAGGGCTATGGTTTTTTGAGAATTCGAGAGCCGCCCTTTTGAAAAGTAATCATCAGGGAAGATTAAATCCCTATCCCATAGTTTCTGTGGGAGTTTCTTGACATTTGTAGGAGTCTGACTTCAACTTTGATTAATACCCTTTGGCCATGAATATAGGAGAAAGCTTACTTTCCCCTTGCATAAGGTCAATTAGTAAACGTGAAGGTCCTATACTATCTCTATTCTGGGACTTAAATTATCTACCACTCTGTTTCAACCAAGATGAATTCACACTGGGTTCCAGTCTCCTACCCTTTCTGTAATAACCTTGAACACAGTTAGCTTTAATTGTTTAATTTTGTTTGGGTCATTTTTTTGTGTTGACAGTGTAAAACACTCCAGTGTAGACTATGTCCTTTTATACCAAAGAAGTCTATATTGACCTGTAAGAAGAAAGCGAGATATGAAAACATCATGTCATACACCCTCAGTTGGTACGATTTTACTTAATAAACAGAATCTCAGCAGCAACCAGAAGAGTAGAAAGAAATAATTTGAATTCACATGCATTTCTTTTCTATTTTATTATTTTATTTTTTATGTGTTTTTTTAAGTTATACATGACAGTAGAATGTATTTTGGTAAATTATATATAGAGTATAATTTATGTAGGATTTATTTAGTATTTAGGATTCCCACTCTGGTGGTTGTATATAATGTAGTGTAACCCTGGTCATGTATTCAAATACAAGACTAGGAAAACTATGTTTGATTAATTCTACCATCTGTTTCCCTTTGTCTAATCCAGTGGATTTCTATTCTTTCCCTCCCCACCTTCCCTTGTTTTGGGTTAGCATCCACATATAGGATAGAACATTTGACCTTGGTCTTTTGGGATTGGCTTATTTCACTTAGCATGATATTCTTCAGTTCCATCCATTTACTGGCAAGTACCATTATTTCATTCCCCTACTCTCCCCTATTGAATTTTCTTGGCACCCTTGTCAAACAACAGTTGACCATAAATGCACATGTTCATTTCTGGACTTTGAATTCTATTTCATTGATCTATATGTCTATTTCCATGCAGAAACCATCGGGTCTTTATTATTGTAGTTTTGTAATAAGTTATTAAATCAGAAAGTTTGAATCATCCAACGGTATGACCTAGCTTGAGATATTTTACTAAATTATCTGTATCCCATTCTATTAATCAAAAATAAATCAAACCAGAATCAACTGAAATGGATTACATAAAGGAATAAGTATTAAAATACATGATTCAATAAAGCACTTATTTGAAGCCAAATCCTTATAAGAGGAGAACAGGTCCAGAAACAGTTTCCCTGAGACTACAGATTTCTCAGCATGGAAAACATTCTTTTTTGAGTAATCTGCCCATAGACAAAACATTGTTGTAAATTGCTAAATTGAGACTATAAATAATAGAGCATATTTTGGTCTATTTAGATATTTAGGTATATTTTTTCAAAGTTCAAAAGTAGTGTTGTTGCTATCCCTTGTTCCTTTGTTTTGCTTTAAACAGAATCAAAATAAAGAGGGACATAAGCATCCTTAGTTGCCTACTACAAGGTACATTACAAGTTTTCTTTCATAGCATGGGAGTTAAAAGTGTAGTTTTCTTTAAAAATTAATTAATTAATCTTTATTCCATGCCAGCTGAAAAATTACCAAATTTCTATTTTTCAATGTAATTCTGAATATATGATGATTGGTGTGAAGTTTCTTCCACATGACAATTTCAGAAAAAATTCACCCATGATGTATGTTAACTATAGACTAAAAATAAAATAAAACAAAAAACAAAACCCCAATATTATCATATCTATTTTTAAAAAGAGCTATATCCCTTAATTGAATAACATTAAAAATATTAATGTTAGCAAATTCAAAAAATAGGAAAGTACAAGGGGTAAATGCCTATTAATTCTTATTTTAATATTAGTTGTGGATTTAGATATGTCTTGTTATTCAAATAATATTTAGGAAAACAGTTATTGATACGTTGAAGTAATATGCATATTTTTCAATTTCTTTAAAGTATTAAATTAATGACATTTTTTTGATATACACAGATCTTTAAAGTTTTGGTCAAGAACTCTAATGTACAAAAATATTATCAACATAATACTATCTATGTAAATTGCAAATTTTACTATAAATATTTTAGACAAATATGTAAAAGAAGATTAAAAACATCATCAACTTGCAGTTAATGTGACTAATAGTTTAATATGAGAAAACCAAATTTTTGTTTTAGAAGACAGATAGTGAGTTATCCTTTAAATAAGAGGCAAAGAAAACTAGGCAAAATTATAAATAGGTTATTGATATTCAAACTACAAAAATAGAAAATGATAAGCATACTCTTTATATGCAATGATCAACAAGTAAGCCTAATGAGAAGCACTGGGTGAGATTTCCACACGGACAATGTGGAAAAAAGGTAGAAAATAGAATGTCAAGACAAGAGGAAAAAACCAGGTTGAGTGCCATGAACAGGGAATGTGCTAACTGACAACTGATGCAGTATTTGATAAAATGGTAACGTTCAGAGGGCATTCGGCAATTTAAAAACAAACAGATCTCATGTAAAAATGGACAAATGATCTGAATTACACCTTTCTCAAAAAAAAAAAGTATACCAATTATCAACAAGCATATGAAAAAATTCTCAACATCACTAATCATTAGGGAAATATAAATCAAAACACGATGGGATACCATTTTACCACACCCAGAATGACTGCCATCAAGATGGTCGAAGGTAACAAGAGATAGTGAGAACGTGGTTCAGGAGCTTTTATAAACTGTTGGCAGGATATACAAACAGTGCAACCATTACAGAAAATCGTATTGAAGTTCTTCTAAAAACAATAACAATAAAAAAATACATCAACTATATGACCCAGCTATCCTACTTTGGGGTATATACCCAAAGGAAATAAAATTAATAAATCAAAGAGATACCCACAGTCCTCTGTTTATTACAGCAATATTCATTCAACAGATATTTCCTTAAGTAGAGGAAAATATAAATAAAACGCTGTGCATATACATAATAAAATGCTATTTAACCAGAAAATAAATGAAATGTTATGATTCGTCACCAAGTGAATGGAACTGGAAGACATTATTTTAAGTGAGATAAGACAGACACAGGAAGACAAATATACCATATCTCCACTCATGGAAGTTCCTCAAAAGTTTCTCTCAAGGAAGAATAAATTAGAATAGGGATTGCTAGAAAACAGGAAAAGGTAGGGGACAGAAGGAATGGAGGGATTTTGAATAATGGGCACCAAAATATAGTTAGATGAAAGGAATAAGTTCTAGAGTTCTATGGCATGGTAGGATGACAACAGTTTAAAATAAATCAGCATGTGTTTTATGAAGAGATAGAAGAGTTTGAAGTCTCCAAACACAAGGAACTTATAAGGAGATGCAAATGGTAATTGCTCTGATTAGACTATTACACATTGTATATACATGTATTGAATTATTGTATCCTATAAATGTGTACTCAGTATAAGCCAATTAAAAAGAAAAAGAAAAATTAATAAAAAGGCCATTCAAAACAGAATGAGATGAGAGATTTTTGGAGATGTTATGTATAAATAATTCCGTACAGATTTACAGGGAACAAACAAATGTGGTACTCACAGGGGAAAAAAAAAAAAAAGAAGAGAGACAGAGAAAGATTGAAATCATTTCTGTATTTGCTTTTTTTTAGAAAGTAAGATTGAATGTGAAGTTTGCGTGTGATAACACAAGGTAATAAATCTCTGTGAAATATAAACAAAATTTTTAAAATCCCAAATTTAAAATTACATCTGAGAATGTCAAAAAATTATAGAAAGCTGACCACAGATGTCTGTTTGTGAAGCAACTTTAACAACATGATAAATATTTACTTAAATAAATAATTGAATTGAAAATTCTTCAGATATAATCACATAAATTGTTTTCAATGAAATCATAAAAAGTAATTTTTGGTTTTCAGGAAATACAGAGTCAAATGATATCCTCATAATATTTATTTATTGAAATGTAATTTATCTATTTTAAAAAAACTTAAGATTGTCATATTGACACAGCCTTATACTTTAAAGCTTGGTTTTGTAGATAGTTTCTGTTCTTGTTTGTTTATTCAAATATATTACATATAATATAAAAATATAGTCATATTTATTATTTTATATCATTAAAGACTTTTCTTTTTAAGAAAATTAGTTTTCTTTCCTATCCTCACAGGCACTGGGTTTACTGCTTTATGGTTTTTTCAATTACAAAAATAAATACAAGGTTAATCCACAGAGTGGAGAAAGGGAGTTGGGGGAAGAGGTGGGGAGGGAATATGGCTGTGAAATGGAAGGAATCATGTTCTGTGCCCATATAAACCTCACCATTCCATCTATAATGCACTAATTAAAACACGCAATAAGAATAGTCAAAGTGCTATTCAACTAGGCAGACTTTGAGCATAACCAGCCTCCTCTTCAATTGCTTACATGGTGTCTTACTTTTTCTTCACATGTTTTAGTGTGTGTTACACACATTGTTTATTTTTAAATCAAAATGAATGCAAATGAAGATATCTTCCATATGCTATAATCCTGGTACTTTTGCATTGTGTTTTCTTCTTTTATTCTCAACTATTTTGATTCCAAAAAAGTTCTATATATTTGCAATAGAAATTATCCAAATTTATTGTCACACCTATATTGAAAGGAATGCTAGAGAAACTGTGAAAGAAATAACTTACACATGACAAGATTTTCTGAAGTGCCAAGTGGCTCCTCACTTTTGGGTTGTAAATGTACTATTCAATTTTATGCTATTTCCTTTCTCAAAGAAGAAAGAGCATGGTTTTGCAAAAGTAAAATGCTTTACTCTCAACCCACCAACAACGTTCAGAAGCAATTTCATACAATCAGGGTATAACAAGATTTTTCTTTCTTTCTTCATCCTTAGGGGGTGAGAATGAGGGTTTGCTGACATTTTCTACTCACTAACACATGGAAATCATCTGCAGCAAACAGTGTGATTTACACCAAGTCATTCACCAGGAATGTGTTGGGTACTTTTATGTGTTATATAAATGGAGGAAAGGTAAGCTTTATAAAAATATTCAAATTTAATATTTAGCCTTTAGGATGTGAAGAAGTCGTGGCCTGTATTCACAGAGAGATGCCAATGCAATGAACTAATTAATATAGTCATTAGTATTCATAGTTAAGCTACACTACATATCCAATTAAATTGTTTTTACAAACTTTCGCAGTGATGATAGTGAAAGTTCATTACTGCTTACAAAGGTAGTGTGATGGGCAAGGTCAGAGAAGGTATGTCATTCAAGACAACCAGAAAACAACTGCATGATACTCATGAATTTGCCAAATATTCTCTGATATGTGGATGCTAACCCACAATGAGAAAGGGCGGGGAAGGGAAGAATAGAAGTTCACTGGATTAGACAAAGGGGAACAAAGTGAAGGGAGGGGAATGGGAATAGGAAAGGCAGTAGAATGAGCCAAACATAACTTTCCTATGCTCATATATTAGTACATGACCAGTGAAATTCCTCATCATGTACAACCACAAGAATGGATCCTAATTAGAATAAGTTTTACTCCATGTATGTATGATATGTCACAATACTCTCTGCTGTCAAGTATATCTAAAAGTAACAAATAAAAAAATAAAACAATTGCAACCTTTCTATTCCTCTCTACTTTCTTATTCAGAGTATACTCCTGTTTTGAAAGGTAGAATTTTAGAATCACATAAAGAAACTCATATTTCTGAATTTTTTATCTCTCCAGAACACCTAATCTGTTTATTTCTATATTTTCTGTATTGCTTTCTACAGCAGTACCATATTGATTTCATAAATATTTCATTAACTAGAGATGATATGACAATGATTATTTGATAACAAATTATCGGAATGAAAAAATGAGTCTATTTCAGGAGAATTTTCTAAAGATAATTGAATATACTTTTGACAATAGTGGATGTGTTTAATTGAAGAAGCAAAACAAAGGACAAATAATTTGAAGTAAAGGAAAAAAATGTGAAAATAAATCCTACTTCATTTCCTTAAGAGATTATTTTTATATTTCTTCAGATATTTCCCAACTTTCATCTACTAATATAACTCCAGTATTCATTTCAAATATCTAAGTCCTCTTCCATATTAGTCAGAATTTTTAATACTCCATATTAGTCAGTATTTTTAATACTCCAGAGAAAATGTATGAAGTCAGAAGAAAACTACCTCACTTTTCCTTCACTTTTAAAAACCTAATAAATCTTATTTTTGTAATTCTGCATTTCTTCCTTTAAAATAACAGTTGTCTATTTCTCTCTACAATCAATACATTCATTTCTGCTTTACATCTCTTTATATCATTTAAAAAATCTTCAAAACTCCAAGCATTCCCCTTTTTTTGCATTAATACTTCGTCCAATTTTTATTTTTACTATTCTTATAGGTACAAGAAAATTCCATTCCATTCCTTCTGCTTCATTTTCCATTCCCTTTCACAGCAACTGAAATATTTTCTATACTTATTTTTTTCCTTTACCCATTGCTATATTCTCTCTACAGATAATACTGAGGTAAGTTTTATCAACATGATTAATGTTAGTAATCAAATTTCAATCTATATTTGTGTTCATCAGTAGTAAATCCCAGCTGGAAAAGAGAAATTGCATCTGGCTAGATTGGTAATGATCTCTTTCTCTTTCTCTCTCTCTCTCTCAGGCATCCCTCTGTAATCAACCAACCATGGATAAAAATATTAAAGACTAAACTGTGTCTATATTAAGTATGTACAGACTTTTCTCTTTGTTATTATTCCTTAACCAATATAGCAAATTTACACAGTATTTACATTGTATTAGGTACTGTACATAATCTAGAGATGACATAGTGTTAGTGGTGTGCATAGGCTATGAACAAATGCTATGTGATTTCACATACGGGACTTAAGCATCCACAGATACCCATCCTCACCTGAAGATTGCAAACAATATACTCTCTAAAACTAAAAATCCTAGACTTATCTTGGACCTATTCTTACACTGTACATCTTCTCAGGTCAGTTTCAAAACCTTCTTGCTTATACCACTACGTCTTCTTCAAGCCCCAATCTTCAGACTCCAGATACTGTGTCTTCAGGTCCCCATGCCTCCACTGCTGTTACCCTGCAATCTGTCCACTTCACAGACTCAAATAACTTCAGGGTGTTACCATGTTTAAAACTCTCCTCTGCAAGCAGAGGAACTTTGTAATTTCTTACCATATATATAAATTCTTACCTCATTTGTTTCCTCTCCAGTTCTCTGTCCTTATTTACTTCCAATTCTATATTCCTTTTTCCTTTTTATATCTAAGGCCCTCCTTTTTCCTTCTGGAAAATTAATTCCTTACATCTTTTCCTGGCTTCTTTCTTCTGGTGGTGTCAATTAGAGACTGAATATCAGTTCCAGAGGCAAACATTTCTCATTTACTCTTCCTAAAAGAATAATCACAGTAATATTCACCCAATTTTATGTTCTTCAAAGCATTATCAATGCTCATTGACATCGCCATCATGACTATATGTAATAACGTCTAACATACAGAACTCAATAAACCTTTTTAATTAACTTAGTATGTGTAAACCCTGAGTCTTAATGATAATATTATCTATGACCCTCGAATATACATTGATAAAATAGATACTGGTATAGTTATGGAAATTCACTTTTACTAGCTCAGTCTGGAGTTGTATCCCCTTACTTCTTCTGTATCATTTATTATTCAAGATAAGGTAGATATTATACAGAGAGTACTGAAAATAATATGAAAATTTACTAATTTTTCAACACATTGAATAATATATAGAAATTTTGCACATTTAATTAATAATCTGAATTGAATGTAATATATTATCCTTGCATATAAAATGAAAAAAATGAGAAATAAATAATGTGATATTTGAGGTTTTATTCTATACTCATTCTCTGAGCATCTTAAGTGATTTTAGATGACTTGTAAATATCTTATTTTGTCACATTATGAATTACTTTCAATTCTTTGAAAAGAGATAAAAAAATATTCACTTACTAAACTTGTAGATGACAGCTAATTAGAATTAATTTAAATATAATAAATAATACAATATAGTCAAATTGGCATCAAAGCGGAAGAAAATTATCATGACTTCAACAAGATTAAACTTAACAGGGTAAATAAAAGAAAAAGCTTTCAGATTCAGAATATCATCAACTCAATTTGAATCTTTACTCTTGAGAAAAGTACACTTTACAGGGGGAAATAGAGTCTTTGTATTAATTAAAACTTCTATGTAATCTATTGACAATAGAATTATCTCTAAAAGTAATGACTTGACCCCATCTGAGATACACTTACAGTAAGAAGACAATGCATTATAGAATAAGTTT
The DNA here is from genome assembly GCF_902686445.1 of Sciurus carolinensis. Lineage (NCBI taxonomy): Eukaryota > Metazoa > Chordata > Mammalia > Rodentia > Sciuridae > Sciurus > Sciurus carolinensis. The sequence continues at coordinate 25,275,338 of NC_062218.1, read as the reverse complement.
TGATGGCATAACATATTTAGAAGAGGAAAAACACATTGAGATTAATCAAATGCCACATGACTATTGCCAATAGTCTCTGTAACTGGAGTAATCAGAACAAGCACTATAGAATGTTAGTATGGAAATATCACCCTGTGCCTGATTAATATATACAATTAATATGAGCTAATAAAAAATAATTTTTAAAAAAAGAATGCAAGTTTAACAGAAAGAGGATACCAGTTTAATAAAACAAAGATCAAAACACTTATCTTTATAAGCCATAATGAAACTGGCCTATCAAGGAGCCATCTTCCCCTCTCAGTTAAAGTAGTGAAAAGAAACCCTTTCTACATCTAGAAATTGGACAAACTAGGATTCTTCAGTCACTCAAACAAAATGCTATACTTCCATCATTCACTTACTTGCAAAAAAAAATAAATAAATAAATAAAATGGGTAGACAACAATACAGCTGTGGAAAATCCTGTTTGTGGCTTAGGAGATATTTCAATATAGCAAGATAGTCCCTGCAGCTTTTAGATGAACAGAAATGAGCTTTGAAAGATCAGGTTTTTTTCTCAACTGAACCTTTTACTAACTAGGTTATGACTGGGGAATCTCATTATTTAATTTTGTGTAGGAGTTGAAGACAGGCTGCTGAGTTGATATGTACCCCTGCCCAAGAAGAGAGAGCACATAAAAATGTGACAGCTTATGTAGTTTATCACAGTGTGTGGGTGAGGGTTACAGTACTGGCAGGAAAGCTGAAATGAAATAAACTGATCATTTCCTCCAATTAATTCTGTGAGGTAATGCTCACTTGATGTAAGACATTATTAATTTATAAATAAGAGCAGTAAAAAGCAAGTTTTAATAGTGTATTTTGTTATTTTAGAGAAGTGCAGCATCAATTCAAAATGCAAGAATTTCCTTGTCTAAGTTAGGATGTTTGCAAAGAGTTAACATACTCCTCTCACTCTGTATTCCAAATTACTTTTGAAAGTAATATCCATATTGCACCTTGAAGGAAGGCCTAAGCAGTAAACTTTAACGGCTGCCTGAGTTGGCAATCATTTCATACAGACAAGACACTGCACTGGAAATTGCCCTATAAATAAGATCCCTTACAGAAAAATTAAAATGGAATTCACATTATTGATGTTCACTAGGAGCCATAAGAAACACAAGGGAACCAGGAAGTGGCACTTGTTTCAAATCGTTCTCAGAGGCACCTGAAGGACGCCTTCAAAGTCGGCTTTGATCAATGGTACAAAGTGGTTTGTCCAGCATTTGGAGTGGACTGTAATGTACTTAGAAGCCTTGAGGAATTTGGCTACTGAATAGAAATGATCTAGACATTAGATACCCCATAACCATTTTTATCTGCGTGGACCATTAATTCACCAATACGAAGATTTCCTACAGAATGATGTGCTTACCATCCTTGCTGGTCCTCTACCTTCTCTGCTCTGCTGCCTTGTGTTGATCTTTGCATGTACTTTACCTTTAGGACTTAAATGGCATGAGACTTTTCTGTACTTTGCACTGGAGGAAAGATTTACAATCTTGCTTTTGTTACCAGTTGAATAGCACTCTTTTCCAGATCCACATGTTGATGTGAGAACTAAGACCCAAAATTATAATCCCTGTGTTGGGTTGGGTTTCTATAAGTCATAAATGGCTGCTGTGATATTTAGTGATTGTTTAAGTTGTTCATGTGGAGAAGTAAATATGCACATGAACATGTAAACCTTTAACTTATAAGTCCAGGAAAGACACAGAACTGAAAGGGAGAACCAGAAGGTGAGAGAATAAGGACAGGAAAAGGACAGCAAGAGTTAGATGGAGAGATAGATTAAGGAAAAGGAAAAAATAAAACTGGAAGGACAAAGCAAATGGGTAAACTAAGAAAACCAGAAATGCACAAAATTGTAAGAAAATTGTCTTTTGTAAACAGATAGCACATTTATATTGGGGACATGTGAAATGAATTATTAATGACAATATAAAGATAAAAATGTTAATAGAAACTCATTTTGATCACATCAGCAGAACTGAAGCATTTCCATTTTCTACCAAAAAAAAAGAAAAAAGAAAAAGAAAATAATCAGTGCAAAATGAAAATGTGAAATAGAACAAAGACTACTGACACCGGAGTTCAGTCCAATGCTGCCTCTTACCAGCTGTTGACCCTGGGGAAAGCTTAGTGCCAGCTCCTCCTCTGAGAAAACCTCACACCAGGGAAAATATAAGAATGGCAAACACTGTGCATGACTTATTTAATGCAATGTCTTAACATGATAAAAGTTCAACACTAATTGTTACAATTATTAATAATACAATATAAATTCTAATATATTTTTAAGATTTAACTCATTAAAAATAGTTGAAGACATGAGTGGAGATTAAAATAGATTGAATTCATGACAAAAATAAGTCCAATGTGGAATCCAGAGTAATTAGCTATATGATTTTTTTACAAGATATACTATCTTTCCAATATTCAGATAGTTCATCTGCAAAAGAGTGATGATACTACTATCAGTGAATAAGAAAGTAAATAAACAAAAATAGACTGCAGAAAATAGAATGATATAATCAGTTCCAAAGTAACTTAAAATTTGCCTGTCATCTGGTTAATTTATAGACTGCCTTCTTTAAAAAAATTACAAATATGTTCCAAGTTATTAAAATCAGATTTTACTGCAAGAATCATAAAACCCACCACCTAGGCATTGTAAGGTGTGTGCAGTTCCAGGCAAGGATCAGATGAGACAAGCAGCAAGGACTGTGTCCTAGCCTGGATCTAGGTGTACTTGGTCTTCTATTTGGACTAATGGAATCAGTAAACCACTATCTGACTTGTTCGCACATGAGTTCGCCTTCTTGTTAGTGTGTGGGGATGTTCTCTAAGCTGATGACTGACTGTAATAAGATTATTTACATGTAAATGTATGTTCAACAAATTGAAAAAAAATACTATGCTAATACTGGCAGATATTGAGACGGCCGTATATAAAAGAGGAGCACAAATGTCTAAGTGTCTTTGGTAGACAAATTTAAAAAATGCCAGGAGGTTTATAAGAATTATTAGTAGAATAACTGAACAATCAGTGACTGTTTTATTTCTAAAATATCAAGAAGCAAAGGGTGAAAGAGGTAACACCTACTATGTAAAGCAGGGAAGAACTGAAGGATGCCTTCCTATTCTCAATAATAAGTAAATTTAGGCTGTTAGCAATGTCAATGCATGGTTTCTTAAAAAGAAGTGCCTTCCGTTACATCATTGATTTCTCATTTAGAAGAAGTCTATAATTTCTGTTCTTTAATTATTAGATTTACCTTATTAATCATATTTAGTTGCAGTGTAATTTAGTGTGAAGAATATGAAATATTTCCTGTTTTGGTCACTGCGTTTTAATAATAATTTTCTACTTAAAGGGTCTATAGTGTGTTTAATTGTATCAGCCTATGGTACTTCGAGTTGAAAATCAAATATGATGCAAAAGTAATACTTCTTTTCTATGATAAAAACCTTACAGTCTAGTTTACTACCATGAAACCCTGAACCATTGTCTGAGGCCAACATTTAGCAGCATGTGGAATTTATATGTCCTAATTTGTCCATCAATGAGGATATCCAGACTACTTCAAGGTTAGCAAACAGATCCCTCTTTGGGGATTGATGGATTAAAGGGAAAAAAGTTTATGTTAAAGCTTAACTATAGAGGCTGAAGAAGTAGCTCCTGTTGGAGAGCACTCCCCTAGCATGCGCAAGGGCCACGATTCGAATCCCCAGCTCCTCAGAGTGTGGGGGGGGAAAGCTTAACTATACACAAGCACATAAATAAATGTTCATCCCCCTTTTCATAGGAGATTTATAACATAAGTAATATCATAATATCATTCAGGAAAAAATTCCATGTCTTTCTCAATCTTGCTTGAATCGAGGGATTTCAAAGTGCAAAAGGATCCATGCCGCAAACAATTCTGAGATATTTTTAAAATTAGACTGAACTCTTAGGCACAACATCAGTCCTGTGTCTTTGTCATACAATTCAGGAGCTTGCATGCAATGAGGAGCAGTGCTCCAAATGAAGAAAAGTAAAAATAGACCCTCTGAGGGACCGATGACAACAGTTTAAACAAATTTTTTTTCGTTTTTAATTTCCTTTAGTTGTCGACAGATCTTTATTTTGTTTTTTATTTGTATGTGGTGCTGAGAATCGAAGCCAGTGCCTCACACATGCTAGGCAAGTGCTCTTACTACTGAGCTACAACCCCAACCCAACAAAATATTGAAATTAGCAGAAAATAAAGTGTTAGGACCCTGTGAGAAATTTCGTGTGCCTAAACACAGCAGCGTACAATGCAGTATAATACTTACATGAAATATTATTAATGTTTTGCTTGAGTAAAAAGATCATCAAATGTATTTGAAAGGCATTTAAGTTCAAATCATTCCAAGAAATTTCTTTCACCAAAGGACTTCTGAAAGTCTTCATATCAATATCATTTCTGAATTTCAAGAGGAGTATAAAGAAATCAGAAATTTCCAAACTTACTATTAAAAAATAGTGTTTTCAAAGGTACCCCAATTTTCTATTGTTCTATATTTTGGATAAGGAATTGATTACAGAGATATAAACTAGTCGGGGGAATGTGAAACCTAAGGTTGGAGATGAACATAGTAGTGAGTTTATGAAAGCTTTCACTTACTACATCAAGGAATTTGAGTTATATGATTAAAGAAATTTAGTAGGTAAGAATAAACTTAGCTTCCTGACAGGGAAAACCTAACAGAAGATGAAGCAAGTAAACACATTTATGAGGCAATTAGAAGTTTAGATTAGATCATTAATTTCTTGGCATGCATATACATATTTCTTCCAAGTACATATGCATGCATGTGTACTTATATATGAATCCATATATGTATACATATGGAATTATTGTCTATTAAATATGATGTATGAGATCATTTATATTACTTTTTATACTGTATTAGCATTGTATATTCTATATTCTACATTACATATTATGTGTAGTTAACACTGCCAACACTCGGCCTGGAAAAACCCATAGCAAACTCCACTAATCTATTTTATATTCTGTTATTCTTTACATTCACTGCAGATAAGCATTACCAAATTTCCATTAGTACGTTGCAACAATTGCAATGAGTTTTAATGTTAATGCCTCTATATTGTTTTGGTTACACAAATTAGGTAAAGTTTAGGTAAAGAGGGGACCATATAAAGTTATGAATATCAGAAAGTTGGTTCAATTGGTGGCTCTATTGGGAGAAAAGAGTTGTTTTGAACCATTCTGGAAATCATGAATACTACTGTGGAGGAAAGCCAGACAGGACAGAAGAATAAAATGAGACACCTGAGTTTTCTGGAAAATGTTATAAAGAACAGTGTAGATAAATATGCAGGAACCAAGATGAAACCCGAAAAATCTGCTCAGTCATGTGAGGAAGCAATGAGAAAACACCATCTATTAACCTGGATAGTCTCTCAACAGACACCAAACTTGCAGGTTCCTTGATGGAGGACTTCCCAGCCTCCACAATTCTGAGAAATAAATGTCTCTTATTTATAAGCCACCTAGTATGAAGTATTTGTTTATAAAATCCCAAATTGACTAAAACTTTGAACTACTTGAAAAATTTAATGGGAGAACTGCACTAAGGCAAATTAAATAGAATTTTATACTACTTAATCTCTTCCTTATTCTCAGATATTTATCCATCTACAAAATGTACACAATTGAAGTAATGTATCTAATACCTGCTCATAACTAGCTTGATAAATTTATAAAATAATGTTGCTGCTAGGAAATGAGTGAGAGGAGACCATTGATCGAATATCATCCAGATTTAACTCTGAAGAATATTTCCTGTTTTACAATGGCTTTTCTTTCTAGGATTAGAATAGTGTACGTTAGATGAATGATGCTTATTTTCCAAGTCATCAATTTTTGATGAAATTGTTATTCAACTTTTCTCTATATAGTGTTTTCATCCTGCACTCTGCCACTCTATTGTCATTTCCGATCGGCATAATGGTTGAATTTGTCATGGAGTTCTGCACTGCTTTAAAATTTATAATGTAGTATTCTTGTATTTTTTTCATAGCATCTTTCAGATGGTGTGCAAACTTGTAAGTATCATTTGTGCAGAGCATCCTACAAGAATAAGTGTATTTTCAGAGATTATTCTTGGGCCTGAAAAGGTCTCATTTAGATGAGTACTCTTGAAAGTAATTAAAACAAGATAAATGACATTTATAGAATAAACCACAGAAAAAAATGTATACTGATGTTTTCTCATTTTTTATAACCATAGTTTTTTCAATGATTCCAATATAGTCATTAAACAGGTCTTCAATGGGTCTATGTATCAAATTTGCATTGAAAACGCTTTGTTTCCAAGGGTGAAATATTTTTTTCATAATAACCAATGCTGTTTGTAACTTGCAAAATTAAAACAAAAAACATTAATTATTTTTAGTTAGCTAAAATAAACTGTTACTTATGTAATTTCTGTTTCATGTTTATCTTTCTTAATTTTCTGAGACTTAGACTATGAGTATCATACAGCTATTGTCTCTTTATTTCTACATATAAAGCAATGGAAAAATCTTACAGCCATGTAACAATCGATATTGCTTTAAGTCATCTTTATCTGTTTTTTGTAGGCTCAAAAATAACAAAAAAAAATTTATAGTACAATTACCCACAACTGAATTTCACTTGGACAAGCCCCCAGAGGGTATCCCCACCTTCGCAATTTATTTGTAGTCCTTGAGGGCATCTTCATAGATCAAAGTCAAGGAAGGTAACTTACTTCTGGAAGTTCACCTCCTGGTCCTTGTTCCAGTCGAGAGCTTCTATCAGCCTTGAAATGTCAGCATCTTGCAGCTTGTAAACCCTGGAGAGCTCCTTCTGGATCAGTTCCTTCAGCCCCTTCTTGCTCAGGGTGCTCTCCTCACCCTCCCAGCCAGAATACTTGTGGAAGATGGCCATGGCTGAAGGCTGGACTTGGAGCACAACAAAGGAAGCAAAGCATGAAGGGAGGACTGAGGGGATGGGCTGTGTCTCAGTCCTGCTGGCCTTATAGTGGCTGGCCTGCTTCTGGGAGGCCAGTTCTGGGAACAAACCACCTGATCTGCCCATATCTCACCCCCAAGTCATCTTTTATCTTTGGTCTAGATTCTCTTACCTTCACAAGAACTATACTCGCCCATTACCTATGAATCAGCAGGTGTTCACCTGAATGAAGCTGGCTTCTGCAAATCAGTTATACTGGCGTGAATGTGCTTACTTGTCTCTAAGTTGTCTCTGTTGCATCACCCATCTGGATTAGAGATGGTGATAACGGAGGCGCAATAGAAGAAACAGGAAAAAAAATGCAACACCTTTTATGCCTTGGCCGAGAAGTATCATGTTAACACTTTCACTTTATTCAGTTGATTTAAGCAACTTGTGTGGCAAAATTAAAATACATGAAGTGACAAAATACACACTCCACTTTACACATTTTGGTGGAAGGAGCTCCAAAGACATATACCACTGGGCATAAACTAGAGAGAAATAAGCAATTAGAGCCAGTAACACTATCAACTGTAAGATCAGTGTCTGGTATGTTGTATTGTGAATATATGACATTTTATTTTTATATAAAGAAAAATATATTTCACATGGAATTAACTAGGTCTCCTAAAATAGTGAAGATTTTCTAATATATTAAAATTTTGATGATGAATTGATAAATTTTTAGCTTTCAGAAATGTAGGGAAAGGGTTTTAGTGTATGTTTTATAGTAAGATAATTTAAAGTTGGTAGAGTATAATTTGTCTTACATTTCATAGTATTTTTCAGAAATGCCTAATATACTTAAGGAAATATTGGAAAATAGTAATAAAGTGTTAAAATGGAATATGGTAATTTCAATGCAATTGATAAAATATTTCTGTTCTTCACTAAAATTAACACTTTAAATTAATAGAAAAAATATTAAAAAAGAAGTAATTATAGTTACACATGAGTCAGTTACCAGAATTTTTAGTGCAGGATATTTATATAATAATAAATTGGAAACCCAAATAGAAAAAAAACAAATATATTAGTATCACTGCAGAGTTTCAATAGAACTTAAAATTGTATTTGCATGATTAGTATTAAGACTTTATCAAATTAGGTAAAATAGGTGCTAACTACACCCACTATAACACTTTCCAGAATCTTAGAAATATAATTCATTGTCATTCTATTTGCATATGATTTTTACTATTAATATGATTAGGGAACACACAACTTTGGCCCTTATTTTAACTGAAATCTAAAGTAAAATGAATTTATATCAAAATTTTCCTGGTGAAGCCATAGATATAATCAAATGGCTTTGGGAGAAAAGCCACCTCTTATTTTGTTGATAAATTTTCCTTGTATCAGACACGTCCTTTACTTCAGCAACTTCCAATTAGCCACAACTGGAAATAATATTAAGTTTTTGAAATCTCAAGGTATAGTACCTTCCAGAATTATTGAATCACTGTCTTAATCTTTCTACTTGTAGACTGTCACTTCATGCACATAAAATGGGACAAGTTGTCTCAGCAAAGACTTTGGACATTAGTAAAGAACACTAGCTTCCACTGCCTGCCTGCCTGTCTTTCTCTCTTTTATTCTTTTGAATCAAGTGTGGAATCACAAGCTTAAGACACGCAGGGGCGAATTCCTTTTATGCTGTAACCTCACCCTTAGAATGACTTAAGGCAGCACTCTTTGAAACAACTTTGATTTGCTTCAGCAAAAGACAAGAAAGGTCAAGGGATTATTCCATAACTAGTTGGTCATCCAAAAATATGTTTACTTCAGACTCAAGTTTTTTAAGTTGTTCAGCATTCATACAAACTCTAAATAATGCTCTCAAAGAAAACAAAGCTCTGAGGACTACTACATGGTATGGAAAGGCTTAATGATCTCTCAGCAGACTCTTAAAACACAGATGTGTGAGTCGTGATTTAGACTCAAACTATATGAAGAACAGCAAATAATATCAGAGGGAGATTTAGAACATGCATTTTTCCCAAGAGTTAGTGATCCAATTACCATTAGAGCTATGGGAAAGAGACTTTCACTTATCTCTAGACAGCATAATTTGAAATGCTCATTTCAGTTCACTTCATCACATTTATATTTCAGTCCTTGGTTATAGATTCTCATGTGAGGACATCCAGGATAACATAAAAGGGTTGAAAGCATAAAACCACAGTTCAATGTATTCCATAAAGCTGAAAAACAAACAAAAGTGACATATAAAAGCTAATTCTGTTAATTTGGCTCTTGACTATATCCTGAGGTTTTGTGAATAGCTTACGTAAAATATTGTTCTAAGTTACTCTGTGTGGAGTCTAATATCCATGACTCATCCATCTGTTTTAATAGATGCTGCCTTTGTAGGTAGGTAGCTCTGGAAAGGATGTTGGTATAAAAGGTCACAAACTTTCAGGATCAAGCTAGGAATCTACCTCTTTTCTTCAACTAATCAAAATCAACATTCAGTTAAACTGGAAAGAAAGGTTAAATTGCTTCCAACATTACAACACCTGTACATGCAACATTTACATAAATATTTTTCTTTATACTTGATGATATTTTAGTATTACAGAAAAAATTCTCTGCTCAAGAGTGAAGTATTCTTAAGACCTAAGACTTCAAGGTCCCATTGTAGTGGTAGGTTCACTATTTGCCTTTGGCACTATGTAAATATACTACTTTCAAGTTTGTTGTATGATCTTGTTTCTGGTATCAGCCTGGTTACCTGATGCGTTGTACTAAGTGTGACTGAGTTGCAAAGAAGGGTAGAGGCTGTTTAGTAATCTAATGAGAAACTCAAGATATATCTGCAATAGATCATATATAGCACTATAGTGTTTCACTTTCAAGTAAAACACTTTTCATTAGCTAAAACTCACATGAATAAAAGGAATTAATGCATGTCCTTGTTTCTCCAAAATGACTTCCTTTTTCAATTCCAAGTACAAAGTAATATCAAGACCTGGATCAGGAAATTATAGGTTAGGTGAAAATGTATTTTATGAACAACTTTTAACCTGATTTTTTTCTCCACCCCTGTTCTCCCTAACACCAACTTATCTTTAAGGCTTTCATTTAAACACACTTTAATTCAGGGACCTTATTTTACTTTTGAGACTGTGGGTTAGATGTGCCATAGAGTATCCTAAAATTCTATTGTAAGACAATCATCTGCTTACTTGTATCTCTCCTAATAGACTTTAGAATACACATTTTGCCTTTTTATTTCCAGTAAGTACCAGCATATTTCCTACATATTAGTTTCTTGGAGCACCATAAAATTTAAGAACTGGGTAGTCTAAAACAACAGAACCAGATTCTCACAGTTCTTAATGCTAAAATTACAATATCAAAATGTCAGCAGGGTGATGATCCCTCAGAAGGTCAAAGGACAGGATTTGTTTCATGCATTTCTTCTCACTTCTTGACATTCTTTGGCTTGTAGATGCATCCCTACAATTTATGCCTCCTTATTCACCCAAGATCCTCCCCCCTGTCTGGGTCTTCCTGTCTCCTTCTCATAAGGATAACAAGCTCTTAGATTTAGAGTTCCCCTCCTAATTCAGAATGAATTCATCTTAATAGAAAAGAAAAATGATAGAAGCCAAACTCTTTTTTACCTTGACTCAATCCCATTATTTTGCATTTTTATTTCAACTATTGAATGACTAGCAAATACTTACTTATTATTGTGTTTTATGATTTGAAGGAAATTTCTTTAACATATAGTTACATATGCTGAAGTCTTTACCATAAATATATTTTGTACTAATCAACTTCATCTGTTGGGAAATGATTTATTATCTGAAATGCAACTGAACTGAGAATATGTATTGATTGTAAAACAGATTATGACATTTGGCTATACATATACATGATTGTTTTTAGGAAAATAGTATATACCAATTATATACAATATTGTGTTGAGAGATCACATTGCTTTACTTTACAAAATGTGAACATAATAACAATTTCATGCATGTTCTTATAAAAATATTTTTATTTTCAAGTTTGTTTTCCTTTGGGAGGAATACCAAATAATGACAATGACATATCAAACATCATCATGACCCCTGAAAAATACTCTTTGGCCTGTAGTTTTTACTCCTACTGCAAAAACCAGAGTTCAACTGATATTTTGCCCTTGAGATCACATCCTACTTCAATCTATGTATGAGTGCTACTTTTTCTTGTCCCCAGCTGGTAAGTTACACCACACATTTCTTCTTCACTCTATATACAAGTCTCCAAAATTCTACAGCCTAGAGACACCAAGAATTGTGTATAAACCTCTTTGTCCCAGCAAAGAGCAGAGCATTTCCTTTCCTGAGTTGTCTTGAATGCTACAGAATCTTGCAAATAAACTTTACTCATGCTTTACCCTCTGAACAGAATACAATTAAATTCTATTCAATGTATCAGTTAAGCCCCAAAATGTCATGGACTTAAACCTGTGCCACGTTGGGATGATTGCATAGAAATTAGAAATCAGAGTCCTCCATCTTGTAGAATTGAATACAGTTTTGAAAAATGTCAATACCCATGCCATTTATACAATTTGACAGCTTTGTTTTTTTGCAAGTTGGCAATTCCCAAGTGCAATGCCTTTGACAATAGAAAAGTTTAGTTTTTAAGGATAATAACTGAGTCTCAATGAATCTCTTGGAGAAAGTTACGTAAATATAACACTATTTTCCATGTAACACAATATATCAGTAAAGATGCAGAAAAAAGTTCTATTTTTTTCCTAAATGAAGTATATAGGTTACTTTTCAGAAAAGAGCAAAAGATATCACTTAGAAATAGACTTGATTATTGTATCGGTAACACAAAAGAATTAAAGAGCCATGACCTCAATAAGTACAACTCATGGTGGAGGCATACGAATCACATCTGACTAGCACTGTCCAAGCCTGTCCATTATCCAATAGAAAACAGACAGACGGACACTACTGGGATTGAAATGCACTAGCAGCAATTTGGGTTCAGGGTCAGGTGTGGTCCAATGCTCTGAAGCAAAAAAAACAAGAAGAGAGATTGTCCAAAGAATAATAATATTTATGTAAAGATAACAGAGCATTGCAGTGAGAGTAAATTGAGCATTGCAATAAAAATATACATTCTGTAGTAAGCTTTGGGCATGTTCAAAGAGAAAGAGTCAAGTGGAAGTTTCTAAAGACAAATATAAAGAGGATTACATCAGGTGCTTTGAAACAAAAATCATTGGCCACAGTGATTAATAACAAGGAACAACAGGCAATTGCTGGACAGACATCTTGTAAAAATACTTCAGTACTCTTTATATAGGATTCTAGGGACATTTGTGTGAACTTGTGGTTCTGGCAATTTTTGTGATAAGTACTATCTTGCAATCATGCGTAAGAACTCCTCTTTCATAACTTTCCTACTTCACTTGTTATTTATTTATTTTTGGTTAGGGTTGACACAAGCGATTCCTTTTTGATCTTAACAACTTTTACATTTCTTTCATCTGCCCATCAGATGGGACTTTTCATGCTGAGCTGCTGGCCAACCTCCCTTTGTGCATCCCTCTGGAATCATCAGTCTTCCTTATTATTATGCAGGAATGCAAAAATTTGTAATTTTAAGAAAAAGGAGCTTCCCCAAAGGCCTCCATAGTCTGATGACACAGAGTCCTTGAATGAATTGTATTATGGAAAAAAAAGCAAGAATACTACTTCACAAATATGCACCTATTGTCCAAGAAAGTGACAGGATATTAAAAATCAAATTTGAACAATAAGGATAATCTATTATTGCCATAACAGAACTGCTATGACATCAAAAGAGCAGTTTAGAATAAGATAAAATTTACTTCTAGGAAACATATCATGATGACCAAAAATTAAGGAGAAGTCGTGAGTGACTGAGATCTTCACCCATGGTCTGTTAACAAGAATTACAAGTCAACTACAGAACAAATCTCTACTTAGGCTTGCATGGCTTTTAGAGTTGATTGTAAGAATTATTTTTAAAATGTCAATGACTACATCACACGTGGCTTATTTAATAGAATGTATTCAATCAGTATGATCTAATCTCTGGTAGTCCATATAAAATTATCAGTTCATAGATTTTCTGAAATGTTGCTTAAAGAAGTGTAGTACCTGAGTAATTGACACTTGAAAGCAAGAACTTATATGTTGGCTTGTTGTTGATGTGTCAGGAAAAGGGAATACTTACCAATACACAACTATTACAATTTTGTGAAGGTCTTCAAATAATATTTCCAGAGAAACTTTGTCATAAATACAAGGTTATATACTGTTTCATACATTCATCTTTTATATGTTAATGTTTCAGGATATGAAAATATTTGAGATCATAATTTCAAATGCACAGATATATATCTTTAGATGATCATAATATTTCAAAAGATTAAAAATAAGAATGATGCTTTAGGGACTTTGAAGGAGATTTAAGACAAAATAAAGGATATTTTTTCAGAGTTATAAATGAAGAAAAATGAGTCCTGCTAGTTTCTTGATTCATTTTCTTTATCCTGCTCCTCTTAATATCCTCAAAGAAACAATGGCTTGGAATCTCAGCAGGTATTGCATAAGAACAGTTGCATTTAAGTTTTTATGTTAAGTATGTCATGGTTCTGTTGATTCAAGGGAAGGAATCCTGGGAGTCTTAGTTGGAAGATTAATCCTCTGTGTTGTGTCCCAGAGTTTATCATGGGGTTTTATATGTTGTAGAAAAGCATGCAGTAGCTCTAGTTGAGGCAGCAGAGGACTTGTTTCCTTTCTTATGTCTGAATCATAAGGAAATTATTCATCACATTTAAGCAAAGTCCTGGTAAAATCCCTCCTCCACTGTGAGACTTTAGTCAGTGTGGTTGTACAGTTTCCCAGATCTCTTGTCTTAATCTAAAAGCCCATCCTAGTGCAGACCTCCTTACAGTAGTCCTCTGTTGCACTTGCATTGGAGATTTAAATCTATATTTACCTGGTCTATATTTCACTCCTTTTTAAGTGATCTTATTCTCCCCAAAACATCTACATGCAAATCTTCAGCTTGAAGTTTGTTTCTAAAGTATCAACTTAAAAATAAGTTTAAAATTAACAACTAAATGCCATTGAGTTAAAATAGAAGGTAAGATTTTCAAGTAACCATTTCATGAACTAGAGCTCGTGCCATTTTTCAAATGTTGTAGTCATTTCAAGAGCTCAAGTAATCAAAAAGTACAGGATAGACGATAAGGGTCCAGAAACTCTTGAAAAGTTTTCTATATCCTTTCTTTCAATATTGAACATAATCAGGTTTTGGGAAAGAGAGGAGGTATCTAAGTGAAGTGTGATGTCAGCTCACCTACACAAATGTAGCTATTTATGTTGCAATTGGGAAAGAGAGGAGGTGTCTAAGTGAAGTGTGATGTCAGCTCACCTACACAAATGTAGCTATTTATGTTGCAAAATATCTAAGACTATACTCAAATAGTTAAGTTATTTGTAATTTTCAAGAGATTCTAGATATGTTAATAAGATATCCTATATTACCAGGCACAATTTGTCAAAAACAAAAGTGTGTGTGTGTGTGTGTGTGTGTGTGTGTACACATATAGCATGAGTAAGAATTCACCCGCTGGAAAACAAATGAACACAGAAACAAAAAAAATTTGTTTGTTTGTTAAGATTTTTATTTTTTAAGGAGATCTTCCATTATTATGATTACAAGGAGATTAGACTAATACATTTTTTATTTATTTCCAGATGAAATAAAGAGAACATACTGCAAACCTGATGTCTAATTCCTTGTCTTCTATTACGAGAGTGAATTAGTAAATTGAGACATACTGACAAAGTAGATCATCAAAACTTTTAAAAAAATGAATAGCATACAACTAATGATATGCAACTAAATCAACAAGTTATGGATCTCATAAGCATAATATTGGGCAAAATAAATAAGAAACAATATATATTAATATGCTCCATTTTCTGTATATTTGAATATAGTCAAAATGTTGGTACATTTTACTATTCAATGCAATGGTGCTTTTATTGGAATGGTGGAATTACAGTTAACTTTGCATCACTGTAACCAAAATACCTGACAAGGACAACTTAAAGGAGGAAAAGTTCATTGGGGGCTCATGGTTTCAGAGGTCTCAGTTTACAAATGACAGACTACATTGCTCTGGTACATGGTGAGACAAAGAATTGAAAGTCACTGAGAAAAGTTGCTCACCTCATGGCAGTCAAGAGTGAGAGAGAGAGAGAAGGAGAGAGACTCACACAAATTCTCAGAACACAGACAAAACAGACAAGTTATTTGCCAGAATAAACATGAAGCAACCTCTAGTACAGGTCATTTCCCCTGAAACCTCACAAGCACCATCTAAATTTCTATCACCATTCTGGTCTTCTGAGCTCTCACCAGCATCACATATTAAGCTCTGCTGACAATGTTCTAAAGCTTTTCCAGACTGTATCTCTATGCTTTCCAAACTCCTCCCACAAACCATCTCTAAAGGCTTCTGAACAATGTGATCAGGTTAGTCAAAGCAGTGACATCACTTCTTGTCAGTCATCTTTGCTTCACTGACCAAAATACCCCATAAGAACAACTTAGAGAAGTAAAGGTTTAGTTTGGTTCATGATTCCATAGGTTCCATCTGTGCACAGCTGAGTGCATAGCTATGGATACAAAGTGAGGCAGAACATCATGGAAGAAGGGCATGGTAGAGGAAAGCTGCTCAATTTGTGGGAACCAGGAAGCAGAGGGAGGACAAAGAAGTCACCAACAGGAAGTTGAACCCTTCCAGGACTCACCCCCAGTGACCCACCTCCTTCAGTCTCACCCCAGTTCCCTGTGGTTCCATTCAAACTAGGATAAGCTGATTAGGTTACAACTCACATAATGTCATCATTATGACCAGACTTCAGGGGCAGAATGTTATGGTTGAGATAGGAGGCATTCCTCCCTAAACTTTTAGGTTAATTCAGAAATATCCAAAGGCAAAATGATTATGTGAACAGTAACCTGATCAGTCCAAAATAAACTTTTCCTCCTCTAAGTTGGTTTTGTTGGATATTTTGGTCACCACAGTGCTAAACTGACTAATACAGATGATGTTCCTCCTGAAATGATTATTGAACCAATCCTCAATATAATAATACTAAGAAATGCAATCTTTGGAAAGTGATAAAGTCATAAGGATTCTACTTCAATGAATAGGATAAGCAGTCTGACATAAAAGATTGCAGAGAACATTGTCTTATTCTTCCATGATTTCTGCTATATGAGGACACAGCATTCCTCTCCTCCCAAGATGGAGCAAGAAGGCACCATGTTGGGAGCAGAGACAGACCCCTCACCAACCAGACCCTTGACATGAAATTTCTCATCCTCAAGAACGATGAGTAGTAAATCTCTGATTTTTATACATTTCCCAGTCTTAGGTATTTTGTGGTAGCAGCACAAATGCAGTAACACAGGCACTAACCAATGCATAATAAATGTAATGATTATTATGGAGTAAGAGATTTCTGGCATACTATGTCATGGTTTGGCATGATCACCTAAGTGTTCACTTTGCACAAATTTGTGATGTTGAAATTTAAGTGTTGTATAATTTTCTTTTGTTAAGAAATGAAAATATTTGAAAACTTAAATAGAATATCTGATGTGACAATTAACCTTTAAAAATTCTATTTTTAACACAAAAGTAGTAACAATTTTATAGTATTTTGGATGGAAACTCTATGATATAGAAGAATTTGTTGATCCTTTTACTAAACAATCTTTTTATGAAATTTGAGAAAGAAATTGTCACAATAATACATTATATATACAATTTGACTTACTAATCAACTTGAAATAGAGATAGGTAAGGAAGTATAATATCTTGTCAACACCACACCTAAACAGAAAACACAGATGCCAAAATTTTATTTTAAAAGGAAGTAGCAGTAACTAAAACCAGGACTATAATTAATATTTCTATGTATAGACATTTTATATCTGTTTATTTGTTATGCATACATGTCTATAGTCATGTATGCATATATACATGTGACCATTGCTGATGGCTTATAAAACATATACACATATCTATTCACATATATGCACATGTAATATATATAAATAAATATAAACATCAGTGGAGATAGGTTATAGAGAGCAGAAACAGACTGAGTCATGTATTAAAAGTTGATATATCTAGGTTTTGTGTTACCAATAGGTTTTTTTTTTTTTTCAATTTATTTATTTATTTGCCATACTGGAGATTGAACCTGGGTGCTCTACCACTGAGTTACATCCCTTGCCCTTTTCTTTTCTTTTCTTTTTTTTTTTTTTTTTTTTTTTTTGACCTAGGGTCTCACTAAGTTGCTAACTTGGCTTTAAAGTTGGATTCTTCATGCCTCAACTTCCTGACAAACTAGGATTACAGGTGTCCATCTCCATTCCTGGCTCTGCAATATTTATTTGTATTGTAAAACAATTATATTTTATTAATTTTTAGAAAAAAAAGTGATGATCATAATAGTGAAATATCAATTTAAAACTCTGTTGGAAAACATAAATAGTATTCGAATTGTGAAGTCAAAACTTTTTTCTACAAAAGACTAGATAATAGGTTTTGAGGACCGAGGGTCAAAATTTTTAATTTGTTTCATACTCTCATGTAGACAAAAAACAAATTTCCATGAACTATTCAATACAATGTTTTGTAAAATTTATCTACTAAAGAGAATAATGGAATTTCTGTTTTTCTTTCTTCTTTATCTTCTTCCTACTTTCCTCCCTCACTTCTTTCCTTCCTTTCTTCATTCCTTCTTCCCTTTTATCTTTTTGTTTATTGAGGTTCAAGATTTGTGTTACATATCATGAAAATCTATTGGAAATATTCACCTGTGAATGTTAATCTGTAACACCATTTTACTCACTTATACAGAAATCTCTTTTCATAGATATAGATACTGCCAAATATGCAAGGATCAGTATAAAGCATATGTATTTAATTGAACATACTTCTATAGTCCTATGGTCCTTCTTTTATTTGCTTTTTATTCTGTTATTATATTGCAGATTTATCACTTCCAAATAATGGTTATATGTAAACATTTTGATTTCATACTTAAATGCATTATGAGATAGGGAGCTTTTCCTTGAGAAAATATGGACGCTGAAATTTGTGTACATTTTGCTTCTTGTTTCAACTTTGACAATAGCTGACATTATGTTTCAAACAATGCTAATTTCCAGTAGAAATCATTTTAGCAAATTTATGTTTCTTATACAACTACTATTCTGTCTTTAAAATAATGAAATATGGCCAATTCTTCAGGAAGAGCTAAATTTAAAAGTTGTTTATTGTATTATAATGGTGATTGGGAGAGGTTTTTCTCATTCAAGAAAAAAATATCCAATTGTTGCTATAAAATATTTATGATGCCTCAAATTCACATACTGAAACCTAAATCATGATATGCACTGTTGTTTAGAGGTGTGAATTTGGGAGGTGACTAGGTCCTAAAGATGAAGCCCTTGTGAGTGGAATTCGTGTCCTTATGAAGAAAACTTCAGAGCCCCCTAATTATAGAGCCACATGGGAACATAAAGAGAAGATCTCTTGGACCAAGCAGAATTGAGTCCTTGCCTACTGAATCTTTAGGTTTCTCGTTCTTGAACTTCCCAGACACCACAAAAGGGCAAAATAAATTTCTTTTGATTATAAGCCTCCAAGTCTAAGGCATTCTTTCACAGTAGCCCAAGCTAAGACCATTTCTATGCTTTTGGGGAAGCAAATTTGAAGTGATGGTATTGTCATTAGAATTATTTTATGGCAGGGATTTAAATTCTAGATTCTCTCAGAATTATTTGAACGAAGAAACAATCTACTATTCTTAACAACAGAAGTTTCCATTGATTGAGTGATTTTACTATATGTGATCACTAATTTTACTTTTCAGCTTCAGGGGTGAAATGACGCCCAAGCAACTGATATAACATTATTTGGGGGTATGTTTTTGCGCATGCTTCAGGAAGATACAATACTGAACAAGGTAGATCACCCTCACCAACATGGGTTGGCATCATTGCGTCAGTTAAGGGTCTCAATAGAAGAAAAAGAAACAGCAAATTTGCTTCTTCTCTGGAGCTGCAACACACATCTTTTCTCTCAGACCTTGGCACTTCAGGTTTTCAGGTCTTCAAACTGGGAGACAACTACATTCTGGGTTCCCCACCTTCAGTTTAGGTTGGAACTTAAATATAAGCTCCCTTGATTCTTGGACCTCATTCTAGAACTAAATCACACTTCATCTTTCCTGGTTTTCCAGTTTGTAGAAGTTTCAACACAGGAATTCTCAAGCTCCATAATCACAGAGCTGTTAAAAACTCCTTTCTTATATATCAATACATCCTTAGTTATATTTCTGTGAAGACCCCTATTAATACACTGTATACATAAATTACATGTTGTTCAAAAAATCTTTAAAAACCTGATTGTCATTTTTATAACGAGAATGAGGTCAAGGGTATATCTTATTTTCTATGTATAAGTTATTTTATTTTGGTAATGATATCAATAAAGGAAAGAACACAATTCTAAATGAACATTTCTTTATTTGGCCATGCTTAGAGTAAATTTTCAATTCTTCAGAATGCATTGAAAGTGAGGGAGCAAAACAGTATCACTAATGGAGCTGAAAATTGCTTTCTGCTCTCATGAAGTAGGATGACCTCAGGTAATACAGTTCAAGAAAATGATAGGATGACTATTATACTTACTTAGCTAACCACTGGAGCTTTGTGACTCTTTGAATTAAATTAGTGCACTCAAGTCAAATAATTTTGTATAATATTTTATTTTAAACACTTAATGCTGACATCGGTAATAAGTAATGTTATCCATTTTTTTTTGTTTTTACTCAATTATCTGTTTTCTTTCCCATTCTCTCTTCCAAATTAATCATATCTTAGTACAAATAATTGAAAATAATTATTACTTTATTTTTAATTGTATTTTTAAAAGTATTTGGTATTTTTTCTATCTGTTCTATTCTGAATTCCCTATATTTATGCTTTTACATTGTTACTATTATTGTTTTTTATTTGTTAATCTATTTTGGAAGAGAGAACAAGGAAGGTAGCTATAGAGAGATTCTTATCTTAACATTATCTTAACTAATAAATGTATATATGTGTGTGTGTGCGTGTGTACAGAATTTTATATAAATATATATATAAGACTTATTCTTACATATGTATGTTTTCAGAAAAAGTATATAAAATCATCTAAATTCTGTGTGTGTGTGTGTGTGTGTGTGTGTGTGTGTGTGTTACTGGGGATTGAACCCGGGGTACTTCATCACTGATCTATATCCTCATTCATTTTATCTCTTATTTTGAGACAAGGTCTTACTATATTGCTAGACTACCCTCAAACTTTTCAACTTGAATCAATATCAAGGTTGTAGATTATTCCCATATTTAACATAATGAAGATCACCAGCACAATTTCCATGGCTGAGTAATATTATAGTCTCATTCTAAAGGTATCATTTTTGTTTCCTTACATCTTTTCCAACACTTGATTATAATCTACACTTACATTTTTAGCAATAAAACATGTATAAGTTTAAATCTCATTTGTATAATTGTTTTACTCTATTCTGTCATTAAAATTGGATTATGAATTATCCAAGAGGAGTTAATCCTTTTAATACATGAATATTCATAGGTTTAATAAGCATATTAATGATAGCCTGAGAAACTATTTGCAGTGTCAAACACTAGCAAAGGAAGGATACTGACTGTATTAGTCTAGAGGAACAGAGTCAGCAGAAAGTATGATTATAAAAAGGTGATTTTTTAGATTGGCTCACATGACCAGAAGTTGGGCAGTCCCCAATGGCTGTCTGCAGCTGAAGAGCTGAAAGAACCAGTAGCTGTGCAGTCCAAGAGGCAGAAACCCCAGAACAAGAAGGATCAACAGTGCTACCCTAGTCTGAGACCAAGGCTTCTAGAAACTACCTGAAGAATCACTGGCAGATTCTGCTTTGGAAGAGTGCAGAAGCAAGTGTCCATATCCTCAGACTATCAAAGCAGTAATCAAGAAGCCATTCAAGAAAAGTAGAGTTTGCATCTGCATCTGCTTCCTTGTTCTTCCAATTTTTATTCCATCCAAGCCACCATCCTATTGGGTGGTTTTGCCAGCATTTAGAGAGGGTCTCACTTCAGTTCACTATCCCACATTCCAAGCTTTCCTAGATACAGTCTCATCAACACACCCAGAAGGCTCTTAATCCTCCGCATCTCTTAATCCAATCAATCTGACAATTCAAATTAACCACTACACTGACAATGTCTCTTCTTTCATCAAAACCATAGACAATTTCTTTTGAGTGCTTTGCTCCTACATGCCTAGGTGTCTCTCTCTCTCCTGTAGAATAAAATTGGAGAATAATCCCGCTAAGTCAGTTTAGTGAAAGTCCCATACTTGGTGTCTGACAATCCTTCACAACTTTTTACCCTGGCTTACCTACACTAATAATCCCATCAAGACGGTTAAGTCATGAATTCCTGGTCCTTGATACTTCCTCTGAGTAATTTTGCATTCACTGGTCTACAGCCTACCTGTAGATTTTAATTCTCACTTTTCTTCTTGAAGTTGGACTGAAATTCCATCTCTCTTCCCCACTTCAAGATCCTGATGCAGTGATCTCTCTTCCTAATGTCATGGCCCTCTTAACTAGTCTACTTTATCATCTTTAACCAGTTATAAATAATTTTAAAATCACATATAATGAAAACATCAATAAGAAATGCATGTAAATCCAATAAAAGTTATTGATAGGTTACCATTGGAAAGAAAAATTTAAATAGCTAAACACTATGTACAAAGACTTTACATCTCACTTGAAGAAAGAAAAATGTAAATCACAACAAAATGAAGCAGTTTGCACAACTGGTGGAGAGTTCTCATTTCATGAAATTAGCAACAATCTGGAGTATAATTGGAAATAATCATGTTAATATATGTTCTCATTTTTTATCTTAGATCATTATATAAATCTAGAAATAATAATTCCTAATATTTCTACTCTTTGTTATAGAAATAAAATATTAACTTTTACATTGATTATTATTGGCCAACAAAGAATTAATACTAAGGTCTATAGTTAGCATTTTCCCTATAATGCTGTCAATTAGACTTGTCATGTGAACTTTCTAGTACACTAAAATTGTTTGAGTATGTAAGTGCAATAGTAAATACATAAAGGTAGTCTTCAAAGACACTCATTTGAGAAGAGTTGTAGAAAAATCATAATATTGATTTACATTGGTTTTCTTTCCCTCTCTCACCTTTTCCCTTTCTTGTCATCAAATAGGTCTATGACAACCGACTTCTGATTCAGTTACTTTTTCATTTATTGCTACTACCTGAAAACTGCAGTCATCACAATCATTCAGGATTTATAAAATCTGACCATAATACATTGTTAGAAGATGCTTTTAGGGTAATATTTTGTTTCTTCTAGTCTTAATTATAGATGCTTTATTTTTTGTTTTCATTTCAAAGCAACGTTTACTTATGAAAGAAAATATCAGACATTATAGGGCAATTTATAGGTGATTCCATATTTTCCAAATAGTGTTTTTTGATATATTTAGCAGGGCACTATTATCTATAGTAAGGGTGGAAGGCAATTTTTATTCTTGCCATGTACATGGAAGGCAGTATTCAACTCGATGGGCAGAGGCCTGATGTTTTTTCTTAAATTGAACCAACAGGGCGTGTCTCCATATGCTTGACAAGACTGCTTATCTTAGTCATCTGAAAAAATCCATCCTGGACTCTCAGAGGCAGAATTTTATACATTTCCCTTATTTTACAAATCACAATGTCCTTTACCTTTGCACGCAAATAATTTTATTTTAGTATCTTCTACATGTTCTTCTTTAATATTTAAAAATATCCTCAACTGAAACTCAGAATAATTCCTTTAACCTGGTTTTTATGAAAAACTCACTGTCCCCTGAGAATTTCACCTACCATAAAGCACCTGCATGTTTTTATTATATTTGGTTTATATATTACAAAATATAGTAAATTATAATCATAAAAATACCATAAGCTTAACTTATCAGAAATGAAAATAAGGAAAATTTTAAATACCATAAATGTTAAAATTTATTTCAATGTGATTTAATGGAAGAGACAATAGGGAGAATGGATAACAGTGAGATAAATGTGAAGGAGGCCCAAGACAGGATAGGAGCCAGGAGGGCAGATCACACCTTAACATCCTGTCAGTTAGCCTAGTTGTTCTGATATTCTTTCTGGAATGATAATAGGGTCACCAATCTCTTTAGGCAGAAAAATGAAAATGATTTCTGTTGTAATTACCTTCAAGGTGTTCTGTGGATCTGTGTTTAAGAACAGTGAATTCTGTGAAGTTTTGCTTTTTAGTTTGTTTTTAATCCCATTAAGTTGTGTCCTATTTATTTTGTTTTAGAGAGAAATATTGTTTTGATATACTGTTGTTTTGCAACATCTGAAAATAAAATTATGGTTCAGAGAAAACACATTTATAGCTCTGAGAAGAATATCAAAGGCTTAACAAGCTGCAGATGATATTTGCTATCAGAGGGCAATGGAAATTCTACAGAAAACACTGCAGGCTCTTCTTAAAACATAGACAGGGAATCTGCTCTCAGTCTGTTTCTCAGTGCTGGAGGAGAGATGTCAAATGTTAAGGCCAGCTTCAGTGGAGGTTGTGGTATAATCAGGGTGGCCCCATAGAAGTAGCAACCAAAAGCAGTAGATCTGAGACTTTCCTAACAGCATATTTCCTGGATAAAATTTTTCGTCTTGCATCTTGAATTTAAAGCCTAACAATAAGAGAAGGAGAGGTGGTTTTTACCTCTTTTCTCTTCCAGTCTAAGCTAGCCATGTCTTCCTCTTCTTCTCCCTTATTTTCCATGCAAAATGCCTACTGTTCTTGCAGCATCCTCACTGATTTCCTGTTGGATGAAGGCATCAGACATCTCCTATGGTTTTTTGAGACAGAGAGAAGAAAATTAGAAAAGAAATTATTTCCTGCTATTTCTCCCATTTCTTTTAAAGGGCTGACTATGTTCCCTTGAGAGAAAGAGAATATGTCAAGTTAGGAAGTGAAACAAAGTTTGCTAAACTCAATGCTAAATTCCATATCCTTCACTACTGAATAGAAAGGTCGAAAGGAGGCCATGGCAATTTTGCCCCAACAAATAGCAACATGGGGGCCAGCAAGAGAGTCAGGTGGACTTTTGTTCAGTTGATATTTATATTCTCCAATTCTGCTTCTTCCAGTAGAATGAGTCACCTCTGGATGTTAAAACCTTTTTCTAGTTGCTCAACATTAAACTGAATCATTACACTCTCCTCCTGACCCTGCAAACAGCAGAGCTTTTTGGTCTTATTCTAAAAATGCAAGTTTAACATTTCATCCATTCTCTCTGGAGGTTGACCTAGCTTCCTTCATTGCAGCTATAAGGGAGAGATTTGGACTAGCTGATTTTACATAAAAAGCATCCTCAACCATCAACTGTTCTTTCAAACTAGGTCACAATCAATCATTTTGAAGGTTAAATTCCTCTGAAGCATTTAGATTAAGTTGAAACAAATGCAGCTATTCTCTTTTTCTTTTCTTTTTTCATTAAAACTGATTTAAATTGAAATTAAATATATGTGCTAAAATACCTTTATGACTTCAGCCAACATTATATTTCTAGATCTCAATTTTAACTTCTAATATTGCCATTCCACAGACTGAGAAAGAATGGAAACTCATCTCTGTAGATACAATTAATTTGCTTGGTCCTTGATTCTACCTTTAGCCTTTGGGTATATCTTTCTTCTATTGCCTTATTCTCCTACAAATAGAGACCCATTGTGATTGCTATACACTGCATCTTTTTCCCTATACTTTGTATCTGTGGGATAATTACTTATGCCAGGTGAAATCCATAGTGAGTACAAGAAAGTTTTGAAAGCGACTTTGAAGAACAATCTGATGAATACGCAAAGCATTATCTACTGAGTCTGTGGCATATCTATTAGAAACAGAGAAAAAGCAAAAGGTGAGTTCTGTTTTTAGCACAAATATAGTAGATTTTAAAAATGTAAATGTATGTTAATTTACTTCAAAATGCATTATAGTTTTGTTACTAATACAAAGGTTACTTACCAGTAAATAATTATTACAAATTTACAGATACAGTTTTATGTAGTACCATGATAATGATAAAAACATTAAATATACTAATAAAGTTGGCCAAAAGTGAGAAGATATAAAAGATTATGAGTTTCTTCATTATTTACCATTAATAATAAGGTATAGGAGGAAAATTACCATCTGTGAATATTCTCAATATTATGTTAATAAAATAATTAAAATATTAATAGGAACAAAATTCTAAATGGAACTGCAGTTTATTTGAATTATTATCACAGTATAACTTTTGGTATCTTTATTTAGTGTTTAACAGCCTTATAAAACTCTACGAGTTAGAATTCTCAACAACCATAACAGCTGCAGAAATTAGATAATTCCCAAGAATATTTCTATAAAATCATCTAATAAACAATATTAAATAGTTCATGTGAAAACTTATATTAATGATTTCTTTCCACATTCTCCTGTTATAATTCTAGCACTGATGAAAATCTTACTTAATAGTTTTAGAAGTCTTTTTGCAAAAACGTTAATGACATTGTTTACCATTGTGACAGAAGATAACTTTTGTATACATGTCTATATTCTATATACACATTAGAACTATAACTCCCAAGATAGACCTGTAAATATTTATACTGTAAATTAAGACACAGAATCACTGGAGTAAGTATCCATTTCTTTGCTTCACACATATTAAGCTATGAAAGATTTCCTAGTTTAACAATTTCACAATTACTTTTGTAATAGACTTCTTACAAGGGTATAGAATTTCTTCCTATGCACTATCCCCATTCACCACTCTAAGAAGAAACTGTAAGTTCCATTTTTCAAATTCTGTTCCATTATAATTTTCCCCAATTTCTTGTCACCTTTCTCTTTCAAAAGTGCTTCCCTCAAATTTGGCTTTGGCTGTAGATGAGACGTTGTCAATTAGAAGCATTATATTTGAAGGATGGACAGCTATAACAACTAGGTAATGAATCCCAAGAAATGAAAAATTCAATAAACTTCACTTGCAATAATGAGATAGAGGAAGAAAAGGTAATTTGTGTATATAAGTCCTTGTTCCTGTGTGTATGTGGTTGATTGTTTGATTCTGATGCAGAAAGATAGGCCCTTATCTTCAGTGATGCTGATCCGAATTTATCCTATTTGGTTTTCATGTTTACCATAGTGGTCCTTTTTTATGTGTGAAGTCACAGAATAATATCCTTTTAAATTTTCTTTTGTGTAAATTAAGAACAAAGAAGAAATAAGACTAACAATAATTATGATTTCATTTTCAATCATTCAGGTGTTTCACTGACTGACATTCCAAAATAATATATTAGGGCACCATAGGACTATGAAGACTGAATTAATTAGAACATAGTGAGTTAGACTACCTATAATTTTTCCACTTCACTAGTAAATTATAAATTCATGACTGTTGGGTAAAGAAGTTATTCTGGTTTAAATTTCCAAAATTGAAGTTGAGAGTCATTTGTATATCTAAAACTGAGAAAGGCAATCTCATTAACATATTTGTGAATAAGGTGTGGGTAGAGAAAAATCTTTTCTGTATTTCTGGAAGATACGTACTGAAATGTATTGTGAAAGGTATGTACAAATTTGAGAGCAACTTCACCAAGATCACTTACTTTTCTGCAATTAAATTTGTATTCACTTGTCAAACGTAAAAAGCTGAACACTAGTTAAACCTTTTGGTTTATTTGGGTTTTTTTTTGTTGTTGTTGTTGTTGTTGTTGTTTTTTTTTCTTTTTCCATGATACCCATTGCGACAAAGAAGAAAATTCCATGTCAACTGAACTCCACCAAGACTGAAGACAGAAAATATTATTAAAAGATGGAATATACAAGGGAAAAGGTGGCTGGATAGGAGTGGGGTTTGAGGACTCTGTGATCAGTTGATCTGGGATTTCTAAGATTGTTTATCCAGAGCAGAAACAAACTTTTCAGTTTTTAACCAAGGAGGCAGTGGTACAAGAATAAGCATGAAGCCCACTGAAGTTAGGGTTCCTTTAATGTCAGTATTGGTGCCTTATAATTATGCATGGTAGTGGGATGTGTTGTGACATATTCATATATGTACATAGCATAGTTTTCTCCTTTTCTTTCCACAGTTCCTCTCCTTTTTTTCTCCTCCTCCTTTTCCCTTTCTCTACTCTACTGTTCTTCCTGAAATTTTCTCACCTTAAAAATTTTTTAAGTGGTTTAGAAATCTTGTCATTACTTATTCTGTGTCAATTGATATGGTCATACTATCTTTCTTCTTTTGTCAGTCAGTGTGGTGGATGGTGGATTATGTTAATTGATTTTCAAAAGTTAAAACAGTCTTACATGGGGGAATAAACCTCATTTGATTGTTGTAATTTTTTTAATAAATGGTTTTATGCATTTGCCAAAATATTTATTATTTAGACTTTATCTTTCCATAGAACTTCAAAGTGAGAGTTGTCTCCTTGAATGTTTGCATTTCAAAAAGATAGTTCACACATTTTTAGGAACAGTTCTGAGTGGTAGATTTACATCTCAAAGGGCAAAGGATTTCTATGTAAAATTTCTGAAATAAGGACTCTTAAGAGGGCATTCAGAGATCTATCACCTATTAGCAGTTTTGGCGGGAATAAAGAGCAATTCTAAGACAGCTGGGAGCTGTCCTAGCCAAATGTTTCAAGGGGTACTGAGGTAATCCTGGGGGTTGTGAACTTGGACTTTGAGAACTGAAGCTACTATTTGGTCAAGTATGGATTTACACGCCTGGAGTTCTGTCATTCCCTTCTCTAAGAAATGTTCTGATTTTTGCTTCTTTCTTTAGATTCTAATATATGTTAGCTTGGAAAGGAAAGTCAAAGGATTTAAATAATTGATTGTTTTGGCAGAAGCATTTCCTGATTATATTCTTAGACTGACACTCAAATATTGTTTTAGGGGTTGTAGCTCAGTGGCTGAGTGCTTGTCTAGCATGCATGAGTCACTGGGTTCAATCCTCAGTACCACATAAAAATAAATAAATAAATTAGAAGTATTGTGTCCATTTACAACTAAAAAAAAAAAACAAATATGCTGTTTTAAAGTGTCATTTGGTAACAAATTCATGATACAGATTTACATATGTCTTACTTGGAAACACTCGTGCAAATTAGTAAAACATTCCAACAACAAATGGTAAACCTGAAGGTAACTATTGATCTGTCCTTGATCATTCACCTGTAAAGAAATAAATATCTTACATATTGGTGTGCTTTACTTTTTTACATTCAGCAAATCTTTGTTGATTAAAAAATCGATTATATTTTTGAAGTTTTCAGAAAATCCCTGGGCATAAGTAAAAGATTTTTGACAACTGAGACTAGATCTTGAAATGTGAGGTGCCCCCAAACTTAGAGATAGGCATAAACAGTCCCATTGACCGGGGACCCTTGGGGATCCAGTTTTCATGTGCTTCACCTGAAGACTAAAGATAATCACTTGTCAAACTGCGGGAGGCACAGCAGTAGTGTGATTACTCCCTTACTGTATTTGTTGAGGAAAAGATAGGCCAGAACCAAGACAGAGCTGCTGTCTTTTGTCTCTGAACACACAGATCCGGAAAAGGTTTTCGCATGTTAGGATCAATGAGAGTGAATAAAGGAAGAAAGGGAGGAAGGGAGGAGAAAGAGAAAGGGGAAGGGAGAAAAGAAGAGAAAGGAAAAGAGGAAGAAAAAAAATTAAAATATAAAGTATCAAGATATTAAGATCTGAGCCTTTGACAATGTGCTTTGAGAATCTAGGGCAAATTCTTGTGAGGAAGAATTTCCTGAAACATATGTAAAAATCATTGAAGACTGGTTAGGTTAAAAGGAAAGGAAAATAAATCAAGATAAAAATAGAAATGAATAAGATGATAATGACTCGTATAAACATTTTTAAAAAGCAAAAAATTAACTACAAAGGGCAAACTAATGAGAGGGAAAAGGATGGATTACTTAGCTGATAATGTCAGGTCAGTAGACTGGACACTTAAAAGATGTATTCCTTGTTCCTTAGCATTTTTCATCCATCAAATTAAGAAAGGCAAAAAAGTTGCATAACATAATGATTTGACAAGAGAGGAGACAAATAGACGCTCTGACTTAATGTAAGAGTAAATTGGTATTGCTTAAGTAGAGACATTTTGACAATATTTTAAAAATTAAAAATGCTTAGATTCTTTAAAAAATGCATAAAGCAAAATGAAATAACACTAAAAATGTAGAAAAGAATTTGCAAGGCAATAAAATAGAATGTGGAGGGCAAATCTGAGAAGCAATCTGAAATTTGAGATCGAAATAGAACATTTAGGGGCTGGGGAGATAGCTCAGTTGGTAGAGTGCTTGCCTTGTAAGCACAAGGCCCTGAGTTCGATCCCCAGCACCCAAAAAAAAAAAAAAAAAAAAAAAAAAGAATAAGAAGAAATAGAACATTTAGACTCCATGTCAGAGATGTTAGAAAATGGTGTTTGTTTGGGCTCCGTGGAACACACCTGTAATCCCAGTGGCTCTGGAGGCTAAGGCAGGAGGATCCTGAAAGACCCTAAGCCCCCCTGTCCAAGGAAGAACTCACGTAATCACTGGCTGCAAAAGCAAGAGGCAGTTTATTGGTTACACAGGCGCCTGCGGGTGCTCAGTAAAACCTCAGCCGGAGCTTCGGTGAACTGGCACACCGGGCTTTGGGGTACAGGTTTTTTATAGGGTAAAGGGGCAGGTTTCGCGCGCACGGTAAGCAACAGATTTCCTATTGGTTATTTTGAATCCAGCACGTACACAGCACCTAGGTTACTTGAAGGGTAAGGTTATTATATCCCAAAAAAATCCACAATTATTACTTGGTATTCTTGGTATTTTTATGGTTCCTGGTTCCCGCTTATCAGTTCCTGATTGTTCAGGCACTCCCTGGGACCCGATGATCTATGCTTTCCCAACCGCCCTATTCTTTCTTAACCTAGTTATCAGTTTAATGACCTCCAGGTAGGCCGTGCAACCTTCCCAGGGGGGGGTTTGATAGAGTGTCCTAGGTCATGGGTTTAAGACAAAGAGCTGGGGCCTTTCATTTCCCCCCTTTTTCTTTATCATGGATAGAATCTTATATCCATTTGTCCATCCTGCCTCGGTTATGCTGATGTTCTAAAAGTCCCAAGAAGTGAGCGCACCCTACATCTTTTATAGGTTAAAGTCTCTTTTGTTCTCCAGTTCTCTCCCCCCTTACCTCTCTCTCCTTCCTGCCTTCGTGACTAGGCCCGGTTTTGCATAAGTGAGAAGCCAAGGGCAGGGGGAGGGCCAAGGTGATTCAGGCAGGTAAGGGCCCAGGGGGCATTAATTAGCATCTCCTTGCTTGCAGTCCTTGATAAAGGCAGGTAAATTTGGTCATCAATGGGCTCCGGAGATCCTTGACATTCCATTCTTCCAGGGGCAGTCTCCAACTTCCAAAGGCAGATGGCTTTATGGCCTCCATTTCCTCGAATTGACCCGATTCCCTATTTCTACACTAACTACCTATCCTTAATTCTGGCTTCATTCCCCCCTTTAGCTATAGCAACTCCCAACTGCTTTAAGGAAAAGGGGGCGTCGGTCGTTCTGGCTGCTTCGAAGCTGAAAGGGGGCAGTGAGGGGCAAGCAGTTTGGAGTTCCTTTTTTAAAAATCGGGTCAATCGAGGGGTCCAAGGTAGAAGTCTGATTGGGGAAGAGCAGGTTGTAAAGTCATCTGGGGGTGGGTGCTTCTATGATAGAAGAACAAAAAGACATGAGTACTGAAATGCAATTAGTACAAAGTAAATGTTGCAGCATCTGGAGCATGCCACTGAGTATCATGAAAATGACAGAAGTCAATCTCTCACCAGGCGGGTGGAAGAATTGAGAAATTGTTCCCATAACTAAACCTAGCAAAGGCTGGAAAGGACAAGGCCTTTATTTGGAAACTTTAACATTGTCCAGGTTATCAGGAATGTAAACACAACATTTAACTCTTAATGTCATAGATATCCCAAAAAATATAGTTAAGCTACTTAAGTCATCTGATTTTGTAAAATATCCCTTTATTGGCATAACCTGTGTTTAGTAGAGAGCTCTATACTTCTGTTACTTAGGGCTAGATAATCATAAGAGCAAACATAGATTAAGTCTACCTGTGTAGCTTAGGAAGATCTGCAGGCCTTAAACTGACTAAAAACTTCTGACTCTGGCAGTTTCTCTTGATAGTTATCAGGCACATTTGCTGAAGAATCTTTCTTTCATTTGTAGCTTCCAGTTTTTATTCTAGTGGACTAACACAAGTGTACATCTTAAGTTACATTTAACTGTTATTTCTCTTAAATGCCCAAGAATGGTTATATTTTGGTTTTAACTGTTTTGCTGGGTGTCTAACATCAAGTTGGTCAAATTGACCTGGTTCCTGTCTTGTTAAAGAGTCAGCTGAGTTCCCACAGGGGCCACTTGTAGAGAACTTAAGGGCAGCTTCTTAGCTCCACCAGTGCCATTGGTTAGGTAGGGTCTCCTTGATGAGGTGACTTCCTTTGGAAGCATTAAGGGATGTCTCCCTTTTTCCATGACCCTCCTCTGCAGCAGATGCACTGAGTGATTTTTTCATCCTCTAGTCTCAACAATCTCCTTGATCAGGAGGTTGTGTGACCCAGAGTTGCAAAGCTCCTTAGAGAAGTTCTCTTATTCCCTGGGTTCAGGCTGACTGAGGGCAAAAGATCCAAATACTGGTCTATCTTGCCTTCTGTATTTAATTCCAATCTCTAAGTTTGATCTTAATCATCCAGCAAGCCAGTTTCACCAGTCATAAAGTAAGAGTACTGGGCTTTAACTTTAATGTCCATAACTTTACAGTTATTTACCCTTTTATCTAACTGGAGTCTGCATTAGTTCTGGAAGTTACCACTATCTGTTCTGATATCTGTTACCACTATCTGTTAGGTGATGGCTTATTATCATAAGTTACCTAGGTTGCGTGTTCTTGAAGCAGCTACTTCTGCAAAACATTAATAGGTAACAGTTTTACAAAATGAAATTAGCAAGAGTAAAACTATATTCTGCTTGTATAATAGCTATCTTGAATTTTGACTGAGAACCACATTATATTTCCTATTTGAGATCATGGTAATTTTACAAAAAAAACCAATCTTTTGATTATAACTTTAAATAAGCTGAAGTCTGACTTACAAATAAATAAGCTGGAGTCACTCTAACATGCAGTAAGGTGGGAGGCAGAGCCTTATCTCAGGTAAGGCATGGCTCTTTACAGACCTTAAGTGTTCTAATCCTACAACTAATTTTTGCCCCTTTTGCCATGACCAGCATGACCAAATTTTCAAGTTCAGTGAGGGTCAAAGGAGTATTAGAAAATAAAGGTTTATAAACACAGATTTTGAAGATTAAGCTGAGATCAGATGGAGCTCTATTCTCTGATGGAAATGTAGATCTAAAGAGTTATGTTAGCAATCTTTATACATGTCTTATTATTAAGTTAAAGACTATGTAAGCATTATTCTTTGTTTTTAGGAGAGTTACAGAGACTAGACCATCTATGCAACTTTTTCCCACAACTGCAAAGTGCAATGTTAGGAACTCTGTGTAGCTCTCAAATAAGTCCACTGTCCAAAGTTACTGTAAGGTGGGCAGGAACTAGAGAAGGGAACTGATGAAACACTGGTTATCTAGCAAAACAATTTCTTTCTGCCCAAGAGCTGTGTGCCTGATATCAATGTAAGAGCTGATAGGACTCCTGTACAGAGCCTCCCCAGGGAGGTTACTGCCACAGCAGTTAGGCATCTTGTGCTCCTACACAGGAACACTTCCAGGCACCAGGCATGCTACAGTCATGAAGTCAGGGACCCCAATCTCAGTCATTGTTGTCCCATTTTTGCTATAATGCATTATACTCTTTCTTAAATTGTCATTTAAGAAGTTTATATATATTGATTTCTGAGTCCATATGAACATTAGTTAACACAGTCTAACATTATATCCAAAACAGGAATCAATCAAAGAAAGGCTGAGAGAGCTTTTAACTTTTCTTTTGTGTAGCAAAATGCTTTTACCTTCTATAATATGAACCTTTAAACAAATCAGGCTGTCAGTAACTCTTAGATATACATTTACATTTAAATTTGAAGTTCTTTATCTCAGTGTAAAAAGTAACAAATTTTACACGTACCCCATTGATAGCAGGTCCTATAATAGAACATTAAATGATAGAAATTGATCCCCAATAAAATTTACTCTTTATAAGCTTAAAATTACCATTACAGACAAGTTTATCTGGAGAATAGCAGCTCGATAAATTTCCTGCCTTAAAAACTTGTATACCTGAAAAATATGAACACATTTAATATACAACTAGAAACCATTTTACAATTACCTTGACACTTTTTTTCTTACCAAATTTAGTTTTTTTAAGAAAAATTTAGACTCTGTAACACAGTACAATACTTTAACAGTTGTTTAACCATAATTGTATACACCCCAATTTTTAAGACTAATTGTTCTAAAGAATAAAACTTAATAGACACAAAGTTAAGAGTAAATTAGTGTTTCTAAGAAATCCTTGTTATTTTACCATATAGATTAAACTTTGGTTTATATCAGAACATTAGTATTTCACCTTAGGAAAAACCTTAAATAGCTTTAACTGTCTCACATACATACAACCAACTTAGTTACACGCAAACTTGTTGAAACTTGCCCTTTACATACACAGACTTTCTTAGCACTTACTTAGACCCTCATGTATTTCATCATACAAGCACTTTCTTACCCAGAAACATTTCCTTTTTCCTTTTACTAAATATATTTCCATACCCAGAACCTTTTATTTTCTTTTTCCTATTTGTTGACCCCTTTTTGTTCACATTCTGAAACTACTCTTATGAAATTTCTGAATTTAGATAAATTGCTCTATTTTAATAAGATTAAATAGTTTGTTGTTTATAGTACTCTAATTGAAACACAGTTGAAACTTTTGGGACCCTTTGTATATAGAATTGCACTTGTTAGGACATAACTCTTAGTAACTTTGTTTTTAGTTTAGTGATGACACAAAGCAAGTTTAAACCCTTTTATTTACTAACCTATGAAAACACCAATAATGTTTGAGTATGATACCCCATGGAATTTAAGGAGTTAAGAGTACTTGATGTTATTTAACAATTAGCATTTTAACTTTGCAAATTAATCAGATGTCACCAACAAACACATTTGAGTAGTCCCATACATGTTAACTCTAATCCACTTATTCTGTAAAAACCAAGAAAGCAGGCAAGTGTCCTGAACAGTATTTGCTGTCTCTTTCCTGTTGAAGAAAAGTCCTAGGAACAATTGATACTAGACATTTTATTAACATCAATATTTTATTTGCTTGACCACCTAGGGACTTGTGAGTTATTTTCAAAGACATTTTACTTTCATTAGTTTACCCAATTTGAATTGAACCTTTAAATCACGTGAATTAAAAGCATTTGGATCCATTTTAAAAAATTTAATTTTTATGCGCGCTTATATTTAACACAAAACTAAAGGCCTTGTAATATTCATCTCCATTGCAATGTAGCAGATGTTTAAAAATAACTCGAGTTGGATAAAAAGAACTGATCAAAAATCATTAACCTAGGTCTGTAGGATCGAGGGTGAGACTCAGAGGGGTCACCATGGATTGCCCCATTTCAGTCTTGCTGGTAAAAAAAGGAATTTAAGAAACAGGCACAGTACACAAGAAAACATAGACCAGACAACAGATTACAAGCGCTGCGCGTCTTGGTCGGAGAGTGCAAGCCCCTCCGGCCAAAAACAAGTCCCGACGAATCGAGCACCAAACAAGTCCCGACGGATCGGGCACCAAACAAGTCCCGACGGATCGGGCACCAAACAAGTCCCGACGGATCGGGCACCAAAACCCCTAGGACGTCTCCCAGGGTAGCAGGAGAGAAGTCAGAGTTCGTCAACTCCTTCTCAGACTGCCCAAACTACAAATGGAACACGCGTGCCCCTACAAAGTACAATCGCTGCGCTTCAGAACGAACAAGACAAAGCAACTACACAAGACAGACAAAGACAGACAATAACCCCCTGCTGGCCAGCTTAACTCACCTCCCAGAGTATTTGGCCGTTCCTCGGGCAGGGGTTCGGGGTGTCGAGGGGATATCTCGGTGGAACCTCCAAATGAAAGACCCTAAGCCCCCCTGTCCAAGGAAGAACTCACGTAATCACTGGCTGCAAAAGCAAGAGGCAGTTTATTGGTTACACAGGCGCCTGCGGGTGCTCAGTAAAACCTCAGCCGGAGCTTCGGTGAACTGGCACACCGGGCTTTGGGGTACAGGTTTTTTATAGGGTAAAGGGGCAGGTTTCGCGCGCACGGTAAGCAACAGATTTCCTATTGGTTATTTTGAATCCAGCACGTACACAGCACCTAGGTTACTTGAAGGGTAAGGTTATTATATCCCAAAAAAATCCACAATTATTACTTGGTATTCTTGGTATTTTTATGGTTCCTGGTTCCCGCTTATCAGTTCCTGATTGTTCAGGCACTCCCTGGGACCCGATGATCTATGCTTTCCCAACCGCCCTATTCTTTCTTAACCTAGTTATCAGTTTAATGACCTCCAGGTAGGCCGTGCAACCTTCCCAGGGGGGGGTTTGATAGAGTGTCCTAGGTCATGGGTTTAAGACAAAGAGCTGGGGCCTTTCAATCCCAAGTTCGAGGCCAGCCCTGGCAACTTAGGTGAGGCCCTAAGGAACTTAAAGAAACACTGTCTCAAAACAAAATAATAATAATTAAAAAGGGCTGAGGACATGGTTTAGTGATTAAGTATCTCTGGGTTCAATCCCTGGTTCAAAACAAAGAGAGAGAGAACAAGAGTGAGGAAAGAAAGCAAATGGTGTGCTTAGTTTATACATTTAAAAAAATGGACAAAGGGTAAAAAATCTTAGACGAAATAAATTTTGAACTTAGAGAAAATAAAATATATAAACTTGTACTTGACAGTGCTATGTTTTCACCAATGAAAATAAATCTAAAACCATGAGCCAAAACAAACAAACAAAACAACAACAATAAAAAAAACTTCTTTAATTCTCTAAGTTGTTTTTGCAGTCTGGTATTTTGGTCACAGAAATGAAAAGCTGAATAACACACATGCTGAACCAATTTCTACAGGGTCATCAATTTCACTTTCTTGAGTTAATCACACAATTTCTTTCCTGAGTTACTAACACACTTTAAAACACTTTCTTTAACCATGAAGTTAGAAAATACACTTCTTAATTCAGTTTAAATAAAAACTGAGGAGGTGGTTGAGGCATTTGGGACAATGAGTAGAGCAATTGCTGTCTATAAAAACTCTCACTGTCTTCCTCTGCTTTGACTCCATCCCACTCCTTCTGGTTAGCTTAGAACTTGTCTAGGATCTTCTCATGCTGCTCTGCTTTATCCTCAGGTGCAGATCTAATGTACTGTTAGCTGCCACTGATTTGTCTAAACTTTGGCTGTCAACGTGATTTCATCTTGTCTTTCTCTCCTAGAAATGTGTAGAACCTTCTTAACTACTAGAGAATTTAGTTCTATCACTCCAATGAGAATTTGAAAGGAAATGAAGACAAGCTAAATGCTCACTTATCACTAGATTTCTTTGAATAGTGAGTCAAGAATATAAGCACATTTAGATGTAATTGAGGAATAGATTGTCAACAGCATAAATCTCTATAATGTATCAAAAGAAGTAAAAGCATCAGAGAACATAAAAAGAGTGTGGATGATGATTGCTTTAACTCAATGCTAATCAGGAGAGGCTTAAAGCCTTTTGCATAAGAAAGAGACTCAGGTCTAGGTAAGAAGAAAAATTTCCTTTGACTTACCTTTTTTACTCTTCGCATATCTTCTGAACAACAGTATGAACAAATTCCTGTTTAGGACTCTTTCTCAAGGGTATTTTATGACGAGCATCCTTGAAAGATAGCGATAGTGCCCTCCCTCTGAGCAGATGTTATTGTCTAAGGTAATAACGGATCCTCACTGGAACAAAGGTTGGGCAGGCATGGTAGTGGCCTCATATAACTGGGCTACCTAATATCAGGGCTCCTCTTCTATTAAGTACTCCCAGTATATAGAAGAATCACCTGGCACTGACCCTTATTAAACTGCCTTTTTAAGGACTGAAACTCAGGGAATGAGCACAAATAATGAGCTCTGGCTACTAATGTACTTTCTTTGTTTTTGACAAGATTATGAAAATGTTGCAGACTAATTTATTAGTTTATAAGCAAGCTAAAATCCCAGACCTTTTATAGTTCTTGATATGACTTAGTGATTAAAAAAATCAGTAATATACTAATCACATATCAAGAGTTTGAAGTGTTGACAGGAAGGTGTAGGTATTAATTTTAATGATGAAGACCTAAAATGCTAGTCAATAAATAATGTCTGAAATCTAGAAAGACACACAATAGTGTTATGTAGAGTTAGAAAGGACCAAAAAGAAAAAAAAAAAAAAAACACTATAAGAAAAATATTCACAAACCTTTGCTGGTGAGTGGTCTAATCATAAGAACACAAGGCTAAAAATTGTTCCCCATGTCTGTGATTTACCTCATAATTGAAAATAGAAATATTACCCTGTAAATGTTCTGGTACAATAACATAAATAGTTACTTAAAAGAAAAAAAAAATAAAATTATTATGCAGTAAAATATTCTCTTTTTTAATAAATTCCAGAAGGCAATATAAGTAGTGCCTTCAGAGTTGAGGAATATGTTGTGACCCAAGAATACAGACTTAAGACACATTCAGAAGTTGAAGTATCAAAAAGTCACTCTCAGATATGAAGAACTCAGTAGATGTGTCACCCGTATAACTTTCATAAAAATGTGATCCTTGAACATTTGGTAAACTAATAAAAAGTCAAGATGATTAAAAAGAGCATAAGAATGCAAAAAAGACATAGTAGAAAATACACAAAATATTGCCATAAGAAATTATCAACATCCATAATTGGCCATGTGTTCCAGGTTTCCTCTGTTCAGTCATTGTCTTGGAAAATCACTAAACTGGATGCAGAGATGATCTTACCAAATGTAGGGGAAGAAAGAGTCCTTACCCATCATTGGGATCATGGTTGAGGCTACTATGATAAAAGACAAAATAACAAGAGAAAGGCACACAAATTTCTTTAGTACAATTTTTATGTGACATGAGATCCTTCAGAAATTAAGACCCCAAGAAACAGGGAAAACTGTCTTGTAAAAGACGGTCATGCAGAAGAATGTTTAAGGACAAAGGAGTGGGACAGAATAGTAATAAGCAGGGTAATAACTTTCACAATATATGAAGCTGTGTAAAATTGATAACAATAGAATCGTAGGTTAACAGGATCCATTTGTTTAGATTCCTCCTGTCTCTGTGTCTTCAAAGATAGGATGTTCCTTCCCACCAGATACCAGGAGTATAGCTCTGGAATGAAAGTCTTATGACCTAGTTTATGAGAATCGCAGATCAGTCTTCTATGTCCTGTTTCAAGGGAGAAAAGTGGAGAAGCCAGTGAGAACTTCCTTCTTGTGTTATTTTCTCAAATGCCAGTGTGTCACTATGGGGGCAGCCTGTCCTGAGCCTTATCAAAAGGAAATAGCACAGTGTGATAATCTTTTCATAAAGGTGACTCTATTAAATCTTAACAAGAACAAATTCATTTAGATTTCATATTCCTTAATATACAAATAAAGATTTAAACCTTCACCTTGAGAAAATAAAAAAATCAATGAGGAAAATGATAAAGTAACACTTTTAAATCGGAATAGTATTTTATTAGATATTAGAAATTAACATCTCAAAATATCAATGTGATCACATATAGGCTGCATAACTAAATGTCAGATACACCTCATTTGACATATCTCTCATCTATTTAAAGCCTAACACTTGCATCAATTTAATTAAAAGTGTACAAATAAAAACTCAGGTT
Organism: Sciurus carolinensis; assembly: GCF_902686445.1. Classification (NCBI taxonomy): domain Eukaryota; kingdom Metazoa; phylum Chordata; class Mammalia; order Rodentia; family Sciuridae; genus Sciurus; species Sciurus carolinensis. The sequence continues at coordinate 25,236,087 of NC_062218.1, read as the reverse complement.
TTCTGGTTTTAAAGTACTATTTAAATATATTGTTATAAAGAGTTAGGGCTAGGCATTTTAGCACATGCCTATAGTCCCAGTGGCTCTGGAGGCTGAGTTAGGAGGATCACAAGTCCAAAGCCAGCCTCAGGACTTAGTGAGGCCCAAAGCAACTTAGTGAGAACCTGTCTAAAAAAAAGAGAGACAGTAAGTAAAATTTATGTGGCAAAATAAAATATAAGCTGCACATGAACATTTCAATTCTAGAAAAAGAGCAGAGAACATCTTTTTCCTTTTCACTTTACTTTAAAAGTTCACTGGAAAGAAAATCAAGTTATCCATGTCACCAATTTCTTCCAATTGTGTAGGAAAAGAAAAAATGATTTATTAAATTTGATTTGTGGCAATGTTTAGAATGATGATTGTGCTCAAGGACATAGACTTATATTTGTGGAAATGTGAAATTTATAAAAAATTTAAGGGATATTTTGCTCAAGGGGAAAATAAATCATATACTGTCCTTTATTGAATAGTTTGTATTTCTAAATTAGGTCACATACGTGAGGAAATCCTTTCCAAAAATATTTTTCAATTTGGATCCCAGCAAGTACCATTGTAACAGGAAAAAATAAATGGAAAAATTAACTTAATTGTTTCCACAAGTTTGTTACTCTCTTTACCCTGATACTTTGCTAAAGTTCCCATTTTTTTCCATACAGAACTCTAAAAACACATGAATGAATTAAAGGTTATTTAAACCTTAGCACATTAAGTAAATGCCAAGGCAATCAATATATGTACACACAGCTATGCATTACCTAACAATGGAGATTCTTTCTGAGAAATATATCATTAGGTGATTTCATCATTGTCCAACATCTTACAGTGAACTTACACAAGATGAGATGGTACAGGTCCTTCATTCACCTGGACATCTAGAGGCAATACACACAAGACAAGCATGAGCTATGGGAAACTGCCAGCCTAACAGGACATACAGTTTTACATTTAGCATTCTTATAAGTAGGATTACAGGCTAATGTAACTTTAAAGCACAGTACGGTAAATGCATACACCCATAACGTGACTGTTTATTATCATCAGAGTTACCTGTTGCACATAATTCTGTGTGTTAGACTTCAATGGTTGTGGCCGCGCAGTAGGTTCGTTTACAATGACATCACCAAAAACATGAATAACTGCTGCACTTTATTAAGATGTCTAGAAGGACACTAGACTCCAGGACATTTTCAGCTCCATTATAATCTTATGGGACCATTACCATATCTGTGGTCTGTCATGACTAATATGTCATTATTGAGCACACAACCATATATTGGATTTCAGATTGTCAGGGTAAATTTTTATAATAGTGATATGATTGTATTCCAGAAAGATTAAGTCTACATGTCTTGTACCATGATTTCTTACAAATATTTAAAAAATATGTATGTCATGTTAAAAAAAATTATACATTGATATTTTTAAAAAAGTGCTACATTAATAACTTCCCTTCAATACCAGCAATCAAAATGTTAGAATTTAAATAATTGGTGAACTGCATAGAATTTTTATTATTTTGATTTCTGTTTATAAATAGTAACACCATATGGTCTGCTGATGCTAATATCTGTCACCTAGCCAAGTGCTGATGAAATCATTTAGAAATATGTAGGAACACAGGAAGTTAATAGAGATTTGATTACACATTTATGTACGCTTTATTTAAAATCATCATTCAATCTGGTAGAACTTAAATGAAGGAAACTTAAACTTGGAAAGAGATATCTTTTCTTTTTTGTATCTATATACTGAATTTCTTAATTTAGACGTCTGTAAACCATACAATTTCATATTATTTATTTCCATATTTTGATAATAAAAGCTTGTTTTTCTTTACATTTCATTATTTTATTGGGAGCAAAGAAATAAATTGTCACAGAGGCAAAAAAAAATTCTTATCTTGCTTAAAATTTTCATTAGTGCCAGGATTTAGTGAAATTATTCCAAGTACATATAATTGGTTTGTTGAAGTCTTCAGGTTATGCTACATCAAATTGTTTTATATATTACACAATTCATGGAATTAACCGTCAAAGACATATTTTTTTGTATATTTCATGTGTTTTAAGAAGATGAAAGTATTCAAGTCTTTTTGTATCCAATTTTGAGTTTGCAAAGTAAAATAACAAAAATAAATTAAGTTACCAAGCTTGATAAGGCTTAAATTTTAATTGTTATCTATGTATATGGAATTCATGTATAATCATGAATATTTATATAATATTTTTGTGTGATTTTTGCTGGCATTATGAGAAAAGTAAATTATTAGATATTTTTGGACCACAAATTAGTATTTATTAATGATCAGCATATATACTATGAATATTTATATTGCTACTATATTGTGAACTTCAGTATAATATGAATACTACAGTTTTTATATGTTTTTGGAAATTCATAACCTGAAGTGACATTCTCCCAGTAATATGACACCAATTAACTTTCAGAATATTATGGATTCATAATTAACAATGGTAGGAAAAAACAACATAGTCATCTCAACCTGATTTGTAGGAGAATATATAAACACATTTGTGACATATAGTTTTAAATGCATAACAAAGATACCTTACAACATTGTTCATTCAGAACCTGACCAGTTTTTAAGACAATGCTTCACAAGATTTCTTAATAGGGAAAAAGTCAATATGCTAACATTTTTGGAAATGTTAATAAATGCTAATTAAGCAGTTTTAGAGGTTAGGAAAGCAGGATAAGTAAAATGTATTTCTGAAATTAAGAATATAATTTTTATTTTTGTTGTGTGGTGGGAAAAATCTATGTGCATTCCCTTATCCTAAGTCCTTCACTTCCCACAATTATCTAAGTCTATATTCTGAGTAGGACTCCACTAAACAATGATTTTTACTAACTAGATATTGGAAAATAAATATTAAGCCCATCATTGAATACATTGAACAATTCTAAAAAATAATCTATAGAGAAGAATGACTTTATGACATTTGTAAGTAAATGAATGAATCTGGAGACTATCATGCTAAGTGAAATAAGCCAGTCCCCCAAAACACAAAGATTGAATCTCTACACTGATATGTAGAAACTATCACACAAGAAGGGGATGGGCAGAGAAAAAACTGTTATTTAGTAGATAAGACAAGGGAGAAGGAAGGGAAAAGAAAAGGCAAGACAGCAGAAGGAATCCAAAACAATTTTCCTCTGTACTTACGTGAGTACACCATCGTGAATCCCACCATTATATCCCTAAGAATGGGGTAGTAATTAGGAAAAGATATTTCATGTTTGCAAAAATATATAAAAATGAATTCTGCCATGTATAACTAAAAAGATCCAATAAAAATAAAATAAATAAAAGACTATCATGTTTTTAAATATTCCACTAATTTTATATGTCTTCATAATTGTAATAAATATTGTCTTCCTTAAAGATAAATCCTTAAGTTATATATTTATTGCATATGTTCTTACTTTATTTATAAAATATTAAGATTTTTTTACCTTCATCATAGTGATCTTTTTTATCATATGCAAACGTCATATTTAATATTTATATTGTTCTTTAAAAATAAATATTATTTTGACCTGTGGTTTAATAAACCATTTCAGTTAACTAAATGTATCATTTCTTACCCTTAAAATAGGTCTAGCGATCCAAGATGGCGGCCTAGAGGGAGACTGCACCCCCGGTCGCTCCAGAACCCAGGAGTTAAGAAGGGGAGGCATTGAGAGACTCGGACTGAAGTGGAGCCACGGGTGAGTCTGCCCACTGGGTAAAGCTCGGCCCGGGTGGCAGGCCCAGATAGAGGTGGCTTATCGGAGCCGGGCAGGGCAGCTAGAGTCATCCACAGGCAGCCCTGCGCACTGCGGCGGTGGGCCCCGCCCACACAGCCAGCTTCTCCAGGTTCTCGGAACGGAACTGGCCCGCTAGTGAGAGCCTGTCTGAACAGAGCACGCTCCGAGTCCCGGAGCCCCTGCAGTGCAGTGTACTCCTGCAAAGAACCAGCGGAGAGCCTCGATCTGCAGTCAGCCTCAGGGATAAGGGCAGGGCAGCAGGAGACCTCTTCAGGCGGCACTGCCCACTCCGGCTGCGGGCTCTCTTCACGGGGCGATCCAAGATGGCGGCCTAGAGGGAGACTGCACCCCCGGTCGCTCCAGAACCCAGGAGTTAAGAAGGGGAGGCATTGAGAGACTCGGACTGAAGTGGAGCCACGGGTGAGTCTGCCCACTGGGTAAAGCTCAGCCCGGGTGGCAGGCCCAGATAGAGGTGGCTTAGCAGAGCCGGGCAGGGCAGCTTGAGTCTTCCCAAGGTAGTCTTCCACACTCCGGCAGTGGGCTCTTCCCACACGGCCAGCTGCACGGTGCAGGCCCACAGTGAGAGCATTTCCGCACAGAGCCAGTTCCAAAACGTGGAACCAGTAGGGGGCTAGGGGCAGTATTCTTCGAATGAGCTGCTTTATCAGATTCCTCCAAGACATCAGGCTACTGAAGGCTGGGAGGTGATACACTGGAAATCTACTGGGACACTATAAGCCAATAGTGGAAAACTGCAATATCTCAGGGTCCCACTGACAACTGACCATTATGAGAAAACAAGGGAAGAAAATGTCCCAAACAAACCTAGATACTACATCAATAAAACCCAATGACAGCACAGCAGAAGAAATGTCAGAAAGGGAGTTCAGAATGTACGTAATTAAAACGATCAGGGAAGCTAATGAGGAGATGAAAGAGCAAATGCAGGCATTGAAGGAGGAGATGAAAGAGCAAATGCAGGCATTAAATGATCGCACCAATCAACAGTTAAAAGACCAAATACGGGAAGCAAGAGATCATTTCAATAAAGAGTTAGAGATACTGAAAAAAAACCAAACTGAAATCCTTGAAATGAAGGAAACAATAAACCAAGTTAAAAACTCCATAGAAAGCATAACCAATAGGATAGAACACCTGGAAGACAGAACCTCAGACATTGAAGACAAAATATTTAACCTTGAAAACAAATTTGAACAAACAGAGAAGATGGTAAGAAATCATGAACAGAATCTCCAAGAACTATGGGATATCATGAAAAGGCCAAATTTGAGAATTATTGGGATTGAGGAAGGCTTAGAGAAACAAACCAAAGGAATGAACAATCTATTCAATGAAATAATAACAGAAAATTTCCCAAATCTGAAGAACGAAATGGAAAATCAAGTACAAGAGGCTTATAGAACTCCAAACATACAAAATTACAACAGACCCACACCAAGGCACATTATTATGAAAATACCTAACATACAAAATAAAGACAGAATTTTAAAGGCCGCGAGAGAAAAGAATCAAATTACATTCAGAGGGAAACCAATAAGAATATCAGCAGATTTTTCAATCCAGACCCTAAAAGCTAGAAGGGCCTGGAACAACATATACCAAGCCCTAAAGAAAATGGATGCCAACCAAGAATCTTATACCCAGCAAAACTTACCTTCAAATTTGATGATGAAATAAGATCCTTCCATGATAAACAAAAGCTAAAGGAATTTACAAAAAGAAAGCCAGCATTACAGAACATTCTCAGCAAAATATTCCATGAGGAAGAGATGAAAAACAACGATGCAAATCAGCAACAGGAGGCGCTAGCCTAAAGGAATAGCCAAATAAAGGAGAAACCAAATCATGTCAAAAACAAATATGAGTCAATTGACTGGGAATACAAATCATATCACAATAATAACCCTGAATGTTAATGGCCTGAATTCATCAATCAAAAGACACAGACTGGCAGATTGGATTAAAAAGAAAAATCCAACAATATGCTGCCTGCAAGAGACACATCTCATAGAAAGAGACACCCATAGACTAAAGGTGAAAGGATGGGGAAAAACATACCATGCACACGGACACAGCAAAAAAGCTGGAGTATCCATCCTCATCTCAGATAATGTGGACTTCAAACCAAAACTAATCAGAAGGGATAAAGAAGGACATTACATGCTGCTTAAGGGAAGCATAAATCAGCAAGACATAACAATCATAAATATCTATGCCCCGAACATTGGCTCATCCACGTACGTCAAACAAATCCTTCTCAATTCCAGAAATCAAATAGACCACAACACAATAATACTAGGCGATTTTAACACACCTCTCTCACCACTGGATAGATCGTCCAAACAAAAATTGAATAAAGAAACTATAGATCTCAACAACACAATCAGCAATTTAGACTTAACGGACATATATAGAATATACCATCCAACAAAGAATGAATACACTTTCTTCTCAGCAGCACATGGATCCTTCTCTAAAATAGACCATATTTTATGCCACAAAGCTACTGTTAGTAAATACAAGAAGATAGAGATACTACCTTGTACTCTATCAGATCATAATGGATTGAAATTAGAAATAAATGACAGAATAAAAAACAGAAACTTCTCCAATACCTGGAGACTAAATAATACACTATTATATGATGAATGGATAACAGAAGACATCAGGAGGGAAATAAAAAAATTCTTAGAAGTAAACGAGAACAAAGACACATCATATCAAAATCTCTGGGACACTATGAAAGCAGTACTTAGAGGAAGATTTATTTCATGGGGTGCATTCAAAAAAAGAAGTAGAAATCAACAAATAAACGAGTTAACACTACAGCTCAAAGCACTAGAAAAAGAAGAGCAGACCAATACCAAAAGTAGTAGAAGACAGGAAATAGTTAAAATCAGAGCCGAAATCAACGAAATCGAAACAAAAGAAACAATCGGAAAAATTAATAAAATAAATAGTTGGTTCTTTGAAAAAATAAATAAAATTGATAAACCCTTAGCCACACTAACAAAGAGAAAGAGGGAGAAAACTCAAATTACTAAAATTCGGAATGAACAAGGAAACATCACAACAGACACGAGTGAAATACAAAACATAATTAGAAGCTATTTCGAAAATCTACACTCCAACAAAACAGAAAACCTTGAAGACATCAACAAATTTCTAGAGACATATGAACTACCTAAACTGAACGAGGAGGACATACACAACTTAAATAAACCAATTTCAAGCAATGAAATAGAAGAGGTCATCAAAAGCCTACCAACAAAGAAAAGTCCAGGACCAGATGGGTTCTCAGCCGAGTTCTATAAAACCTTTAAAGAAGAGCTCATTCCAATACTCCTCAAACTATTCCATGAAATAGAAGAGGAGGGAACCCTACCAAACTCGTTCTATGAAGCCAATATCACCCTGATACCTAAACCAGACAGAGACACATCAAGGAAAGAAAATTTCAGACCAATATCCTTAATGAACATCGATGCAAAAATTCTCAACAAAATTTTAGCAAATTGCATACAAATATATATTAAAAAGATAGTGCACCACGATCAAGTGGGTTTTATCCCAGGGATGCAAGGTTGGTTCAACATTCGGAAATCAATAAATGTCATTCACCATATCAACAGACTTAAAGTTAAGAATCACATGATTATTTCAATAGATGCAGAAAAAGCATTTGATAAAATACAGCATCCCTTCATGCTCAAAACACTAGAAAAAATTGGGGTAATGGGAACATTCCTAAACATTATAAAGGCCATCTACGCTAAGCCCATGGCTAATATCATTCTAAATGGTGAAAAACTGAAAGCGTTCCCCCTAAAAACTGGAACAAGGCAGGGATGCCCTCTTTCACCGCTTCTATTCAACATCGTCCTTGAGACTCTAGCCAGAGCAATCAGACAAACCAAAGAAATTAAAGGGATACGAATAGGAAAAGAAGAACTCAAACTATCCCTGTTCGCTGATGACATGATTATATATTTAGAGGAACCTGGAAATTCCACCAGAAAACTTTTAGAACTCATAAGTGAATTCAGTAAAGTAGCAGGTTACAAGATCAATGCTCATAAATCCAATGCATTTTTATACATAAGTGATGAATCTTCAGAAAGAGAAATTAGGAAAACTACCCCATTCACAATAGCATCGAAAAAAATAAAATACTTGGGAATCAATCTCACAAAAGAGGTGAAAGACCTCTACAATGAGAACTACAGAACACTAAAGAAAGAAATTCAAGAAAACCTTAGAAGATGGAAAGATCTCCCATGTTCCTGGATAGGCAGAATTAATATCGTCAAAATGGCTATACTACCTAAAGTTCTATACAGATTCAATGCAATTCCAATTAAAATCCCAATGATGTACCTCGCAGAAATAGAGCAAGCAATTATGAAATTCATCTGGAAGAATAAAAAACCTAGAATAGCTAAAGCAATCCTCAGTAGCAAGAGCGAAGCAGGGGGTATTGCAATACCAGATCTTCAACTCTACTACAAAGCAATAGTAACAAAAACGGCATGGTATTGGTACCAAAATAGACAGGTAGATCAATGGTACAGAATAGAGGACATGGACACAAACCCAAATAAATACAATTTTCTCATACTAGACAAAGGTTCCAACAATATGCAATGGAGAAAAGATAGCCTCTTCAACAAATGGTGCTGGGAAAACTGGAAAACTATATGCAATAGAATGAAACTAAACCCCTATCTCTCACCCTACACAAAACTCAACTCAAAATGGATCAAGGACCTCGGAATCAGACCAGAGACCCTGCATCTTATAGAAGAAAAAGTAGGTCCAAATCTTCAACTTGTTGGCTCAGGATCAGATTTCCTTAACAGGACTCCCATAGCACAAGAAATAAAAGCAAGAATAAACAACTGGGATAGATTCAAACTAAAAAGCTTTCTCTCAGCAAAGGAAACTATCAGAAATGTGAAGAGAGAGCCTACAGAGTGGGAGAATATCTTTGCCAACCATACCTCAGATAGAGCACTAATTTCCAGAATCTATAAAGAACTCAAAAAACTCTACACGAAGAATACAAATAATCCAATCAACAAATGGGCTAAGGAAATGAACAGACACTTCACAGAAGAAGATGTACAAGTAATCACCAGATATATGAAAAAATGTTCAACATCCCTAGTAATAAGGGAAATGCAAATCAAAACTACCCTAAGATTTCATCTCACCCCAATTAGAATGGCGATTATCAAGAATACAAGCAACAATAGGTGTTGGCGAGGATGTGGTGAAAAAGGAACACTCATACATTGCTGGTGGGGTTGCAAATTAGTGCAACCACTCTGGAAAGCAGTGTGGAGATTCCTCAGAAAGCTTGGAATGGAAACACCATTTGACCCAGCTATCCCACTCCTTGGCCTATACCCAAAGGACTTAAAATCAGCATACTACAGAGATACAGCCACATCAATGTTCATTGCTGCTCAATTCACCATAGCCAGATTGTGGAACCAACCTAGATGCCCTTCAGTTGATGAATGGATAAAGAAACTGTGGCATATTTATACAATGGAATATTACTCCGCAATGAAGAATGATAAAATTATGGCATTTGTAGGCAAATGGTCGAAATTGGAGAATATCATGCTAAGTGAGATAAGCCAATCTCAAAAAACTAAAGGACAAATGATCTCGCTGATAAGCGGATGAGGACATATAATGGGGGGTGGGAGGGGCTAGCATTAGGTTTAGGGTTAGGTTTAGAGTTAGGCTAAGGAGAGCAGTAAGAATGAAGGAAAGAAGGACTGTGTAGAGGGAAAAGAGGGGTGGGAGGGGTGGGAGGGGTGGGAGGGGTGGGGGGGAGGGGAAAAATATAATAAACATCATTACCCTATGTAAACATAAAAAAAATAAATAAATAAAAAAAAAAAAAAAAAACTTAAAAAAAAATAGGTCTAAAATATTTTGGTGATACATAATAAATACTTTTGGAAAATACATTTCAATAATGTTTATGCCAATTTAATTTACTCATCAACAAATAGTGCATATTTGTTTATTAATAAGACATATTAATTGGATGAGATATTGGGATTGACTCTGATATCTCCATCCATTCTTATATCCTGCATTGTTCATGTCCCTTTTCCTTTCTTTTAACCTTGCCCTTCCCCGACAAGCTACCCTTCCTAAACCCTAGCAATCATTCTACTTTCAGCCTGACTTTAAAAATATAAGCTTCCATATGTAAGTGTAATAATAATGTTATACTTGTATTTCTGTATCTGGGTTATTGTTTTGGACACAATCCCCTTTTTGTTCCATCCATTTTCCTGAAAAAAGTGGGATTTCATTCTTTTTCTTGGTTGAGTCATACTCCCTTACATGTACATATATTTTCTTCATCCATTCTGTTGACAAGCACCTAGGCTGATTTTGTATCTCAGCTATTGTGAATAGTATTTTGACTTCACTTTCTTTGGATATGCACCCAGGACTGGATATCTGAATCATATGGTAGTTCTATTCCCAGTTTTTTGAGGAATTGCCACACTGTTTTCCATAATGCCTATACTAATTTACATTTCCCATATTGTTGTCAGCATATTTTCATAATAGCCATTCTGGCTGTACTGGGAAGTATCTCACTGCAGGTTTTATTTGAATGTTTCTGATGGATAACGATATTGAATATTTTTTTCATATTTATTGATATATGAGAGGTATACTATAGTCCAGGAACACCAATGTCAAGAGTCTGACATCATTTTGAGGTTTTATTACTGACTTCTATCAAGTCTCACCAACCATCCTTCTTTTTCTGCTCCACATCTAGATAATCAGGAAACTAAATATTCTGGATGCTACCTTGTTTGACAGTGGAAAGAAGCCGAGCAGAGCAATCCCTGGCCTGTGTGTGCCTAGTCCCTGATGACAGAATGCCTCTCTTCTGTCCCTGTTCTCTCAAGCCAGTTTCACACTTGCTAGGGGATCTGCCTTGTGCTTTCCCAGCAAACTTCTCACGTGTGTGGTAGATCTTCTCCCACCCTCTTGGTACATGTGTGGCATAGTGAATCTTGACATCTGAACTAAATTTTGACTGAGAGTTTATTTTGCCTCTGGACAGATAGCAAGATAAAATTTCAGAAATTATTGGAGAAAAGTGTGAAGCAATATTAAAAAACATTATATGAACCAACATCTAAATAAGGTTAACTATAAACATAGCAAATAATCAAAATTATCACATCCTAATAATTTATTAAATTTTGATGTTATCTAAGGTTTTGAGATTATTTGTATCTATTGTACCTTTATGGCAGAAATCCTATAAGATGTACTGAGCATGATTTCTCAACTCCATGATCAATGATATATTAGCAGATTAAAAATTAGCTTTAAGAGGAGGTTAAAACCTCCTCAGAGACAGACAAATTTTGGTTTGATGCATTATTATGTTGAAAGGTCTTTATTTATGTGATGAATAAAAATGTTAAGAACATAGATTAAACTGAAAAGCATCATGAGTCTATTTGTTTCATTGTAGATGGCATGGAAATAATTAAGGAAATATTCACTAAATATTTCAAAACTATATTTTTCAATAAAAAAAATCAGTGATAATACATAAAAAAATCTGATGTCTTTTTTTTCATTTAGTGAAGTCTTATTCTTACCCAAAACATAAGTCAAAATAACAACTAAGACCCATTATGTAACTATATTCACAACTCTAGTTGCTAAATACTAAAATTCCATAGAGGAAGTTAAAGAAAAACAAATTCTTTCTGACTTCACTCATGTGCTCGCTGGCAGGATTCTGTTTCTTGTGGTCAGGAACTTGGTTCCTTGCTGTTTGTTAGAGATCTGCCTGAGTTCCTACCTAGACCTTTTTCTACAGGACAGATAAAAATACAACAACTTTTTTACCTTACTAAGAATAACCCAGAGAGTATGAACAGATAGCTAAGATGAAAGTCATACCTTCTTTGTTATCTGATCTCAAAAGTAAGACCATATCCCTTTGCCATATTCTATCCATTAGAAGTGAGTCACTAGGTCTAACTGAACTCCAGGAGACGGAACTGCACCAGGACGTGACTATCAAGATGTGGGGGCCGATGGGGACCTTTTGCAGCAGTCCTATCTATCATACCACGGGTGGTACATTTCAGGGGAAACTGAAACCTGATGGTCCATCAAGACTTTTAGGAGCACTCATTAAGATCTGATTTCAGGAAGTGCAGCTAAAAATGAAAGTGGAATAGAAATCCATCTCTTAATAGGTCCCATGGATTTATGGAATGACTTTTTGACTATTTTCCTGTTTCACAAATACATAATTGAAATGTGACATTCAGTACCTGAAATAAAATGTATGTTGTGACTTTTCTAACCTGTGAATTAAGGGCTCTTCAGGTAGGAAATATCAAGATAAAATTCCTAAACTGCCTTTCCTGACAAGATAGTCCATCAGATGCAGGGCTGTATTTCATGATGAACTTCAGGATTAGAACTGCCATCCAAAGATTTGAAAGAGGAATGGGACATGGCCACCATCACATCTTTAGTCACTTTTCTTTAAGTAAAAGCAGGTGATGGTAGATGACAGTGGATTCCACAGACTCATGACAGTATAAGTCCCAATGACAGTCAAATTTTATTGTCATATCTTTGCAGGGCATGACAACATTGGTTCTGGCATTTGGCAAATGATTTGGAAATGTTTTCTTTTCAATCCCTAATAATTGTGAGGATGGAAAACAATTTGAAAATACTTAGAAAACATAGAGGTATAGATTTATTACTTTCCCTTTTGCCAGATTTGAGTCTTGTTCTGTTCCAATGTGCAATACAGTCATCTTTACTATTTTGACATTCTGGTCATATACACATATCTATTAAAATGACTGATGACATATTTTAATTGAACCAATTGAATAGGAAAACAGAATAATATGGCTTCCATAGTAAGACACATGACCTCAAGAAGTTAGAAGTTAAATGTAATAAAAATTCAGGGACTATAATATGAGAGTTTTATTTGGAAATTCTAATGGTCTGGGTCATCCTAACCTATAATCTATAAGCTACAGGACACACTGTTACTGCTTGCATCTTGTGTCATCAAGAAATGTTACAGAGTATGTCAGGTCTCTTTGGAAATAAGAAGCATCATATACCACTCTTAGAGTGGTCCTGATCCATATGTTGAGGCTGTCATCAGATACAGGGTGCAACATGCAGCTCTGCAAAAGGCAGAGCTTAATTGAAGTGCAATGTGACCTTCTGTTTTGACCCAGTGACCCTGCAGCTCCAGTGGTGCAGGACAGAACCCTGCTGCATTGAGAAGTTCTATGGAGCATTTCACAAACTCTAATAGCCAAGTCTCAGTGCAGGTCCCTAGGTTTCTACAAGACCATACTACTTTTTGAGGCTGAAAAGCTATTACTCATCCGTAAATCAATTTCTGGAGCACTACTTGACTCACAGATTAAGAGCCTGATCATGTGATTTCAAATGACTGTCTATGATGAGTTTTATATTCTAGGATGTCATGAGACAGGGCTTGAGGAGGGTTTAGCTCCTCTTCCTAACACTTTGAAATTGGTACATTTGTGATAGGGAAAATGTAGGTACAGAGATATGTGTAAATTTCCCAAATAGAGAACTCATATACCTGACACATTGTAACTTACTTCTGTTGTACAAATGCCTCTCCACAACTAAACGTAAGTCTTTATGGGTAGTTCACCTTACATATGTGACAGATGAGAAAATGATCCTTTGATAGAATCTGAAGATGCATTCTAGTAGGCATAGCTTCACAAGCTACAAGTTATCATGCATTTCCTGTGGTGAGAAATTGGTGAAGAGCATGAGGTGGGAAACGTGTGTCAAGTGAACACAAAAATGTGAATTTTTCTCATGTTAAATTATTCATTAAAAAAATCAACTGAAGGGGAAGGTCTCCAAACACTTACACTGATTTGTGAATGTCAGCCAGTCTTTTTCTTGATCATTCTCATGTACACTTTGACAATGGTCTCATAAACAGGATTATTATGTTAACAGGAGTGACCACTGATTATCTGTTCCAAACACAACTGAGTTGATATGACTACTGTAAGCAAGCTCCCAGGAAACTACACTCACCATGTTAAAATGAAATTTGCCAAAGAAATCTTCTAGTTATCTGGCAAAGAAAACTTCTGTTACCTAGGAGACAGCAAGCTGTCCTTCTAAGAATCAATACATATTCTACATATAGTTTACCTTTCTTGTCTGGTATTAGTTTTCTATTACTGCTTTAACAATTTGACTATAAAATAGTGATTTCAAATATCACAAGTTCATAAGTATCTTAGAGATCTGATGCAGTGTTTTAGACTGCAATAAGTTAACATAAAGGTGTCTCAGGGTGCTCCAAGAGCAGGTTCTAATTCCTTATTATTCAGATTTTAAGGGAGGATCCAGGGTTTTTTTTGGGGTGGTCAGACTGAAATTTCTGTCTTTGTTATGGCTGTGAGCTGAAGATCATTTGCGACACTATATTTAAAAATACAATACCAGTTCTAGTCCCTCTTGAATTTTGAATCTCTATTCTTTTTTCTGTCTCATCTCTTGATTTAGGTAGGAAAGATTACTTAACTTAAAAAAATCAAATAATCTGCCAGGCACAGTGTTGCATGACAGTATCCTCAACAACTTGGGAGGCTGAGGAAAGAGGATCACAAGTTTCAAAGATAGCCTCAGCAACTCAGTGAGACTAAAGAAATTTAGGAGACCTGGTCTCAAAATAAAAAATAAAAAGGGATGGGGATATGGCTCAGTGGTAGAGAATCCTTGGACTCAAAACTGAGTAGAAAGAAAGAATTCAAAAATCTAGGATAACAGCTCCGTTTCAAGTTTACTGGACTTATATTTTCACATCCCATTTACCATGCAAGGTAATACATCACATGTTCTGGCAATTAAATCATAAATGTCTTGGAAAGGGAGTGATGCTTTGGTTTCCCACATGTGTGTAGTACCTGTAGCAGCAGCTCTGTGCATGCAGCTAAATATTTCTTATATCACATGCAAAACACCTTAAACAAAAGGGGTCACCTGCATAGTGCAGTAGATATACCAGTGGGATTAATACAGGATTTCCTAGTTTTACAACATGCCGAGGATCTATAGGCAGATAGTCTTACAGAGCAGAGCACAGGAAGGTCATATGGAAGTTACAGCCAGCGTTAAAACTTGAGGAAAACACCAGGCAGTGCTGGTTTCTGTCCTTTGGAATCAAGTTTATGTGCCAAGTCTACACCTGATATTATGTATCCTCTATAACTACAATCACTGGATCCACCAAACACAGGAGAGCAGTAGTATTGGTCTTCTTTGCCTTTATTTCCAATGACCACTTCCATAATTTATGCTTTGTTTTATGCTTCTTTTCCTAGCAATCTTAGTTTCTGCCACATTTAAAGGATTGAGTGGTATCTTCTCTTGTGAGGAAGAAATAATGGCATCTTGTTTATACACAAGGTCTATACTCAATAAAAAAGGAAGACTATGAGTGGTTCTGAGTGCTCGAAAACCAAGTTAATTTGCCCCAAAGAATAACTTGTCCAATCTTTGAAACCTTACTTTTTATTTATCTATTTTTCTCTAGGACAGAGTGGTCCTAGTAATGACTCAAAGTCGTCCCTGAGATTAGAAAACTAGGAGTCCCCTGCTCTGCTGCTAGAGCAGATTAAGGAGGACCCAGCATTTGCATCCCGTGAGAGGGGAAATCAAATCAAAGTTCTTAAGAAATTGGAACTATGAAAACTCTAGCCTCCAGTTGGTTTCCTGGAAGGACATGGTAACTCATTCAAAGATGCAGAGAAATCAGCGTTTGTAAGACAAATTTGATCAATGAGAGGAAGAAAATGTACTGAAGTCAACAGATGAATTGTCCCCCTTTTTTTTCCTTCCTTCTCAGCAGACCTTATCAATTGACAATGGTTTTATGATGTTTTTCTATAGAAATCCCATGAGATTTAGATTCGAGGAATGTTCATTGTAAGGCTGATTTGGTAAAGCATCCCTATTGTTGTTCTCCCTCCTTTCCTTCTTAACTCCGCATTTCCTTTCTTTCTTGCTTCTTTGAGATTGTTATCTCCTTCTACAAAGAATAGGACATACATTTTTGCCTTGGACTGCTAGGAACTCCTTAGACTTTCTAGGAAACTTCAGTTAACTAGATTGTTTAATACAGTGAAAGGAACCGTGTTTTTATAAATATTGAGCTATCTCAGTAGTCATTTAATAATGACCATTAGGTAATGACTCATTAAATTTTACTTCAATATCTGATTTACTTTTCCAATATTTATTCAATATTTTGGCTTGTAAGGCCAAATGAGAAGTTGTTCTATAGTGTTTATTTTGTGTGTGTAGTGAATCTGTTAACACGTATTAATTTTTGAAACTCTGATTCAAACCTGATAAATAAAATTAAATTTGATAGAATTGTGAACAGCATTATTAAAAATTTCCCAGCCATTTATCTGGATCATGAACCAATCTCCAGAAGTAGATTAGTGAATCTACTATTGTAAAAAACAAGCAAACAATACCTGGCTTGCCATATTGCTGGAGTGGAGATCTAGAATAGACTCTATTCTTTGAATTATTTTCTCAGTGACTATATTAATCCTGAAAAGCAAGGTCCTACTTTAATCACAAGGGGAAATGAGCTCTTCATAACATTATTGTTATGAAAAAATACTCATTATTTGAAGTTAAATAGAATTGTAACTTATAGAGGTATGTTAAAGATATTAATAGTTGATATTTCCTTTTGTTTCCCAGAAACCATTGAAAACATTATTGTAATGCTTCAATAGCCAAAATATTATCATTTTATGTGTCAGAATTGAGATTTAAAATGCTTAGTAATTTAACTAAGGTTATATAACAGAGACATTTAAAGCAGGAAATTTAATCGTAATTCAGTATTTCAAAGTTTCTAATTTACCTCATAAATTAAGTTTTAATTTTTTAAATTTCAGACAAAAATGTTGTCCTTCTAAAGCAGCAACTAATACCTGCTATTTTCATTTATGATAATACATTGTGTTTTTAAATTTCTCTCATGATAGTATACCAAGTATAAACATAAGAAAATTCGAAATTATTATTTTAAATGTAATAATTAGCTTCGATTCCAACCTCTTTATTTATAGTAGTGTAAATAACAGCCTTTTTGAAACAAAACAAAATACATGCAATGTTCATTTTATATTTAGTTAATATTCTGCTATCATTACTTACATCTTAAGTTAGTGTGGCTAATATTATTTTATCAGTAAAAGGTAGGCTCTTATAATTATTGTCACATGAAATAAAATTCTGATAATTCATTTTATTGTTTTGAATTTCTGTTGAAACTTTTCTTATCTGGATCATGAGTAATTTAAATGGTTTTTACTTTAATGATGTAGCTCAAAAGGGAATTTACTTAAAGCCTCACACCTGTGAGGAAAGATAATCTAATCAGATTTCAGAAGCTTAGAAGAAAAGGGTGTGGCTCAGCCTCACTTGAAAGATTTACAGGACACAACAGTCGAATCAGAATCAGTGAAGTTGAAGAAAATCCAGGTGAGTCAAAACTTGTAAAATCAGAACAAGCTTCAAGGATGGCTGGCATTAAAAGCCAGAATACAACCTATTTTATGCAAAAGACAATTGTTACTCACAGCTAAGCAGGAGCAGTCGGATCAGTAGTTCATATATTTTATGTCATGTGTGGTCTCACAAAGGACTGACTATACGACTTTATGTGTATTACAAACTCCATTGTATTTATTTCATCATATTAATAATTTCATCGACTTTATCTAAATAGTTGGAACAATCCAGGGTCTACATAAAATGTGAGAATTCACAGTAGACTCAATGTGAAGATTCAAACAAGGTGATAGTCTACAAGGTTTTAATAAGGAATGTCATATTTTATACATTTACTTTCCAAAATAGTCAATTGTATAATTGTGTTATGATAGTTTTATCTATCTTATATGCTGACCTCTCATAGTAATTTTGTTCTTTTTTGGACAATTTTTCATATTTTATTATGCTTTATTTTGTTTTTTCTTCTTGAGTTTTTCAAGAGTCACATGTGAATTCTTAATCCATTTAGAAATAAAACATTGATCTAGTATATCTTATTTTTAACTTATAAAATTTTATTTAATATTTGCTTATATATTTATCTTCCAAACTAAATGAAATAACTGACCTTGACCTAAAGAATTTTATCTAATCAGGGAGATCAGAACAAATATTGATTAAAAAGGGCATTCTAAGTGCCAGGGCAGAATGCAGACATACTTGATTTTGGGGTAATTGTTAATTCAGAATAATTTTTGCTAATATAGCACTTACATGATACAGCATAAATGATAGAAAAAAATTGTGAAAAGAGAAGTTATAAGAAATGCCAAAATTCAAACAAACACTCCTTCTAGATTAGAGCCAGAAGTTCTTTAAGAGGCTAGCATTCAGAGTACAAGGTGAAGCCATAAGGGTTGTGACCAAATGAATTATTGTGCTATAGGAACTCCATTATGTGACAAAAGGGAAAGCTGTCAAGGTGATGGGAAAGCACCGAAGGCAAAAAGAAAGTGAAGGAAATGACCTGGTGAAGGAAGAAGGGAGAGGTGTGAACCCAGTTGTCAGGAAGTGGGAAACACTTCACGTACCAGGGCAGCAAACTGGGGAATACGTAATTCTTCTAAATGCTGCTGCAGCCTCTCAGCTTCACGTTATTACTGCCATGTTGGAGTAATAGTTTGATATTGCTCAATTGTTTTGGTGAATGCAGCATATTCTGAGTTTCAAAATAAAGTGGGAGCCAAGCTAAACCACTGTCTATGGACAAACTGGGTCTGGGTGAATCTATTGGGAAGGTCTTAGGTATCTATTAATCAGTTCCATTCAGAAAGAAGATTAACATTTTCTTATTGTACATTTGAATTTTGACATTAATGTTTTATGTATACATATATAGGTATACATGCATACATACATGCCAATAAAGACAACAATGTAAAAAATAAAGATGTCTCCTTTGTTTCTTTACAAAAATAAATTATTCCTCGGAGTATATTGGAAAATCAGATCTTAAATGTAATACATTCTTTACTTATTACAGTAAAGTGTTTTCAATACTTTATAATTTACCAAATCTGGGGAGATTTTATTCCCATAAAGTTATATATTTTATGTAAAGTTATATATTGTTAAATATTTTCATATCTTATTTGATATTTAAAATGCCACAGATAAAATTGGCTGATGCCATCATTATTTTAAGTATTTTCAACAAACTCAGAATACATTAAACTTTTTAAAATTTGGGGTTTTTCTGAAACAGACAAAAGTTATCTACTAGGAGAAAGTAAAATCTAGTCAACCTCTGAACAAAATAATTAAAATATAAAATAGGTTAGATTGTGGCAAATGCTAAGGATAAAAAAATCAGAGGGGAAAAAAAAAAAACAAAACCATTGGCAGGCGGAAAGGGAGAGGAGAGCTACCTTTGACCTCAGATGGCAGCCAGGGAAGGCTTCCCTGAGAAGGTGATTTCTGATGGAAAAAAAAAACAAAAAACAAAAAACAAAAAACAAAAATCAGAGTGAAGTGACATGGTTTAAAATGTCTGGTGGAGGAATATTTTAGGTCAATTCTCCTCAATAGTTTTTCTTCATTATCTGTCTCCTTAGGAATCTTTTGAGCTATCCCTAGAGTGCCTCACCTATAACACGCAAATGAAATTAAATCCTAAGGAATATAACTTTAATAAGTAGGTTTCAAAATGATAGAACTAACAAAACAGTAATATCTGAGATTTTTTTTTTAAATTCCAAGAATCAATTTTTGCTGCCTTGGGAACAATATTAACCAGGTTGACAATGAATGTCTCAGACTTACACACACAAAAAAAATAACAAAACAAAACAAAAAAGCAAAGATCTATATGTGTTTATGTGGTAGTGTGTGGTATGTTAAAAGAGCAAGAGGGTTGGTGCTTGAGTCATAGAACACTTGAGAAGACAGTAGACAAATAATCAGGGTATGAAGGTGCACAGCTAATTTTAAAACTTACAGATAAAAATAGGGATTTTGATGTGATCAAGAGACCTCTAAGCAAATGAACAATATCATCAAACCTAATTTTTGACAGAGCCATCTCCTTGTTCTTTTTTATCTGGTGAGAGCATAAACAGAACAAGGAGACCACAGAGAACATTTTTGCCCTCAGGCCTGGCTACATAATTTTGGAGCCAGTACAAAATGAAAATGTTGAGCTCCATTTTAAGACAGGTGTTCAGAATTCACAGGAACAGAACCTTAAAGATAGAACTGAACTTTCACCAGTGGCCAGCACCTGGGAGACTGCACAGGTCCCGGAGTGTGAAGTTGGCCTCTTTGCATACTCAAAAAATACAGTGATGTCACTGGGGGTAGTGAAAAAAGATGAAAAGTTGGATATGGATGTTGTAGGCATCACAGACAGAATTCTTCATCATACATATGAGGAAGATTACAGAAAAAAGATAACGTGTATAAACGTGGGGATTCGAGCTAAGTAATAAAATAAATGAGCCTGAACTGAGGTGAAGAAAATATCAAAGGATTTGGTTGGTAGGATTGTTTGTGTTACTGTCCTTATTCTTGTGATTTTATGTAAGATGTTGTCTCTGAATTGTAATTTAATTTCTCTTTTATCTGTATTATTAATTAACATATCTTAAAGATTATTTTAATTTCAAAAACTTAAACTTAATTTCAAAAAAAATAAATTCAGAAATACTGAATTTATTTGAATAATAAAACACTTATCAGTATGACTTAAAATTTGTCAGTTTCTCAGTAGTTATTAATAAAAATTTATTAAGAATTGCCATTTAACTATGTACATGCGTTTGTGATAGGAATGTTGGGTAGTTAATTCTGATTTGGCTGTCTTTAAGATTCATAATTTTCTTATCCATTTGAAAAGACTTATAAGTCAAATTAAATGTTCAATTTAGTGATTTATATGTATATATATACATAATACTTATGGAGTGATTACAAAACAAACAATTTCTAGAATCTCTCATAAACTAATTCTTAAGTAACATAACATATTTTGAGATTAAACTGATAACCCCTCCGATGCAATATGCTTATTATTCTTAAAGACCATATCTGGTAGTGTGTATTAAGCCTAAAGTGTGAATATTCTTGAACCATCAAGTATTCTTCTCCACAGCTATTTCTATTTCCTAATAGCATTTTCCCCTTATGTTGATTATTTGTTCTCTAATTTAAAAACTCTCAGGACACAAATGTCAAATATATTGTCTATAATTACATTCATACTTGTTATTAAATATAATTAATAACTGTGCACTATTGCTTTTCTCTCTACACACACACACACACACACACACACTGAAGTATACATTCAGGCTTTAATTTTTGCATTAATGTTTTGCTTATTTTCTAATCAATGCTAAAAAGCAGCTTGAAGATGCTCTTCAGTCTTGGTTCTGGAGGTCAACAAGGACAATGAGAGCAGAGAGCTGATAAAACAGAGCATACAAGGCAGGCAAGACACCATCATTATTTCCTCAGTGTCTGTTTTGCAGAAAGATCTTGTTATCTCAAAACTAAAGATTATAAAGGTTATTTTTCAAGGTATAGGACATGTAAAAAAAAAGAGAGACTACTCAATCACACTGTCAAAGATTTGTGTAGCTGAAAGCAGAATCTATATTAGAAATAGATTTTCCTTCAGCATCTAATAAAATTGAGGATCCAAAATTCATAATTAAATATTTCCTCAATTTGATAGTCAAAAATAACTAAAAATTTGACTTAAATTTATAATTATTTTTAAGTTATAAATAAAATAATAATGAATATACATAACAGTAAACTGAAGCAGAGTTAACATCATATTTTTATTGTTTTACTTTCTAATATGAGAAATATTTATTAGCAACATGATTTTATCATAGTTACTTTTTGCCAAATATAAACCATATACTTGCTACCATAAAATTATGTATTTGAACTTCTATCTTAACATAATAAAAGACATTTAAAAATATTTGGGTATGTAGAATGCAGTGTTTCTTGTATATGTTAAAAAAGAAAAGTAGAGCACTGTGGACATATTAATAGCATCATAAGCAGCTCTGAATTTCAAAGAAGGGTTTTTTATATTACCTTTTCCATTATAGGTTCAAAACACATATGTGTTTTTTATTTGTTTTTTAAAAATTGATGTTGCATTATAATCATGCATAATAGTGGAACTCATTTGTATATGCACATAACATAATTTGATCAGTTTCTTTTTCCAGTAAATTCTCTGCTCTCTTTTCCCTTCCTCTGAACCCCATTTTCTATTCTACTGACCTCCCTTCTATTTTCACAATATCCCCCCCTTTTTTTTCCTTTTTCCTCTCTTCTGCACTGAAAGAAGACATACAGTCCTTGACTTTCCGAGTCTTGCTCATTTTGCCTAACATGATGCTCTCCCTGATTGTATGTCATAGTTTCAAATTGTTGCAAGAAAAAAACCTACACAAAGTAATTTATTTATGTTTTAGTAGTGAAAATTAAAAAGATAAAAAAGCAAGAAATTATTTTCTGTCATTTTTGCTGAGAAAAACCCCGAATTCCTACAAATTGAAACATCTGTAACAATTCTTCTTTGAATGAAATGCTTCCACATCATGCACATTATTGGAGACACTGCTAAAAGTTTGGATTAAATATTTTAAAGGACTACATCAAGTAAAAAATAAGTCTAACTTGGCAATTATGGTAACATATCTATTCAAAGTCAATCGATAATTTCAGACAATTTAACACTTTCTATTTAGGTGGAATTATACATATCTTGTAAGTATGTGCAAACAAAAAGTCAATAAAATAACAACAACAAATGGAGAGAGACTCAAATTTTTAATTTGGAAATAGAAAGCTATTCCAAGATTATCTGATAAAATTGCTAACAAAATGTTTTATTTACTTCTGATATTTCTCTATTTTCCATCATACTCAAAATTGTGAGAGTCACATAACATTCACTGTTCACAGAAGTTTGTATCACAGTTATTCAGTTGATGTAATTTTTACTATTATTTTCAGAAATATAAAATGACTATCATGAACCTCAATATGCATAAACAGCATCAAGGCCAATATTTTCTGTGTTTAGATTATGCAAGTTAAAAACAGTTCTTTCCTAGGTTAAATGTTAGCTGGAAACTTAGCATGGGAAGATTGACTTACCATCACCGCCATTACTACTTGATACTCTGTGAGTTGACTTCCAGGACTCTGGCTTCCACTTTTTTGATCTCCCTTTCAGATTTCTACTGCATTCCATTGAGCTATATCGATTTGTACATTTGGTAGACATGGCAAGGAAACAAAGTTAATGAACACTAAAAAAGAACAATTAAAAAAGCACAATGATGACATGAAGGAGAACCGTTTTTTAGTGAAAACAATGAGAGGTGAAGGAGAGTCTCCATCCAAGATATTAAAGAAATTATTAATGGAACCATCTCCTACCTGGTCATCCAGATGCCATACAGTTGGTGGTCCTGGGAAACCTCTATCACATTATTTCCTGATTCTATTTTCTTTCTGATCTCTAACTTTCCCCTTTAAATATGTCTTTTTATCCTTTTCATTGTATCATTTCATATTTTCATAAATCCATAATGACTTCATTACTACACTATGTAGTATAAAATATTATATTCACATGAGTAAAGAAGAATGTCGCATTGTAATGGTTGATATTGGTTGTCAAGTATACTGAATTAAGGGAAACCCAGATAGCTGCTTAAGCATTATTGGTTTTCAGTCATTACAATAATTATTTTTAATGCTTCAAAGGACATTTAACTCATCTCTTGACTGCTTAAAAGGAAACTCATGTGGTTTGGTATTTGATTAGAATGACTGAGCAACCCCAGGTGTGTCTTTGAGGGTGTCTCTGGAGGAGATTGACAGGTGAGTCAATCTGAGTGGGGAAGATACCACTCAGGGTGTGCAGGTACCATCCAATCGGTGTGGTGGAACAAAAATTCAGAAGACAGCAAATTCTTGTTTTGTCTTTTAGAGGTAGGATGCCCTTCTGCTCTTGGATGTCGGAGCTTTGACTTTTTGACTTAGGAACTTACAGAAACATGCCCCCCTTGTTCTCATGGTGTCTTTGGGCTTTGGCCTCCAATTTACACCTACATCTTTCTTGGTTCTGAAGCCCTCACATTGTGGCTGAGTCATGCTACCAGATTTTCCTGAGTCTTCATCTTATAATGACCTTGTAATGACTTCTCAACCTCCATTATGGATTGAACCAATTCTTTTGAGAGATGTCTTCTCACATCACTCTTGATGGATGATTGATAGACATATCCTATCAGTTCTGTATCTATGGAGAAACCAGGCAAAAATATGCTTTTTATATATATTTGTATATATATAAATATATATATATATATATATATATATATATATATACACACACACATATATATTTGTTCTGCAAACCATAAACAATCAGGGTAATGTGTTCATACTATCAGTATGAGTTGTTAAATGTTGCTTATCAAATCACATTGAAAAACAGTGCCTTAAATCAACAGTATTTTATTTGTTCATTATCATATGATTCTGAAACTTAAGCAGGACCCAGATAAATGATGTTCTAATGGGTTTTACTTGGAGGGCTCATGTGGATGTAGACATGAAAATCATTTTCAGAGCTTATGTGGTCCTAGATATTGGGGGCTACATGTGGACAGCAGCTCCACAACTCACCTTCCTGTGGTGTCATATCCTCCAGTGACTTCATTTCCTTATATAGTGGCCTTAGAGCAGTATTTCAAGAAGAAAATAATGTTCCTGGGTGTTGGGGGCTGTGCCATGCTCACATCCGCAGTGAGGAGGTTAATTAACATAAGCACACTCAGGTGATTTATCACTGGCCGTATTCAGTTAAGTCCACGCACACATGCACACAACGCGTGCACAGGTGTTTCCCAGCACGCCTGCTCAGGCCTGCTTGTTTTAACCCTTGCTGTGATAGGGCAGCTGCCTCCTCGCCTGATGGCAACTGATGTGGCCCCGCCCTCCGCCTCCTGGAGGGAATATAAGCGGGCAGTGGGGGGGGGGGGGCGACAGTAAGGAGCAGCAGCAGGCAGAGAAAAGTGGCAAGAAGAAAAGAAGCAGTGAGTAGGGGCAGCGGCAAGCAGAGAGAAGCAGTGCACTTTTAGCACATACTCCTAGCACGCACCTTTAGTTCACAGGATGCAGGACGCACCTTTAAGAAGAAGCAGCAGAACTAAGAAGAAATAGATCTCTGATAAGCGTAGAAGCCTCTCTTTCTCTAAAACTTTCTAAGCAAAGTTTCTCTTCCTCTAAGCAAAGTC
Organism: Sciurus carolinensis; assembly: GCF_902686445.1. Lineage (NCBI taxonomy): Eukaryota > Metazoa > Chordata > Mammalia > Rodentia > Sciuridae > Sciurus > Sciurus carolinensis. The sequence goes on along the minus strand of NC_062218.1, from coordinate 25,210,783 downwards.
TTTCTTCCTCTAAGCAAAGTCTCTCTTCCTGATAAGCAAAGTTTCTCTTCCTCTAAGCAAATCCTATCTTTCTCTCAAAGTCTCTCTTCCTCTATAAATTAGTGAATATAGGAAAAATAGTTTATTTCCAGGCCCCTCTGATAAATATCTGCGCAATTGTTGCCACGGGCGGCGACACCTGGATTTCTTGAGGAGTCATTATTCCCAATATTCAAATGTTACTCTCTATACAATTCTGTTGGTTAAGGGGAGTAATGTATTCAGCCCAGATTCAAAGGATGAAGAAACAGAGTTTATTTCTTTTTCTTTTTTTTTTTCCTTGTTGGCACTGGGGATTGAACCCAGGGTCTTGTTCATGCAAAGCAAGCCTCCATCAACTGAGCTACATTCCCAGCCCCAGAACAGTACAAATACAAGAAGCATACATGCAAGCACAGGAACTATTGAAGGCTTTTTACTCTCTCACTACTCCCTCACTCCCTGGGGTGGGAGGGGAATAATCTGTCTATAAAACACAAAAGGAACACAGAGAGCTAATTTAGCTATGAAAGAAATACTTTCTTTTTCTCTTTAGGCATACTATATTAGCTGGGAAAACAACCTGTACACAGTGATGAACAGCAAGAAACTTTTAGACTATTCTAGTGTTTTCATTGCAGCATCTTAATCTCAACATACTCCAATATATTTTTCAAAATAAAACAAGTTGTATCTTGATTGCAAAGATCTTTTGAATCATGTTAATTGCTCAGTGCAAATACAGAGGGGAAAAGAGCACTATTAAGGCATTCGTAAATAAATCCCATGGAGTCAAATATTCATATGTGAATATGTGTGACAAGTATATTTTAATATTTATAAAAAAACTAGGATAAATTAATTCAATAAAACCACCACATTATCCTTCTGTGTGTCTTTTATTATGTTAGGCCTTTGTGACACATAACAAAACACTAAGGTAGAAACAGGACATGGTCAGTTAACGCTGCACATACTTGTAGATTCATGTTTGCTAAGGGGCATGGGTGGGGAAGGAAGCCATGTATGTGAGAAAAGAAATAAGCAAGACCAGAGAAATTCTACTACTATTGAACAATTAAATATATTTGTTATTCAATTGTTCCTTTCCTTGACCTACTTGTGAGACTTTGTGGTCATCCTTGTAGTTGTAGAATTATTCTAATTTATTTTCCAAATCTTAATGGAGAAAGAATCTACAAATTCCCCTTGGTAATTCCTTATAGAGTCCAGTATGAATTTCTGTCAAGTGAATCTTCCTGTTGTCTAATCAAAGTCACTCCTGCTGTGATTTAAACATACTTTCATGTCTTCTACTCTCAGTGGAAATGAAGTGCAGCTGGTTACAGTTCTCCTTCATAATTTTCAAGGTTATAGTTTAAAATACATTCATTTAACATGCTCTATAAAAACTTACAAGTCCTAGAATATTTCCTTTACAAGTTCACTGAAGGTCTTTAAGTGATCACATGCTGTGAAAACCATTGACACCCCAGCAACACCACGAACCCACTTTACAAAGAGACTGTCTGAACATACTTGTCCTTTTGTCTTCTCCAGCACATGTGTTGATAATTGGTTCTATTCCCAATTCAAAAAAGAAGAAGAAGAAGACGAAGAAGAAGAAGAAGAAGAAGAAGCAGAGAGAGACAGAGAGAGAGAGAGGGAGATGCCAAGGAATGTCAGGGGCGGGCTCTGAGGGCCCCAGAGCCGCACTGTGACCTGATCTCTAAGATGGCACTTGGCAGCTTGCCAAACATAGCTGCACTCGTAAACAAGTTTTAGGAAGTAACTCTGATTGGCTGTTGTACGTGAGGCGATCCTGGTATCTGCCTGGAGACTGTTCCTTGATAGGCTGACTTTCCTGGTAGTCTACTCTCTGATAGGCTGATGTTCTCAATATAAATCGGAGACTTGTGGAATAAAGCCCTTTTTGGTTCCTGTGCTGAAGAAAAGCCTACGTGTTGTGATTGCCCACCGCCTGCGGGCGGTGGGCGGTCATAAAGGAAGGACAAAATATATACACAAAGACATGACCCCAAGGACCCACTTCCTCCAGCCACACCCAACATACCTATATTTACCACCCAGTTATTTTCTGTCAGGATTGATGCACTGATTTGGTTAAGAATATCATATCCCAATAATTTCAAATCTAAGCCTTCTTGCATTGTCTCTGTTATGGTTTGGATGTGAGGTGTCCCCCTAAAACTCACATGTGAGACAATGTAGGAAGGTTCGAAGGAGAAATGATTGAGTTAAGAGTCTTAATCAGTGAATTAATCCCTAATGGGATTAGTTGAAGTGGTAGGGTGTGGCTGGAGGAGGTGGGAGTTGGGGTGTGGCTATGGGGTATATATATTTATCTGGAGAGTGGAGTCTCTCTGCTTCCTGGTGATGTGAGTTGCATCCCTCTGCCACACTCTTCCACCATGATGTTCTGCCTTACTTCCAGCCCTGAGCAATGGAGTCAACTGTCTATGGATTGGGACCTCTAAAACTGTGAGTCTTCAAATAAACCTTTCTTCCTCCATAATTGTGCTGGTCGGGCTTTTTAGTTGCAGCAGCATAAAAGTTGACTACAACAGTCTCACTCATGAACTTTTGGGGGACACCTCGTATGTAAACTGTGACACAACCTATGTCTTGGGCAAATTAAATAGAAATGTATCTGTCACCAAAACATTAGTTTATTTTCTTAAACTGAACTGTGCATCATTTGAATTATGTGAAACAAAAGTCATAACAACCAAGGTTTTAGAACACAGAGCTATTGGGAGAGTAAGTACCCAGTCAGGCAGCAGAGCACTAGTAACTTCTTGTTCGATGTGTACAATGTTTGCTCCTTACAAAACTGCAGCAAGCCTGTTGGAACATGGGTGAAACTTCATGTTTATTCTGTTTCAAATTATTCCTTGCATACTCAACACCAACTCTAGGAAAAACAGGCCAAAAAAAAGCATTCCAGGTCTGATACTTTGTCTATAAAAATATTAAGAGTAAACTTTTTAGTGGATTTTCTTGCATATTTTCCAGGCAGTAGGAGAGTTGCTTGTGAATTTCTCCTAAGAGTTTTGATAGATAAAGGGTTTGATAATTTATTGTATCATTTTTTTTTCAGACATGGGGCAAATGGAACTCAGAGGTAGCTGTGTGTAATTTTGACTGGCACACATAAGCAAAGCCAGTCTTCTTTAGTTTGCTGTTAAATTTCCTTTCCCTTGTTTTCTGTGTGTTTTATATTTTCATATGATGATTATCTTCTATCTTTAGATCTTCCTTGCTATTAGGAGGTGTTAAATCAAATCAATGTAAATCTGCCTAAATTCTATTACTGCATAGAATTCACTACAAAATGTTAGTAGCTCCAAACAATAATATTCTTGCTCATCCATCCTTAGGTCAGCTTGATATGACCTGATCCACATTGGGCTCATCTTAGGAAAGACTTGCCCATTAACCTGCCTCCAGTCTATGTTGTGGAGCATATACTTCTCATGGAGAAGGGAGAAGGGAGAGTTGAGCTTCAAGAGAACAAGCCTTTGAACAATATACCAGGTCTTTATAGGCCCAAGCTCAAAATCAGCACCCTCTCCTTTCCATGCATACGTCACTAGTCAAAACAACTCACTTGGTCTAGTGTAATCTTAAGGAAAATATTCGTGCATTGGCCATTTGAAAGAAGGACCATAAAATTACATCCCAAGAAACATGGATATCTGAAAGGGTGGAAAATTGGTGCCAATGATAACAATTTCCTTTTACCTATATTTGCACAATTTTCTAATTTTGCACATCTCTCCAATATGTCTCAAATCTACATTCAGAAGATAAAGACAGGGAATTGCTAAAATCTTCCTCTTCAAATTAGGACTAGTATAAAATATTCTTCTGTTCTCTCTTTTTCTGGAGGTTTGCTCTGTAGGTATCCTCATTGTCAAAGGATACTATCTGCGTGCTTTGTTCAGGATTATTATGAAAATGAGTTGTTATGTTTTGTTAATTGGTTATTGAAATATTTGGGATGATTTACCAATTCATGCTCTCAACCAGTATTTACTCAGGACCTACAGAATTTCACTCGAGCCCTGGAATTACATCTGCAGCAGTGAGCAGAAAACAACAAAAAACAACAGGGCAGAATTCTTTGTCTCCACAAACCTGGCATTCTATTGACTAGGATGAGGAAACTACAAAAATGAAAAAAAAAAAGGAATAATTGCATTGTATATTAAGATGCACTGTGTTTACTGCAAAGGACAAAAATAAATCAAGGAAGAAGAATGTGGAGTGAGAGTACTCCAGGATTTCATTTCAGTTTAGAAAGACTTTTATAGGACAATTTGTATCTCTCTTTATGGTGCCTAAATCCCCTCAGCCTACTTCTCTTAAGTGGATAGTATCTGAGAAGTGTTCATATTGCTTTTCAGCATCATTCTTATGAATGATGAGGAACATTTAAATGTAAATGATGTGTCACCTACCTCCGGTATTTATTAAATTGCATTAAAAGAAAAAGCCGCATATTTATTCTGGTCTACATTTATAAAATATAAATTTACACAAAACTTTTGAAGCATTATTTGTTGCTGTATTTTCAAACTGTATAAAATACATATTTTGAGTTAATCAACATACTGAAATTTATTGTATTTAAGGGAGAGACTAGTATCAGTGATTTCCAAAGTCATATTCAAAAGTTAAAACTTATGATTAATAAGTAATTGTTCAAATAAATTATGGAGCTAAATGCTTGTAGTGATATACAAGGTCTTAAAATCAGGAGGAGAGAGCTGATTGTAGCTCAGTTGTATGGCACTTGCCTAGCACATGTGAGGCACTGGGTTCAAACCTCAGCACCACATACAAATAAATAAAGATATTGTGTTCATCTACAACTAAAAAAAAAAATTAGGAGGAAAATGGCAAAGTACACAAATATGCCAACTCTATGTGATTGCGTTATATATTTCTTTGTGTGTATGCAAAAATATTAAGCTGAAAGTAAACACCAAAACTAATATCTGAAATTGAACTAAAGATTTTTACCTTCTTTTTAGACATTCCTCTAGGTTTTAGTTTTCCAGCATTATCATATATGATCTCATAATATGAAAAATTGTATCTTTACAATTTTATATATCTCTTCATTTGACTGTACAGATGACCATTGACAGTGAATGTTTTCTTTCCTAACAATAAATTTCCAAAACAGCTAGTTAGTTTAATGGGACAGTTGAGGAAAGATACAACCAATTCAATAGCACTAATTGTTATAAATAATAATTTGTCACAAAAAGACAAATTGTCTAAACACTGGGTACTTACATAATAAACATAAAAGCTTTACCTTAGATAGCTAGTAGCATAAAAAATATGCATTGGTTTCATGTACTTTAAGACTCATTTACACTTATATTTATTTTGCAGGGGGAAAAAATGCATGAGCTCCATGATGATGACAACTTAAATTTATCCTAGTTGTTCCTCTGTAGGAATGTAAATGATTTTTTTAAGTTAGAATATAAAAACCATTATAAACATATCTATTATAGAAGTAAATATTTGACTATAAATTTTCACAAAGGCAAAAGGAAGTATTGAATGAGAATCAGAGTTATTTTAGGCGAATATCTAGCTACATTCAAACTCACAGAAAACTGTAAGTCTGAAGGACAAATAATAAGTCAGAAGAATTTAGGAACCTGAGAGTAGGGAGTAAACTTATTATGGAAGTTCACCACATGACTGATGGGGACTGCATTCTTCACACATACTCTTTTAATATTTGGAAAAATGTATTGTGATGAAAATATGTGAAAAGTATTTAAAAAATGAAATTTGTTATTATTCTAGTACTGTTTTGATGACTTTGTTTCTTAGTTAAACCTACATTATCATAACACTTTAATTTTAAAATTAGTAATAGGAGAATGATTAGTCTTTAGTGACTTTGAATCATTGATTGATACTATGTTTAAGTTGGAATTGGAAAGCGTTTTTGTTTTTTTTTTTCTTTGCTGAACTGTAAAGATATTTTAGAGGGTAACATGGGACATGTGTCATTATTACTCATGTGATATTGGTGAAAGGAGAAAAGAGCATAACTGTCGGTAAGTCAAGAGTAAGCTCTGTGACTTCTCTGACCCTGAGAAATAGAGAAGTCATGGAGCAGTTTTCTATGGGGTTTAGAGTCTTAGGATTGTTAGAAACTGTTTTAGCTTTGTTTTTAAAAGGCAAGTTTGGTTTCATGCCAAATATCTGGAGGTTAAAATTATAATAATCATGTAATTTCTTTCTGGGTCATTCTTCCCATACCTGTATTGAAGGTTTGCTAGCACCCTAGTTTCTATTCTTTGGGGAACTCCATAATTGACTACAGTATAGGGAATGTTGGCTGTAGAAATATACAACAAAAGAAAATGAAAATGTGAGCACAAATAAAGCTTGCATGAAATGAATCAAAGAAATATGCAGATTGACAGTGTTGTGCTCTTATTTATCCATTTTTTCATATCAAAAATGAAAATTAATGAAGGCATCAAACAGAAAGCATTCACACAAATTTAACAAAATTTTAATACTTTAATATATATAAGAGAGATTAGAAGACAATGCAAAATAAAAAAAGAATATGTAAAATTGAAAAGTTAATCTCATAATTGAATTGATAGATATATTAATAAATATCATTTTTAAATATATTCCAAATGAATATACTAATGCAAAGATGATGCAACCAAATAGAAGTCTCTACCCATTTGTATTTGACTCTCCATGAAACTCTAAATATAAAGCAAAGATATTCATGCCATTGCTGTCATCCCTCTGTTATGCTTTGGATATGAGTGGTCCCCTCTACGCTCCTATAGGAATGATCAGATGTAAAATGATAAGATTATGAGAGCTATAGTCTAATCAGTGGATTAATCCATTTGAAAGTGAGTTAATTATTCATTAATCAATTGATTAATAATTTAAAAGAGCTTCTGAACTGAGTGTTAACTGTAGACAGGTGGGTAGTACCTGGAGGAGGTGGATGGCTGGGGGCATATCTTGTGATTTTTATCTTGTCCTCTCCCTGTCCTTGTCCCTCTCCCTCTCTCCCACACTGCTGTTCTACCATTGTCTTCTGATTTTCCTTGGTACTGAGCAATGGAGCTGGATGACTGGATTTAACCTTTGAAATCATGAACTCTCTGAACTTCTAAAACCAGGGTCCAGTGTATGAAAACTGCTCAGTTAATGGTGGGGTCAGGCAACAGGGAGAGAGAGAGAGAGAAAGAGAAGTTGCCTCTTACAAAGCGTGTCTTCAGTGACCCACCTAACCCCATCTGTTCCATTCTTGACATAGAAACATTTATATTTATGTATCATAGGCCAGTGATTGTTAAATGCATTATGCTACTAGTCCTAAATTCTCAATTTCTTGGAATGGATTTGTAGGATGGTAGAGTCCTTACATAGAATACACACGATCCTAACTTTGATTCCCAGCCCTGCAAAGAAAAAAAAAAAAAACTCAGTCTCTTAAAAGAATACATGTCACATTCTTAAAAACAGATTGAAAAGCTAATGAGCTCTATCACAAGAATAAACAAATCACTAGTAGTACCATTTTACAAATCAATAAATATTTCACATATTGTTCTGAGTGCTCAATTACTCAATTACTTTCTATTTGAAAATATTGATTTTAAATAGTTATGTCTTCTAAAATTTCCAGAAATGCTTGACATTATTTTCAAGTTTTTGTGTATATATGTTTCAACAACCAAATATTTGAAACTGTCACTGCTTTGGCAATGTATTCATTTCTACTCTAGTTTAGTTGCCTCTGAATATATAACATTTAAACCATGTTGTATAAGTACTTCATTTCTTCCTTTCCTGGTCGTCGCATTATTGACTTGCTTCCTTGCTTTCTCTCTGTTAAGAAACATATTTGTACCCATCTCATACAACTGACAAGGAGCAGTTTTAGCATACTCCACCCCTGTTAGGCAGTTTTATCACCAACACAGAATACCCAGGGAAATAGCCTGCGACGACAAAGATGCAAATATTTTTAAAGAAATTCTTGTTCAATCCCAATCTATCTCCGATGAACATTGCAGTGTGATAAACTGCTTTAAGAGCTTAATTGTGAAATAGAAACCCACTGTCTATTTAATAATAAAATATGCTAAATGATTGTTGCATTCACATTTTCACATTTTATATTTAGATATTCAAAATGTTTGTTATATCTGCCTAGTTAGGAAAATTCGTTCATACCTTTCTCTTACTATCCTGAGGTTATTTTTTTTAACACAATGAAAAAAATTAACAGTAATTTAAAATTCATCCCTTGTGCTAAATCTTGAAATTTATGGGGGTTAATGGATCTGTTCTTTTACTTGCTAAATAAAATGTGTCCCCTTAGATGATGGCTACCATTTCTTAATTAAGAATCCACTAAAGTGTCATCCAAATGTACATAATTTATTCCCTTTATATTATTGAACTGGGAATTTTGCCAATGAATAAAACATCTTCTTCTGAGGCAAAATGGAAACTAATATTTTAAAACTTCATGAAAAATATCATTTCTTGAGCTTGTTTTAATAATAAATCTATAATGTAATGAAGAGCAAATCAGGGGAGTGTCTCCTTTGACTTTCAGTAAGGGCACTAGCTAAAATCTGAAATGATTGCTTCTTAAAGAATATACTGTGGCTTCAGTGGAGGAGGGAGGAGCTACAAATATAACTATGTATGTGAGCATCAAGTCTGTTTAGTGTTATTGTAATTCATTATTTTCTATTTTGAAATCATTTTTGTTGCTCCTAGTCATAGACATTAAAACAGAAGGGAAGCATAATAATATGAAGATTTCAGAAGGGTCAAAATGAAAGAGTTTTTGAAGGAGATAGTAAACTGGTTGACAAAAATATTCTCTAAGTGGTTAACATAAAAATTGGATCAATGTTTGTTTGCTTGTTTGTGTCTTACAGTTTTCCTTTGAAAATAATTTAATGTTTTTAGAAAGTGCTTAGTTTCAAGAAAAAACTCTGAACATTTCACTAAATGTCACTGCAAGAGCTACTTAATGCATAGGGCCTATGCTCTCCCTTGCCTAATTCTTGAGATGTGGTGCTTCTCTAGTCTTCTAAGTCCCACTTGGCACAATGCACTCTTTCTTATGCTTATCATTCGGACTAAGTTTTTTGATATTTCCAGTAGTAACAGTATAAAATAGTACACAATATGGCGCTACCACATAAAAATTACATTTGAATCATTTTTTTTTTGATAAGTTGTTTAATTTGAGGGTTCTAGTTTTTCCTTAGAATTTTTTTTGATACAGTGGAAGGGTTAAGATTTACAAAGAATCTAAGAAAGCATTGAACACCTATCCTGGTCATATGACCAGGAAATAAGTGACTGAAATAGACAATGAACAGCACATACTTTTGTCATATGCAGAAAATGAATTCATTTGAATATTTTCCATTGACAGCTTTCTCATGGATTATAATTTAAATAGTTTCTTCCTTGAGAAGTTAATTAATATTGTTAACAGTATCGATATGCAGAAAGGTAATGTTTCCTTTTAATAATCTCCTGGGAAAGTCAGTTGCTTGTTGACATTGACCACCTCCCTAAGAATGAAGCTGCTTAAAACATTAGCTCTCATGCCATAGTTACAATATAAATTAATTTGTTCCTAATTTTCACAAGTAAGCCACAAACGACTTTAGCATAAATAACTTTAACTTCTTACCAACCTGAAACTTAGTTATGACTAAATGTATTTTCCTTCGTTTTGCTGCTGATTGATCAGTAAAAGTGATAGGATATACTTTTCAACTTATTGTTTCAAAATTTTAACTTTGATATACTCTTTAGAATCTGTGAGGTCACATGTCTTATAAATGTTGTCTAAGGGTTGTTACATAAAGGAAAAATTTATGGGAATTATTATATCTTATTGACTGGAGTTTGCATTTACTACTCCTGGGAAAATTTCAAAGATTGCATTGAATAAAATTATGTTAAATTGCTAATATAAAATGTCATTAATTGTTAATCAGAAAAAGTTGTGGGGAGAATATAGAAACAAATGGTGAGATTTTCCTCCTATTTGCAGTTGAAAAGGAAATTAGAGCCACTCTTTTGAATCCCAGCAAGAGCTGTAAATCACAATTCTTCATAATAAGATCTTTATTATCCACTTTTAAGTGGATTCTGTAGTTCAAGCTACCAGTAGGCAAAGAGAAGAACAATGGAACATTGAGACAGAATGTGATTTCTATTAGTGGGGAAGAGAAATTGTATGATTAATGATTATCTGAAATTAAAGATAGGATTAACATCCCAATATTCCCAAAATGGTGTTTGTTCATCAGAAACTGATCAGAGTATAAAGTCTAGCACTGATTTTTCTGTTTAAATTTGTTCATTCTCACCCTAACGTTCATGTTTGAAATTATTATAAAATTAGGATGTAAAAGCAGGCTTATGAAACCAGTTAAAATTATGCTCAATATATTGGCTATAAAAGTTAAATTTTAATGGCAGAAATATCATGTTTATATAAGAGCAAACTTTCTTTCAAACAAACTTTCTGCCGTTTAAAATTTTTTTCTAAAATGTTCTTTCTAGTTATATTAAATCCAGTTTTTATTGAAAATTTCCATGCTGCTATATTTAAACCTGTTAGGAGGGAATACTTGTTACCATTCCTGATATTTCCTTCAATTGAGGGAAGACATTCATTGATGTAACACTTGGGTCTCTTTACTCCCAGGCATTTCCTATTCTGTTCAGAAGGAATTAACTGCCTCCTCACTGGTGTGCTTGGGAGAGAAAGTTGGTGGTCCTTGCTCTCATTTCTCTCTGGAGTTAGGCTACCCTCTGGAGCTCATCTTCTTTTGTTAGTCTGTGCTGTAACTTTCAGAGACAGCCTCGACACAACTAAACAGGTCCAGGTTATCCCTGACTTGGAGGATGAATCTATCCAATTCTGGAGTATGATTTCAAAACCCTGTGGCCTAACATGCAAGTCAGATCTACCAATATCACCTACATTTCTCTATTTATTTTTGCCTTTACTTCATCTGTTTGGAACTTGCAGAAGAAACAGGATTCTAATCTGGGGTTACCTTAACATTTTCCAAGTATGTAACAAAAGTATTTTTCAAAATAGCATCTTCAATTATGATTTAGAATAGGTAGCACTTCTTTGTTCACGAGGGTATTAGTGTATTCAGAATAGCCTGGCAGAAAAGTAAAGTGGAAGTCAATGTTTTTTTTAAAGGACTTGTACACAGGTCTAGAGTGTATATGGTTGGAGTGTACATAAATGGTTAAAGAAATAGCTGGAGTTCCATTCTATCTCTCCTCCTGGATGTCTCTCCACCTCTTCTCTATTATTTCCGTGTGTTTGTTTGTGTGTGTGTGTGTGTGTGTGTGTGTGTGTGTGTTGCTAACATGGGACTGATATGTAAGAGGCCATAGGTTTGATTCCTGGTACTGAAAACAAAATGACTTTGGCAAATTAAACAAACCAACAAAAAACTGAACCTTTCTATTTCATGTTCTCTTATTGTAAGAAAAACAACTTCTATGAAAATGCACAGAACTCTTCCTCCACTGGGGCAAGATAGGAATCAGGAAACCACAGGTTCTGTGGGTAAGTGAAATAAGTCAGACAGACAAAGAAAAACACAGTAGGAGCTCACTTATAATTAGAATCTAAAATCGTTGAATAGTAGACATTGAAAGTAGAACAGTGTTTACCAGAGAGAAGGGACAGCGGAGGGTAGGCCAGAAGGGAGAGGTGAGTACAATGCTATTGTTTGACAAGAGGAATTATTTCTGTTGTTCTATGGCACAGCGGGATGAATAAAATCAACATCAGTGCATTATATATCTTCATAGTTAGTTAAAAATAGTTAAAAGGGGAATTCGTATTTACTATAAAAATTTAAGGTACTGGATAATGCTAAATACCCTGATATCTACATGAATCAAAGCATCACATTGTACCTCATAAATATGTGCAATTATCATGTGTCTGTCAAGCAAAATAAAGTCACACTTAAAAAAGAGTAGCCATGAAAGATATTTAGACACAATAATACCGTGCCCAGTTCATTTTGATAGTGAAGCATTTTTTTGTGGTTAGTACAGAAAAAAGGTATTTATTTAGACTAGTCTACTTTCAAAAACATTATTGGAACAAAATGTAAAATCTAGTTTTTCTATGTAATATGAAAACTATGAACTCTTTAAACCAAAATTGTAAGAAGGATGCTGAATATATTTAATAGGAAAAGTTGCATTTAGGGATAACAAATTGTGTGTAAAGTGGTTTGTTAATATATAAGTCATTTATCCATTTTTAAAACTGTATTTGCCAAAAAAATCTTTAATTAGTGCATGGCAATGTCTCTATTAAGTTATACAGAAAATTATATTAATCTATTATGCATAAAATGAAATTTTTATATTGAAATGAAGCTTTACTTCAATTAGATTGAATTAGTAAAGACTGAGAATGCATTATTATAATTTGCCTTAATATGTTTAAAGGTTTATAAGCTATAGAAGATACTATCCTTTTTCTATTACAAGGCTATGCTTGGGGAAAATATAAATATATTTCTCATTTATCACAATCATTTATTTAAAGGTAAATGCTCATAGGATTATTGATGTACTGGTCTGCCTGCCTAATAAAAAATCTTAAATAAAAAAAGCTAGAAAAAGAGAATTAAAGGAGTATTTCAAAACAAGACGGAAAGACTTGAGTTATATATTGTGCTTGCTTCTACATCAGGACAGCACAGACTGGCAAACAAGTCCCAAATTGGTAACATCTTCACCTCTGTGGTAACTAAGTGATGACCATATTAAATTTTTCCAAGTTAATGTTAAAATTATGGTACAAAACTATGTAATCTGGTTTTCCTATGTAATATTTTTCTCTAGTGTGACCATCTAGATATGCATGCCACAAAATATCTCCAGGCATAGTGAGACAAGAAGATCAATGTGGAAAAAAAGGCAAACACTAGAACACTGAAAAGTCAAGAGGTGCTGTTTGGACTGTAGTTAATGCTTGAGAAGAAGTGGAACTCCAACCTTGGGGAATAAATACTAAATCTGTTTCATATCTGATGCTCTCTACGTTAAATCAACACTCTTCCTCTATTTCAAAATACATCAATATACGCCAGAAATGTATGAAATGACATTTAGAGAATAGATGTCTTAAGATGATAGATTAAAGAATATGAACTATATATATAATTTATATTGACAGCAAACTAGCAGAATTATAAATTATTTTACTTATTGTAATTACACTCATTGTTATGGTTTATATTCTTCATTTTTGCTGAAAATAATTTTCTTCACTATGTAATTAGCAAATTATTACACAAATCCAATTTTAAAATTCATTCAATAGATGCCATGCTTTTGAAAACATACAATTTGCGGGTACCAAACTTCAAACTTTGTATATTTTGTTTAGGAAGTATTGAGAATAAATTGGTGAGATTTTGTTTTGCTTAGGAATTTGTTGAAGAGGCCACCACAAAGGAAAAAAATACATTAGTTAAATTAATTTTTCTTGAGAATTAAGGATTTTCCATATTATTATAAAATAAATTTAGGAATACCACCGAGCATCTAAGAATAATTTTGATAATTTAAACTGTAAAAGATATTTAAAGCAATGATAGACTGTCAATTAAAAGATTTATTAAAAAATGTTATAGCATTTACATCTTGTGGTATAATATCATTTGTATAACTTAGCATTAATTGAATATAGCTTCTACAGGGGAATATGAAAAGAAGTCAATAGGCAAATAATGAATTTTTGCATTAATGGTAATTTATTTTCTAAAATTAGTAACAGAAACCAAAAGGACCCAGTGAGTTCAACTTAATTTGATAGGATTTGAAAATTTATTACATAACAGGAAGAATTCCAAATTCTATGTATATTAAATCAAATTAAAAACTCTCTGCTCTTAAAAACTAAAGATTTAGGTCATTGAAATTATATATGTAATTATATATACCCATATAAATTATATATAAGACATGAATATATATATGAGTATATATATGTACATTATATATATATATATACATATATATATAAAATCTTGTCTGAACTTTATTTCATTGTTAAAGAAAAGACTATAAGGGCAAATATGTGTGGTGTCTCATATCTTTTCATTCCAGCAATTAACTATGTATATGAATAAATTAGATGTTCATTCATTTCTAAAAGGGGAGGGAGAGGTAAATGAGTGGAAGGGGTCAAAATGAGGAAGGATAAAGGGAAGGAGAGAAAAAGAGGGGAGAAGAGGAAAAGAAGAGATATTTAAGGACAAAAGGGAAAGAAATTTTTGCTGGTATTTATTCTCTCAATAAGAAAATTATGAAAAAGATTTTTGGAAAGCACAAAATAAATTGTCTCTGATTAGCCAAGATATTGGAACATTTAATTCTAACCAAAATCTGTCTGGAGGATATTTTCTTATTAAGGACAATTTTGTTTTCATATGAAAACATAAGGAAAGACATAATTCAACACTTATGAAACTAAGCTGTGATTCTGTAACATGCTTGTATTTCTGAGTATGAGATTCACAAGAAATGAAAAGTTAGAATTTTGGTTTGGTTAAAACTATAAATATCATAGATTAGTCTTACATGTTGCCTATTTAAAAACAAACTCTATAACTAGCAATTTAATTTTGTATAAAGGTAATTACTATTAGTCACTGTAGCAGTCAGAAAGTTAGGTATTATTCAGTAAGCCCACTAGCAGGAAAACATCAAATTAAAGCATCTGTGTACCTAACAGCAGTCCAGCATATTTGAAAATTCATTTGCTCATTTCTGATATGCATATGGTTACAGACTGCTTTTCATATAAATCTGTGAAACATTGTGTGGCATGTGAACATTTTCCCATCTGGAAGATTGTTTATAAAACTCATTTTCTTTGATTTAATGAAACCAGAATCACACCAGCAAGAACAGTTTTAGCTTTGTATTCCAACACTGGTAGGTGTTAAAATCACTTGTATGTTCCATAACATGTGCCTAATTTTACAGATGACTACTTTCTGTTTCAGATATTATAACTTGGTACCATGACCCTTGGATATCATCCATGACATTATAAATCAAGAGAATATGTGTTTTACTACTTTTCAAACACTTAACTTCCACCCTTCCTGAAACTCTACCTTTCATAAAATTTCCTGGTTCAGAAGAACTGAATGTCTTGGAAAAAAAACGATTATGTAGTTTCATGGACACTGTAGCTGGCACTGTATAAAATGAAGCATAGATTATATCATTCAAATGTACCAAAACAAATGATATTTTTGGAATTAAATTAGAATGTTATTGCTTCTCTGATCATTTTGGAAACCATACTGTAATAAAAGATTATTACCATCCATGCATATTCTGTAGCATCTCTCAGGATGTAGACAACTGGATCAGAAATTTTCCACCAGTATCTATTTAGAAATAAATAAATAAGAGTTTCCTGGAAAATATTAGTGAGGATATTACACAGAGATATCATGAGATGAATATTTTATTTTCACAAAAATTAGGTAATGACTATTCCAGATAATCTTGTGTCTTTGAGTTAAAGAGACTAATACAGCCCAAATTTTATATTTCCTAACACTGTGTGGTTAGAAATTTTATCTGTGACAAAATGAATGAGTGATTTGATTTGAACCATTAATAAAGAATTACAACACAATTCTCTATTTCTTTATAAGCTATTACATTTAATAGACACATTTTAGCAGAAAAACTGCACTGCAATACATCTAGATTTAAAAATTGAGGGCACTTTGGAAAAACTGTCATTGTATTGTAGTTCTAATGAATATAAATAATAAGGGAGAGAATAAGTAGAAAAGTTATATATGGCGTATCTTGCCATTCATTAGTGTGTTCTACCTTTGGATTTGTATGTTCTTCCCCTTAGCATGTATCTTAAAATATTATCAAGATTACATTAAAGATATATACATATTTATTTGATTTTTAAGGTCACATACTAATCTTTCATAAGGATAATATTAAACTGGAACTAGAAATATGCTTTCAAATATGGTAGCTGTTAGCCATTTGTGACTAATGAGAAATGGAAAGGAAAAAGTAATATATCTTATTTTTTATTTTACTTTTTTTGTTTTTATACTGATGCATAAAAACATGAAAATGTGAATTTTAACTGGACACTATTCTATTTTGATGCATGAATACAGTATAGAATGTTTAAATCAGGTTAAACATAATAATGTCCTCAAATACTTATCATTTCTTTATGCTGAAAACTTTCAAAATCTTTTCACTATTTTTCTGAAATATACAGTACATTATTGTTATCTGTATTCACCCTATTATTTGATAGCCACAGACCTTCTTGCCCCTAACTAACTGTATCTCTGAACTCATGGTTCAGTCTTTCCTCACTGTCCCATCCCTCCTTTTCTACCTAGCCTTTGGTATCCACTGTTCTAATTTCAAGTTTTGTGACATCACATTTTTACATTCCATGTAGGAGGAAATTACATGAAAACTTATTTTTATGTTCCTGGCTTATTTCACTTAATAGTGTGGAAAATCATATGAAGAGTTCTCAAAAAATTTAAAATAGAACTAACATAAGGCCTATCAATCCCACTACTGGGTGTACATGAAACCAGTATTGTAGGGATTTCAGATCAGTCAACATACAGAGGAGCAAAAATCCTTTGAGTTGAGCACACTGCTCTGGATAAAAGTTGCTCTGTTTGAATGGATTAGATGCTGTGCAACTCCTCTGTCCTTGAGGCCTGGAGACATTCTCTTGTTAAAATAATTTTGGTAGTGGACTCTGAGAAGCAAGCAAGTTATGTGATCCGCACATGTGCAAAGCTAACTGTACTATGTAACCTAGGTAACTTGATAAAACCCTGGAATAGATAATAAACTGGACTGATTTTCCCATGGGAGACACTTCTTGCTCTTCGCCATCCTGTGTGCTTGCCTCTGTATTAGCTCTCTCCTTAACCCCTATAGCTGGACTCCAATTAACATTTACACAGTATGTCAAAAGGACAGTTGTTCTCCCATGCTGACTGCAGCACTGCTCACCAAAGCCAAGAAATGAAAACAACCTGAGTGCCCATAAACAGGTGAACGGGTAAAGAAAATGTGTTAATATACACATGGAATCCTATTTAGCTATAAAAAAGATCAAAATACTTTCAAGTGTGACAACATGGATGGAACTAGAGACCAATGTGTTTACTGAAATAAACCATGTTCATTTATACTTTTAAAATGTTGATCATGTTGACATAATAATATTTTTAATACATGCTTAAATAAAACATTATCAAAATAAGCTTAACATTCTTGTAATATTTTTTGTGACTCCAGGTCAAAGGGCACAATTGCAACAATTTATTTTATTGTGTCCTTCTGGTCAAAGGAGACAATGACTGCAATTTATTTTAAAGATAAGTTGCTTATCAGAGAAAACAATCAGTCTTTGATTTTTGGTATTGGCTTATTTTTCTTAGCATGGTATTCTCAAGCTCCATTCATTTACCTGCAAATGCCATAATTTCATTCTTTTTTAAGGCTGAGTAATACTCCATCTTTGTTTTTGAGGCTATTGCAGGTGGAGTAGTTTTCCTAACTCCTCTTTCAGTGGATTGATCACTGATGTATAGGAACACACTTGATATATGGGTGTTAATTTTTTATCCTGCAATTCTACATATAACATGTACAACGAGAAGCATGAGAAGTTATAGTTCATTTATGTATTATGTGTCAAGTGTGTTCTACTGTCATGTACATCTAATTAGAACAAACTTAAAGAACCTTTAAAAAAGACAAGTTGCTTAGTTTGCTTTATTTTTTACTTAAAAATCAGGCAACTCTGCATGTCATAAAACAAAACACAGTTCAGATGGACCGCACAGAAGAGGTTAGTTTTATAAATAAATCTTTGCTAAAAAGGAAGTGGTAGCAAAGAATGAGAATTGAATTAGTCACATTAAAGTTACCTTCCTTGAAAGATTAAAAGAAGGATAGAGGAAAAGTGAAAAATAACTGAATGATTATCATCAGATTTCTGTAGTTTACCTTCTTTGTGTCAGCATTAAAGCAAATGTAGATTCCATTAAAGCAAATGTAGTTGCCAATTAAAACTGACTAAATTGGGAAAATTGACTGCTATTTCTCTAATTTTAATTTCTAAGAAAGGCAGATAAATGATATAATGTCTAGTTGGTGGTGTGGAACTTCAATGTAAGTGACTCCATTTTGATTTTTAGTTGGGTATTTTGGAGCATAATGCATAATAGCCTTCTGTAATTTTTATATTACACACCAGAATATTAAAATATTGCACATATGGCTCATGTATTTTGATTGGATACTAGTGAACTACAATATTCCTTATAAGTCTTCAGTTTAATGAGTTGAAAAATACACAGCTTTTATAACCACTGCATATGTATACCTTGATGTGGAATCTGAATCTCTGCTTATATTGCTATTTTGAACTAGAGGTAAAATTAGAGTTAAGGAAAGGAAAAGAATAAAACAGTGTGTGTCTGTGTGTGTGTGTGTGTGTGTGTGTGTGTGTGTGTGTGAGAGAGAGAGAGAGAGAGAGAGATTGTGTATGCACTTGTGTATTTTTGGGGTATACTAACTTTGTTGATATCCTATATGTTAAAAAGGGATTTGACCCCCAAAATACAAGGTTCAAATGTTCTCTTTGATATGTGGATGCTAACACACAAAGTGGGTAGGGATAGAAGTTCAGTGGATCAGATAAAGGGGATGAAGGTAAGGGAGAGGGGATAGGAATAGGAAAGAGGAATGAATCTGACATAACTTTGTTTTGATCATGTGTGAATACACGACCAGTGAAACTGCATATCATGTAAAACCACAAGATTGGGATTCCTATTAGAATATGATATATTCCATGTATGTATAATATGTCAAAATACACTCTACTGTCATGTATACCTAAGAAGAACAAATAAAAAATGTAATCACTTGTTGTAAAAAAATAAATTTGAAATTTTATTGAAACAATATTTTATGTTAGAGTTGGTGTAACTAAGTGAATCAAATGAGGAAGAAATGAATAAAATTTACCTTAATGGCTAAAGAAAATTTAGCATATATGTACTGTAGGGGGTTCCACGGCCCGTGTGGATGAGGGGAAGAATTTCTGTAGGAAGATCATGTGCCAGTGATCAATTAAATACCAATAAACTTATCTAATCAGTAAACACAATAGCCAATAATCTTTTCAAATGGAAGGGGATGTGATGGATCAGGCTATACCAGATCTGGCCTCCAACAGGATGGAGGAACCCACCTTCACCTTTATGTATAGTCCCACAGGTAAAAGGGCCCAGACCGGGAGGGGTTCTTTTGTGAGGAACAGGATGAAGAGGAGTTCGGGAAGGCATTTGCTTAGAGAATTAGCTTTTCCTCAGGAGTGAGCTACCTCTGTACAGAGCTTCCTACTTCCCAGCAGTCTGAAATGATCTCTCATGACTGCCAGTTCCAGGAGTCAGACCTCTGTATCCCATGTCTCAGTCAAACCTGATTCTGCTAAACATGGATGGCTCTCCACAATATACAACAGAGTAGTACTCAGTCATAAAGAAGAATTAGATTATGGCATGTGCTCATAAATGGATGGAACTGGAGTCTATCATGCTAAGTGAAACAAGCCAGCCCCCAAAAGTCAAAGATCAAATATTTCTTCTGATATGCAGAAGCAGTCAATAATAAGGGGAGGGTATAAAAAGTAGTTGAAAGATCCTTGGACTAGAGGAAGGGAAGTGAAGGGGAAGGTGGAAGATGGGATAAGAAAAGAACATTGGAATATGAATATACCACAGTGAATCTCACCGTCATGTCTATCCTAAGATACTAATTAAAACAAAACAAAACAAAACAAAAAAGGAAAAAAAAACAACAACTATAAGGAAATAGCAAAAAGATCAGTAAAGAGTGGGCTACTGGGGGAGGGAGGAGAGGAGGGAAAGAGGAAATACTGGGAACTTAATTAGAACAAACTATATTCCAGGATTTTATAGTTTTGTCAATATAAATCCTAATTTTATGTATAACTACAATGAACCATTACAAAAAAAAAAAAAAAAAAAAAAAAAAAAAAACACAAGTAACTCATTATAGGCAATGAATCCAAAAGATATAATTTGAAACAAGTAACTGAGAAGAGCGCAGCTTGAAAAATCAGATGCTTCAAGGCATAAACTACCAAGTTAGCCAGGTTTAAGGGACCAAAATTCCAGAAAGATGGAAAGTTCAATGACATGAGCTCAATCTTGAACCACAGTCCTCTGTGTCGCAGAATTTCCCAGTTCATAGGTGGCTTATGTGGAAAGGCAAGAACTGGAGAGACCAAGTGCAGTCTGCAGTGCCATGGACTAGGGAAAACACATATTGGATTTCATGGAACAAAGATGAGAAAATAAAATGTCAGTGTTTTGATTATGCCCTGGGAATTGATTTGATCTAGAAATAAGTATAAATCAGGTAAGTCACCCTCAAAAAAGCTTAACTCTTTAAAGCCTTGAATGTTCTCTGTTTCTGTTTAGATTAAGGCAATGTAACCTTTATAGTAGATGTCTACCAGAAGAAATTGTGAGCCTCACTTGGAGAAAATAATGTTATCAAGAAGTTGACATTGTTGAATAACCAATGGAAAGCATTTAGATGAATGACAAATAAATGAATAAACAACAAGCACGCTAAAAGACAATACCAAATCCCAATAAGAAAGAAATGCTCATGATTTTGGCAATGAAGCTGATGTTTAATTCCTGTGGTTAATATTTTTGAAATTAGGCCAATACTTCTACTCATATGTGGAAACTAGAGGAAAAAGAGATCACATTTGTATTTTAAAATGAAGAGTATAATAAGTAAAATAATTTTATAGTAATATAAAACTACTGAATAGATTATTTACACTATATTAGACAAAGCAGAATATAGGATTAGTGAATTACATAATAGAATAATAGAAAACATCCAGATTACTAATGATGTATGATAAAGTAAGAGAAATAGATCAAGAGATGATATAGATATGGATATAGAGATTAAGAAGGAAGGAAGGAAGGAAACCTCTTTTAAAAATCCATGTCATTGAATTACCAAGCATACAGTAGAAATTTCATATAAATAATAAGCAGAATAGTGTTTAGCAGAAGACAGGAATATAGAGGACTATTGAGAGAGAATGGTCACCTCACAAAACATCATAGTCAGATAGGAAAAATAAGTTCTGGTATTCTCTTGCACAACAGGGTGACTACAGTTGATAATATTTTATTACATATTTTTAAATAGCACAAAGATAAGATTTTGAACGTCCTTAACATAAAAACAACAAATATTTGGGATGATAGGTATGCTAATTACTCTGGTTTGAACATTATACAAGGTGTACATCAAAACATCACACTGAACTCCTTAATTACATACAATTTTTGTGTCAATTAATCAAAATAAAACATAAAGAATGGTAGAAAAGTAGTGTTAGAAGTAATGTAAACACTGAATTTTCTCTAAAAATTATAAAAGATTTCAGGGCACAAACTCAAAAATCTTGTTATCATAAGTTGAAAATGTTTAACATACCCAACTTGCCAATCATCATGGCTCAGCTTAACATCATTCATGTGCTCAAAATTTGCACTCTGGCCTACAGTTGGACATTATGAGAGAGTACCAAACCACTTATTGCTAACTTGGTGAGGTTCAAAATAGGAAATTCAAAGAAAAATCTCTACTGAATGAATATGGTTCTGGCACAATTGAAAAATTAAAAATTCACAAGTAAAAGCATTGTAGGACAGGTATTTTAAAGGGTAAATGGAACATTTCTCAGAATCCACCATGCACTAGGCCATAAAATAAGTGTCAGCACATTTCAAAATGGTGTATAGGGTCCTAAATCTTTCTCTGGACTCATTTCATAATTCTTTTCATATAAAACTTAAGTATCAATAATTTCTCTCTTCTGTCTCTTACATGGCTCTATAACTTTATATCAAAATGTAAAAATGTACTTTACATTTTCTTCCTGACTTTATTAATACTAGTTCTTTAAGAGTAGCATCAATTATAGCCTCCAACAGAAAACTTTTCTGAGCATTCCCCAGATGTCATCCAGGCCAAATTAATACCTCATTGTTTTAGATACACAAGTCCAAGATATTTATATATTTTTGAATTAAATCAGTTTTTAACTCTATTTCACTTGCTTTTGCCAGGATGTGAGATTCTAGTCATAGTAAGTTACATAATTAGTTAATATATTAATTAACAATATATTAATTTAATGTTAGTTAATATATTAATTAATTAGTATCATCAAGACAATTATTTTTGACTAGATTCTAACATTGTATGAATTCTGCTATTGCACAAATAAATTCTAAGTATCTTGGGGATAATAACTAACGATAGCTGTGTAATAGCTAAAGAATCTAAATCGCTCTTTTTCTGCATGTAAACAGTCTGGATTGAAACAAGATCTCAAGTAGTAGTATTAGGCTTTATGATAAAAAGAGAATTCAGAATATCAGTTGACTTCAAATATTAGGAGATGCCTAGACTAATGTTTGTTTTTTGTATTCACAATATTTATTTAATTTTTGTTTTCAATTTTATTATATTTAAGTTTTTCTGTAACTCATTTTGAGTCTAATCACTTATGTCCTTGCTGATGATAAATTATCAGTATTAAATTACTTACAACTAATTAAACTTTTAAAACTCTAGTTTGTTTTCAAACTCTACAGTGACATAATCTATATGTTGATTGTTGTCTTTAAGTTATTATGAAACGTCTTCAAGAACTTGTATTAAATTTCTAAAGTCATTTCATAACTTTTATAATCCCAAATTTCCAAAGAAAGAAAAAACAACATGTATGTTTGTTCTTCTTAAATACAGAAGGGATTAATATATCTACAAATGACCTTCTTTCACGTATTTCCCTTTATCATCAAAGGAAAGAAAATTGTTCTCAATATAAAGACAACACTACAATCAAATATTTAACTATGAAAGAAAAATACTGGTCTAAAATTTTGAAAAATACTATAGAAATAACCTGAAAAGACAAGTAATAAAGAATAAATTTAACAACCCAGGAAAACCGAAGATCTAACAAATATTTGAAGAACTTATCAGCATCTTTCATAATCAGAAAAAAACACTCAATAAATATAAAATTGTGTATTTATCTTTATATTTATGACTTGACTTAGCATAGTAATCCACAGAATTACCCATGTTGCTGCAAATGACAGATTTTGTTCTTCTTTTATGATTAAGTAGTATTCCATTTTGTGTGCGCGTGTATGTATACACATACCACATTTGATTTACCATTACATTCATTGTGAAACATCTTTTCTTGTATATAGTGCTACACAGGGCTGTTGTCACTGTTTTGCTGATTTCTTGATAATATAGATGTAGGGGGTGAAACAGTGTTTATCAGAGAACAGGAAGGGTTTGAGAAAAGGGAAAATGGAGAAAGTATGCTTAATGGGCACAGGGAGCAGTTGGATAAGAGGAATAACTTCTGATGTTCTATAGCTCAATAGTATAACTATGGCTGAGAGTAATTAATTGTACATTCAAAATAGTTACTCAAGCGAATTTTAAATTTTCCAAACACAAGCAAGTAATACATGTCTGAGATGATGGATACATCATTTACTCTGATCTGATCATTAAATACTGTATGAATATATGGAAATTCACAATATTTTCCATAGCCATGTACAGTTTTTTGTGTCAATGAAAAATTTAAAAGCAATGAGAAAAACTCAAATGATACCATTTTATAAAAATCAAATTGTATAAAGGTTTATAATATCCCATGCTGGTGAGATTGAGGCAGATTGGAAACCATCAGGGACAACAGCAATGTAAACTGCTATAAGCATTTTGAAAATAAATTTGAATAAGCTAATGAAATTAAACATTTCTATACTCTTATCACTCTTCAGTCACATTTCCAGGAATATATCACTGAGAAACTTCTTCATGTCTGAAAAGTAGGTAGAGATAAACAGGTTAGGCAGTGTGGTAAAGACTGAGCAGCAACTCCTATATCTCCAGTTTCTGCAGAAAGATAAATATAATGTGGTCATGTATTGCTTAATATTTTGAAGCAGTTAGGAACAAACTGGACAGAAATTAAAGACATTTGTGAATTACAAACTAAAATTGAATCAATACCAGTTAGCATTTAAGTAAATTAAATATACAAACAGAAATAAACAAAGCTACATAATATATAATGATACCTATGGATCCATGAATGGCATGTGTCAAGCGTATGTTAAGCTACATAGAGGTAAATGGGAGAGAGGATTTTCCATAAAGAG
This sequence comes from Sciurus carolinensis, assembly GCF_902686445.1. Taxonomy (NCBI): domain Eukaryota; kingdom Metazoa; phylum Chordata; class Mammalia; order Rodentia; family Sciuridae; genus Sciurus; species Sciurus carolinensis. The sequence goes on along the minus strand of NC_062218.1, from coordinate 25,186,259 downwards.
AAAATCATAAAATGAATTGCGATTGGGGCCTTGAAAAACCCTAATAACACATCATAACTCTCACTGAAAGATGTTCCTTTCTTCATCGTGTGGTGGATCTTTGAGTCACAAGATTAAGAGAAGTTTGGGGTCAATGAGAAAGTGAAGGGTGGCCCTTGCTCTAACATCTGAGTACTGTTCAACCGACCATTTGATTTCAAGTCATGTGTAATTTATATCTCTCGTCCTTTCACTACAAAGCTTATGTTTCATGAAATCTTCAGAATAGCACCTGGCTGCACTAGCTTTATGTAATTCTAAAATACATTTGATGCACGGGCTTTCGTTTACAGAAAGACCTTTTGGTTTTCCCATTTCACATTATGCTGTGCGTTGACATATTACCTACTTGACTGAAAGTCCTATGAAGAGTATTAAAAATTATGGATTGGAAGTTAAGATATGGCCACACAGAGACTCCATCGGGCCTCTTTAAATGTCTTTCTGTAAAAAGGGAATCATGTTCCATAACTTGACTTTTACTAAAGTAATTGACTTTAAACTGCATCTTAAAAAAGGAACATTTGTAGCTGCTTGGGGATATTCTAATCACCTACCTGCATAGATAGAACACTATGAATTTGGTGAAAACTATTTTATTATAATATCATGTGCATATTAAACTTAACTTTTAAAATCATTTTTCAGGATCTGAAATATATATATGTTAGAAAATTTGCAATTGATTAATTTTGCTCATTTTTAACGATTAATCAGAATTTCTTACCTATTCTGAATGTTCTCACATAGAAATATGACCTGCTTTTTGATTGACTCAATGTTCTTTGATGTTTTTCAAGTGATTTTGCTGTTATTAATAATTTGGTAAAGTACACATTAAGACAATACTTATATCAACTATGTAACTTTCAGAATTGAGGTATGTTCTATGCTCCATGTAAATTAGCAATATCTGTGTCCTATATTTAGGGATTTTCACCTAGCATGGCTTTGTTTTACCCCAACTTTTCTGTTATTCATAAGTTTTATAACTAGTAAGGTACAGCGAGATGAATCTGACTTTGCACTATGATGAATGGTATAAACAACTACCACCTAAAAACACGACAAACTCCTTTGGTTCAGAAACCATGAGCATTTATATAATTGAGAATTATAATCTACAAAAGTGTTCACATAAATATTTAGAAAAATACATAGACTGAATAATATTAACCACCATATATAGACAGATTGTTTCTGTAAAAAATGGTTTATGAAGAATGCACAGTACAATAGAATTATTATTGAGTTGTTATTCCATGGCTAAAATTATGATTGTGTGTTTGGAATCAGAAGCAAAAAATATACTAGATTTTAATAAAAATATCATTATTGAGCAATGTATGAGAGTATCTGTTCTCTACTAGAACATACTGAGTCATTTTGCTTTGCCCTCATATAATTGATTAATAACTTGTATTTAGAATTTTTCTTTTATTTAATAACTTTAGCTGTCTCCTTTGAGAAATAAAATGATTAGAGTGCACAACAATAGCCCTGTGTTTTCACACTTTGCTCTGTAAATTGATTGGGTATACCAAATGGAGAATTACAAGATTTGAATGTTATTTATGTTACAGAGATAAGGAATTCAATTGCATTAAGACATTCAGCTTATGTAATTCTATAATTCTATTTATCAATGCAATAATTCATAGTTATTGTGTATTAAGACACAAAATTAATGCATATCCATATAAAATGTTCAACAGATAATATATTCCAATAAATGAATTCTGAAATACTAAGAACTTTATTGCAAAAATCAGTGTATTGTTTGCATTAAATTTAGTGAACTCAGTTTTCTAGAGTACCACCAACTATAGCTGTGGGTTACACATATTCCTGGAGCTACTACCCTATGTTCTACCATTTTCACAAAGACACCACTGTAGAGTTGGCTTTAAATTTGTTTTAGTTATTCCTACCTGGCATCTGCTGCCATGACGCAGCCCAAACTCTTGCAAATATCATTGATTTCTGTGGTACCAAAGCCAAGGTAAACTTGATGTGCAATATTTTACCAACTTTACTAGATTTGTGACAGCATTTATTCAAGTGTACTCTTTTCTTTCTCCTTCTCCCCATCTCCAATCTCTCCTTCTTTTCTCTCTTTCTTTCTTTCAGTTGTTCTGAGATACTTCTTCTGTCTTAGGGTCAGTTGCCACATCTTGGCCCCTTTAATGCTCGTCCAGTTTTGGAGTCATTTGGAACTCAAACTGGAGTCTTTTGTGTTCCCAATTTCTCCCTCAGTAGTATTTGCAGTTAAATTGCAGTGTGTGACACTAAGTTATACAGGTGTCTGTGACATATCCACTTAAAGTAGGCACTCATTTTAATCTGGGTTTTAAAGAGTGTCCATTTGTAAAAGTGTAATGTCTATTCCATGTCTTCATCCCTGTCACATTTCTTATTGCCTGTTGACATTCCTTTGACATCTTCACAAACCTTTTCAATGTTCCCTTTCCAAAACTGAATTCTTTACTTCTTTTAGTCCCCTAACCCATTTTTCTCCTCTTCTTCCTTACAGGCTCTAACTTACACTAGGTTTACCTAGTCATTAAGACTAAATTATCCATTCAATTTTATTTTAAGAAAATAGTTTGATATTTTTACTTTCATAGTAATTATATCATTAGTAATTATACACACATTTATGAATGCATACACAAACATGAGATAGAACATCTTTTTTTTTTTTTTTTTTTTGATACCAGGGATTGAACCCAAGGGCACTTAATCACTGAACCACATCCCTAGCCCTTTTTTGAGACAAGTTCTCCGAGTTGCTTAGGGCCTCACTTAGATGCTGAGGCTGGCTTTGAACTTGTGATCCTCCTGCCTCAGCCTCCAGAGTCACCAGGTTTACAGGCATATGCCATGGGGCCTGGGCAACAGGTAGCATCTTATTTGATGAAATAATACTCCTGCTTTTTAAAAGCTCTTTTTTTTTTTTTTTTTTTTTGCTGTGCTGGGGATCGAACCCAGGGCCTTATGCTTGAGAGGCAAGCACTCTACCAACTGAGCTATATCCCCAGCACACTCTTTGACATTTGTACTGATGGATTTTCAATTTTGTGTTCTAGACTTATTACAGATTTAATTTTAACTGCAGAAAGATAGCAATTGTCCTAATATGCAAAATTTTTTACTTGAATATCAAGAATTCTTATTTTCACTTTGTTCATGTAATTTATCTACTTAATCTTCATCATAATCCTAGATGCATAGCGCATTAATTCTCCCTGCTTCTTGAAAGAATGCAAGACTGAATCTCCAAGATTCAAATCTAGAAGCTTAAAATATCTACAAATATTATGAAGAAAATTTTACAGTTGCATTAGAGTTAGCTATTCATAATTGCGCCACAGGAAAATGCCTGTGGTTTAAGGGTTTATTATGGCTTTCTTTTTAGTCAGATAATATGCACAGTATTGCTCTTCTTGGATATAGCTTTAGTGTCAGGATCATAAAAAATTACTGAAACTTGGGACTGCAGCTCAGTGGCAGAGTAGTTACCTCACCTGTTAAGACCTGGGTTCTATCCTTAGCACTGCATAAAAATAAAGAAATAAGATAGTATCTTTTTTAAATCCACATAATTTAAAAATTTTTTATAACTTTGTATCCTGTTACTAGTTAGATATATATAAATTGCATTGCTTCAAATTCTCTGAAAAATGTTCTCTTGAAATTCTGATAATTTATTAAAACTGTTACGTAAGGTCCAAAATGTCCTTTGCAGAAATACAGTCATACATTTCTTTTTCCAGGGACCTGTGGAGAGACTTTGGTACCTATTGATACTTGAATTCCCCTCTTTCTACCCAATATGCAGTGACCATAGAGACAGATTTCATTTACTTCCCTGATGAAGCTGATTCTCAAGTGTCTCTCAACTATGGCATTGGTGTCTCTCTCTCTCTCTCTCTCTCTCTCTCTCTCTCTCTCTCTCTCTCTCTCTCTCTCTCTCTCTCTCTCTTCCTCCTCCTCTCTTTGGACAAGTTAAACAAATAAACAAAATGATGTAGTTAAGTAAAAAAATATCCCAGTTATCATTTCCTTTCAAGAAAAGATTTAAACAGTTGTTCTAGACGTGTAGGTTCACAGTTTCTCCATCTAATGCCTCTGGTAATTCTACATGGTTAGAGGACCTGAAATAGTGTGAATTACATTGTAGTAGTATAAATTAAAAAATGGTACTTATATGATTCTGGTTAATTTTCCAGTGCCAGCAATCGGACATGAAGCACTATTGGGATCACAGCAACATATTTCTTTGTGAAACTTTCTTTTCAAAGACCTTTCTTGCACATTGCATGAGCCCTAATTAAAAGAAATGCACAGGGGATTTTTATGGATGTCCCCTGTGAAAAAGGCACAACTGTATCATCTCCCTTCCCGTATTCATAATTTATTACTCAACCCCGTCCTCAACAATCATAAATCTCATCAAAACAATCGATCTTGATTCTATTAATTTCACTTGCCCCTTTTCTTATGCAGTTTAGATTCACAGTCAAAGTCACACACACTCAGTTTTGGTGCCAATTCTTGCTTCCTTCCCCTGGAACAGCAAAATCACACTGTACTGAATCCCTCTCTCCACCTGCTCTGTGTCTGCATCCATGAAACTTAACATCTTAACATGCCTGGAGAAAATTGCAAAGTTGCAGTATCTTCTCATTTTGAATTTATATCATGAACTTCCAGAGGAAGCAGTGCAGTTTAGCAATCTTGTTGCCCCTCTTTTGCACATTAACTCTTTCAGTCAGCCATGACTCATCATCCTCTTCTCTCTGCAACTTTCCCACATTCCATTCTTAACTTGTAACCAATGAACTTCTGTCTTCCACCAGTGGAAGCAGTTAGAGGCTAACTTTCAGACTCTGTCCATATACAGTCCTGCACCATATCCTCTAACTTCTTGAAACTGCATTGTGGAATAAAAGCAGAATGCTAGAAGCCCTCAAATTCTCCACCAGTGCAAACTAGTGTCCAAAGGTTTGGATGGAGAGAATTCTCTATGTGCTTATTTTTGCAAACCACTAACTGAAATTTTGTATTTCTTCTAAAATCTGAAAGTACGCAAAAATAGAATTCCAAAATTTGTAACTGACATCAATAGAAAGCACAGACTTTTTTCATATTGTATTATAGTTGTTATGATATCTTGATATCATGACTTTGAATACGGTGACAATCTACTACTTGAACTTACTTCGACTGTTTATAAATATTTATTATATTAAAACTCATTTTAGTGATATATTGATAAATGTGCTTATATATAATTGATTTCATTTAGAGTGTTAAAGTGTTATTTTGAGAAAGGTCTGTGGGTTTCATACCTTCTAAGAAAGACCATGACATACAAAGATTAAGAACGCGTACTCTACAACCAACCCTTTTGTATGCACAATAGACCTCACTTTACCTGCTCAGGCACATCATTACATCAATTCCTCCTGCTTTCCAGGTGTATTTATCAGAGTAATTAGACCAATATAATTGGAAGAAAAAAGAGACAGAAAGGGATGTTTCAAGGAACTGGCCCATACACTTACAGGGAGAGAAAAGTCTGACTTCTGCAGAGCAGGCTAGCAATGACTAGAGATCAGGGAAGAGCTGTGGTAGTCTTGTCTGAAAGCAGTCTGGATGCAGAATTATTTTCTCTTGGGGGACCTCTGTCTTTTTCCTTCCAAAGTCTTCAACTGATTAGGTGATACTCCCCAACATTGTAGAGCATAATCTACTTTAATTAAAGCTTACTGATTTAAATATTAATCATGCCTAAGAAGTTCCTTCACAGAAGCTTCTAGACTGATGTTCCTCCAAGAAAGTGGGAACTACAGATGGACAAGTTGACACACAAAATTAAATGTCATATCAAGTCATTATCCTCAGCATAAAATATATTAAAATTTCTCTATGTTTCTGGAACAAGCCAGTCGTACCTTCGATTTTAGGGCATTTGTACTTCTGGTCACACTGTCTGGAAACTCTATCCACAGACGCTCTCCAGACAAATGGTTATGCTTCCAAGCTTCAGTTCAAATGGGCTGTTTGTCAAAGTAAGCCTACCACAAACCCCCTTTTAAAACTGTAATCCGCAACTACATCCTCCATGTGTAATCATAGTCTTGCTGTGGTTTTCTTTTGCTAAAGGACTAGCTCGATTATGACTGGTCTTGTCTTTGTCCTGCTTTCTTTCTTTCTTTCTTTCTTTCTTTCTTTCTTTTTTTTTTTTTTTCTTTCTTTCTTTCCTTTTTTGTCTCAAAGTCTCTGTTGAGCGACTATAAGCCCTAGTCGTGTCCTAGGGATTTGGTCGTGCATGTTTACAATGTGCCTTTCTCAGGATACTTCTTTATTCTGAAGGACAGCCTAATGCCTACATTTCCAACCTGTGACTGCTTTCCATTTTGTCTTACCAAGACACCCCCTGTCTAAGAGAGTCCTGTTTGGAAACAGGTAGGGTTCAGGTGTGCCAATCAGGCAAAACACAGAGGAAGACAACAAAACATGTGAAATTGTCAAAATCTGTTTGTTTTCTCAAATAACCTCATCATTGTTATAATTACGAATAGGTATTGATTATACAAACTGGTTGAATTGCACTGTGATGTGTGCGTACATGTGGACATCACACATAAACCAAGTCCAGTCACCTTCTTCTACCCTTGATCTTCTTCTTCCCCCAGCATCCTTCTCAGTCCCTCAAAGTCTCTTTCCATCTTCCTTTCCCTTGTCCTTCCCTGTCTCTAGGAGCCACTATTCACTATTCTCTTCCTTCCAAGGTTGACTTTTTGGTTTCCTTAAGTGAGGGACAACACGTAGTACCTACCTTTCAGTGTTTGATTATTTTCATTTAACATGATGTTCTCCAGTGGCGTTTATGTTGCTGCAAACAACAGCGTGCCGTTATTTTTAGGTTGAGTATTATCCTATTCTGTGAATACACTACATTTTCTTTATCCTTTCATCAGCAAGGGGGCATCAGAGTTAATTCCGTATTTTGTCTATTGCAACGGTGCTGCAATAAATGTAAAGGTGCAAGTAGGTTTGGGTTTATTCAACTCTTTTGGGTATATACCCAGTACTGGTACTAGAAGGTAGATCTACTTTTACGTTTTTATATTAGGACTCTCCACAAGATTTTTATTACCCCCAGTAATGTATAAGAATTGCCTCTTCTCTGCATCACCCCCAACATTTGTTAAATTTTGTTTTTTTGATGATGGTCATTATAACTGGGGTGAGATGATATCTCATTGTGGGATTGATTTGAATTTCTGTGATGACTAGTGAAGTTGAGCATTCATCTATGTGTTGGACATTTGTATGTCTCCTTTTGGGAAGTATTCATGTAGTTCCAATTTTTAATTGAATTGTACACTTTTTTGTTGTGCATCATTTTGTATTCCTTATGCATCTGAATGTCAAGCCCTTGTTAGTTAGAGACTATATGAAAATATCTTCTCATTGATGTAGGTTGTCTGAATCCTATTGTTTCCTTTGCTGTGCAAAAGTTTCTTTTTTTGATGCAATTCCATTCGTCTGTCCATTTTCACTTTTATTGCTTGTGCTTTTGAGAGCCTATCTACAAGAAATTGTTGCCGATGCCAAAGTCTGAAAGTATTTCACCTATGTTTTTTGTACTAATTGCATAGTTTCAGATTTGTGATATAAGTCTTTGATCCATTTTGAGTTGGCTTTTGTGTACAATAAGAGAAAAGGACTTAAGAGCAACATAAAAATTAGCATATCTATACACAAAAAGCAGGTATGCTAAAAAGTATTAAGAAAGCAATCCCATTTATAGTAGTTATAAAAATAATAATACATTTAAGAGTCACTTCAACCAAGGAAGTACAATGAAAACTATAAATCACTGATAAGAGACATTATAAAAGACACAAAAAATCAGAAGATATTATATGTTCATGGATCAGAAGAATGAGTGTAGTTAAAATGATCACACCACACAAACCAATCTGTAGCTTTAATGAAACTCTCATAACAATTCCAAGAAAATCTTCACAGAAGAATAAAAACAATCCTAAACTTCAGATCGAACCACAAAAGACCCAAAATGGCCAAAGCAACCTTCATCAAAAAAACTAGGGAGAACAGATGAGGATTTCTAAAAACCAGAAAACTAAAAATAGAACTATCATGTGATCCAGCTATACCACAACTGGTTACATAACTGAAAGATACGAAGTCAGCATACAAAGGAGACAACTGCAAGCCAATCTTTACTACAGCACTTTAGTACAATAGCTAGAATATGGAATCAACCTGGGTGCTAGGTGCCCACCAACAGAGTAATGAATAAAGAAAATGAGATACACAAATATACTCTCACACATGCATAACTGCACACTGAAATATTATTCAGTCATAAAGAAGAATACAATCATGTCATGTGAATTAAATCTTGTTATGTGAAGGAAAATGGATGGAAATGGAGATCACATTAAACAAAATAAGTTAGTCCTAGAAATACATTGTATGTTTTCTCTCATATGTGGGGAAAAACTCAGAGATAACCTGAAAGCAAAAGAGAAATTATTAGGGTAAGAGAAGAAGATAAGTGGGAGAAAAGGAAGAGAGGAGGGCTAGAAAAGGTAGTAGGGAGCAGAGATAGAAGTAAAATATGTATATACCTTATAGAAATTGTCCCAGAGCCAATTAGCCACTTAGCCCAGAAATATCATAAACACCACTTTTCTGTTACAGGCAATGTAAACCTGAATTCAAAATGGATATTGAAGCACCATAAAATTACACGCACTTCACTGTGGTACTTGCCACCTTCCTGTACAGTAAAATCACACCTATTGAATTTGTCAATGCTGTAATGTGTGTGTCCCACTGACAAAACGCAAGCTCCACAAGGGTAAAAAGAATGTACTTGCACTCTTTTTTAAATTGGTTTTTCACTGAAATATTTCAAGCAATTGGAAGAGACCCTGGAACAGAGCAATTAACAAAAATATGGAGAATTAATTAGGCTCATGTTGTTCATTGCTTCTCCCTATCCCATTGTTTAGAACAAACCTCCCAGTTTTGGTTAACTAAGGAAGAATTAGAATCTCTTGAGAGACAGAAAACAAGTGGAAAACTATAGATGGATTTAGCTTTGAAGTCTTATGTACTTTTGTGTCATTATTGTATGGTGGTGACTGTTAGAGCCTATTCAATTTTTTTGATTTTGCTATCTGAAAATCTGATGGATACCACAATAAAATAGACTTAATAGGATGCAAAATGTAGTACTGTTTTTACAGTTTTTTTCCCCCTATTTTTCCTTTCATTCTACTGCTTCAAAAATGCTCTTCTAATGTATCTTTGATTTTTTTTTTATATTCTCTCTGGCTTTTATTTTGCCCTCTTCTTTCCTGTTCTTTCAACTACTCAAAATGAGTGCATTTCCTTTTCCAGATGGAAACTGTTGTATTGATTGATTCATCCATCCTTACAAATTTCTCTAATTACAAAAAAAGATACAAGACAATTGTGGCAATAAATAACATTGATTCAAATGATGGAACGGAGAAATACTAACTTCGACCACTATATGTTTTTCCTGTACTTCAATTTCCTCATGCATCATATTATGAAAATGAGAGTATTTTAGCGGGTCGTGATGGTATACTTCTGTAATCCCAGTGGCTCCAGAGGCTGAGAAAGGAGGATTGCTATTTTAAAGCCAGCCTCAGCAACAGGGAGGTACTAAGCAACTCAGTGAGATCCTGTCTCTAAATAAAATACACAATAGAGCTGGGGATATGGCTCAGTGGTTTAGTGCCCCTGAATTCAATCCCCAGTACGCCCTCACCCTACAGAGTATTTTAGTGTTCTTATAGAAAGTAAACTATTTTGAACATTCAAAGTTTATAAACCTTGGCCTTGAAGATGATAAAAAATTGATAGTAGCCCTCTTCTTAAATTCATTTTATATGATTTTAATAAAAGTTCTCCATATGTGGAAAATGGATTTAAGCTAGTATTAGGCCCATTTAGAACCCAAGAGCTACACTTAGAAAATTTATCTTATTTTGTATTTGTTCTTATAGAATGTTTATTACAATACAGAGTTAAGACCATTGGGTAGGTTATCATGAATGATAAGTTGGTAGTTTATATTGATCCTGAAATATATATCTATTTTAAATTTTTTTCATATTTTATTTTAAGTTTTCTCAACAAAATTAATTTTCCCATAAGTAAAATGTATATTTATTATATATTATGGTATTTTCTTTGTCCTCGTCTTTATATTTCTTCACATTCATTTTACTCATTATATCAACTTAGTATTTCAATGTTATTCTATTTGACCTTAAAAGTTAAAAAAAGTTTCTTCAGTTTTCCATTGACTATCATTATCTTTTTATTTAGAAAGTGCTTTGTGAAAAAGGGCAACATGTTCTCTGAGACATTAAATTGACTTTTGAAGGAGTTTGATAGCATCCTTTATTTGGGTTTATTGAGAGTTCATCAAAGACAGCACATCTGATGGGGAATTATCTCACTGCCAAGATCAGAGTCAACACTCAACTTCAATTGCTGCATTTCATCTTTCAATTTAAAGGGAGTTAAATATCATCTAAAAATACTCGCGCGCTTGGAAAAGCTTCTGGACCACTCCGCTTGTTCACATGTACATGGCAGCCCGCCTGTTATCAGATGCCTTCACATTCTGCCCCTGTGCTGTCCGGCAGGAAGCGATGCTCACAAACACGTTGGCACCTGCTTTCTAGTTGCAGCCATCAGGGAATTAACATGTGCAAGGAGAAGATTACACTCATGCATCACACTGAGGTTTTTCGCACACCTCTTTTATTTCTTCAAGAAATACTTCCCTTGTGACATACTCTGTGACAGATTTACCAATTCCATAGGCAGCACACAACCTTGAAAAGTAATTGATGAAAATATCTACTCACCACTACACTTGGCTTGTTTATTATATTTAGAATAAGAAACCATCTGACTCTTTTTTCATAAACTCCCAAATACTGAAATTTGACAAAGGCACTATTTTTATTAAATGTAATGTATCTTCTTATATGAAGTCACAAACTAAGATAGTATTTTAGGAAAATGCATGACATTTATGCTTGAGTTCTGTTATTACAACACATCGGCTTCATGTGTGTTTTAGTAATGGTTAAATTGCTCTGTGATTCTTTGGCTGTTCATCTTAGGTATACTTATACTTACTTTTACTTGTGAATGTGAATGTGTGAAAATATCTTTATGTCAAGCTAATTCACTCTGTATTGTACAGAAACTGTGTGTCTTGAAAGTGTTTGTCATCATGGAAAATTAAGCATACTCTACACAGAACAGTGTTGATACTCTTTATTTTTATGAGTTAAATATCTTTTGTTAAGGATCAAAAACTCAAAATCCATGATGACTGTAAAGTGGATCAGTAACCTGGACACCTCTGAAATTTTCTGTCTCGAAAGTGTAACTATTTATCTAACCTAAATATACTATTAATTTTGAATATAAAATAAAATGATTTATAAATATCCACTGACATTAGTTAACTATCATTTGATAGTTATTAAGGGTCAGGCAACATTTCGTTCTTTATAAACGTTATCTCATGCAATTGTTACATCAACCATAGAAGAAGAGTCTTCTAATTACTTCTTTTTCATGGTGGAATTAATTGAAGTTCAGAGAGGTTAAATATATTACCCAAAGCCATAAACAAATTAAGAGATAAAGTCTGAATTCAATGACAGGAAACTTACTCAAATTCCAGCACCTATTAGAATTGTCATATTTCTTTTAAGTTTTTCATTTTCAAGCAATAATAATAACCATAAAATGCACCTAAAGTAATTTCCCATATAGATAAAAATGTTGCAAATTCTTAATCTTCTTTTCTTTTCTCAGTGGAATCTTTTTAAGTCTTTTATGATCCTAGTGTGTGGATTTGCTGGGGATTTTTTAACTTGTTCTTTTCATCATGCTTTTGTTAACCTAATTAAAATATAGTATACTATAAATGAGGGTCAAAATCAATACAGATAGAAAAATTATTTATTTTTTAGATTAATTTTATACAGAGTTTAATTGTAGATTTATGATCATATAGAATAATTTAATAATATATCAACTCTATTAACATTTAAATACAATTAATTTACATAACACACATTATCAATCTCTATGCCACAGAAAAAAAACCCCTAGACTATTAAAATAAGTTCCTGGTATATTGGTCTTTCTGTGTTCTTTTGTGAAAAGAAAGTTGAAGAAAACAAAATCTTAAACAACATTTTGATTGTCAGAGTGAAGATTACATTACTGTTTCCTGATGTGGATTCTTAATATAATCATATGTGAAACTATTCAGACCTGATTATTTTTACCCCATAATCTGACAATCCATTAAACCTGCTGCACAAATTTGATGCTACTTTAGTTACTTAATTGTTACACACTAAATTCTTATGCCTTCTTTCTCATGGAAGGGCAGAGTACAATATTCATTAGGTGAAATAAAAGATAATTGATTAAAAATATTATATTAGTCTGCTTGAGTAACCATAACAAAATTAAAAAAAAAAAAATTGTCTTCCCCAACACATACAGATTTTCAGGAATGGGTTTAGGGAACTTTTTTGACCATGCTTTGAGAACCACTTCAATGAATGTGAGGGTAGTGCAGAGATCTTTGTTAGAACATTGATTGGGGCATATATTATTTGCCTTCATTAAGACCACTGATATATTAAAATGGTTTGACTGGTAAGAATTTTTTCTTTTTTAATTTGGTGACAATACTATATTGCAAGTCATCACAATTTCAAGGTAACTCAAAATGAATATGTTTTTTAATTTTCCTGTTTTATATTCTGGAAGGATATAGATCACAATATGATTTGTAAGAGAAAAAAAAAAAAAACAGTTTGAAATGGCATTTGAACTCTGAAAAAGACAACCATGGCGTAGGCTTTGGAAGGTGTCAGTTCTAAGAGTTTGGCCTTTTCTACTCTACAGAATGGCATTGGAGTTCATCAAACATTCTATAAAGTAGGTACACAACTATAAACACAAATATTCCTCTAGAAGTGTCAAAAAATGTTGCCCTTGCAACTCAGAACCACTCATCACAGAGCAGGTCCCAAATTTGCAAATGTTTAAATTTGTTTTTGACTTTACAAGGATGCAAAAGGAGTACACTGTCAGCAGAGACCACACTTGAAATTTTGAACTTCGATCTTTTCACACTGTGTGTATGGCCGGTCATTTATGGCTCTAGGCCTTGAAGATCCAGCAAGAGACAAGATTTATTGATCCAAGGTTGCTTACATTCTACTATAAGAGGAAAAAAGGTAAACAAATAACTGAGTTCCATAATAAAATGGAACTCTTAACTAAGCAAGGAGGATGGTTATGACCTTTATGGAGAAAATGACCAAAAAATGTCATAATGTCATCAGGAATAGGGCTTACAGAGTAAACCAGAGTTTAAAGTTAGGTAAATAATAAATATGCATACCCAGCTGTGCTTGACACAAACTTGCATGCTCTCAATAGATGAAGATGGTCAGATCAATGAAGATTATAGGTGAGAAAAAGGCCGTAGTGAAGACTAGAGTGAACTCATACTCAGTACTAACAATTGACTAAAGCCATCAACACGGGAGTAGCACTACCACATTTGTGAGAGTAAACATGCATAATGTTTTATTTCAAAGAAGTGTTGAGAAATAAAGATTTCAGAGTTCTGTAATTTGGAGCATTTGTAATAGTTCAAGTGTCTGAAAATCAGAACCTTTACTAATGTAATTCCTCTACATCAAGAAGCAGAGGACAGTGTCAAATAATAACTTGAGAGGTGCAACAAGCAGGTCTGATGACATAGGAGGGGTGAAGATCCATCAAGGACAAGGACAAGGACAAGGCTCCTAAAATTGACTTTCTTTAAAATCTCACACAGTTCCAGCTGGTGCTTGTGGGTGGATATTTAGTTGTTGTGTATTTGTATGTTGGGAGTCAGGTAAAGGTTGACGGCTGACAAGCATTCAGCATAGAGGGTGTTGAGTAGTGTGATATCAAACACATGCTCTATGGAAAGGAAAAAGTCTGGTTGGCAGGATATGTGCCTATGGGTGTAGATTTATTTTTTATTTTTACAGACTGCATGTGATTCATTGTACACAAATGGGGTACGACTTTTTATTTCTATGATTGCACACAATGTAGATTCATACCATTCATGTAATCATACATGTACACAGGGTAATGATGTCTGTCTCATTCTACCATGTTTCATACCCCGGCTCCTTCTCCCCTCTCATTTCCCTCTATGTAATCCAAAGTTCCTCCATTCTTTTCTTATCCCCTACCCCCCACCCCCGTTATGTATCATCCTCCACTTATCAGAGAAAACATTCCGCCTTTGGTTTTTTGGGGATTGGCTTATTTCACTTAGCATGATATTCTCCAACTCCATCCATTTACCTGCAAATGCCATGATTTTATTCTTCTTTATGACTGAATAATATTCCATTGTGTATATATACCATAGTTTCTTTATCCATTTAGCTATTCAAGGGCATCTAGGTTGGTTCCACAATCTAGCTATTGTGAATTGAGCTGCTATAAACATTGATGTGGCTGCATTACTATAGTATGCTGATTTTAAATCCTTTGGGTATAAACAGAGGAGTGGGATAGCTGGGTCAAAAGGTGGGTCTATTCCAAGCTTTCTGAGGAATCTCCATAATGCTTTCCAGAGTGGCTGTACCAATTTGCAACTCCAGTAGCAATGTACAATTGTGCCTTTTCCCCCACATCCATGCCAACACCTATTATTGCTTGTGTTCTTGATAATAGCCATTCTAATTGGAGTAAGATGAAATCTTAGGGTGCTTTTATTTTGCATTTCTCTAATTATTAGAGATGTTGAACACTTTTTCATGTATTTATTATTCACCTGTATATCTTCTTCTATAAAGTGTCTGCCCAGTTCCTTAACCCATTTATTGATTGGGTTCTTTGTATTTTTGGTGAAAAGTTTTGTAAGTTTTTTCTAAATTCTGGAGATTAGTGCTCTATCTGAAGTGCGTGTGGAAAAGATTTTCTCCCACTCTGTAGGCTCTCTTTTCACATGATTGATTGTATCCTGTGCTGAGAAAAAGTTTTTTAGTTTTAATCTATCCCATTTATTGATACTTGCTTTCATTCCTTGCGATTTGAAAGTGTTGTTAAGGAAGTCTGGTCCTAAGCCAACATGATGAAGATTCAGGCCTATCTTTTCTTCTACTTGGTGCAGGGTCTCTGGTCTAATTCTTAGACCCTTGATTTATTTGGAGTTCAGTTTTGTTCAGGGTGAGAGATAGAGGTTTAATTTCATTTTGCTGTATATGGATGGATGTAGAATTTAAAGGTGAGGTATGTACATGGTTTGGGAAAATTATAATATTTAAGTAGAAGAGATTCTCTAAGGAGTAAATGCTGTAACACAAAAGAACTAATGAATACAAACCACTGTGTGGCACAATTTCAGAATGAGAGCAAGAGGGGCATAGTGGTGCACACCTGTTGTCCCAGAGACTTAGGAGGCTCAGGCAGGAGGACCACAAGTTGCAGGTTGGCCTCAACAATTTAGTGAGACCCTAAGCAGTTTTAGAGATCCTGTCTCAAAAACAGAAACAAAATGGGCTAAGGATGTGCTCAGTGATATAACACCCCTGGGTTCAATCTTCAGTTAAAAAGTGAAGGGAGGAGGCTAATCCAACATCCATTCCCAGAGCACATTTCCCTTGCCAACAACCTATCTCTTGAGATTGGAGAAGCCAAATTCTTGCTTTCATTTGTCTCTATTGCTGCTAGAAATGACACCTGAAACAATGTCATGAAAAAAATCAACAGTAGAACCTTCCTGGGAAGCTTCAAGGAAATTTTTATTTTTCTGACCCAAGGGAGTGATTTTACTGCTGCTTTCACTGAATTTCTCATTTCTTCCTTTACTGACTATAAACAGGATGACTGAAATTGCCTAGTAGATCTTATGGAAATGGCCACAGAAATCTTAAGGAATGTTGCCCTTGTAGCTGAGAGTCACTGATCCAAGAGTCCACACACTTCCAGACACATATTTTGATATCTTGAGATAATACAGAAGGTACCCAATTTGAAATTGTTTGAATTTCTTTTTTGCTTTGCAATGGAATAAATGCATTACACATTCAGTAGACAACATACTTGGAATTTTGGATTTTCTTCTTTTCCCAGGCTATGGAAATTCAGTGTAATTCTTTCTTGAGGTGCTTATAAGGAACTTTGAGTGGCAGCCACAGAATTAGGAAGGAAAACAACTGACCTCTGCAGGGTACTGTATTGCCAGTGATGGTAGGCCACAGGTAGCTAGCAAGTTACCAGTTCTTCAGCACTGGAGTATAAAATAGATGATTTTGCTCAGCTGTAGGCTAACTTAAATGTTCCAAGCATGTTTAAGGTAGGCTAAATTAAATGATGATGTTAGTCAATGAGGTAACCTATATTAAATATATTTTCATCTTAAGATATTATCCATTGACATTACCAGGATGTAACCCCATCATGATTTGAGGAATATCTGTGTGATACTTCTATTTAAGCTGCTAAAAATGAAGCCCTGAATTTCTTGAAGATGAATGTATGCTGTCACTAAGAGCAAGTAGAAGGTAAGACAAAGAAAGAATGCTCCAAAAAAAAAAAACAAAAAAGAGTTGAAATGTTACTATCCACTGCTTGTTTTACAAAAAGAAATTAAGAAAAAGCATATTCAAAATAGTAATATAAATAAGACTAAACATAATTTAATTTGCAAAAATTTGGATTTATATCTTCTAATTTAGAATACTTCTTCAAAGAAACGTATATATGTATATATATAGTATACACACACATATATATAATAGAAACCTCCTATTGTTAAATAATCCTTTCCAAACACTTAACAGTTAATGTTAAGTCCATCTTAAACAAATCTATTTTGATTAAATCAATGCAATCATGACCAGAATATTTGTAATATTAAAAGATCTTTAAAAGATCTTTTCTGTTTTCCTTCCAAACTGGAAATGCCTTTTTAAACCATAAAGTGATAAGTGATCAGTAGAAAAAATGAGATACTATAGATGTGTATAAATAAAATATTAAAAAGTATGTGACTAAGGGAATGATTTGTCTATTAAGACATAGATGATTTTTAACTTTTTACTCTCAGAAATTAAACATTGCTTACTAATTTATTTTTAGAACCATCATATGAACAAAAAAGTTCTTTCACTTTCAAGGTGATCACTAGATAAATAGCATGTGGAAAATAAAGTTATGTTATAATATAGTAATTAATTTCATTTCAAATATATATTTTTCTTTCTAAAGTACTTAGGTTAATAAGAAAAAAAAAGGTAGGCAAAAATTTAGAATTAATCAAAAGAAGGGTATTTAAATACATCAAACAGTCCAAGTAGAACATCTGGTCACCTTTACTTGGAAACCATCCTGTAAAGTTCATGCTGTCCCATTATTAATGCATTTACTTAAGCTGCAAATCCATTTATTGTCAAAAGAGTTCTTTGCTCCCAGATGTGTTGCTGAATAGGTGTTGTCTTTTCTGCGTCTACTGCTGTGTTTATAGATAACATGCTAACACAAGAAGTTTTGTGCGTCAGAGCATCTTAAAGCAGGCAACATAACAATCTTAGATGGAAGCACTTGGGTTTTCTCAAGAGAAATGGATTTCTTATAGTGGCTTAGGAAAGTGTGCATCATTGTCACAAAGACCTCAGAGGCATTTAACAATTTAGGCAAAAAGCAGCAGAAGGGATGCCAAAAGCAAAAGCAGCTCTTTCAGTAACAGCTGCCTGGCTTCTTCTGGACATTAGCCGGCACCTTGCAGTTAAGTCGCCTGCACATGAGTGCCTGTTTGGTTTCAGAGCGCCCAAAACGACTAAGTAGCTGGTTGAAAACAGAACATCTCTTTGTAGCTTGTTATCTTATTCTGGGTCTAAAATCCACATAAAATAATTCAGATAGTTAAATTGCAAAGATCAAAAAAAAATATTGCCCTTTGATAAGATGATAGAGATGTAAGCTGAAAGACTTAACAGTAAAATAGAATAATGTTCAGCAAAAAGAAAATTTATGTGTGTGTGTTATGTGAATAAATGACGCAAAGATGACAAAACAAAACAAAAAAACCACTATTCTCCAACAGCAAAGTGATTTGGTCTAATTTCAAGCTATTGAAGGACTACACAGTAAAAAAATAAATAAAATTTGAAACAAATAGAGAAATGCTTTGCCCCTATTTGGATATGAACTTAAAACACCAATATGCTGTATGCTTTAGTTTAAAGCCCTTTTGTTTTTTAAGCTTTTGTGTTTTTTTATATATCTTCCACCAGTACATAGTTGTTTTATAAGTGATCTGTGAGAGTCCCTGCATAGCTGTACCTGCCTAAAGAAACTCGGAAAGGTGAAAAAGATCATTTTTCTGTAATTCTTACATAGAAATTTTCTAGATGATTCAGGAGACACTGAATCAAAATGTAAAAGAAGTTTTAAAGTTTAACTAACATACTTTACACATATTCTCTTGCATACTGCCATAGTGAAGATAAAGTGAGAGAGATGAACAAATACATTATTTAATGGGCATTTCATCTGCTTCTCTAAGAGGGTTAACCTTTCTATAATATTATAGAATTATGTGTAGTCTCTATGTTGTTTTATATATATATATATATATATATATATATATATATCCACATACATACATATGAACATACGCTGTGTTGTTATTATATATATAGTATATATTACTTACACTATTTAGGATTTGAAATTTAGAGTAGAATAAACAGGGTATTGTGACATAATCCTGAGGATTTTGTCACAAATGAAGCAGAAAACAAGTCCACAACCACCTATTATGTGGGTAGTAGCAAAAGAACTATTAGTCTTCTTCAGCAATGGAAACAAAGTTGAAAACCAGAAAAACCATTTTTAGAGCATTTAGGAGAGTTCATGCCCAACAGGAAATCCATGAACTAAAGTTCAATTTGATGAGTACTTCCTGTCTACAAGAAGCCCACACATGCTTTTGGATCTGTGGAGAGATAGGGGAAGAAAAGACCTAGGTGAGAAAAAAGCCAGAGATTTTTAATGACTCTTAAAGGAAAAGTGAGTGTTGGCATAAGAGTGTGCAGTAAGAACTGTAGCTATAGGACAGATTTCACCAGTTGCCCTGTTCATAGCAAGATGGGAAGCACAGCAGGACACCTGAGAGAAACCCCCTGTGAACTACAGGTACGTCAGTGTGCTGAAATAGTAAGGAGAGGGAAGAAACTGAAACAAAGGCTGCACATTTCAGACTACCTGAAGCAGGCACCCACTGTAGCTGGGAAACAGCAGGAGAGTAGTCAGAGACTGCTCAAAGCCAGTCTTGGGCCTACTAATGATGGAGAAAAGTCTCAGAATCCACAGTGACTATTAAGCACTGAGATCTGCAACTGTATGAGAGACAGGAAAGTCAGGAAGGAGCGAGGTCTCTCCTGGGAGGCAGTTGCCCAGAGCTAGCTGAAGGCTGAAAGCAGGAAAAGCTAATTGAAATATGATTTCCTACAAAGTAGAAGCTTCTTGTTCTGAACTAATTCAAAAGTATTCACCTTGACAGAAGAGAAGGCCCACAATTCTCTCTGTGCCAATATAACCCAGTTTGTCCTCAAACTTTGTCAAAAATGTCTAGAATTCAATTAAACAAAGAATTACAAAACATAAAAGAACAAGATTGTAATCACATCTGGAATGAAAACAGTCAATAGAATAGAATAGAACAGAGAGATAACATGGATTTCATAATTATGACATATGAACCTAAAATACCTAAGATAAATACATTCTGAAACCTAGTGGATAAAAGGAAACAACCTTCTAACACATGGAGAAAATGGAATTAAATGAAAAGAAATAAAAGAGACAAATGAAAATTCTTGAAAATTGTTATAGAACAAATAATTTATTACTGGTTGACTCCTCAGCAAAGAAAAAAATTGAGTGAAGCTGCAAATTCAAATACAACTGGATAACAAATAAGTAAAAGAGAATTAAAAAAGAAGGTAGAGAATCTGAAATCGTACAGCCAAACACTTATATTGCTATTGCCACCCCTAAAATATAAAATTGAAAGATGATTTTTTAAAATTTTTTATTGATGAACAATATCCATGAAGTTCAGCTCATATAAAGCAGAATATGTACAGAGAAAATGCTACCTATGTACATTCTATTCAAATAGCAGAAAAATAAATGAATATATTTTAAAAACATTGGATAGGAGAAAGGAATCATTCTATTCTAAGAATGAAAACAATCAGAATAACAACTGATTTTCCAATGAAATAACAAAGGTCTGCACACAAGACATGGCATAGTAAAAGATATAGGAAAAAACAACTGTCAAGTTGGAGTTTTAGTGAAAATATCCTTCAAAAATAAAGTCAAATAAATATTTTTGGGGGTAATCTAAAGCTGAAAGAATTTTCTTAAACAGATATACAGTACTGGAAATTTTTAAAAAGTGAGATTTTCCTTTTTTAAATGATAGGAAATGTGACTGACAAACAGTTTTCTATAAAGAGAAAAAAATACTAATCATGATCTAGATTTAAAAGGTGTTTTTAAAATAAATTTTAATGCAATATGAGATTTTTAGCATATAGGTAGAAATGAAATAAATTACTTCAGTTATAAAAAATATTTTTACCCTGTTGGTTCTTTCTGAAAACAGCACCTAAAAGATAAAGATGTATATTTTCACACAGACAGTGACCACACAGGAATTCACTGCAGGAATTTTCTTCTGATTGCTTTAAATTTCCAGGGCAATAGTTAATAATATAATAGTTAATAATATAATGAACTGAAACTGGAAATGAGACAGAATGTATGGGAGATTTGAGGAAAAAAAAACATGAAATAGTTATCTAGAATTGAAGAATGTTTTATGTTTTCTACATGGTGACAGCCCACTAGGAGTTAAGAGGCCACCATGCATTCACCTGGTCAAGAATGTCATGTGAAAGTAGTAAGCAATGTGTTTTGTTTTTCTGAAGTTTCTTTGAGTCAATGAAGTTGGGAAGGATTGTATTTACCCAGACTGTGAAACTGCTCAGCAAGTTAAACATTAGAAGAGAGGAAAGGAGTTGAAAGTAAATACAAGGGTGACAAGATTAAAGGTTAATTTGGGCTGAGAAGAGAGAATTAATTTAGATGGAGTAAGGAAATGAGTGGGTTGGGGGTCAGGGAAAGGTGGTTAAACCAATAGATATTTCTCATAGAATTAAAGGATAATTCTTAGTTTTGATTTTTAGATAAAGATGGAAATTCACAGGGTGTTCCTTAATAGACTGGAGGGCTGCATATTAATGAAATAATGAATATTTTAAATCTAAAGTTTGACACAGTGCCTCTGTAATCAATAGAGTGTAGCAGTATTGGGGTCTCATTTAATTTGGACCAATGCCTAATTGTGCCCAGGAATGGATAAGCCCTTCTAGTGGTTCCTCCATGACCTAAAGGCAGAACAGCACTCACTGGAATGAAGTTGAGGGCATCTCATCAGGCACTGCAAGATAGGAAGATGCACACCAGCGTCCTGTGGTTCATCTGGAACTTAATCTCTTTGCAGTCTAAATTTCAATCTTTAGACCTTAGAAAATTTCCAATGCATACTTCCAGTCTGCGGTGTATAAATATTACTTTTTTTCTCAGAGATTATATCTCCAGTATAAATTCTTTTCTAGTATGCCAACTTAATAAAAATAAACTTGCATAAATGTTCAAGGTTAGTTGTAAAGGCAGTAATAGTTTGTTTTTAAGGATTTCAGGTGGCCTGTTAAATGCCATTTTCCTGTATTTAATAAAATTAAAATTTGAAGCTACCCACTTGGACTGCTTCAGATGGCTCCATATCTAAGCCATATATCTGTTTTCTTTAAAGTTTCAGACCAACTCACTGAAGCCTAAAGTTTTAAAATACTATTTTGTTATATGTTCTTCTTCCCTTCATCATAATGGTTTGAGAGCAAGTGGTGATCAAGTCGAGGACAGAGCCCCCCAGAGTGGAATTGGTACTCTTAAAGAAGGGCTCCAGGGAGCAGGCCATGTCCTGGCCCTGCTGCTCTTTGCCACATGAGGGCCCAGCAACTGGATGCCATCTTGGATGCAGGAGAAACTTCAACAAAAATTGAATCTGTCAACACCAGGATTTCGCACTTTTCAGCCTCCAGAACTGTGAGAAGATAGATTCTGTTGTTCACAAATTGCCCAGTTCTGAGGTTCTGAGGTGTGAGCTTGTTTGTGTGTGTGTGTGTGTGTGTGTGTGTGTGTGTGCATGCGCGCTGTAGGCACCTCTTAGAAAGGAAGTAAATTGAGATTACAAAGAGAGTTAAACTATGATATAAACTTTAGTACTGATAAACCCATTAACATACTGTGGATTTAGATTAGTCACCAAAAGAATAGTTGTCTTTGAATTGCAATATTAATAGTCTAAACCCTGGGCTGCTCAAGTTCGTAGAAATGGAGGAAGGTAGAACTCTTACCTAATGAGAATTACTGCTTCAGAACAATTTAGGGTAGAGTGAACAAAGAGAAGGAAAATACATAGTGCTTTTAGGCTATTCATAGATGAATATCTCATTATCAGAAAATAAGTGCCAATGATGTCAGAGGATCATCAAGAACATATTTATCCTCCAAGAGGGATAAGTAAAAGGGAGGGGAATTTTCATGAATTTTAATGTCACATAAGATGCTTTGTGTGGGTCCTTAAACACAGGAGAAATATTACTCTTTATCACATAAACGTCATAAGATATTTAATCTTGAACACAATAGTGTAATTCAGAACCATGATGAGCTGTAAGCCAGCAAATATTCAGTGAATATTATAGGATTTAATGCACTTATTTAGAAATAGATATATTAAAATCATTAGTCAAAAAGACAACATAAACTGAATGAAAATGTAACAGGGAATAATGAGTAAATGAGTAGGAAAACAAAGCAGAGGGAAGGAAGATGAGGAGGGAGCAAGCAAGTAAGCTAAAAGTAAAGTTTTAGAAGGAAAAACCAACCAAGCGGAAAAATTTCTTCAAAATTCTAATTTATCAAGATAATAAAAAAAAGGAAAGAAGTGATAAATCAACAAAATTTGAAATAAGAAATTTTCTTATGGATACAAAGTGCAAAAGATACAGAGCAATATTGAAAAAGTCATTAAAGAAGGTCTAAAAACAATATACCCAAATTGGGAAAACCTAAGAAAAATTTGCATCTCTAAAAAAAATTAAAATTTGAATTTTTATTTTAAGAAAAAACTGTAAAACATTAAAATTAGCTTCCACAAAAATGAAATGAAAATTTAGAATTGTGTGTCAAATGAAGGGTCTGAGTCCTTTCGACTTATTCAAACTAGCTTTAATAGTTTTATACTCTTGATTTATATTGGATTTTTAAATAAAGTTGAAAATGAAGTAATTCCTGCACTGTATTTTAGAATACGACTACATAAAAACACACACATGAACAGAGACTAATTGAAAAAAAATAAATTGAAGGATGTGTGTTCACTTAGATTACCAGTCAAATACCATCTGCAGCCAAGTATAAGCGTTAAGCCTTTGAGGCATAATATAAACCCAACACTTTCTAAAACGAATAACAAGATTAAATAATTTAATCCTGGACTTCATGAAACTTTTTTTCCAGTAGAAGAGAGAGTGTTTGTATAAATGCAAATGTAATAAAAGATAGCTAGACAAAATGATATCATTATTGGTTCAGAGGTAGGAGAGTGAAATGGTGAGAGTGAACATAGGAACAGCTGAAAAGACCCTAAATAAGTTAAGCAAACATTAGTGCTGAATATTAAGCTTGTGTAGGGACTTGCAATAATAATCCAATAAAGCACCATTTCATATGATAGACCAATCTGCATCCAGTTAATTGAAAGTAATTTCAAATTTCAGAAAGGCCTTCCTGTGAATATTTGCTCACTTGCCATATAGACACATGTTTATGATGCATTTAGCTAGTGGATTAGTGAAGTGGATATGTCAGAAAGATTCAGCTTCCTAATTAGTGTTCTTAATGAGTTTCTGCTATGTCACTCCCTAGCAGTCTATTTTCTGTTTTCCATAATGTGGTTTGGAAGCTGAAATCCTAGTGGACTGCAATTAACTATTTCCTCCTGAATCAGTCCAGTCATAGTATTTAATCAATTCAATCGATAGGACAGATAGTAGTAATGAGGTAAGATATATGAGTCAAACAAAATGGTATAAATATAAATTATATCAGAGCATTAAAATGACAAAATATAGGTAGAAATGTGTTCAAGTAAAACCAAACAAAGATTTACAGAATATCTGTTATTGTACTTGAGTAAATACGGTGTAGTGAACTTAATCCTGAATTCAAAGTATATTGGCTTCACAAACTACATACCATGTGATAGATTATTTCACTTGCAAATCTGTGGTTTTGGTTAATACCCTGTATCTTATAAGCAGTAACTGTATAGCAAAAGCTTTGATTTATTAATATATTGATACTGTGTTGTTATACTTTTACAGTAAATCCTATTTTAGTTTGGCAAAGTTAATAGCAACATGAATATATATGTGTCAGCACATGACTGCATATTCATGTTGCATCCATCTACCTGAGATAGTCTTTAGATCAGCGTAATACATAAGTAAGCAAATCTTAACTGTGCTATATATTTTCAAGCTTTTGCTGTATTCCAAATTCACTTAAAAGAGAGAATTTAAAGTCAGATTTCAGACCTGGTGGGTCTAAGTTTGGTATAAAACTGAGATAGGTTAACTCTGTCCAAGGTAAGAAATTTCTTTTAACTTTTGTGAGTATTTTTATGGGTAATATGACATAGATATTTAACTCTCCAAAAAACATTAAAGAAAATCTGTGTTTCCATTCCATATCATGAAGCAGTGTTAGGAAGTAGATTCTCAGTCAGGAATAACATTTTCCTTGATGCTTTGTACTTGATGGCAACACAGCTCTCCCCAACAAAATGTGAGCAGAAATGATAATGACCATTTTCAGTAAAGTGAACTGGGAAGCTGCTGTCTCCTTGTTCTCTTTTCCTTTTGAGTGTCAAGGCAGATAATTCTCAGGATCTAGGGGTTTGTAAAGCCAGAAACTGGAAGTAAGTTATTTTCTCAATCACGCTGTAGAAGAACCAGTCCAACATTAGAGTGGAAAACCCCATCTTTGTCAGTTAAATGAGTTTTACTTTATTAAGCCACTAAATTTGGGGATATTTATTTGTTAACTCATTTAATTTGCTTGGAGAGCTACACTAACTACAGAAAAAAATCACAATTGCTTTATACACGCAAATACTTTAAAAAATTTCAACATTCTTGGGAATCATTTGAATGAATATTGAACACATTTACAAATTAATCTTCTAATAAAGACGTGAAATAAATTCCAACCTATTTATATGCATATCGAATATGCATATCTACACGAAGGAATAAGAGTCAAAGTTGGATATTATTATCTAGAAAAAGACCTGGAAAACAGTCCCTCTGCATGCACTCTTTTGTGTCTTTCAGTCTACCAACATATTGTATGATGAAAAGGTAAATAGGAAAACATGTTTTGCTTCTCTGGAGATTATTTCACCTCCTCTTTTCTCTTTGCTTTGTTCTGTGTGTCACTGCAGGGATCTGGAAGCCTATTATTAAAACTATCTTTAATCCTAAGGGGAAGAAATCAAGCTGGTGATGCAGATGGGAATTGCGTGATGAGAATAGGCTCTAAGTAAGAAAGGATTCTATGAAATCAAGTTACAGAAAGAATATGCAGAACTTTGGTTTCTCTGTAGAAATATACAGTTATATAAAATTAATTTTAAATCCCTTTTTTTTCTTATTACCCAGTACTGGTTAGAGGCAACGCCAAAATATAAAAAGGAGAGAAATCCAATTAATCACTTGACCCTTTGTAACAAAGTAACATTTTATTTATTCACTAATCACCTCAATCTTTAAGTAAAAATTCTCATATGTAACTGTCCAAAGTTCACTGGAAGGATGTAAGTTCAGCTGTAACACTTCTGTGATAGTTGAACTTGTTGGAGGCCAGATCTGATATGACCCAATCCTTCACACCCACTTCCATTTGAAAAGAGTATTGGTTTTTGTGTTTATTGATTAGATAAGTGTATTAGTAATTAATTGATTGCTTGCACCATCATCCTCTGACAGAAATTTTCCCCTCACCCACTTGGGACCTGGAAACCACCCCATACTATGCCATCTGTCAGTCACACCCAACCAGACAAGAAAAAGGTACTTTGTCCTAAGTTAAAACAAGCAAAGTTTCTTCCTAAGGAAATTTTTAATGATATTAGAAGTAGTTTTCTCATATCTTTTTAACTCATAAACTCATAGGATCTGAATGGGCTCTTTTGTTCCTGAGTTCATTTGCACATCTGAAGTAGGTGACTAGTGAGACAGACTTTGTAGACCAGCTTCTCAGGGCTGCTTGTAGGTCTTTGTGTTAACTGGTTCTCTTGTCCCCAGCTTGGCAGATGACCTTATATCCTTTTAACTCAATATGATTTCTTTTGTTTTCTTTTATTTGAAATATGAAAAAGTTCTAGCTAATAGAAATATATAAATTATTATTAGAAGCAGAAATGAACTTCCTATTCTAGTAAGTTCTTGAATAATTTATGTTTTTTGACTTGCAGAATTGCATCAGCAAAATGTAAAATTACATCAATGGCCTGTGTTGGGTCTAAAGAAAGGACAGCTACCTCCTCATTATTCTGAACTCCAGAATGTATTATGTTTTTGGAATCAGTGAAGTTATTTCTGTTTTAAGTATAAAAGTACAACATTTTAGAGTTAACACTATAGCAATTAAGGACAATCTTCTTTGAACTACAAATGATCTCACTCCATTTCTTTTGGCTAAACATGACATGATTAGCACAGTTCTAACTTTTACTTTCTTTTTTACAAACATATTTATGAAATGTTATTGCAAATGATCAATTAATGACTTTAAAACTCATATAACTTAAGCCACAAATTATATTAATGTGTGAAGTATAAGACTATATATAGGCAACAATATTAGATCCCGAGATTACATACTGTTGAATCTCAAAATAAAATATTAACTTTAAATCTCAGAATATTGTATTAAGGTATCGTTGTAACATTGACTAACAGAATTAGCAACATTCAACACATTTTTAGCAATTATTACTCGATTGGGGAAAAATGATGAAAAAAATTTTTTAAAAAAACTTTTCATTTTGAATGAAGTATATGAGATTCAGCTTATTCTTCTCTTTTCTCTCTGTCTCTCTTTTTTCTTTTATTTTATGTTCACTGAACAACTGCAAGATCCAGACTTATAGGATTAAAATCACATTTAAACATAAGGAATAGACTTGAGTTTCCACAAACGTATGTCATGCTGCTGATGGAGGAGGGAAAACACCGAGCAGGACACAGGATGCATAGTGATGAGTGTAAACGATGCTGTGGTGCCCACTTCTGGGCTGCCAGCAAGTATTCCAAGGTGCCACCTAAATTAAGAGAGTGTGAACCTATTTGGGCAGATCCTTGAATTAGAATGGGCACACAGGTATCACATGCAGACTCTAAGGCATCTTTCTGCCTTGGTTTGGTTACAAACTTGGCTTGTGGTGTTAATACTCAGACGTGGAAAGGATACTAACAAGAGAGGGCCTGGGAAACAAGTTTTATACAAACTACTTAGCACTCCCACTAGAGATACCTGTCAAAGACCCAGGAACGGAAGCATCCCATCTATAAATAATTTACAACAATTAACTTTCAGGATCACATATCACTTTATTTTTTATGAATAGAGTCCAGGAGGGTTTGTAAGGGAGGTATTGTGTTGTACCAAACCCCTCTTCCTTCGGATACACATGATTCTATTCAGAGTGACAGTTCCACCACTTAGCCCCAAAACACACCATCTGAGGATATGGAGAAAACAGATACCTGGATGACTTCACATGTCCATGCCAAGGAATAGATAACAAGTTCACAGGCATCTACACTGGAGTCCAGCACTCCCAGAGAGCTAGAAGCTTGCTTGCTTGTTTCATTTTGTTTTTATTTGGCTCACCTTGAGATCTGCTGGAAAAGTCTGCACTACCTCCCTGGAGATGTGGAAGACTACTTCTCCAGGTAGAAAGTGAGCAGGTGGCTAGGAGCGCGATGCCTGGATTACAAGACATTGTAATGAAGCAGCAGAAGCTTTAGAGGATGACAGCGGGAAGGTTATCCTCAGCCTAAGCAGGGTGTCCTTTGCCCTTGTTTGGTTCACTGTCCACCTAACGAAAAAAATAATAGAAAGGAGCCACCTGTCTCCATACATGAATGCTTCTGGTCTCTCGGTCAATTACAGTGAGACTGCAGTTCTGCACTGGTGAAACCAAAGCTGAGCACAAAGTCCAGATGCTGAGCCCTCTGCACAGACTTATTCCCCTTGTGTAGAGGACAAAGGGGGGTCATAGATCACACTGCGGAAACTTCTTCTATGTTAGTGGTCAAAACAGCTGACAGACAAGGACTGGGAGAGGATTTCACTGATCTCAAGAAGCCTATAACACATTCTGTGGGAATGATCCCGGGGTACCCGATGGCTGCCAGGAGTGGGATAGAAGTGAAGGGATATTGAGAAATCAAGAATGGGGGCTGCTAGGATGCTGGGCTCTTCTGTGCATAAAGGTGTAGGGAACATTCCTCAGGCTTATCTGACAGCAGTCACTGACACCATGGTCTAAGCCAAACAGTCTGAACAGAGAAACTGAGGTAATGGTAAAGACTTGCCATGGAATGAAGGTCTTTGTAGCTCTTGAGGCTGAGTTTGAGCTGAGGGGAGGTCTCGTTCTGACATGCATCACAGAAAGCTGTGACGTGAGCTTGCCCTAGCTGCCTTGTCTCATGCTGTGTGCTGGAGCTTGCCATTCCCCCAGTCCTTTGTCTCAGACAAAGGGCAGAATTGCTTAGGCATGCTTGGTTTGTTTGCACTACCTGGACCCTCAACGTATAGTTCACCTATAGGCTGACTCTGTTCTACTTTAACAAGCATGTTAACCTGATTGGATAATGTGTCTATATATGTCCTGTGCAACCCTAAATAAAATTAGATCCGTGCCTTCAGAGCTCGCTCTCTGATGCCTGGGTAAGCGCGCTGGGTAAGGCTAAGAAGGGTAGGCATCGTTCATTCTCACCCTCAGCAAACTCGTCTCTGAACATCTACATAAAGGCACTTGTTGTGAATGAAAAATCCTCCCTCCATCCTTTGAGGACCCCATAATTGAGTCTATGAAGTAAACTGAAAATGAGATTTTTTTATGGATTATTTGTCCATAGGCAGATAAGGAAAGAGAAAACCCCTATCTGCATTTGGAACCTCAGTTTGATGTAATCAGCATACCAAAGTGAAATATTTTGGGGCAGCAATTTCTGAACTTCAGAATCAATGTAATGCAAGATAGTTTCCAGAGCATAGCTACTCTCAATATTGTCTGTTGTCTGAGTTAGCTCCAGAACCCTGACTGACAGAAATCTGAATTTCTGAAGTAGCAAGCTGACATAGGTGAATTTTATGAATATACTTTACAAGATTGTTGTGTGGGTGGCTCTCCATTAACCAGCATGTATATTTGGGTCCTTTCTCAAAGTCTGCATCCTCTTCGATCCCTTCTTACTTCTCTCTGTGGGAACCAAAATTTCCCCTGAAATCCCAATCCTTCCCTTCTTTCATTCTTTGTTTCTGTTGCTTGGTTGGCATGTGGTTTGTAGAGGCTAATTGCCCTCAATTATGATACTCTCTTTATTACTTCCTGTGTCCTCTCTTTCCTTTGAGATCAGGAGACAAACAAAAGTGGTGGACTCCCCTCCACCCTGAGCTCATCAGACTGTTGTCACCCCCTTATGCTTCTCATGGTCACCATTTACAAGGTTTTCTTTAAATGAAGAAGCCTGAGACCCCCAAAACCCATCTCACTCTCTAGTACCCTCACCCAATATAAAAATATCTCACCATAATATATTGATTTATATGACCAAGTATTCATATACACTGTAATACTGCTGCAAACGCTTCTGAGTCCAACTACCCAACATTACGCCAAATTTCACATGCGAAGAGCATGGTTCCTCATAAAACTACCCTGTACCATTAAAGTCTTACATATGTTTGCAGCTGCTGAATTTGGCAGGTCAGATCTGATACATAATAAAAACACTGTCTTTATGCAAGATAGTGCTTATTTTAGAAATAATATGAAAACAAAAGCAAAGGTGAAAGGTGGGAGAGAAGGAGATGAAACTACATTGCCATATTGGGGAAACGCCAACACCTGGAGTCAGTAGCTGATGAGTCCAGGATCAGCTTTTCAGGGTCCCAACTGAGGACACTCCCAGGCAGAGTGTCCTCTCCATGGGTGAGACTCCAAAGTCTTATTCCCTGTGGGGCTCCCTAAATACAATATAGAATAAAAAAAAGCTCAATTCTAACTCCCTACATGATCTAGTGATTCCAAAGATACTTGGTCCTCCCAAGAATTGGCCAGATCCCTGAAGGGTGTTTGCCTAGAGATAACTGAATATGTCTGAGTTCTCCTGGAGTGAGCCAAACCCACCAAGAAGTCTGCAAATCTTAGATGTTCCATCAAGGATATGCAAAGGTCATGGAAGGCACATAGACAGGGAAGGTCTTTAATATTTTCCTTAGCCCTTTGCACCCTCACTTCAAATACCAGTTACAAATTTACTTGTCCTAAGGTCACCTCACTTCTCACCAGCTGACAGTAAATTCTGAGATTCTTACCACCCTCTCAGATGTGAAAATTTGCTAGAACAATTAAACAAATTCAGAAAGAGTTAAACTATGATATCGGTTTTATTATAACAAAAATATGTCAGAACCAGCCAAAGAGAGAGACATCTACTTAGAACATCAAAGAAGATTTCAACCACATATCCCTTTCTTGGAGTCATGACACATGAAGTAAGGAAAGAACACTTTCCCAGCACCTTGATATGTGACACTACACAGAATTGCCAATCAGGGAAGATCACAAAAATTTGTGTCTAAATATTTAATTCTTATTTATTTACACAGAGTAGGTAGAATAAATCATTGGCCAACCGATTGGGTTCAACTTCCAGCTCCTCTTCCCTCCCCAGAAATCTGGTAGATATTGTGGGGCTCAATTCCCACATCCTGAATCAGCTCTTTGTATCAAATTATCTAGGAGCCCACTCTGAGTCACCTCAGCAAAACCCTGAGGTGTGATCACAGTAGCCAACCATGAAAAAAACAACCGAGACATCCCTATCAATAGAAAGTTTAAAGAATTCATAGGCTACATATCAGGAACTAAGAACAAAAGTCAACTAATTTCTATATTATATAACTGGTTAATTAAAACCAATAAAGGATTAAAGACCATTTATGTAGTTCAGTGGACGATGAAATAAAAACTGAGAAATAAAATCAGTATCCC
This sequence comes from Sciurus carolinensis, assembly GCF_902686445.1. NCBI lineage: Eukaryota > Metazoa > Chordata > Mammalia > Rodentia > Sciuridae > Sciurus > Sciurus carolinensis. The sequence goes on along the minus strand of NC_062218.1, from coordinate 25,154,578 downwards.
AATTCAGTAAGTAATTCTTTCGAACCACAGAAAAGTTAGCCCAATATTGTCTGCTGATGAAGCTAGAATAATCCTGTGGAAATATTTTTTGGATATATTCTAATAAAGAGGAAAAATAGAATATTTTCTCCATGAATTCCATACCACCTAGATATCAGAAATGTTGACATTTTAATATTTATCCTAATATTAATTAAGAAAGTGTGCATTTAAGAGAATAATTTCTACATATGCCTACAGAGAAAATGAGGAGCGAAATCACACATTAGTTTCTTGCATAGCTTAAATTAATATATGATGCTGTAATATCTGCAACCCACCTGCAGAGGAATTATATACAGGTACTGTGGAATCCAGTAGCACAATGTCCTTTTGAATGCCTCTTCTGAAGGCAAGCTGCTTGGGTTCAAATACTTATCCACTTACCAGCTGTGTGCCTCTGGAAAGCCAATTAACTTACCAAGTTGAAATTAACAATACTTACCCAGAAAATTGTTAAATTCAAACTAAAAAATAATTCAAGTAATTAAATAATATCTAACTCCACAAAGATTTAATAAATGTAAACTAATACTAATAATTGTAGCATTAACAACCATATCAGTGGAATTTTTGCCTTAATTGAACAAGGTAGGATTATTGCTCAAAGCTAAAATATAAAATATTTCTTTTAAAACAATGTAAACATTAGTTTTAATGAAAAGATATATTAAAATAGATAGAAAATATTTATTCAGAAGGAATAAAGCTCCTGCTTTTGCCACTGAAATGCAGTTTTTTAAACAAGAAGAATTAGGACAGAGCACTTGCTTGATGATGAGGCTGAAAATGGGTTTTCCCCCTGTTCTGTGTTGCTTGAATGCCTCCATAATGGCTTCACTGAAGATGCTAAGAGGTCACTTCCACATAGTACATTAGGGCATCTGTTTGTTTATTCTTGGCAGCTACTGAATTTGTGTTCAGTGTTTATTGCCTACATTTCTAATGTCTTTGAAGGATCAAGGTCACGTAAGGTCTTGTGTTATTTATCTATTGCTGTTACAAATTATCACAAGTTTAGCAGCTTAACCCACTTATTTATTTTCTCACTATTCCTTTGGGTCAGGACTTGGGGTATGCCTTAGCCACGTTCTTGATTTCAGGAATATCAGGAGACTCTTACCAAGATATGAATCAAGATCAACGTCTCAAAGTAAGTTGCTCCTGTGATTTTCAATAAGTTTTACTTCCCTGTAGGCGGCTGGAATGAGGACTGAGTACTGTGCAGTTCCTGTCCAGAGGTTGTCTCATGTCCTTGCTTTATTAACATAGATACTGACATCATCAACATCAGTTAGAGAAAGAGAGGGACAGAGAGAGGTTGCAAGACAGAAGTCATGTTAGATAGACTAATTACAAAAGTGAAATTTCATCATCTGTGGTGTATTCTATTGAAAAGAAGTAAGTCACTGCACCAATCTATAGTCAAAAGGTAGATTATGTAAAAATGTAGGTACTAGGAAGTAGAGATCCATGGGATTCAAATGAAAACCTACTTGGTAAGTTACCAAGTCATCGATGAAACAATGGTTCTCTGAAGATCAAGAAAGTCAGGTTGCCATTCAAATCCAGATATTTTTATAGCTTTGTTGATGGGAACCAGGACAATATCCAGATATGTCACAATGTTTCTCCATTAAACAACCAGACATTAGACAACCAGATCGACCTTTTGGTATCTTCTTTTGATTTTGAAATTGAAAAGAGAGCAAGAGTTCATTTTTGAGTGACTGAGGAATGTCCTTATTTGTTTTGGCCCATTTAATATAAGAATGTTGTTATTTTCCTTGCTACTGAATTTCATTCAGGTTAATTAATATAATCGGTAACATAACGATTTCCCCAGCTAGTTATATAGAAAACCAGTACTTTCAATTCTTTCTTAGATTAACTAACAGTTTAAGAAGTTCACAGTTTTGAATTAAATCAAACATAAAAATATTCTCCCCAGGTTGTGTCAATACACACTTAAATTTAAGCATTCCCGTGGAAGAACAAAAATAAATGTGTATTTCATTCCACCTTACATCCTAGAAAATGGGCTCTATTTTCTGAAATAAAAATTGAAAAGAAAGGGCTAGTAAAATCCATCACAAAATACTAATTTTCTTTCATAATGTGAGTTGTTAGCACCATATAAGACACAGATAACACTCTTGTAGGCACTGCTTTATTACATACTTGGAGGCCTTAGTTAATTTGCAGAATCTGTAAGATTTTCTCACAAACCCTCGTGGTCTATTGAACAATAAATATGTAAGTACTTTTACACTTGGCCCTTAATATATCATTAATTAAAACAGAAATTGCTGGGTATCTTCCAAGTTCATAAACATTGTTTTAAATAAAAAATGATTGTGAATTTAAATAATTCCAAAGTTCCATTTAGCATGCTTTTCTAAAAGAGGTTATGGAACCAAATTGGATAACATCATTTCCCTCACTATTTGAAAAAGGGACAAGTACCATACTTAATACTACATGCAAACATTCAGCAATATACTCTGATAAGTGTAAAAGGCTTTGATAACATCATTTCTCATATTAGTACACTTCTACCTTTGAAAAATGGTTTAATTTATTTGGTGTTACAATATATGGAATTCAAGAGGCTGCCATATTTCACTGAAGAAGATTTCCTGGAGAACATTATGAGTTCCAGGAAGATATTTTTGCCTATTGATATTTAATATAAAAAGATAATGTATTTGTGAAACTAAATTTTTAATATAAAAATAAATAATTTGAGTTCTGAACTTACCAGTATTATCAATGGCTAGTTTCTACTTTTCTGTAATAAAATCTCTTATTCCTGAAAATGTTGAATATTAGCATAAATGACTTTTAAAACACATTGAATTGCAAAAAAAGGAAATAATTGTGTACACTCTCCCGTATATATCTTTTACATATTTTAAAATGGTGATACTTTGTTATCAATTTGAATAAAATTTTATCCATGAATTCATTCATATATTCTAACAATTATTAGAGTTTACAGTATAAAATTATATTAGAATCATCACATATAAAATAAATTGCATCCATTAAATCTGATTTGTATCAAAAGTGAACATTTTCAGTATTTCATTATATAACAAATATGGTAACAAATATGGGAAGCCTGCCCAAATATGGGTAGATGAGTAGTTCATTTGACAGCTGCTGGCTTGACAAAATCATTATAAGTCTTATACCAATATTTTTTTTTCCTGCATCTAACTTGCTATAACTAAACTTCATTAACACTTTAGGAAATATGAGCCTTTCTCCATCTGGCACATGGCTTTTAAAACTCATTTGCTGTAATTTAGAAAATCTGCAAACAGCTGGCAAAAATATATTTTTATTAAGTTTTTTAGTGTCAGATTTGAAATATATGTTGCTTTGCCTACATTCCTAAAATCCAGAATATTTTTTTCATTTTTAAACTCTGCCATCTCTACAATCACATTCTTAATTTTAAGAAACTAGGTGATTAAATCTCTAATTGTCAACCTGTACATTAACCTCTCAGGTTTAAATTTTATATGTGTATGATTCAACTGATCATTACCTTTGAAATTATTAAAAACATTATTATTTCCACAATAAGACTTCAGACCATGCCTCTCAATATATGTAAGATCATTGAATAAGTACTTAAAACATTCCTTGTTTCAAACTTTCTTCTTATAGATGTTATGCACCAAAAGTGTGTACTTTTATCGCTAAAAATCAGTTAATAGCCACTTATGTGTTTATTTTCTTACACTTTTTAATATTGAACAGTAAGATCATTAGTTGATATTTATGCATATTACCAGAAAGTGCAAATTGATAATAGATAAATGCAAAAGACCTTGAAAGCATATGATTCATAAAAGTTAGTAAAATTACAATATTTTAAAGAAAAAAGCAAACTTTTCTATATTTTTACACGATCACTCAAAACAGCTTTTCTGACATCAATTTCATCAACTAATTTGGTGTCATATAATTTAAGTCAAGCTGGAGATAGTATCAGATTCCACAGATTCACCCCACTTCAGACGTGAATTTCAAGTCATCTTCATCAACACTTCTAACTGCTCAACTCTACACTGGGGATTCCCAAGACACCCTCTTTGGTTATGATTTATTTGCTAAAGTCATGCACAGAACACAGGAAAACATTTTGTTTTCATTTATCCACTTCCTATTTGTATTCCTAAAGGATACAAAAAAACATTTTGATGGAAGAGATACATAGGACAAGTTATGTGGGCAGGCCCATCAAACTGCCATGTTCTCTCTGGAAGTACCACTTTCCAGAAGTTATCTGAAACCAGTCCTATTGGGCTTGAATAAAGGTTTCATTATATAATAAGTGATTATACCATTGACCATTGATGATCTGCTTAACCTTCAGTCCATTTCCTCCCTTGTAGGTCTCAGGATAGGGTCAAAGTTCCAACCTGTTAACATGAGACTGTTTTTTTTCTGACAACAGCTCTAAACCACTGGATCCTGAGCTACTCACAAACCCAACAACAGTAATTTCATCAGAACAATCATCTTCCTGTCACCCAGGAAATTCCAAGGGTTTTAGGAGCTCTGTGATAGTTGTTTTTACCATTCAGGAAATTGCAAATTTCTTATGAACTCTGTGTCAGGAACTGAGGTCAAAGATTTACTATTATAAGAAAAGATTCTCCTTCTGTCCCAATTTATAAGAGTTTCAGAAATTCTGTGTTGGGAACTGGGAAATGAAACCAAATATACATATCTTCTTATATCACACCACCACCAATTTCAATTTCTCAAAACTATCGCTTCTGTAAAAGTAAGAACCAAATATAAAATACTTTTCACTCTCCTATCTCAAAAAATTGCCATAAGTCACTCATTTTGGGGAATGAATTCAGAAGAAAATCCTAATGGACTTGGAAGCCAAACTCACGTAATATTTTTAGTCTAAAAGACAGAGCTCCTAAATGACTAGGATAAGCAAGTATAGGACACCTCATCTCTGAAGTAGTTTTCCTCAAATAATTTTTGCAAATAATTCTTGAGGGAACATGAGCAGATCACGGTGAAAAATGAAAATTTAAATGGATGAACAGACATAAGAGTGTAAAGAAGTCATATAAAAGAAGACCAAAGAGTGTAAAGAAGTCAATTATCTCCTAATTGGGCAAATTGACTCAAAAATGTATCAATTTAAATTACACTTTAAAAATGTCTGTCTTTGTACTTGACAATGTTTTCCAAAATATATTTGGAAATACTAAGAATCAAGACTGGCCAAGATGGTAGTAAAGAATACTAGAATTGATTATTTTTCATAATTACAGGATTTTCCATAAAGTAAATTAAGACATAATTACACTAGTACACAAATAAGAGAAAAATAGCAGTGCACAGAAAAGAGTGTTCAGAAATAGACTACCATTTTATATGAGCAAGTATTTAACTAAGATTATATGGGGGATCAGTTTGCAAATGATAGACTTTGAAAATAAGTGATATTGAGTTTTGTATTATCCGACTAAAAAAAAACCCTGTATTACAGTAGTTCAGAGGACAAATCTGGAGTCAAATGCCTGCATCCAAATGTCAAATGTGCATTTACTTGTAAGATTGAGCAGTTAGTTGACATCTGTGCCTCAGTTTCCTTATCTGAAAAGAAAAAAATATCATGATTTCTTCAGAGGTTTCTTTTAGGACTTAGTCAGTTAAATATATAAGGTATTAAGATGAATAGCACCTACTCAGAATAATATATATATTAATAATTATCCACATTATATGATAAGGGAAATAATTTTTAATCCTATCTTGTAACATACACTAAATTATTTTGAGGAAGGATAAAGGCCTAAGTAAGAAAAGAAAAACTTTAAAGATATTTTATTTCTGTGTTTGAGTGGAGGAGGAGGTTTGGTTGAATATAGAGAAAAAAGTCTTTTAAATTGGGATGAAAGTGGAAAACTGTCCTAAAACTTGTGGGTGACTTTCTATGTTTACAATAACGTTACTGAACTAATGGATAATTGTGTTTACAATTTTTATGTATATTTGTTTCAATAAACTTTATAAATTTTAAATTTTCCATCCACCTTTTTTTTCCCAGCTTACCTAAGTGATTCTCAAACTTCATGGCTGATAACGCCTTCCCTTCTATGTGAAAGTTTGCTTGCTCATACAAATCAAGAGTTACTTCATTTCTATATTACATTATTGCTCACTTCTATAGCACTCATCACTTCCTTTTACAGAAATCCTAAATTGCTTGGTGGTAAAAAAAAACTCTGAGTCTAGAGGAAGACACAGCTAAGTTTGAGAAAGAAATTCTAGCAGTTACTATCTGGAGCATCTGGGTAAGTGATTTCTGTAGACCTCATTGCTCTAACATAAGAGTAACAGTGCCTATCTTAAGTACATGTACTGGCATTAACCTCAGTGTAAATAATGTGCCTAGAAGAGTGTGTCTAACTACCTTGTAATTTCCATGAACATCGTAAGAAATCATTATGCTATATCTTTTGTATCTTGCCTTAGCATTATTCAAAGTAAATTGCACGGAGAGATATTTACTAAATATTGTTTGCTATGGGAACTGACTGGAAAAGCTAAAAGTTCAGTTTCCCAGTTTTTCTCTGCATGGTCTTTTGAAAGCTCTGACCAACAATTATAATTTATTTTATCTTATTTTCATGCAGTTAGTGTTACACAAAAATACCCAGTTTTATAATTATTCCAGAAGGAATACATTTTCCTCATTCCATTGTTACCACATAATTATAAAATACAAATTGAAAAACAGAAAAAAAGCCAATCGAGTGATAGAATTTTGCTTCAGCGTATGAAATGTATTAGAGCTAATGATCCCAGGTACTTGAGAGTGTTTTCATTGTGACAATACATTATTTAAATTATAACTTTTTTCTTGCTATCGTTATTATATTGTTAGATTTTTTTAAATTCTTAATTTACTTATAACAATTTGCTTTTAAAAAATGAATACTCTGCAAGATCTTCTTTTCACTTTAGTTTTTAGTGAATCACTGAGGCTTCTGTATATGTTTAACTATACAAGAGATACTGAAAACAAATAATCACCAATTCCCAATTACTGCAGAATTCTCTTTCTCTCTCTCTCTCTCTCTCATTTTCTGGGAGTGGGTAGCATAATTTTGCATAATTTTGTCTGTGTTATCTCATAAATAGGGAGAAATACAATCTTTGCCATTATTAGAGAACAATATATTTGGTTTATTTAGGGAATCTCATATGTATAGATATGTCTTGCAAATGACTGACATTTTACTTCGTTTCATTTCTGAAACTAAGCATCTTTTAAGTACCTAAGGGTCTTAGCTTTCAGGGAATATTTTCATGGAATCTATTTTAAAAGTAAAGACAGAGTTAATCAATTGCACATAGGCTTTCTGAGCAGTGGAATTAGAAGAGGTTTTCATGTGTAAAACATGAGATTACATTTCACCACTGATGTGTCTCTATTTAGTCTCTGCCTGAGTACAGTGAAACAGGAAATAGCTGCTACTTAATGAGGATCATTCAAAGTTTGCCCATATCCAACTATAAAATGTTCTTTAATACTAAGACTTGGATTTTCTTCTTAAAACTTTTACTTAAGTTAATCCTTACCTTTGGAACCAATTAAAACAATCCTTTTACTTTTTCTTCATTGCAGAGTTAAAGAACATAAACTTAGTAGCAACAGTTTTATCATAGCAAAATCATTCTCACTCTCCTAAGTGTTTTGCAAAAATTTTATCATGTAGCTCTCACAAAAGTTTATTTAGGTATATATTTTCATTCTACAATTTTTAGGGAAAAAGAAAAACAGGGAACATATTCTAATATTAAAATCCAACCACCATGACTTTCCCATGAATTTCTTCTTTAAGAAAAATAGTACTTAGTTTGTTCATAACCAGACCATTAAAATTCTTCCTTAAGATCTTATTTACTTAAATACAGTAGAGTGTATTTTGACATATAGTACGTACATGGAGTATAACTTATTGTAGTTCGGATCCAATCCAATTCTAGTGTTTGTACATAATGTGGAGTTCCACTGGTGGTGTCTTCACATATACACATAGGGAAAATTAATAGGTTCCCTTTAACTGATGAATGAGTAGAGGAAATATGGTATATGTGCACAATGGAATATTACTCTTCCTTAATATCTTGATATATGTGCATTAGCCATGTCCTCTACTTTTATTTCTTCTAAATGTGCCTTTAAAAATAATTTTCAGTGAAAGAGGAGAAGAGAGAGAGAGTGGTATAAAGAGAGAGAGAGAGAGAGGAAAGAGAAAGGAAGATTTGCATCCTAAGCTGTGAAAAATGGTTTCCTTCATCCCTGCAATTGTCTATATAAATACAACTTGCAACTTTGAGTCTCCAAGTTCAAAATAAAATATTTCTGATGCATTCATGATTCCTGTTTCTAAGAGTGATACAATATTTTAAATCCTTCTAAGCACAGTAGGTGAATAGGAAATACCTACATTTACAATTTTAATCTTGTCACTTGTGAAACTGAGTATCATACAGATGGAGGAAAAGATAACTTTAACTTTTGTGATCACTATTCTTGAGTCACTTTTTTATAAATTAAAATAAAATTCTAATTCTATCTTTTGCAATAGTACATAATATTAATAATAATTTATATCTCATTAACATATTTTGATCACAGGTAATACACATTGCTTACACTACTAACGGTTGAGTCTCACATTTAAACAGCTTTTGCTCCTTTTACTTTTGCCTACTTAGGGAGCATAGCAATATTGATTACCCTGCAGCAAATGTTCACACTTTACCTATGATTAATTCATGTAACCCCCATAAAAACCTAATGCAAATACACATTGCAGTTCTTCTCCTTTAGGAACAATGCCGCAGTCATGGAGAGGTTAAGTGACATAATCAAAATGAAGAAGTTTGTTGATGGCAGTGCCTGGTCTGAATCCAGGCAACTTGGCTCTCGACTGCATGCTCAATCATCAGTTCTCATGCAGAAATTCATTACTTTAAATATTCACAGTCCCTAGAAATGCAACTTCTATTAAGTGCCATTTGTTTTAAGAACTAATGGCACATGACACCATCTATCATGAGTATTGATTTTACTAGCACTCACCTAGTGAATATATACACACTTACACACACAAAAATATCATTGTGTCCTGTCTAAATCCAATTTGTTAACTTTAGGGAGAACATGGGTTGATGGTCTATAGTAAGAAAATTCTGAGAGCTTATGTATGTGTGTGTGTGTGTGAGTGTATAAAATACACATATATGTATATTACACATACAAGTATATGAATTTGTAAAATACCTACAATCGTTACTTTTCACTTTCTTCCTTAGAATTCTTGAAAATGCATTTTTAAAAATCTTTTATTCAGAAATTTTAATTAAATATATTTTAAGGGATAAAAACCTAAACATTGTATATATTTGTAGGATACTTTTTTATGATATTATACATTTATTTCTGCATGAAGTTTAAGTCAGGTTAAACATAGCTATCTTCTCAAACATATGTTATTTCTTTATTGTATAAATTTCCAAAGTCCTTTCTTCTAGCTTTTCAAAGCACACAGTGCTTTATCATTATCTGTAGTCACCACAACCTTACAGTAGCACACCAGAGCTTCTTACTCCTCTTCAGCTCTTCCCCTCCAAGGATGATCTGAACTCCAGCATTAGCAACATTGCATGGAATTTCTAACAAACACAGACTCTTAAATCTCATTCCAGATCTACAAAATCCTTCTTTTACTGAGATTCCCAGCAATTTATACACACTTTAAAAATTTTAAAAGTGCTTTTAAAGTGTTGAATGGTAAGTAAAATAAGTCAGTCACAAAAATCCAAAGGTCACATGTTTTCTCTGATAAGTGAATGATGATACATAATTGGGGAAGGGAGGTAAAAGAAGAATGGAGGAAATTTGTATTGTGTAGAGGGAAATGAGGGGAGGGAAAAGGGAGGGGGAAGGAAAGATAGTGGAAGGAGACAAACATCATTACCCTCTCTCTGTACATGTATGATTACACATGGTGGGAATCTACATCATGTACAACCATAAAAATGAAAAGTTGTACCCATTTGTGTACAATGAATCAAAATGAAGTCTGTAAAAATAAAAATAATTTTTTAAAAAAGTTTTGAATGGGCCTAACATCTAGTAGGTTACATTTTTCTGTGCTGTACAACATGGTAGCCTCTAGTCACAGTGGTGTTTCCAGTTAAGTGTAAATTATTGAAAATGGAGCAAACTTGAACATTTGGTTCTTCATTAATACCAGTATATTTTATGTGTTCATTAGTTATTCATATGGAAGTGAATATATTCTGCATATGACTAGTACAGAATATTCCCAGCACTGCTGAAAGTTCTGTTAAATGCACTATTCTGAATTAAAGATGAACAATTTCCTTCTTGTAAAGGTCAAGAAGTAAACGTTATAGTTTTGTCGTCTATGTGTAATCTCTGTTGATGCTCCTGCTCCTCGTCCTTCTACTTCTTCCTCTTCTTCTTCCTCCTCATTTTTTAAATGAGCCTTCAATAAATGTGAAAGTACTTCTCAGATCATGAGTAGTAGTATCCGGGTCATAAGATGGATTTGGCCTACAAGTCATACTTTGTAGGTGCCCACTCTGTGATAGCATAGTAGGTAAAAGATGTGCTTGGATAAGAATGTGAAGTAAATATACAAAACAATATGTGTGTCTGAAGAAGACATAAAATCAAATGATAAACTAAACTTTTAATTTGTTTTTATTTGTGACATATTTCATAAAAATATTTTTATGTGTTGATCAACCTTTATTTTACTTATTTATATGTGGTGTTGAGAATCAAACCACTGCCTGAGATATGCTAGGCAAGAGCTCTACCACTGAGCTACAACCCCAGCCCCTATTTATGACATTTTTAATTTTAAAATTTTTGTATGAATAGTTCTAAGAAAATCAGAGATTGTACAAAATATATCCTGAGTTCTACTCAATGCCAGAGTAATCCTGTAAGCAATCATAGTTGCACCAAAAGGGAACAGAAATGATCACTCAAAATTGACAATCACTAGTCACCTGTACATGGAGATACAGTATAGCAATACCAAGGTACAATAATGATGATATAAAACTGAAATAATAGTTCACTTTTCTCCTTGTCCCTCCTTACAAGGACTTCAGAACCCTATAAAATATAGTATATGTCTGATATGTGAATATTTCATCAACCCTTTTAAGAAAAGATATTCCATTCTCCTGTGAGCATGGAAATTCTGTTTCCTTCTATCATAGCTCTAAAGCCCAAAAAAATCTATTTCACAGTTAATGTTTCATGAGGTTACACTAATGTTTAAGACTCACTAGGCAATGAAGTGGATGTCTTAACATAACCTGTTCACTTAAGTTTTAAAGATACATAGCAATATCAGTCCTATTTGACCTCAGAATTGTGTGTGTGTGTGTGTGTGTGTGTGTGTGTGTGTGTTCATGTACTTGACTATAGTAAGTATTCTTCTCATTCAAAATTTTGGAATCTCTTATTGACACTAGCTTTCAGGGTTCAGTCTAATCTTCTCTTTGAAAGGTTTCCTTTGAGAGGGTCCTCTACTATTCTCTAAGAGGCTTCCGCTGAAACCATATACTCTGCTTTTCAATGTTTCTATACATTTCTGACTGTTAAAATTAGTAATAGCAAGAATGAGGTGATACCTTTGCAGCATAAACATTAAGCAAACAATTGAAATTATTTTAAAAATGATTTCCAAATTCTTGAAAACTTACACATTTTAAACAAAACAAAAAAATCATGTCTAATTTTTAAATACGGTATTATTTAAAGGTGAATGCAAAATATATAAAGCTCAAATAGTGAAACAATAAAGCATTTTATTTTATCATTTTGTTGACAATCTTTCACAATAGTTAGGAAAGGATAATACTTTAATACTAAACATACACTTTTCTATCTCCTTTGGACTAATCATCTCATTCAGTTATATGGTGCTCAAACTAATCCCTGCTATTAAAAACTGGCCATTATGTCTAAGTAGGAATAGAATTTTACTGTATGTAGGAAAAACTCTTCTATCTCAACCTCATTAAATTATTTGTCTGATTATGTAAATTGTAAATGTTTTAATAATAGAGTTACTTGAAATACATAATGCTACTGACAGCTAATTATATTGTAAATTGTATTATAGCATGTTTGCTATTTCAATTTTACTCCTCAGCCAGGAGGTATAAAATTTGCAGCTAAGTATTCAAAGTATAATTACTTTAATAAATGTGCCATACCTTGCATATATTTTCAAGTTTCTAATCATTATAAGAATTGTAACTATATTCCAAAAAATAACTTGACTTTTACATATCAATAGGTAATTAGATTTTAAAACTATAATATTTAAATAGAAAGGTACTAACAGTTTGGGAAACATACCATAGAACACACAAATACAAGTTAATTAAACTAGTGTCATGTTGTACATGATTTTCTTTAAAATTTTTATTATCACCAAAAAGTACACTAAATATGCAAAATAATATTGCACGGATATATGAATACAATATATATATAATGTATATGTGTATATTTACATATGTAGGGAGGAGAGCTCTTTGATCAGAAAACATGAACAAGAATGAGATCATATGTGCAGATAACTACAAATACCTCTCAGGGCAGAAAAAGACACAGGGCAAAATCTATTGTACACCTATGTTGCTTGCTTGCTGACAAAGACATTATGCTTTGGCAATAAAGAAGTTCTATTCCCTGTAAAAGTCCTTCATTATTTGATGGAGTCATTATGCTGTATAATTTCAAAGAATTGTAGCAAGGTATTCAACCCTGTGATGTTGCTGACAGAGCTGAAAATCCAGGACCTAGAGAAACAAATCATTGTGTATATCACACTGATAATTACCCATTTTTTGTCTTCTTTACCTTTCAATATCTCTACATGAGCTTCATGTTTCAGAAGTACACAACTAGGAAACAAATCCTGTTAAAGACTTGTCACAAAGCATTGTTATCTCATTGTGGCCAGGTAATCCCCATAAACTTCAATATTCTCGCGTGGAGAAAAGAGTTAACTTTGCATGCCTGAAACTGCTTTCCTAGGAAGGCCAGTTTCTCATGCTGGCCCTCAGCTGATGCCCAGGGACATAATGGGTAAACAGTTCCTTACATGATTATAAAACTTTCCTCCATGATAAGACTAGTTTACGCGGCCAAACCTGTGGTTAATGCTGATCATTTACTTTTACGCTAAGAGTATGGAATTGTGGTGTGTGCTTGTCAGGCTGCCAGAAGGATTCTGACTCTGTATTTTTGCATTTGCCAGTAAACAGTTTTTAAGCTTTTTCCTTCCCTCTTCTCCTTCTGCCCCACATCTGGACAAGGTAGTGAGAAAGCCTAGATTCTCCTTTCACTTTAAGCATGGCACAGAACACATTCAAACAATGCAACCCTTACCCCAGACTCACCTCAAACCACCACAAGAACCCCAAGCCTTTTTCCTTTCTAGAACCTACGTGGGTGACACCCTCCTGTCCTCCTCAGAAAGTCTGTTACGTGAGTGTAAATCTCTTCATATTCTTACTCTCTTGCTTTCCCCCTATCTGCTGTGTGTGTGTGTGTGTGTGTGTGTGTGTGTGTGTGTGTTTGTGTGATCATCAGTTTCTACATCCAGTCCAATTTTAGGTTGGGAGTTCATTCTGGTCATAGGTTGACCATAAGAGAGTGAATGCCTACAACACTAGCCCTGCACACACCTTAGAACTATTTCTCTAATGAGCTCTCCTTATGGACATTTTACACCCGTCTCAAATTTTTGCAGCAGAACTAGAGTGTCTATCCTACATCACTTCCCTGGGAGAGGACTCTTAGAAGCTTGACCTGGTTTGTCTAAACTTCGCCCATAATCTTCCCTTCTCTGTACATCAATTTGTGCCATTTTACTATAATAAGCCCAAGACTTTAAATAAACACATTTTTTGAGTGCTGTGAGACCTTAGGGTGAATAAGAAGACCTGGAGTTGTCTTGGGAACCTCTTCATAGCACATTGGTATGATTCCAGGAGACTGAATTAGACTCAGAATTGTACATAATCTACCTTTTTCATGTCAAATCCACCTCCTGGTTTTACTTGCCTAGAACCAATTTTTGAAACTAACTGTGACATCACATCTGCTAATGAAGAGATTTTTCACAATCAGGAACTATCAGGGTTATTCCTGCAGCCTTTTCCAACAACATCCACTTTATTTACAATAACACATTACGATTGTGAGAAACACGAACATAAATTTGTCATCTTTCTGCAAGTAAGTGTTCTCAAATATTTTTCTAATAAAAATAAGTGTTAGAGAAAAAGTAAATAAGGATTTAGAGAAGCACTTCTCTAGTCTTCTGAAAAAATATTGAAATAAAAGCACAAATACATGTTTAGAAAGCCTTTAAAAACATACAATTATTGCATTTATGCAGACAATTATGAATGTGCTTTAGAAAAGTAAAAACATTTGGGACCCATCTTGAAAAAAGTACAGCCTTCTGTTTCAATTTGCAACATTGTTATCATTATGAAAACAATTTATGTTTATCTTACCCATGTAAATGTTACAGGAAAAAATCCTTTAAAAACAAAGTGACAGTTTTATTCCAACTGTTCTGGGATTACTTGGTTATGATTTGAATACATCCTGCATGTGTATGCCTTCCTTTCTTTTCTTCTTTCTCTCCACATGCAAATTAATATCTAATTAGTAATGATAACACTAGTCACTTACAAAGTATGTTATGAGCATTTCAATGGTTTTGTTTTCAAAACACAACTATTTTATGATTTAACATCATAGTTTTGCTACTAGCCTTTCTTATTATTCTGGAAAAAGTATATACGAACATTCAAAAGATAAAGTTTATCAGGAGCAACTTTATACCAATTCATTTGACAGTTTTGGTGAAAGTAATAATTTATGAAAAATATAATGTGCAAAAAATACAGCATTAGATAATCTATAAGTCTGATGTTTATTTAATAAAATAAAATTAACTATAAAATATTCTACAGAAGTAATCCCTAAATTTAAGCCCAAATGTTCCCCTTATATTCTTCCAAATATTTTTCAAGGGAATGATATTAATTGTACACAAGATCATCCAAATAATAAAAAAGGAGGGTCCACATATCAATTATTTTATCAGGTCACATAACCTTGATCGCAGTATCAGATAAATTTATTAATAGAAAAGAAAAAATATGTAAACATCACTTTCATGAACATGGATTTAACAGCAATTCACAAAATATTAGCAAAAGAACTTAGACTATAAAGAAAGGGATAAAGTTATCTAAGAATGTATATTAATCCACAGAATTTAAAAAAGATTTAACATCTATAAAATACTCAATTTAATTTACAACATTATTCCCTTAAAAAGTCAAAAGTCTTGTCATTTCAAGAGATACAGAAAGTTCATTTTATAAATAATGAATCCATCTGTGATATTAACTGTTAGTAAACTAGAGAGGATGACCTTTTGTCCAAATAAAGAGTAATAGCTTAAAATGTTGGAACACATATGATAAATGATAATGAAATATGAAGAGTTAACTGAATTCTGATGAGAAAAGGATGCCTGGAATTCTAAGTGCTATAAAACATTGTACAGAAGCGGGCCACACCAAGCATGAAAATCAAAGAAAACCTACTAATGCAGCAAGATCCAAAGCAGGGCAATACATTTCACTGCAAGACAATATCAATTCAACTAAAAAGCAACATGTGAAAAGTGAAACACATTTTGTTTGAAACGGAAGAAGCAACTGTTATTATTTGCAAATGTCAATATGTACCCCCCAGAATGGCTAATATATCAAAGAAAGACAAAAGAAAATATAAGGGAGAAACTGAACTGCTTGAAATAATCTGCTATCGAAAGTGAAAATTGGTAAACTTTGTAAAAACTGACCTTATATACAATTTATGACTAAGCCATTGCATTTCCATTTAAATACTTAACAGAAGTGTTTTGAGACCTTTACAAGAATATGTGCATAAGTAGGTACTGTTCATTCCTACTCCAAACCGGACATAAGGTAAATGCTCATTAACTTTGGAACCACGATTTGTTATTTAACAGATATTAATGGGTGATTAGAGAGAACAAATTTAAGAATCACAAAAGCAAAATACATATTAAAAATACAAAGACTAAAGAATATTTTCTATAGGAAAAATTCAAATCAGGGAAAACTCAACTGCGACACTGGAAATGGTAGTAGGTATGGTTAGTGGTAAGAAAGAAACACAAAGGGAACTTTTAGGATGTTGTTAAAATTTTGATTCTTGAATGATTAAGATTTCAAAAATTTCTTCTCAATTGAGATTTTTAGTGAAATTATTTTCCGTACATTTTTATCAGAACAATGTGCCTATGTATGCTAATCCTTGGATGTGACTTCTTCCCACCAAAATTCTTGATGAAATTTGATTCCCAATGTAACAATGTTGAGAGGCGGTGATCAAGAGCGATTAATGCTGCTAAATAAAAATGACAAGAGGTCATGGCTTTGGACTAGATTCCTACACTGAGTCCCAAAATGCCAGATGAAAAATCAGAAGAGAAGAACTCATGCTGAAGTTCCATGTTGCCGAATCAAGACTCAGTTACTATCTGACCATCCAAGAAATGAGATTAAAAGATAACCAATTTCCCAAAATGGCCAATCAAAAATGACAATGAATTCTCACTCTTTTAATCCTTACAGCCTTTAGTTCCTTAATCCTTACAAAATTTAGCTCAAATAACATGACCCTACACCATCAGTTTTTGTTCTGTTGACCTATCTCTTTATCCTCACCTTACAAGGAAACTAAGTTTGAAATTACCAATCTACTTTTCATTCTTCGTTTCTGCCCTTCTTAGCTTTTCTCTGAGACAAAACCTACCTCTTCTGCTCAACTCATTAGCACACTTATTTTATTTTTCAGAACGAAAAATAGTTTCCTGATTCATGAATTGAAAATAAACTCTATTGTAGGGTTTTCGTTGTTGTTGTTGTTGTTGTTTTCTTCACACTGACAATGCCTATCTTGTGGCAGTGAGTTCTGGCTCTCATGGGTCTGGAGCAACTACTGTGTGAGTGGGTTCTCATAAAAAATAACCAGCTTCCCTATCTCACGCTCTGGCTTCCTCTTTTTCCATATTCTCTCTTTTGCAAGTGCCTGCTGCCCTCTGCCATAAGGACTTCAGCAGAAGCTGAACAGATGCCAGAATTATTATTCATTTGGAACTACTCCACTGTGAGCTAAAAAAGTCTCTGTATTTTATAATTATGCAACTTTAAGTATTTTGTTATCATCAGAAAATTGACTTAGGAAAGGTTTGTATTTAAAATTTTGATAACTATTTAAAATAAAATTTTTATCATGTACACAACTCTTAATTTGATAAAACAGATTTACTTTAAATTGATTATTATTGATCCAGATAGACACTAATATCTCCTGGAGTGAAACAGAGTTCAATAGTTTTATTTTCATACATAAACACCCTGAGAAATGTTTTCTACCAATAAACAAACAAATGAAAAAGGTAAATAGAAGAGGAGATGTTTTCTTTTTACAGTAGTGCCTGTCAAATCTTGGCTATTTCTTCTGATTTTTGACATCATCAAAAAATATTTTTCATAATCTTTTTTGGTGACAACTGAATTTTTTTTCCCCATCCAATGTGTTGAGAATAAAGAAATTGAGCTGATTCTTAGGAGTTGTTACTAATGTACTGGAAGTTTTTATTTTTCCAACTGTCTTCATGAAGTAGTATATTTTGGAATGTTCATTTGTTTATTAACCTGAATCTATTCCCATGACTATAATACATGATAATATTTCAAATATGTGAGAGATAAGGGAGAATGGAAAATTGTGAAAGTGTAGGTAATTTCTATAGGATTGGCAGAGGAAATCCTTTCATAATTGTCTTTAAGGAATAGTGTCAAGGATGAGATTATGAAAATTAATTATTTTAAGACACTTTGTGGTCTCATGAACTTTGGAAAGGTCCATGATTCCTGACAGAATCATGTATCATTTTAAAGACTGCTATATTGTTCTACCTTTCAAGTTGATGACTGTCCATAAATCCAACTATAAAACATCTCTGCAGCAGGAAGGATTGTTCCATGAAGAGACTGAGGGTCGAGGAAGAGCTAAAAGGGACAAGCTGTGGACTTTGCAGAGGAATGAGAGGAATGGAGAATCAAGTGGGATAGAATGTGAACATGCCACTTAACTATTCCTCACTTAGGAGAGAGAGAGACAGAGAGAGAGACGAGAGGGAGGGACAAACATTAAAGGAACTTAACTAATTACATTAGATATATATTATGTGACTGGTCATGGGACTTATTTTAAACAAAATTATGCTTTAATTTTACCAAATCAGGAGGGTAGTTTATACAAAAGTTGGGGAAAAAATTAAAATGGAAAACGTGCTCATCTCAAGATTGCTTTACATTATCGTAAATAATTTGCATTCTTAATGTAGAAATAATTTTTAATTCCAGGTAATTACTTTAATTACTGATTTTATAATTCATTTTATAATGCCACTAAAGTAGAGAGGCTTTATACACACGCACACACGTATGACCAATTGCTTATTATTCTGTATATGGTTTAATATGAACAAATTCATTGATCTTTTTATTCTGTTGTGATATATACATATACATCCTACTTCTGTAAAATAATATTGTTGATTCTTTTGACATTGCTTTCAAGTGTAAAAATAATACTTAATCTGCCACAATTAATCATTTTTTCATGCTTCCTTTCAACTAGACAAAGTTTTATTTGGATAACATTTTAAAAGAAGGACACGAAGGCTAAGACTGTGGCTCAGTGGTGGAGCACTTGCCTAGCACTGGTGAGGTACTGGGTTCCATCCTCAGCACCATATACAAAACTAAATAAAATAAAGTTATTATTGAAAAAAAGAAGAAGAACATGAACTTGAACATTTTAGACCTATTTTCTGAGACCAGGGATGGTCTTTAGAATGTTTATTCATGTTACCATTATTATTTTATAGTATTTCTCAAGGACTTTGAGTATCATCATGGATATATAATACTTGCTAATCCTTTGTGGTGTGGACTAAATGTTTGTGTCTTCCCAAAGTTTATATATTGAAATGTTGAACTCATTATGATGGTATTAGGAGGTGAGCCTTTGAGAACAAGTGTGGAGCCCTCAGGAAAGGGATTAATAGACTTGAAAGAAAAGCCCCCACCTCCACTCTTTCTCCTTCATGTGAGGAAACAGGAAGAAAATTACCATCACAATGCAGGAAGAGAGGTCTCCCCAGAAACTGTCTGCAGATCTCTTAACCCTGGACTTCCCATCTTCCAGAACTATGACATGTAAATGTTATTTAAATCACCCCATCTGCTGTATTTTGCTTCAGCACCTGGGCTGATTGAGAGATTTCTTTTGGCTTCAAATTGTTTTGACATACATGAACCTTTAAATAGTGTAAATAGTAATACCATTGTTGTTTAGCTCAATTTTTCTTAACATGGAGACCATGCATACAAAGTTTGATGAATAATTTCCCAGCATTATGACTTCTGGTGTAAATGCCTAAGATTTCCCACATGGGAAGTTTCGATATTGAGAGAGGTTTCTCACTCACATTGGTTCTTGTTACTTTATGGTGTGTTTTCCTCTATAGTCTCCAAATTATTTTCTCTCTCTATCCTGGTAAATTAAGGTTATTAAGGAAAATTTTACTTCTACCTACCTTGCCTTGGTATGGTAATTGCTATAATGTCCATTCCCTGTAATCCAAGAGAGCTAAAACTTAGGGAAAAAAAAAAAAAAATAGAAAGGAAGATGTTTGCCCTTAGTTTTGGGTATCAGCTTGCAGAGACAGAATCTGAAGTGTTCTGCTATGAAAAGGATTAAAAGAGAGATGGAACTGTATTGTTTAACTGTGAATTGTTTTTCATGGCTTAAAAAATTGTCTTCTATCCAAACAGTAAAATTTACTTCATTTTACTGAAGAGCTCTTTCTATTTTTTTTTTTTCTTTTTCTTTCTTGTTTACAGTCATGTTCCAGCCTTGACAGTGAAGAAACTTATGGCAAAAGTTGTCCAGTAATTTGCTAAAACATTCACTTCATTCATTATAAAAATTCTCATTCCTTTATTAATGTTATTATTTGCTAAACAGCAGATGTCAAATGTTGTAGCTGAATCTGCATGGCTCCCCAAATCAACCCTTTAAAAGTTAACTTTATATTTAGTGCTAAGTTGCAAAATGAGTTTCTAATGAAGCTATGCTTATTGTCTAAAATTGTTTTGTTAAATAATTGGCCACAGTTGGTGCAAGTTCAAACATAGGTCACTATGCATTTAGCATCTTTCTATGCCAATTATTACAAACTTAAATATGAATATTGGGTTAATATAAAAACCTAGCCCAAAAAAACAATACTAAATAACAAATGAATATGTAACCATTAGAATTAAGAGTATAATGAAAAGCAATAAGTAATGAAGCTTTTACCACTTAGAAAGCTTACATGGACTTAATTTTCAATACTACCATTATGTTTATGTAAGTAAAGACTATACAGATGAAATTGACCATCATTATAGATCAAGACTAGACATGCAGCCAGGCATGGTGGCGAACTCCTGTAATCCCAGTGATTCAGGAGGTTGATCATCAGTTTGAAGGTAGCCTCATCAATTTAGCAAGGCCCTAGGCAACTTAGTGAGACCATGTCTCAAAGTAAAAAATAAAAAGGTCTGGGGATGTGTCTCAGTGGTTAAGTTTCCTTGGGTTTAATCCCTGATACCATTAAAAACAGAAAAAAATAAAATAAAAAAAAAAAAAGAACAGACATGCATTTTCTTTTGGTTTTTACAAAGAGAATTATTAATTATTATTTTATAACGTATTTATGCATATATAGTAACATTAACTGCATAAAATTTCTGCTTTAATCATTAATTCAAATTATATTTATCATAAAAATACCATGGCCTGCCCAATTTCTTCTATTTTGCTAATTAACCATTAAATAAGTATTCAAACTTTGAAAATAAGGCTAAGGTGTGCACAGTATAATTTTATTGCCACATTGCATATTATTTAAAAAACCCACATTATAATTATTTGCTAAAATAGGTGAATGTGTTTGTGTTGGCATCAAGTATTTGATCTGAGTTCAGACTATGTGAAGTATGTGGTAGCATGATTTTTGTCCTATAAAAGAGACAGTCTCAGGGGCTGGGGTTGTAGCTTAGTGGTAGAGCACTTGCCTAACATGTATGAGGCCCTGGGTTTGATCCTCAGCACCACATAAAAATAAATAAATAAATACATAAATAAATAAATAAAAGATATTGTGTCCATCTACAATTAAAACAATTTTTTTAAAAAGTCCCAGAGTTTCAGGTTTAATCACCTGCAGAAATTCACTAGTTTTATTGCCAACTTAGACACCTTATTTTAATTTCCAGTATTAGTATTTTTTCAAAATGACTATCAATGCATAGTTTCCCTAATTGCTCTTTGAATCAGCATGATTATTTTACTTTTTTTATTATTAATGAATAAATAAATTTTGCTACATTTCCATGTCATACTTGTATAAGAGTCAGGTTTTTGATTTTTAAAGATTATGTTTTGACAGTATAAAACCTGGTGCTCTCTCCCACATATTTCCTACATTGTATTAGTGAGTTAATTTTTATATCCAGTGCTCATAATTGGGGTACTTAAATCAAAAAGTTCATTGCAGGTTTAAAAATGTGTAGCTTTCTGTGGTTGACCAAAAGAAAATAAAAACTTTTTTTAAATTCAGCTTTTATTCCCATATGATTTTACAGCTCACAAAAATAGTGCAAACTAATGTTGAATTTTCTGCAACTCTCCACTTTGATCTCACACTGTTTAGTTCGTTACTTATAAGCTCAATAACCATTTTAAGAGACAGATTTGTTCACTCATTCATGTGTCTTAATTTCTTTTTGAAAGCATATAAACCCTAAGCCCATTTTATCCCATCCCCCTGGCTTGGTTCTTTATACTCTCTAATTGGAAGTACTTTACTCCACTGTCCTCTGTCCTAGCTTAGTTTACCAAAGAAATCTGTAGCAAAATGTATCCTCACATACTTAAAATTCAACATAGACCATAAGAAGGATTTAGGGATGAGCTTCTCTTATCTGTTGGAAACCGAGCTATTTGTCCTCATGATATCTATTGAGACTATAAACACATATTTAACTCAACAACAATAAATAAAAAAATTAAATTTAAATAATTCATCTCATTTTTAAAGTACAATAATCAGAGTATATTTCCTAAATTGTATTCTATTGAAAGAAGTGTAAACATATGAGGGAAAGATCTGCAGGTTTACTTGGATTGAGAAGTCAGTGTCAGAAAATGATGTCATCTGCACTGTGAAATGTTCATTATGGTTGATATAAGAGTAAGTTCCCTCCTTACTTTATTGAGAAGATTGTACCTCTACTACATGAAGGCAGTTTTTGCCATTTCACAGCAAAAGATGCTAATGTTTTGAAAGTATCTTAGTTCATGTGTGCACATTTCTTCATGAATGTACTGGCAGTTCTGAGGTTTGGCATCTGGCAGCAGGTAAATCATTACCCATGGAAACCATTCACCCATCATAGCAAATATGTCTTGCAGACACTCAATGGATGTAAACCAGAGAACCTTGTTTCTTACCATTAAAATAATACAATAACGTTGTAGATCAACAAGAACCTTTTTTTCTTCTGCGAACTACTATGTAGAAGTGTTTTATCTGTTTATTTAAGAACTAATTCAAAATTTGTGAAGACTCCATGTTCTCATTTGCAAAGTACATTATACTTGCTGAAAATTCTTATATGGTTGATGGTTGAGAATATTATTTCTAATATATGTAATATATATATATTATTCCTTTCCATACTATATCATATTCTTATTTTCAATATATAATACATATAGTATATAGTACTATATAAATATACTATATATATATACATATATATATATATATATGTATATATATACACACTATCCTTATCTCTTACACAAAGCAAGGGCAAAAACTTATTTTAGATCTTCTAATATATTCTCTCCCATTATATGATTTCTGAAAATGGGGATAAATTAATTATTTTTAAATACTACTTTCTTTGTATTTCAAAATAGGTACATTGTCATTTTAAGAAAATATATCATGTGGTATTTGGTCCAAGAAGATAAAAGGAGATAAAAGGGATTAATTATGGTGATCTGATCTTAGGAGACTGAGTTAAGAAAACTAGGTAAATCTGTTACCCCAGCATCTGGTGTTTTTCCTGAAGTCAAGTGGGCTGACTGTCCGGGAGCAAACATGAGCATGGAAAGGGGGTATTGGGGCAAAATGTAATGGCGAGTTGGAACCCAGTGAAATGAACTGGACCTCATGTTTTTCCTGAACAGTGTCTATCCTCCACCTCCGACAAAGCGAATGACTTGCAGCACCACACTTAGGAGATGAGGTCAATAAACAAAATGATCTGATGAAAGCTGATGAAATAAATGTTCAGCTGCTGCACTAGAGATCAACAGAATTTAGAGGAGATGAGATCCCTGAAGCCACAGTGACAGAATGAACCAGCTAAGGTGTGACAATGTGCTCCAGCTGTAGCAGTGCCTGAACTTACATCGACTTCCTGTACTTCACTCTTGCCTAATAAATGGTGTGCAAATTTCTCTTATAGCTAACTCAGAAGCATGCCACCAGGGCTTGCTGCTATTTTATACCTTACTTTCCCCATTCATGTTTAATCATCTATCATTTGGTCTGAATATGACTGGATAATATTTTTCAGAAAATTAATACAGATACTGAATTTTCTACATATTGTGCCACATTACTCTTTAAAATTTGGGGCCATTGTGCAGGTTGCTGTGATTGTTGTCGATGGCATCATTATTGCTGCTGCAGTTGTCATGCCATAGTGTCATTATTGATGTTGATTTTGGACATCTAGCTGCACACTGGGCCCCATAAGTATCACTTTTTTTTTTCCTTGTGAAGATTATTGTGGGCATTATACTGACCTTTGAAATTCAAAATTTTCATTTGGTATAGTTCGATGTTTTCTCTTTCCAAATTTACTAAAGCAAATGAGATTCATCTTTGTTTCACATCAGAATATTTTAATTTCCCTTAGTAAATGGGAGCTTCCAAAAGTCCTGGAAGCTAACTCTTAAAAAAAAAAAATATATATATATATATATACATATATTTATACATGTATATATATATGTATATATGGAGTCAGTATTGAGTCCTATGCTGTTAATTTTTTAAATTTAATTCTATTTTTTGATTCATTGTACACAAATGGGGTACAACTTTTCATTTCTCTAGTTGTACATGATGTACAGTCACACCATTTGTGTAATCATACATGTACATAGGGTAATGTTTTACAAATTTTTTAAAAACTGTCATTATCTATTAAGGAAATATTTTGGGTCTCAAAGGCTCTATCACCAAATTATTATTTGAGTAGTTTTTCTGACTGAATTTATACTTTTCTGTTTTTGGTGATGGTTTAAATTTGTTTCTAAGATTGTTTGAATCATTTGATATTTTTGTAAATCTGATCACATGCTTATATCAATATTCATATAAATATTTTCACTGTCTTCCATTTTTCTCAATGTTTTTTGAATACTTAAAGAATATTTTGTTTGACACATAGTATTTGTAGATATTTATGAGCTATGAAGTGGTATTTTGATTCTTGTTTACACTGACCAATAATCAATTCAGGATAAATAACCTAACTCTCCCCACATCGCAGGACCTGAACTTCTTTTATACATTTATGTATATGTACATGTATGTATAGCTAAAGAACCTTTTATCTAGTTTTATCAGATTTTTATTATACAATATACTATTATTAACTATAATGACCTTGCTATAAATCTGTAGAATTATTCCTCCTGCAGAACTGGAAATCTGTATCCTTTGACTTACTTTACCTCACTTCCTTCTCCTCTCCACTCTACCTTTTGAAGATCTTCCATGTAAGTAGATAATGCAGTATTTCTTTTTATGTGTCTGACTTATTTCACTGAGTGCAATGTCCTGCAGGTTAATTCATGTTATCACAAATGACAGTTTCCTCCTGTTTAAAGGCAGCAGAGTATTCCACTTTTTCTATACCACACTTTCTTTATCCATCAATCCACTAATGGACAGTTAGGTTGTTGCCACATCTTGCCTCTAAGGAACAGTGCTGAAGCGAACAGTGAATGCAGACCTCTCTACAAGATGTAAATTTTATTTCCTTTGCATATATGCCCAGTAGTGCAGTGGGATTCCTAGATCATGCTGCAATTCTATTTTTAATTTTTTTAATTTTATTTTAATTTTTTGAAAACACAATGTTTTCTATAATGTTACAACACTTCTCATTCCTATCAACAATATACAGGTGTTCTTTTTATCCTCAGTGCTGAAAACACCTGTATCTTTGATAATACCTCCAGCAACATGGGTAGGATGATAGTTCATTATGATTTTGATTGGCATTTTTCTGGTGATTAGTGATGCTGTACACTTTTTCCTATACCTGTTGGCTCCTTTTATGTTTCCTTTGAGACAATGTCTATTCAGGTCCTTTTCCCATTTTTTTAATCAGGTTGATTATATTTTTCCTATGTAGCTGTGTGATTTCCTTATTTGGTATATGGTTTACAAGAATTTTCTCCCAGTCCTTAGACTGCCTTTTCATCTTGTTTCCTATTTCCTTTACTGTGCAGAAGGCTTTAACTTTAACTAGTTTCATTTGTTTATTTTGTTTTGCTGTCTGAGTTTTGGGTCACATAAAAACAAATCATTGCTAATGTCAGATACTTCAAGAATATTTCCCTCTGTTTTCTTCTAGTTTAACAGTTTTAAGTCTTCATTTGAATTTTAGTAAATTATTATGTTTTGTGTTTGTTAAGGAATCATTTTTGTTGCTTTGTCTATAGATAGTCATTTTCTCCAGCAACAATTTTGGAAGAGACTATCCTTTTTTCATATGTCTTATGGAGACCATGTTGAAAGTTAGTTTGCAACATATGTCTTTAGTTTTTGAATTTATTTCTAAGTTCTGTGTTCTTCATTGGTTTATGTGTCTTTTGATGCCTTTAACATGTTCTTTCAATTAGCATAGCTTTGTAATATAGTTTGAAATCAGCAAATATGATGTCTTTGTACTTCATGCTCAAGATTATTTGGCCTTTAAAATTTATTGTACTCCCATTTGAATTTTAGGATATTTTTGTGAAAAATTCCAAGATAATTTAAATACATAGATCACATTGGATACCATAGACATTATAACAATATTAAATCTTCCAATACACAAATAATATCTTTTCATTAATTTCTGTCTTCTTCTTCTCTTTTATTAATATTTTATAGTTTCTAGTGTTTTCTTTCTTCACTTCCTTTGTTAAATTTATTACTAAGTATTTTATTATTTTTGATTATGTCAGAGATGGAATTTAAAAAAATTTTTGAAAACTCATTATTGGCATAAAGAAATGTAATTGCTTTTTGCATTTTAATTTTTAATCTGATATTTCACAGAAGTCATGAATGTACAAGCAAAATTCCATAACAAAACAGTAATGAGTTTAATCCAATACTGTATTGAATTAATGGCACACTTATACCCAGTTTTACTTATTCTGGGACTACAAGTCTGGTTCAATAATTGAAAATTAATTAAATTTAGTCCATCACACCCTGAGCTTAGAGAGGAAAAAAAACCATGATTATATCAATTGATGCAGAATAAGAATTTGTAACATATTTAAAATTTTACCAAGAAGTAGAAGACAATATACTTGACTAGAATGTAAGCAACAAAAAGTTAATTGCTAACAGTTCTTAATGATGAATGGCTGCAGACAGAAAGAAGATAAGGATGACTACTCTTGGTACTTGAAGTGCTAACCAGAAAATATATGGGGAGAGAGAGAGAATTCAAGGAAGAAGGAAAGTGAAAATACCCATTGGGAAAGAACAAAAGCTATGAGAAGTGGCACAAAAGTTTGATAGACAATTTCAAAAAGGAAAGTAAAGCAAGAGCAGTTAATAGCCAATCAGAACTGTGTATATGGAATAAAACCAAAATTATATATTTTTAATTTTTATATAAAATTTAAAAATGAGTTACTAACCTTTGTTATAGTGCCAATTACATATATATATATATATATATAATTTTGTTTTTTTACAAAAACATATACATATAATTATATGTGTGTGTGCGTGTGTGTGTGTGTGTGTGTGTACATACACAAATTTCTGGATTGCCAGGATAGTTCAGTGGTAGAGCAGTTGCCTAGCATGCACAGAGGCCTATATTCAACCTTCTGGACACATATGTATGTATGTGTGTGTGTATACATACAAATGTACTTTTGTACATATATATTCATATACATGCATATGTATGTGTGTATGTGTTTGATATTTATATGTAATTTTCAATTTGTGTTTTTATGAAAATCCATGTTTTCTTGAAATTAAAAAATGAGTTACTAACCTTTGTTATATTGCCAATGAGAGGAAAATACTGCATGCTTATTTTAATAAATAGAGAAAACTAACTTTTTATAAAAGCCTATTATAGAAAATTAATAACAAAAAATTAAAAATATAAGCTAGCTTTCTTGAATTAATGAATGTATTTATAAAAACTAAGCTAATATATTGAAATTTTTCCCTCAGAAACTAGGAACAAAAAAGGATTTTTCTATACAATTACTTGACTGAACATTTTACTAGCTATTCTAGCTAGCTTATTAATGTGTGAAACCATATGGCTGTTTGAAAATAAGAGAAAAAAAGCTATTTTATTTTCAATTGATATGATTTCACAACAAGAAAAACAAAAAAGAATCTCTTACATGGAATCCTTGTTATTAATAACACAATTCAGAAAATTGCTGAAAACAAATTTTTAAAAAATTGAGTAATTATTAAGAAGACCTAGCAATTTCGCTTCTGGGTTTATACTTGCAAAATTGAAAATAAGATCTCAAAGGCATATTTATATAGTAATGGTCATAGAAGCATCATTTGCAATAGTCGAAAGGTAGAAGCAACATAGATATGTTTGGATGAATGGGATGAATGGAAAAACAAAAGGTCATAGTTACATAAAATAGAATATTATTCAGACTTTAGCAAGAAGACAGTTTCATCACATGATTAACCATGGATGAACAGCATGGGAGTAATACTAAGTAAAATGATGCAGTCACACAAAGTCAAATACTTTATGATTATATTTATATGAGTTCTCCAGGGTAGTCCAATTGATAAAGACAGGAAGTAGAATGGCACAAGGGAAAGGGGGCCCGAGATATGGAAAAGTTAACGGGTATAAAGTTTCAGTTTCTCAAAATTAAGATAGTTCCAGAGATTGCATTTGCAACAATATCAATGTACTGAATGCTACTAAGTTGCATACGTAAAACTAGCTAAGACTTAAAAATTTATTTTTCAGTATATTTATTTTAGCTAAATTTAAAAATCAGGTGCACTGTTTTAAACCAGTGAACACACAGACACTACACATTTTAGGAAGATACCTTTTATTTTTTAAAGTCATAGTTCTGCAAATCTCCCAGAAATACCTTTCAGAAAGTCATGTAGTGTGGTATCTTCTGGATTTATGCAATTTGCATCCTTATATAAAGCTTTTTATATACATACTTTTTCAAAATTATCAATTTTCTATGAATAAATTTAACAAAATTTATGTAATACCACATATATGTATATCAATTATAAATTTTATCATAGTAAGGAAAATCTAAATAAATGATAAATGAAGTCATTTTCATATTTATATATTGAAAGACTGCATATATGATTTTCTATAAATTGATGAACAGGTAAGCATAATTCATAATTTTTGCATGTTTCTGTATATTAATTGAGACTGCTGTTAAAATAAATAGAATTAAAAGTCAGAATGTTTAAGATGAAAGCACTATGAGTAAGTCACCCTTTTAAATACTAAAATATATCATTTACCTCTATCACTTAGACACATGCCTATTCTGATATAAAAGCAAAACCCTAAAAGAGAATAATGAACCATCAAAAGAACTGAATACAGAGGGACATTGCTATGTAGGAGAAACTACATATTGACCTAGAAAAGACTGACTTTCTGTAACTCTGTCATGTAAGGAATATGTGTGTGTATATATATATACACACACGTATATACATATACATACATATGTGTGTATGTATATATATATCTTTCAATACTGGATATTGAATTCAGGGGCACTTTACAACTGAGCTACATTCTCAGCCCTTTTTGTTTTTGTTTTGAGACAAGTCTTGTGAAATTATTGATACTGGCCTTGAATTTACTCTTCTCCTGCCTCAGCCTCTTAAATCTTTGGAATTAAAGTCATGCACTGCAGTGCCTGGCTGAGTACAATTTTAATAATAGGTATTGTCCTATACAGTTATATTTCTAAGTATTACAGTAGAAGAAGAACAGGGGGACTGAAATGGGGAAAATTAAGAGAGGCACTGGGAAATGAAATTGATCAAATTATGTTATATATCTGTTCACAAATGCCACAGTGAAACAATTGTTCTGTGAAATTACTATGCACCAATAAAAGATTGTACTATTTCTGTATAAAAATTCCTTGATTTTTCAGAATTCATAATTTTTCTTTGTGGAGGGTATAAAAGAAATAAGATTATTCCATGATTAATTAGACTGATCAGAGGAAAAGTATCCATAAATAGAACTTCATAGATATAGGATTATAAACCACTGGTAGAAAGAAAATAATGAAAACTTTCTGTCAGAAAAAAGAAAGAAAGAAAGAAAGAAGAAAAAAAGGAAAAGGAGAAGAGAACAAAAAGAAAAAAAAACTACTATTACCACAAATCACAAATACTGTCTTGATATTTATAAACTTATTTTTACTTATTCAAATTGCCTTTAGTTGCATCCAACATAACCCTTAATGTAGCATATGTATCTTAATCCCATAGTGTTATTCCTCCTCTTCAGATTTTTCCCTTTCTTGACTGCTTGCTTTCTTGCCTTCTTTACAAAACTAATGTATAAGCACAAAACATATATTTGAGGTGCTAGGGATTGAATCAGTGTTTCATGCATGCTCTGTAAAACACTCTAACACTGAGCTACATTCCCTGTCCCACAAAGCAACTTTTTTTTTTCTAGTGGCACAAAATTATTATTTTAAATAGTGGTTTTTATGTTGTCATATTCATATTTGTATATAACATAATTTCACTTGCTAATACCTTCTATCAGCCCTCTTCCCTTTCGCTGACTCCTTTCCTCTAATAGGTTTCCTTCTGCTTTAATTACATACTTTTTCATTTCTTTTTCCCCTACAGCTTCCACATAGAAGAGGAAACATTCAAATTGGTCTCATTTCACTTAACATGGTACTGACTAGACCAACCATTCTCCTGAAGATGGAGTAATTTTGTTCTTTATGACTAAATTAAACTGCATTATGCATATTTACAACATTTTCTTTATCTATATATCTGTTGATGGACACCATGATTGATTCCATAACTTGACAATAATGAAACGTGCTCAATATACATGGGAATGCATGTATCATTAAAGTGTGTTGACTAATTTTTTTATATAAATACATAGGAACGGTACTATACCTGGTACCATATTTTTGCCCTATTCTTAGATTTTAATTTTTTTTGAGGAATCTCACTGTTAATTTCCATGGTGTCTTTTGTAATTACATTTTTACCAACAGGTCAAACTATCATTTAGATATTAGATACCCCAAAAAACTCATGTGTGAGACAATGCCAGAAAACTTGAAGGTGAAATGATGGGTTATTAGAGCTTAATCCAATTGGTGCATTAATCCCTTGATAAGGATTAACTGGATGGCCACTGTAGGCAGGTAGAGTGTGCTGGAGGAGGTAGGTCACAGGAGGGTGGCTTTGGGATATATATTTTATCCCTGGAGCTGTCATTCTCTGCTTCCTGTTTCCATTGTTGGGCTACTTTCCTCCTCCACATTTTTCTTCCATGATGCTCTGCTGCAATTGGGCCTAAAGCAATGGACTGAAACCTCTGCAACCATGAGCATCAAATAAACTTTTCATTGTCTAAAATTGTTCTTGTCAGGTGTTTTGTTCACAGTGATGAAAAAGCTGAATAAAACAGAGCATATGGGAAAATCAAATCTCTCACTTATTACTAGAAGTACAATTCAAAGAACAAAACTAGAATTTTAACAAGTTCTAATTATGTTATCTGATCTATGTAAAAGAAAACAAGTGCCATGTTTACCTGTGATATCAATGCACATATCTGAAAATTGTTGATGGGTGAAGCTTGAGTTTCCTGGGATATCTATAACAAAATGCCACAGACTGGGTGACGTGAACCACAAAAGTGTATTTTGTCACAGTTTGGGAGGTTGTAACTGCCAGTTCAAAGTACCTGCATTCTTCTAAGTTCCTTCTTCTTGACACACAGATGGCTTTTTCTGTGTCTTCACAGGGCTGTTCTTCTGTGCAATGGAATCCTCTTAGGACACCAACCTAATGAACTTATTTTAACCCAGTTAGTTTCTCAAGATCCTATCTGTACATGTTCTCACGTTCTCAGGCAATGGTGTTAGAGTTTCAGCATGTGAATATTTTAGGGGACCAAATTCTGCATACAGCATATGACTATTTAAAGTTCAAACTCACTTCAATGCTTTCAAAGTTTTAAAACCTATGTCTTATCATAGTCCCTCCAATTCCATCTGCATAGTTTGATAAATATAATTTTAAAATTACATAATTTTAATATAATAACAAAAAACCAACTATTAAAATCTTTTGTCCATTGGTTTGTGCAATTTATTCTAGACTGCCAGAAAAGTTCTAGTATTGTAACAAAATGGTACATTTGACATAGCAGATTAACCATCTGCATGACTCTGTGATACATTTACCCCTTCTCCTTGTAAAATCTGTATACTACATCCTAAAATATTCTTTGGCCAGAATATACAATTTCCTCTCTTCTCTAAGTATCCATAACAATTTTTCAATTTGTTCCTGTAACACTCACTGGAATTCTAGGCACCTGTGTTGAACTAAGGAAACAGATATATAAAAAAATGACTGTTTCACAGCAAAAAAATTAATTAATAAATAAAACTTAAAAGTAAATAGATACAATGTGGGACATTTCAAATTTCATTAAATATTATTTTTAAAAGTTGAGTAAACTTTAAAGGTGGTAACTGTCCAGGAAAACATTCAAACATGAATATGAATTGCCAATAGAAACTTACATTATGTAGAAAAAGAGAAATCTTCCAAGAGAGGGAGATGGAAAATAAACAAATAAATAAAAGCCCAGGAAATGGAAACATATCTAAGTTTGTTCAGGAACAATTAATAAGAGTAATGTGAGTGGAATATTTAATGAATGATATTAGGAATAAGACATTTGGTCATGGTGATGGGAGAAAACTTTTTAACTTTTGAAAAGGACATCAGATTTATTGCATTAATAGAATAAATTGAAAATAATAAACAAGGAAATGATAAAATAAAACATGTTCCAGTCATATTTTAAAAAGTTCAACTGTGTAAGGAATAGTTGAAGATGGGAGTTATTCTTCTGACTAAAGAAAATACAGTAAAGTTAGAAAAGACTGAAGAAGTCAAATCCAAAAGTAGATATAAATAGAATTCAATCTGTGTGATGTGAGTTAGATGAGAGCTGAGATTTTTTTTCCTTGTGTTAAGAGGGTTCAGGTAAATAATAAATATTAAATTTAAAGATAATTCTCCCCAAAGAAAAATGAAATAATGTCATTTGCAGGAAAATGGATGAAACGAAAACCCATCACGTTAAATGAAATAAGTCAAATTCAGAAGGATGTATGTTTTCTCTCATATGTGGAAGCTAGAGAGGAAAAGGGAAAAGAAAGGGGGGGCAGATCTCATAAAAATAAAAAGGAGATTAGTGGAGGGAAGGGATCATAGGGTGGGACATGGGGAGGGAGAGCAAAGAAAAGACCGCTCTCCTGCATGGGCCCATGCGGAACTCTTTCTTCCCCTTTTTTTCCCCATATTTTCCCCACAGGGATTTTCTTGACAACCAATGGAGTGGCCACAGACATTTGTGCCTGTGTATAAGGTATGGTTTGCCAAATGCCACATTGAGTTTATTTTAGTGCGATGTGTCTGGGTGGTTCACATCCTCTTCTGACTTCCAACTCTACTTCTACACACATACTTATCTAGTTGCAGAAAGGATTTTTCTCAATAAATGTGTTATAGAGTAATGGAAACCATCTGTAACATTGAAAGGTCTTCTAAACACAGTGTATGCTAGAACACACACACACACACACACACACACACACTGAATTGCTTTGACAATGGTAGCAGAAATATTGCACATTGAGCTATTGGAAGGATAAAGCCTAAGCATTATATGAGAGAGACCAAAGTGACAGTGCTCAAGAGTGATGTGGCATTGAATCATTATTATTATAGAAATTAAAGTTTAATGAGAAATTGGTGTTCACTCCCTTAGAGTGTGGAAGGAAGGAAACAGACGTTAGGGATCTACTGAATTATGCAAATATTTCAACATATGATTTAATATAATAAATTATCTATACATTTATTATAGCACAGTCTCTGTTATTCATTCTCTTTTTACAGACAAGCCTATTATAGAAATGTAGTCATAATTGAGTTCTTACCTTTGGATAACCTGAAAAGGAAATCAGTGGCAGGTGGACACTGAATATATCCTTCTAAAAGTCCCTCCAAACTCACCAGTTAAATAATACAGTGTGAGAACATATCACAAGATGAAGAAATGAGGTGTTCCTTCTCTGCTCTCAATAAATTATAATGTTTTTGCTTCTTGAGTACTACTCAGGGCAATAAAAATGAAAAAATAAGTAGCCAAGCACTATGGATCACTGTATGTGCAATCACATGAAGTTTTATGGTTCTTTCTTCTTACTGATGGATTACTTCCTTGAGCCCATAAATTAGGTAAACTGCCATCAATATATTTTATAAAAGGCAACAACAATAAAAATAGTTTTTGTGTTTGGAAAGTGAAATGGTTCTGTACTTTGGTAATGCAAAGTGATGTAGAAAGAAATATGACCCAGATTCATGGTCTTGCATATTTTTTAAGTATCGATTCATGTCCCTTTGTCAAAGCAGTTAATCATTGTGAACCTCAGTTTACCAATCTGTGCAATAACATAACCAGATTTATATCACCTAAAGTTATATATAGTGGAAAAGCATGTCTTATGACTCTACTAATAGGGCTATAAATAGGATATCAGTAAATTAAAGGTTATTGTTTTGTTTGTTTTTTGTCTTTTGTACCAGGGATTGAACCCAGGGGAACTTGACCACTGAGGCACATATCTAGGTCCCCCTCCCTTTTTAAAATTTTTTTGAGACAGTCTCTTGGTAAGTTTCTGAGGCTGGCTTTGAACTTGAGATTCTCCTGCCTCAGCCTCCTGAGCCACTGGGATTACCTACTGTCATTAGAAACCTTACACATCAAATGTATGATTACACAAATGTTATGCCTCTACTTCAGGTACAAACAGAGAAACAAGATGTATCCCGTTTGTTTACAATTAAAATAAACTAAAAAAAGCGAAAAGAAACCTTACACATCCTCATCGGAGGAATATAGAAGGTTCTGGAAAGTTGCATCCAATCCTTTATCTAGGACTGATACCGAAAGTTGAAAGAGTCAGCATAGGAAGATGGGAAACACTTTCCAAATGAGTTACATAAGATCCCTCATTCCATCCACTGCAGGACTGAGAGTACCAGCTGTTCATAGGGATCCAGCAATGAAGAAAAGTGAAAATTGAGTTTTGTGTGATGTCTGAAAATCAACAAATGCCTTTGCCTTAATGTTTCAACATGTTTTGAAATCTCATGAGAGCTTAATGACTCCTGGAATGGTGGCATATGATTCTTTGCTGACATACTTTTCAGCAAACAACATAACTAGTAAAAATTATAAATAAGCACAATGTGCAAATCTCTGGAAATTGAAAAGGAATATAAGAAATGAGGAAGCTTGTCTTCGAGTAAATCAATGACAGGGAGTCTACAATGTTTTGAGCCATGACTCTCTTCTTATACCAAAGCTCCACATGATAAAAAAGTTCACTTTTTCAGGTGTAGCTAAGAACATAAGGCTTCCTATCTGTGCAGAACCAGGCAGTGACTAAGTATCTCTCCAGAAACAAACCAACCAACCCGTGTGACCAGCTTTTTTCATCCCATACTGCTTTACATCTCAGAAGTTTTAATTCAGGAAAGAACAACCAAGGCGTCTGAGATTCTCTTCCTCCACCTCGCCCAACTTGCAGGGTGGAAGTTCCATCTCAGAAAGGGCAGACTACATGTATGGGGATCTAAACAGATTTTACCTCAACTTGATAGTGGGGTTTTGAGTACATGCTTGCAACAATAAGTGCGAATGACCATAGGCTACTCTATTTTTTGGGACCCCACTCATACATAAAAAGATGTCACTCCAAGAGAAGAAGGTTACTATAACTTTGTCCCCACATGAAGAGTATTTGTCCAGATGGAAGCCTCTGAAACTATTGACCACTTCCCTCCAGAAACCTGTCTTTATTTGGAAACAGAGATTGGGGGTGATAAAGTCTAAAGCCCCTTAGAATGCAATGGTGGTAAGTCAGTTAAAGTAATCTGCTTAACTCCATGAAGTAACAAACTGAGTTTCATGTAACACGTGTATCAGGAAAATACAAGGAAAAAAGATTGTTAGTAAGAGAATATATTAAATCAGAATAAATCTCAAAGACTAGGCAGAAAAAATAGCCATGAAGAGATGCCTAAATTTAATTTGATCAGACTGTGGAACAATTTATGCCTGAGGGTATTCACAATACAATAGATAAATCAGGTACAAATTAGTAGAAGATAATTCAAATATGCACAGAAAGCAAAGAGCATGGAAAGGGTAATTAGAATTTTTTATAAGAGATTTATGCACTGGAGAAGCAAAACAAGATCCTACTCTGTGCTTTTTTACTAGAGGCATACTCTAAATAAAAAATACCAGTAAGGGCTGAGGATGTGGCTCAGTGGCAGATCACGTGCAGTTTTAATCAACTTTTCACTACTGTGACCAAAACACCCAACAAGAACAACCTAGAGGAGAAAAAGTTTATTTAGAGCTCATGGTTTTAGCGATCTCAGTCCATAGATGGCCAACTGCATTTGCTCAAGGCCCAAGGGGAGGCGGTGCACCATTGTGGAAGAGTCCAGGGAAGGAAAGCGGCTCAGCTCCTGGTGGTGTCAGGAGAGGCAGAGGTCACAGGGAAGATGACACTTTCCAGAGCTCAATCTCAAGTGACTTACCTTCTCCAGCCCCAACCCAGCTTCCCACAGTTATGACTCAGTCTGTTCAAACTAGTAAGGACTGACTGGGTTACAACTCTCATAATCTAAACAGTTTACTTCTGAATATTCCTTCATTAAAACAGGATTTGGGGGAGTCATAAGTCATATCCAAACCTTAACACTTGTTTACCATGTACAAGACCCTAGATTCCATCCATAGACGCAAGAAAGAAAAGAAAAGAAAAAAAAGAAACCCAACATGTTAAATATAATAGAATAAAGTAGGATTATTTATGCAAAGAAGATGGAAGGTTTACTGATATGACTCAGTTTAGTATCTTGTCTAAAGAGGTCCTGGTTTCAATCTACAGCACCATAAAAAATTAATAAGGAAGATTGAGTGAAGATAACAATTTATTAAAAAATACAGAATTTAAGTTTAAAATGTTACTGGGAATGGGATATTATTATATAAAATAAATAAAACATGAACTTATGCTACAATAGAGATGAGTGATGAAAATAATATGCTAAGTAAAAGAAGTTAGTCCCCAAAGATCATTGTTGTACAATTTCACATAAATGAAATGTCCAGAATAGAAAAGTCTATAGAAACTGAAAGAAGAGTAGTTTTTTCTTATGACTTGGGTTTTGAGGAAAAATGTCAGTGATTCCTAAAAGTAAGAGGTTTGTTTCAGAGAATTCTTAAAGGGTTCCAGATTTTGGTTATTTTTACCTAGTTCTGGAGCTGTAGTAAAAACCATTGGATCATACATTTTAATTAGATGAATTATATATTATGGGAATTACATCTCAATAAAGTTGTTAATTTCATGAGATGAAAACATGTATTGCTGAGCATTGTGATATATGCCTATAATCCCAGCAACTCAGGAGGAGGCTGAGGCAGGAGTATTGCACATTCGAAGCCAGCTTCAGCAACTTAGTAAGGTCCCAAGCAACTTATGGTGACCCTGTCTTAGAACAAAACAATTTTAAAAAGGGCTGGGAATGTGGCTCAATGGTTGAGCACCCCTGGGTTCAATGTCCAGGAACAACAACAAAAACAACAAGAAAAGAAAAGTGAACAATGTATTACTACCTTATAGAATGTCTTCTTTTCAATTTTATTTTTATATGGTGAAATATTTTATCTTGAGAATATTTCCTTATTTTAGCACAGCACTATTCATGGAAGAAATGATATAGTTTAAGCAAAAATTATGATAAGAAGCTATTATGTTGATATTCATTGTAACATAGACCATTGTATCTAGAATAAGCCCATACAGTATGTCCACACACTCTCACACGCTCAGCTATTCTAGGTCAAGAAGTGTGATTTGACCCTATACAAAGTCAACTTAATGTGGATCAAAAATAAGCATAAAACCCCAAACTGCAAGTACGAGGAGAAAAAAACAGTAAATAGTAAAAACACTTCAACATATAGTGACAGACAGAGATGTCCTCAAGAGGACCTCATAGACCAGGAAATGAGTGAGAATCAATAAATGGGGATGGCATCAAATTAGAACATTTTTCCAAAGCAAAGGGAGGAATAATAGATTGAAGAGATGAACTATGGAATGGTAGAAAATCTTTGTCACCTACTCTTCAGACAAGAGGATTAAAATTCAGAATACGTGATGATATACAATCATCCTTAAGAGAGTATCCAGTTGAGGCGGGTTCTGAAACTTACAGTACGGAAGAAAGTTAAGCAACTGAAAGATAGTGAAGTGTGTAATTTTTTTTTTTTTTTTTTTAAGCATATTAAGCAGGTTTATTTAAAGGGAATAATACAGACTTCTCCCGGCAGGGAGAAGGGGGCCATGGCTGATGTTCTAAAAGTCCCAAGAAGTGAGCGCACCCTACATCTTTTATAGGTTAAAGTCTCTTTTGTTCTCCAGTTCTCTCCCCCCTTATCTCTCTCTCCTTCCTGCCTATGGGACTAGGCCTGGTTTTGCATTAAGTGAGAAACCATGAGCAGTGGGAGGGCCAAGGTGATTCAGGCAGGCAAGGGCCCAGGGGGCATTAATTAGCAGCTCCATGCTTGCAGTCCTTGATAAAGGCAGGTAAATTTGGTAATCAATGGGCTCCGGAGGTCCTTGACATTCCATTCTTCCAGGGGCAGTCTCCAACTTCCAAAGGCAGATGGCTTCATGGCTTCATTTCCTAGAATTGACCCGATTTCCTATTTCTACACTAACTACCTGTCCTTAATTCTGGCTTCATTCCCCCCTTTAGCTATAGGAACTCCTAACTGCTTTAAGAAAAAGAAAGGGGGCGTCCGTCGTTCTGGCTGCTTCGAAGCTGAAAGGGGGCAGCGAGGGGCAAGCAGTTTGGAGTTCCTTTTTTAAAAAATCGGGTCAATCGAGGGGTCCAAGGTAGAAGTCTGGTTGGGGAATAGCAGGTTGTAAAGTCAGCTGGGGTGGGTGCTTCTATGATAGAAGAACAAAAAGACATGAGTACTCAAATGAGATCAGTACAAAGTAAATGTTGCAGCATCTGGAACATGCCACTGAGTATCATGAAAATGACAGAAGTCCACCTCTCACCAGGAGGTGGAAGAACTGAGAAATTGTTCCCATAACTAGGGCTAGCAAAAGGCTGGAGAGGGCAAGGCCTTTATTTAGGGGCTTTAACATTGTCCAGGTTATCAGGAATGTAAACACAACATTTAACTCTTAATGTCATAGATGTCCCAAAAAAATATAGTTAAGCTACTTAATGTCATCTGATTTTTGTAAAATATCCCTTTATTGGTATAACCTGTGTTTAATAGAGAGCTCTATACTTCTGTTACTTAGGGCTAGATAATCATAGGAGCAAACATAGATTAAGTCTACTAAGTTCTCTACGAGTGGTCCCTGTGGGAAATCAGCTGACTCTTTAACAAGACAGGAACCAGGTCAATTTGACCAGCTTGATCTAAGACACCCAGCAAAACAGTTAAAACCAAAATATAATCATTCTTGGTCATTTAAAAGAAATAATAGTTAAATGTAACTTAAGATGTACACTTGTATTAGCCCACTAGAATAAAGACTGGAAGCTACAAATGAAAGAAAGATTCTTCAGCAAATGTGCCTGATAACTATCAAGAGAAACTGCCAGAGTCAGAAGTTTTTAGTCAGTTTAAGGCCTGCAGACCTTCCTAAGCTACACAGGAAGTGTGTAATTAAAATAAAATTTTCTAATGTCATTAATTCTTTGAAAATCAAATTACTGAAAATTCATATTTGCAGTTCTAACATAAACTAAAAAAGTTATCAACAAAGAAGGGACATTCATAGATAAAAAGGAATGGCAAAGATATACACTTATATATGAATAATCAGTGATCTATATTACATCACTAAAACTATGAAGAGACATAATTTTAGGAACATTGATTCATTGCATTGTTCAATAAATAAATGGTAAATACAAGATTCTTGAGAATACTACTGGATTAATTTAGATGTAGTTAATTATATATATATTTATATACACACAAACACACACAAATGATATATAAAGTATGTATGGAGGATTTACAATAAATACACGATTTTTTTCTTTAAGCATTAGAATCTGGTTTCTCTCCTATTGAGTGTGAGATTGAATTATTTATTTATTCCATTTTAAACACAGAATGTAGTAAAAGGGATGCTCCATGATTTCCAAGACAAGGTGAGTGAATGTGCTATCTTTGAACTTCAAACCAGGTCATTTTACTATTAGGGTTTTTAAATTTTGTGTCATATGAAATATTATTCAATTTGAAAGCATTGTCCTAAATTATTTTTTATAATTTAATACATTTGTTAATTCGATGCAGGTTTTGGAGAATTAAAACGGAATAGCAAAAGAAAAAAGAAAAAAAAAAAAAAGAAAAAGGACTGAAATAATCTTGATCTCCCAGGATCAAGGAAGGTGATACATCAGAACATGTATATAAAACCTCCCCCCATTTAAAAAAGTGAAATAAACAGAAATGGAAACTACTAGTCAGCAGAAAATAGCAGATTCCTCTGGGAATTTCAAAGAAGAAAGATTCGTAATTATGTTTGAAAATATTAAAAGGCATTTTTGCAGAAGAAAT
Organism: Sciurus carolinensis; assembly: GCF_902686445.1. NCBI lineage: Eukaryota > Metazoa > Chordata > Mammalia > Rodentia > Sciuridae > Sciurus > Sciurus carolinensis. Next base: position 25,113,874 of record NC_062218.1, on the reverse strand, counting down.
TATTTTAACTATATTTTAAGTATGCATAATCTTTTCAAATATGTGAAATTTACCTAATTTCTCTTAAATGCAGCGAAGAGTGAATTTGGGAAAAACAACCAAGACAAAATATCTAAAGTTGGTAAGATTAAGTTATCTTGAAAAAAAGAATTGATCAAAAGTCAGGAAGAAGAAAGAGAGAGGGAGAGAGATATTAATACATTAGTAAATATGGAAAAGAAATCATGAAATAGTAATTCAAATGATTGTGTAAATGAAATAAAAAGACATGAGAGAAATTCTATGGATTCATCTCACATGACTCAGTCCAAGTTGATAGAGGGGGAAAAAAAGGAAGACTGACAACTTTGATTTGTAATCTAATTGTGAAATAATTGTCTTCATTACATATATAGTTCAGAATAATAGTCACAAATGTGGATTTATCTTGGAACATCTCTCAATTTAGTCAGTATCATGTTAGCTATGAGCAAATGCTACTTAGGTAGAAGTAAAATTGCATGGAACTATGAATAGTTATTATTGACAATTTATGAGAAAGAATAAATATCAATTTAAAAAAAAATGCATTTTGTTTGTATCTTCTCCTGGTACCCTGAAATATTTTCAAGTTAAATGGTCTTTTCGTAAGTGAATTTCTAATGAACAAAAAGCAGAGTACTGAGATGCTTAGGCATAGATTCTACTCTAAAGTACTTGATAGTGGAACTTGCTCTGAAGTACCATATGTTGAAGAGTTGCCAAAACCTTTCAATTAATTAAATCACTATATTTGGCTCTGTCTCTGGTGGATTTTCTGCTTTTCCCAAGCAGGTGTTGATGGATTAGGACGTTTCTCTCTGGCTGATTCCTGATTAAATTTGGACAAAGAACCTGACAGCTGTCATGTCTCTGCTTCCTGAAAGTTTTTCCTTATATCAGAAAGCACAGAGTTACTACACAAAAAAAGCTTAAGGGTCATTTTTTTTTTTTTTAAGTAACTCTCAGATTAGCAAAGGATTTTAAAATTCATAATTTTCATCATCCTATTCTCATTTATAACATCCATTTAAGTTGAAAAAGAGCAAGAACTTTTAAAATTTTTTATTTGTTAGATAAAATTTAAAGTAAGAATGAAATAGCCTATCTTTTTTTCCCTTTTCTTTCTTTTTTTGTTTTGGTTTTATTGTTTTCCTTTGTTTTGTTTTCACTTATAATTAATTAATTTAATTTTTTAGAATGCATTTATACATTTTGATAGATCATAAATAAATGGTGTGTAATCTCTCACTTTTCTGATTATACATATTGTAGGCCTACATCAGTCATGGAGTCATATATGTACATGAAGTAATAATGTCTGTTTCACTTTGTTTTGTTTTGAGACAGAGTCTCATTAAATTACCAAGGCTGGGCTCCAATTTGCCATCCTCCTGTCCCAGTCTCACAAGGAACTGGGATTGCAAGTGTGCACCACTTTTCCTGGCTTAATTTTCTCTCTTCTTTTGTTCTATTGATCAGCAAAATACACCTATGATCTCAGGATTCTTGCTCTCAAGATCACTATGTGCAGATATGTAATGTTCACATGTGAATTGTAACTGGGCTTACTGGTTTCCTTTTAAGGTCTTTTTGGACAGAGAAAATTGGAAAAGATACATTAGAAATGCAATTGTTAACACCCCGATTTTTTTTAGTGTTGCTTTATTTCTTTAAAGTATTCAGATAACTTACATGTTGTATATGTCAAGGACAATTATTTTTGTTTAAAATTTTTTATGATTTTATTATAGCACTGTAGTTATACATAAGTGGGATTCATTTTGATATGATTATATCAGCATGGAATGTAATTTGCTCCACTTCAATTCTTAAGTAATATTGACATTCACATGTTTATTCTTTTATAATAGTCAAGCATGAAACAAGTTATCCCTCATTTTATAAACAATAATTTAAACATTTACTGCATCTACATATTGCTTTTGTTTTCTGGACACTAATAATATACCTTCTTTTGCAGCAGGGAAAACAGACATCTATTCACTTATCTCCCCCATATTTCCTCTGCCCAGAGAAATACACAATAGAGCTGTTAATGAGACAAGTGAGACCAAATGTATTGTGCACACGTTCTTCTTTTCCTTGGTTTCAGTGGGCCACAGCTTACCTTCTTCACTATCCTTGCTGCTCTCTCTCTCTGTCTTCACAGAATATCCTGTAGTTCTCCAATAGCAATAACAAGACATTATGTATTTTTCACCTAAAAGAATGCAGAAAAAGACTGCAGAAAATTGACCTTATAGCTTAATGTGAATTTTTTAGTAAAAAGATTGTGACATCACAATGAATTTAATTCAGTGCATGATTTACGAGTTTGTTACAGTCTCTTAACCTCCATTTTGTGTTTTGTGATTGTGGAAATATAGTACTCACAGAACTTTTAAAGGGTCAAATTAAATTAAAAGTTATGTCAGAATAGAGCAAATGGTTAAATACTACAAGCATCATTTTCTGCTCACTTTCTTACTTGGGTAAGAGATATCTTTTATGATGATAGTGGAAATTGTGTTTCATTAGCCATTTTGGAGCTTAGAGGCTTATTACATCTTCGTTTATATGGTTTTGTTTAATTCATTGATTTCATTGATTTATTCTGCAAATATTCTTGGTTAAGCGCTATGCATGTAAAACAGAAGGAGAGAGATTGAGGGAGAGAGAGACAAAGAGAAAAAAAGCAAAGAAAAAAGAAAAGAAAGAAAGGAAAGTCTCTTCTTTTGCAGTGTAGACTTTAGCAAATGGGTCCACTTTAGCTTCTTTAATCCCTCATAATAACTGGACTATTTTTTGCTAGCCTAAGATGTGCTAAATTACCATCCATAAACAAAGCAAAATACCCCACATTGTCCTTTGACAATCTAATATTCTTTGTTTTAAAGCCAAACTTCTGTAGTCTGGAAATGTTGTTTTCTGATCTCCCATTAACTCCTCTACTGTAATAGAGCTTCCACCCTCTACATTTCCAATAAAATAGTTTTTTCCCCAGTTCATAAATTACCTTGTATTTCCAAAATATAGCAAGTCCTTTCTAGTTCCTGTCTCACTTGACCTCGCTGCACTATTTAATCTGTGGCCCGTGAATTTATTCTAAAAATATTCATAGTTTCTATGACACTATTCTGTACTAGTTTTATTTTTTTCTTTATAAATTCCTGGGGGCATTCAAGTTAAGTACTGAATTTCAATTTCTTTGACTTTGTCTATTTTGCTATAGTGTTCTTATTCTAGGTCCTCTTCCCTTATTCAATATAGAAGTCTTGGGTTAGGAACTTTTTCCTGTCCCCGCACAGTGACATTCCCCCACACCTGTACTTCTCTGTGCATTTCTCCGTCACTTCTGCATCCACCACTTTTGACATTTTTCTTTCTGCATGTTCAGCACTTCTGCATTGTGAAACCCCATAAGTAATAGTAGCACTTACCTCACGTTTATGTTACTGATTTCTAACATAGTGAGACTTCACTATGCACTCAAGAGATGTGGTTATTAAACATAATAGTTCAGCGAAGTGAGAACTGAGTACTATTTACCTACTACCATAGCATATAATTTCCAGCACTTTTATTCTACTACCCTCCTACTTATATTTGAGTTTCTCCTTGAAGTTTCAAAATGAGCCCAGAACTATTATTGTAAAATAGGCACAAATCTTGAAGCCTCTGCCAAAGATATTTTTGCATCTCCTTGTCTTGCAAGGATATGACCCAAAATTCTTTGCAGGGAATACAAATTCTTCATTTACTCACGCTGTCTACAAATGATGTTCAGTTACTCTTTGCTAATGTGATGGTCATTTTGATGCACCAACTTTTCTAGGCTGCAATTCTAATTTATCCAATCAAATGGTAACATGGACATTTCTGTGAAAGTGTATTGCAGATGTGATTATAGTCTCCAATAAGTTAATTATAATCATTTAATTCTAGAATAGTATCATAGATAATCAGCGTGAACCTGATTCAATCAAAGGAAAGGTCTTAAATGTAGATCTGAGGTTTCCCTAAAGAAGAAGAAATTCCTCCTGTGGGAAACAGTTTCAGACTTTGCCCAGGAGGTCAAACACTCTCACTTTGATGACCTGCCTATTGATTTTAGACTCCCTAGCTTGTAAAAGTGGTGAGTGAATTTCATCTAATAAATACCTTACTTAGTATGTATCTTTTACTAGTTCTGGCCACACAGATTTTGGGACTGAGAGTAGTTTTAGAGGAACAGAATCTTAAAGATGAGACTTTTAATTGACTGTGTTATGACATAGAATTGGATTTCCAGAAGATTTCAAGGCACTAATGCCTTTATTTTTAATGGGAGAGGGAAGAATGGTAGTCTATGGAATATATGGCAATATAAACACAAAATACTCTTAAGACAATCCATTTCATGTTCTTAATCAGTATAAATTTGTTTTGTGGAACTCAGTCTTCTGTCCACGAGACTCAAAATATTGCTGGGGTCCACTGGAAAGAGGAAAGGCAATGGCAGTCATGTGATTAATGAAATTTAAGATTAGGCATCTAAACCCACCACAGGGTTATTTCCAAATGTCACAATGTGCATGAAAAATATGTATACTCAAGCAACTGGCAGCATCTCCATATTAGTTCCCTGACCTGTGTTGGGGGCTATTATAGTAGAAATACCCAGTGGAAGAACTTAGAATTTTCTCTACCTACAAACATGGTAAACCAAAAACAATATCACATTCATGCATGGATTACAGAAATGAGTGCATTAAAGACCTGAACGATTCAGGGGTAATTAATCACACCAGATCCTCCAATTAACTTGCCTATTTGGGTTGTAGAGAAATGGAGGACAATGGATTACTGTGAATTTACACTGGTGACTAAATGCAGCTGCTGCTCCAGACGTGATTTTATTGCTTGAGCAAATTAATACATCCCCAGGTACTGACATGCAACTATTCAACTATTCATCTGGCAAATGTGCCTTTTCCTCTTCTCTTAGTAAATACCATAACATGCAGTTCTTTTCTTCAGGTGGGAAAGTCAGCAGTTCATGTTCACTCACCACCCTCTATGGAAGTTACATCAACTTGATAGTTGTCAGGAACCAGGCTCAAGACATCACACTGATCCATCTCTTTGACGATATTATGCTGATTTAACTTCATAAGTAGAGAGTAACAAATACCTATAGATATGTTCATAAACATCTTTATATTATAGGGTAAGAAATAAAACTTCCCCCAAATTTAAGGATCTTCTAACTCAACGAATTTTGTTGAGGTCCACTGGTATGGACTCTATCTTAATATACCTTGTAAGCATAAAATAAGATGCTGCATTCCTTCCTAACATAAAAACAGAAACATTATAACAAAAGCTTCTACTGGTTCTCCTAGTTTTAGAAGCAACATAAACCTCAGTTGAATGTTCTAGTCTGCCCTCTTTATTAAATGGCCTAAAAAACCTGCTAGTTTTGTTTGAGTGGTGCTTAGAAAAAGAGAAAGATGCGCAACAACGCAGCACGATATGGGAAATGCTTTACCACTAGGATTCCAAGTACCACTGGTGCTTGAAATGTCAGAAACTGAAAGAGATACTATGGAGACTGAAGGCTGGGCTGCTCCTCCTGAACAAGGTCTGATGAGCCAGCCCATAAAGATGAGCACGCACACCTACACTCCACTGTCAAACTGAAGTGATAGATATGAGAGGCCAAACTCCGTCTGGCCTTGAAGGTCCAAGTAAGTTGCCTGTGGAAATAGAACAAATACTTGTGCTATATTATCTTCCCTTGCAGCTTAAATTTATGACTCCATTAGGAATTCCCTGTTACCAGTTGACACAAGAAGAGAAAATGTGGGCCTGGTTTACAGATGACTCTATATTCTGGTACCCATGAAAATGGACAGTTGTAGGCATTGCCACTCCTTATGGGATATCCTAGAAGGACACTGGCAGAAAATCCTGCCACTGAGCAGGGTGTGCTCTCTAGAACTCTAGGAAATACAAAAATTCCACCTTATATAAGTTTTCTCCTCTGTGAAGCATGTAATAATAATATTATATAATATAAATATTTTGAAATGGTATTTTACATAATATGTACATATACATAAATAATTTAAATCAACATAAGCTACCTTCTAAGCATGTAATTTATGTTTGCCACTATTGCTTAAAATCCATTATACCATTCCTTGATCCTTCTTAAATAATGTATGTTATAGTAAAAAATCTCCAGTATAATAACCACTGAGATATTAAAAGAGGACTTTGGGAGTTGCTAGACAGGACTAACCACTGACTTGTTTTCATATTAGAGATTACTCGATTGAAAGCAGCACCTAAATGTCAGCCAGGCATATAGGATTCATAATATATGAATGAACACTCCAATGTTGTATAATGTCATTAAAAAGATTTAATGTGTGGAAGCTAAAGTTGAAAGACAGAATACTTATGATAATTAATGATATGCCAACTTATGTGCTTTTTTTCTGGTTTTGATTCACAAAACATATTATCCAGAGCTGCATAAAATGTCATAAAAATAGAAATGAAAAACAAATACAAAAAAAAAGTGCCAAACAGTTTGAATGAAATCAACAAAAGATAACTTAAAACTGACATCCTTTTAAAATACCATTATGAAACAAGAATTCACAACAGGAGTTAGAAATGTCAACTGTGAAGAATGAGTTTCTCTGCTCATGTCAATGTAACAAAAGGCCTCAAATACTGTTTTGAGTACATTCAATCTTTACATATTTAAAAATACCTCAATGGATGAAAAACCACTATTATGGTAATTTAAAAGCATATTACACGTATACCTTTTATGCAGTCATTTTATTGATAACCCACAGGCATTTTGCATATCTATGTAGATGTCTGACAGGCATTGTTAAGTGTTGAAATAATCTGCTTCGATATGTGAGACTTTTGGAAAAGTTTTCCTTTCTCTGAATGAGGGCACGTGGTAAGAACATGTTCCTCTATGGTTTTAGATTTTCCTGTGTGAAGACTGATTTATAGAAATGACTCTATCCATTTTAAAAATATGAAATAACATATTTGAACAAGACCCAGAATGCTAAAAATGGCAGGGGTGGAACATTTGATATTATCTTCCCCTGGAGGGTTTAATGATATTCTTCAATGATACTATGGAGTTCCTTAGTTAATTAATCTTAAATTTCCTTTCTTTTAAAATCTGTCAATTGAAATGATAAATTTACCTCACTTGAAGACATTTCTCAGTTTTTGTTTATTTTCCTTACTTGATAATTAGTATTCTAACGGATGCCAAAACTCTGAAAGATGTCTGAATCTAGATATCATAACTTATTAAGAAACTGCAATTACTCTCATTATCAGGAATTTCTGGTAATCTGTAAACTACACCCTGAGAGCAGAATTGGACTGGTATCTGTTACTCACAGAGAAAATACTTAGGAATAATGACCAGCACCCTTATGAGAACTGGGTGAGAGAATGGAGAATAATTTTACCTAAGTGTCCATAATGCCAGAATCCTTTGGTGGAATTTAGTGGCTGGGTTCTCCTGGACTTTGATTTTAAAAACATGCTGACAGATACTTATGAAGCAAAAGTCAATTCTTACTTATTTCAAAATTATGATATTCTCTTTTTTTCATTGTTCACAAATAGAATATAACTTTTCATTTATCTGGTTGTACATGACGTACAGGAACACCATTTGTATAATCATACATGTACATAGGTAATAATGTTTGTCTCATTCCACCATCTTTCCTTTCCCTGCCCCCTCCCCTGCTTCATTTCCCTCCACACAATCCAACGTTTCTCCATTCTTTCCTTGTCACCACCATCCCCCACCCCCATTATGTATCAGCATCCACTCATCAGAGAAAACATTTGGTCTTGGTTTTGGGAATTGGCTTATTTCACTTAGCATGATATTCTCCAACTCCATCCATTTACCTGCAAATGCCATAATTTTATTCTTCTTTTTGGTCGAGAAATATTCCATTGTGTGTATATACCACAGTTTCGTTATCCATTCATCTGTTGAAGGGCATCTAGGTTGGTTCCACAATCTAGTTATTGTGAATTGAGCTACTATAAACATTGGTGTGGCTGTGTCACTGTATTAAACTTACTTTAAGTCCTTTGCATATAAACTGAGGAGTGGGATAGCTGGGTCAAAGACTGGTTCCATTACAAGTTTTCTGAGGAATCTCCATACTGCTTTCCAGAGTGACTGCACTAATTTGCAACTCCACCAGCAATGTAAGAGTGTACCTTTTACCCCACATCCACGCCAACATCTATTGTTGCTTGTATTCTTGATAATAATCATTCTAATTGGAGTGAGATGAAATCTTAGGGTCATTTTGATTTGCTTTTCTCTAATTACTAGACATGTTGAACATTTTTTCACATATTTGTGGACTGATTGTACATCTTCTGCAAAGTGTCTGCTCAGTTCCTTAGCCCATTTATTGATTGGGTTTTTTTATATTTTTGTCGTTAAGTTTTTTGAACTCTTATAAATTCTGGAAATTAGTGCTCTATCTGAAGTGCGTGTGGCAAAGATTTTCTCCCACTCTGTAAGCTCTCTTTTCACATTATTGATAATTTCTTTTGCAGAAAAAAAGCTTTTCAGTCTGAATCTATCCCATTTACTGATTCTTGCTTTCATTTCTTTTGCTTTGGGGTATTTTTAAGGAAGTCTGGGCCTAAGCTGACATGATGAAGATTTGGGCCTCTGGTGCAATTCCTGGTGCAGGGTCTCCGGTCTAATTCCTAGGTCCTTGATACATTTTAAGATGAATTTTCTGCAGTGTGAGAGATAGGGGTTTAATTTCATTTTGCTGCATGTGGATTTCCAGTTTCTCCAGCACCATTGAAGCACATGTTGAAGAGGCTATCTTTCCTCCATTGTAGTTTGGCACCTTTGTCTAGTATGAGAACTGTATTTATGTGAGTTTGTCTCTGTGTACCATTGTACAATTGGTGTACATATCTATTTTTGTGCCAATACCATGACATTTTTGTTGCTATTGTTCTATAGTAGAGTTTTAAGGTCTGGTATTATGATACCTCCTGCTTCATTCTTCCTGCTAAGGATTGCTTTGGCTATTCTAGGTCTCTTATTCTTCCAAATGAATTTCAGGATTGCTTTCTTTATTTTTCTATTAGGTATGCCATTGGAATTTTAATTGGAATTGCATTGAATCTGTATAGCATTTTTGGTAGTATGGCCATTTTGACAATATTAATTCTGACTATCCCAGAACATGGAGATCTTTCTATCTTCTAAGGTTTTCCTTATTTTTATCTTTAGTGTTCTGTAGCTTTCATTGTAGAGATTTTTTCACCTCTTTTGTTAGATTGACTCCCAAATATTTTTTTTGAGGCTATTGTGAATGGAGTGGTTTTCCTAATTTCTCTTTCAGAGGATTCATTACTTATGAATAGAAATGTATTAGATTTATGCATATTGATTTTATATCCTGCTACTTTGCTGAATTCATTTATTAGTTCTAGAAGTTTTCTAGTGGAGTTTTTGGATCCTCTAAATATAGAATCATGTCATTGGTAAATAGTGATAGCTTGAGTTCTTCTTTTCCTATTCGTATCCCTTTAATTTCTTTGGTCTCTCTAATTGCTCTGGCTAGATTTTCAAGGACGATGTTGGATAGAAGTGGTGAAAGAGGGCATCTCTGCCTTGTTCCAGTTTTAAGAATGAATACTTTCAGTTTTTCTTCATTTAGAATGATGTTGGTGTAGGGGTTAGCATACATACCTTTACAGTGTTGAGGTATGTCTCTACTATCCCTATATTTTTCTAGTGTTTTGAGCATGAAGGGGTGCTGTATTTTAGCAAATGTTTTCTTCTGCATCTATTAAAATGATCATAAGATTCTTAATTTTAAGTATATTAATGTGATGAATTACATTTATTGATTTCCAGATGTTGAACCTACCTTGCATCCCTGGGATGAACCCCACTTGATCATGGTGCACTATCTTTTTAATATGTTTTTGTATGTGATTTGCCATAATTTTTTTGAGAATTTTTACATCTATGTTCATTTGGGATATTGGTCCAAAGTGTTTTTTCCTTAATGTCTCTTTGTCTGCTATTGGTATCAGGGTGATACTAGCTTCATAGAATGAGTTTGAAAGGGTTCCTCCTTTTCTATTTCATGAAATACTTTGAGGAATGTTGGTATTAATTATTCTTTGAAGGTCTTGTAGAACTTGACTGAGAATCCATCTGATCTCAGGCTTCTCTTGGTTGATATACTTTTGATGGTTTCATTTATTTCATTACTTAAAATTGGTTTGTTTAAATTGTGTATGTCCTCCTGATTCAGTTTGGGTCAATCACATGTCTCTAGAAATTTGTTGAAGTCTTTGAAATTTTCTACTTTGTTGTAGTATAGAATTTCAAAGTAGCTTCTAATTATATTTTGTATTGCAATAGTGTCTGTTGTGATATTGCCTTTTTCATCACGAATTTTAGTAATTTAAATTTTCCCTTTCCTTCTCTTCATTAGTGTGGCTAAGGGTTTATCAATTTTGTTTATATTTTCAAAGAAACAACTTTTTGTTTTGTTCATTTTTTCAATTGTTCCTTTTGTTTCAATTTTATTAATTTCAGCTCTGATTTTAAACATTTTCTGTCTTCTCCTACTTTTGGTGTTGATCTGTTGTTCTTTTCTAGGACTTTGAGATGTAAAGTCATTTATTTGTTGACTTTTTATTCTTTTATTGAATGAGCATGATGCAATAAATTTTCCTCTAGTACTCCTTTCATAGTGTCCCAGAGATTTTGATATGTTGTATCAGTTTTCTCATTTACCTCTAAGAATATTTTTATCTCCTCCGTGATATCTTCTACTATCCATGCATCATCCAATAGAGTATTATTTAGTGTCCAGGTGTTGGAGTAGTTTCAATTTTTTATTTTATCCTTGATTTCTAATTTCATTCCATTATGATCCAATAAAATGTCAGGTGGTATCTCTATTTTTTTTTTTTTATTTTGTATTTGCTAAATAGTTGCTTTGTGGTATAACAAAAGATTTATTTTAGAGAAGGATCCATGTGCTGCTGAGAAAAAAAAGGGTATTCTCTATATGTCTGTTAAGTTAAAATTATAGATTGCATTATTGATTTCTATGCTTTCTTTGTTCAGTTTTTGTTTGGAAGATCTATCCAGTGGTGAGACAGATATGTTAAAGTCACCTGGTATTATTTTGTTGTGATCTATTTGATTCCTGAACGTGAGAAGGGTTTGTTTGATTTACATAGATGCTCCATTGTTTGGGGTATAAATATTTATGATTGCTATGTTTGTTGATTTATGGTTCCCTTAAGCAGGATGAAATACCCTTTCTTATCCCTTCTGGCTAACTTTGGCTTGAAGTGCACTTCAAGGATGGAAACCCCTGCTTTTTTATGAGTCTGTGTGCATGATATGTTTTTTCCCATCCTTTTACTTTCTGTCTGTGGATGTATTTTCCCATGAGATAACTCTTTTAAAGGCAGCATATTGTTGGGCCTTTTTTTAAAATCCAATCTTCCTGTCTATGTCTTTTGATTAATGAGTTTAGGCCATTAATATTCAGGGTTATTATTGAGATATGTTTTGTATTCCTTGTCATTTTGGCTTATTTTTGGTTTTCAAGTTGACTTGGTTTCTCCTTTGATTGGCCTTTCCTTTAGTGTAGTTCTTCCCTTTGCTGACTTTCACTATTTGTTTTTTTTTTTTTTTTTTTTTCATTTTCTTCCCATAGAATATTTTACTGAGAATATTGTGTAGTGCAGGCTTTCTATTTGTAAATTCTTTTAACTTTTTTTTTCTTGTGGAAAGATTTTATTTTGTCATCAAATCTGAAGGTTACTTTTGCAAGGTGTAAGATTCTTGGTTGGCAGCCATGTTCTTCCAGAGCTTGAAATATGTTGTTCCGGGCCCTCCTAGCTTTTAGGGTCTGGGCTGAGAAATCTGCTGATATCCGTATTGGTTTGCCCCTATATATAATCTGATACTTTTCTCTCATGACCTTTAAAATTCTATCTTTTTTTTGTATGTTGGGCATTTTTATTATAATGTACCTTGATGTGGATCTGTTGTAATTTTGTACATTTGGTGTCCTTGTAAGCCTCTTGTATTTGATTTTACATTTCAATCTTCAGGTTTGGGTAATTTTCTGATATAATTTCATTGAATAAATTGTTAATTTGTTTGGTTTGTATCTCTGTACCTTCCTCAATCCAAATAATTCTTAAGTTTGGAATTTTCATATTATTCCATAATTCTTGGAGGTTCTGTTAATGATTTCTTATGGTTTCTCTGTGTGGTCAACTTTATTTTCAAGATTAAATACTTTGTCTTCATTGTCTAAGGTTCTTCCTTCCAAGTCATCTAATCTGTTGGTGATCCTTTCTATTGAGTTTTTAATTTATTGTTTCCTTCATTTCAAGGGTAATCACTCATTGTGTACATTTGCTCTCTTATATCATCCTTTACTTTTCAGATCATTTTAATTATACACATTCTGAACTCCTTTTCTGACATATCTTCTACCATGCTTTGAATGGATTCTACTAATATAGAATCATGGTTTTTTGGGGGCACTTTCTTCCCTTGTCTTTTAATATTATTCATGTACTTCCCCTCCAGTGGTAAGGATCCAATTTCCCCTCATAGTTTTATAGTGTTCCTTCAGGGTTCCAATACATCCCCTTTTTAAGGGGGAGATGAATATTAATAACACCCAATACAAACAATATGCAGACTTAAACCAAATAGCCCCTATTAAGATATTAACATTATTGTTGTAATAAACAGAGTTGATGAGTTTGATTATTATCTGCTGCATAAACCATGGTTTGCAATAAGGTTTACAATTTCTAATGTTGGACAAAGAGGATGGGGGAGGGGTGTAGGATGGTTAATGAGCTAAGAAGTGAGAATATAGAGGTTCTAGATCATAGGAAGAGGGAAAGCTGAAACGAAAGAAGTTGCTTGGTAACATGAGACTAGGGAGAAGGAGACTCCAAGGAAACAGATAAATAAGAAGAAAATAGAGTGAGAAAAATAAAAAGTTAAATTTAAATAAAAAAAAAAACTATGCAAATCTGTAATATACTATTCAAACTTCCCAGTCTTCAGAGCCTGATGCATGAACCATACTTGATTTAAAGATTATGGGGACGTGAGATTGGGAAATGAATAAAGAAAAAAGAAAAAAAATGGGGAAAGAAAGAAAAGAATTTTGAAGGAAAATTGAACAATTTTTTTTTTCTTAGAGTTCAATATCTACTCTACCTCCCTTCTCTTCTGATAGGCAGGGGAGAAGGATTGTCTGGAGTTTGCTGGTAACTCCACATTCAGGATTATGACAGTCATTAAGGTGAGAGGACTAAACTTGGAGGCAGGACTTCTGGAGGTAGGGTGTAGAAATTGCCAATCTCTCTGGAAGACTGCATCTGAGGACTATCCTTCGAGGTCCACTTTTGTGACACAGGAAACTGCTCTTAGCTCCTAACTTCCCTTGTGGACCCCACAATTCCTGGTCTATAATTTAGTCTCTAAATTGTATCTCACTTGTCTCTGCCCTTTCCACTTCCCATCAGGAGCCTCTCTCCTGGAGGTCCTGAGAGCTGAGCACTGGAACCTGTGTGCCTGTCTCAGAAAGTTGTTCTGTATTGGGCAAATCAGGACCAGGTGTGGAAAGCTGTGTGCCAAGCAGGTAGCTGTAGGCACTGGGCCACTTGTTGGCCAGGAGATAGTTGAGAGACTGGGGATTGAGGAGCTGGAGGGCCCTGTTGGTTGCCAAACTGGTGGGAACAGGAGTGCAGTGGAGTCATGTACAAGACTGTTGTAGGGTCCCAACAAGTGCTCCTGAGTTGTCTTAGGGATCCCCATAGGTGCTGGGCTGGTTGGCCGGACAAGCCAGGATCAAGGTGCCCTCACACCCTTTTCTCACCTACCAACCTCTTGTAAGGGTCTCTCCTATCTCTGCTCAAGATGGTGGCACACCGATTAGGGATATCTCAGATGCAACCAAACCTGCAAGGTCTTTGGTGATGATTATTCAGGACCTGATTGATATCCCTCAATGTTGGCCATACACCAAGTTGGTGGTCAAAGCAGCAGCTAACATGTAGGTATCTTGATAATGAGCTTCTAGTCTCTGCCAGGTGTCCCAGGATGGAAACTGCCACAACTAAAGATGGTGGTATTAGTGTCAGAAGTAATCCAAGATGGGGGCAGGATTGTCTATATGCATTGGTAGATGGGGAACTGCAGCACACAGGTGCTGAGTCCACACAGGGTGGGGGGGCATGGGCTGGTGATGGAGATCTGCCAAGTATGATGTTCTATGAAGTATGTACACTTATGGCTATGTGAGGTAAGCTGGGTCTTTTAGAACCCAGTGCTAGAGTTAGTTTAATCGGATCCATGTTTTGATGTTCTATTCATATAAAAATAAATACTTGTAACAGGAGTATGGCCCAAAGGTAGCCAAAAGTAATTTAGTCTATAAGGAATTTCAGGTGTTGACTATACTGACATTTTGTATTGCATACTGCATAGTAATTTGGAGACAATAATTAATTCAAACTTATAAATACTGTCATTATGAATTCCGTTACTGATGTTTACACATTTTTTACTTGAATATAGAAATTCTTTTTAAATTTATACATTAATTTTTTACTGTGTAAAGTGGCTACATTTCCTTAGTAGTTCTAATGTTTATTTGGTTGAGGGAAATTTTTTTTCTTATTTTCTTATACTTAAAATTGCTAAAGGAAATCATGAGGGGAGACCTTACTTTTTTTACCTCAATGCTAACAGAAGTAGTTCTTTGTATTTGTTACTCAGTATTCTTTCACTGGGATGCATCTTATGATCAATCTTTTTGAAGTGTTTTTACTATAAGAAAATGATTGAATCTACTTATAAGTAAAGTATCCTTATTTTCTTCTCAATTGTTTTAGTAACTTCTTAATCACCTTTTCCCACCATTCATGTGTTTTATTGTGTATAGTTTCAATTTCATAATCATCAATCAAATAACAGTAGAATCAATTTGAGAATATGTTCTGATTTGAGTATGAGGTGTTCCACAAAAGCTTCTGTTGATTCAGGAATATTCAGAAGTAAAATAATTGGATTATGAGAGTTGTAACCTGTTTGTACATCCAAGATGGAACTGACTGGTTGGTAACTGTTTGCAGGTGGGGCATGGATGGAGGAGGTGAGTGAATGGGGACATACCCTGGAGGGTGCATCTTATCTCCTTCTGTTTCCTTACCCAGACATAAGCTGAGAAGCTTTCCACTTCTAGGCCTTCCACCATGCTGTGCATAGTTACCTTGGTTCTACAGCAATTGAGTCAGCTATCTATGGATGGAGACCTCTGAAACTGAGTCTAACTCCAAAATTTTCCTCTTTTAAGTTGTTCCTTGTTGGATGTTTTGGTGATAGCAAACAAAAAATTAGCAAAAATAGAGTATAATGCTATTAAATAATTCTTATTTGTCCAGTGGTAGAATTTTTATTTTAAAAATAATTAGGAATGACCTGGAACTAAAATTAATTCACCTAGTCAGGTGACATATTTGAAATATGTCCTCTGTGCTGATAAGAAACTGATAGAAATTATTTCAGAGGGACAAATAAAAATACTGCTTTTAAAATAATTAGTAGGAAATAAAATAAATTTATGTGACTATACCATTTCCTTAATCATGGGTAAGATGAATTTATTGCACTGTCACAAGAATTTCAATAGGTTCTCTATCACTTCAAGTGATTGTATGGCACAGGCTACATCTGCAAATATGAAATTCTTACCTATAAAATCTGTAGATCACATTTTAATATGTTACGATAATCACAGTAAGTTATAAAACATGATTGACGATGTTTCTTGGATTTCATTTACTGTTAGTCATTTTACATTTAGCTAAACTTAAATTTAACTTGTGTTATTTTTCTCATTATTGTCCCAACTAAATCTTTTTATTACACACAATAAAAACATAGTACAATTGTTGATTTGATAGTTTGTTCTTTTTTGCTATATCATTTTATAAAACTGCGTCAAATTAGAAGTGGCTCTGTCAGTTTCTAATTCTAGAGCACAATATAAAGCTTTTTTTTCCCCACAATACTTGTGGTATTTGCTTCAGTTCCCTTGCAAGTATAATTTTTCTCATTTTTCTCTTTGAATATCTTCTTTCAAAGTATACAACACATCTGTCCTAGTGTGTTGCTTTTCTAATCAACTGAGAACAGTTCACATACATCTTTAGGAAAGTTGACTCACTTTCTTTATTTATTGACTTCTAAGCACACAGTTCTATTCAGGTATGTCATTGTGAAATCCTGATATGAATATTTTTTTCTACCTATTTTCCTTATTTGTTTGCAGAATGTTTTCTTACTAAAATTGAAAATATATCTACGGTACTAAATTGTATAGTTCCTTATTCATTTCCCTGCTGACTTTGTGTTACTGTAGCAACACCAGACAATATATCCAAAAGCTTTCAACTCATCTAAAAATAATAGAGCCTTTCAAAACTTTCCTTTCAATTCTACATCATGTTTAATAGTTAAGTGCCCATATCATCTTCTTATTTTGTTCAAATGATTCCATAGTTTTCTTTTATATGATACAAGTTTGTTACTATTTCCAATCTCTATATAATTGAATATTTGTTTTTGTTTTGTATTTTCAAAATATTTTCAAAAACAGTTTTTAACTTAAATTATTGGTAAGCTTTTCCTGAAAAGTACTCTTAATATTAATGGATAAACATCTAACTTCTTAAAAACTCATTGTGGCCTAATTCAGAAATTTTTAAAAAAATAACACAAAAACAAATACTTATGAGGATATAGAGAATAACTGTCTTACACAGTCATGGAAATATAAATTAGAAAATAAATTAGGGAGAACGGGAGGAAGACACCTCAAATCTCGAAAATAGAACTATCATATGATTCAGCTATCCTACTGCTGGGTATATATCCAAAGGGAATGGAATCAGCATACAAAACACATACCCACCTACCCCTTATTTCAACACTATTCATAATAACTAAGATACGGAGCCAATGTAGGTTCCCATCAAGACATGAATAGATGAAAAAAGTGCGACATAGTCACACAATGGATATTATTCAGCCATAAAGAAGCATAAAATTCTGTCATTTGCAAAATGAAAAAAAAAAGAATGAACCCGTGGATGTGATGTTAGGTAAAATAAGACAGACACAGAAAAACAAGTACACATATTCTCTCCCACGTGAGGAAGCTAAAATGCATTGACCTGAGAGTAGAACAATGTCTACTAGGGATTGGGAAGAAAAGCAGGGTGGAGAGGAGGGGAGGAAAAGGGCAGCTGAATTTGGTCAGCGCATGCTCCATGCATATTATGAAAATATCACACTGAACCACATTAGTATGTACAGTTAATATATGCTAATATAAAAAGATAGGAATGTAGAATACTTGCATATGCAAAAAACACATTTGTGCATGTTGGAGGAGAGAGAGAGAGAGAGAGAGAGAGAGAGAGAGAGAGAGAGAGAGAGAGAGAGAGAAAGAGAGGGAGGGAGAGATTAACCTATAGAAATCAATAAGCATGTTTAAGGAAGAAAATTAGAATTTGAAAAAGTATAATAATTACAATTAGAATTTTAAAAATTCAAATAAAGACAAAATTCTAGATAAGTCCACTTTTCTTTATCTGCAAACATATATTATTTTGACACTTGTCTGAAAATGACAAATCATTCCACATATACTGTCAGTGAATCATTTCTTCTAATTTTTTAAATTTATCGTCACATCTGCACATACATATTCTGTTTTCTCTCCCATTCATTTGGATGAAGGCTTCCAAACTCCTGGGATTATAAATTACAAATATATAAATTTAACCTTTGATCTGCTAGCAAATTCTCAAAGAGCTAATAATTATTCTCAAAGTCCAAACCCATACAATATGAATACTATTTAATGTGCCCTCTGGTTCCTGCCTCTGCAACTCTGACCTTACCCCCCGTAATTGGTGACACCCCACCTTGCTTGCTGCACTTCACCTTCATTGAAAATTCTCTTTGGGTCAAAAATATATTCAGAGGTTTCTGATTTAGGGCCTTTATACTTGCAGCTGTTTGTTACTGGATTGTTTCAGTCAAGGATTAAACAATTTACTTTCAATGGTAACTCCTTTGATGCTGATTTTTTCGATATAAAATTGCAACTTTTTTTCAATGTTCTTCTTTTGCCATTTTGTATTTATTTGTCCCTTACAAGTCTCATACCTTTGGCTGACTTAAGTCATTTTGATCAGGTTAATATTTACTTATATTCTGTAGACAGTAGGTTTTACCATGCTCACATTAGTTGTATACAAGACAAAGTAAAATATATTAAAATTTTAAAATGTTGCATAAATGCTTATAGCTTTTAATGACATAAAGTTTTAATTATCTATTGACATGATGAACAAAAATTGACTCAATTATCACAAAACATACCACAAAGAAAAATTAAACATGAATGCTTCCCATATATAACATCTTTTCATATACGTGTGTGTGTGTGTGTGTGTGTGTGTGTGTATTAGTTGCAGGTGAACACAATACCTTTTTTTTTCTTTTTATGTGGTGCTGAGGATTTAATCCAGTGCCTCAACCATGCTAGAGAAGTGCTGTAACACTGAGCCACAACCCCAGCCCATACATACATAAAATCTTTGGGTGAACATATTTTCAAATCCAGGTAATGATGGTAAAAAAAAGAAATAAACAAAAAAAACTACAAAACAAAACAAAAACAAACATCTAATTCATCTGCCTCCACAATATTGTTAACACTAGAATCAGAAACAGATTTACCAAAAAGTTAGTTAATCTTAACTTCAGGGCATTTAATTGCCTGGAATGCTTCCAAGTTCCTTATCTAATTTTGTGTTTTATTCATATTTTTTGGATTCTTTAAAAAGCATGCCCAATTTAAATCTACAGTTGCTTTTAGAGTAAAATAAAGTTTACTTTTTAAGGCAAAACCCTTAGGAGTAAGGAAAAAAAGGAAAGAACTGCAATAAAATGGTGAGAAATGGAAAATGAATAAATGAGAGACAACTAACTCAGGAGGCCATAAAGGGATAAATTACAAATTGGCAGTAGGGAAAGCTATATATCAAATTAAAAAAAAATTATAACAAAGACCATTTAGAAGATTTATGAATCAATTTTCTGATACCTCTTATAACACTGGGGTAACAAAATTAAAACAATCCTTTGACACTGAAAGAATGAGTAGATTCATGAGTTCTCCCTTTATAGCATTCAACCTCACGTCTCGGTTTTTCAAACAGGAAGAAAAGTGCCAATTTGTTCTTTGGAGATGGTAAAGAAGGCCTGTCAATTAGGGGATTTGAGACACTTTTATAGGCAATGGTACTGGACCAACACAGAAATCCTTATTATGTAAGCAAACGAAATTTGACAGACCATCTCTTCTTCACCTATTTCTACCATACAGACTTTTCACGAGTAGTTCTGGGAAAAACTCAGCAGCCCAAGATAAATATCAAAGAGACAGATAGACCTCTCCCTGTATGCACCAGTCCTGTCAACATCACTGAGGTTCCTTCTAAAACCGGCACATTGGAAAACAATAACAGAAAATACAAAGTCCATGAAACTATTAAATTTATGATACAAACCAAGAATATTATAAAACAATCAGGCAAATTTTCCACAAATTAAACATGAGTGAAATTTTAAAATACATAAAAACACTTATTTGAATGTTGGAGCTATATAGTCATTTAGGAAGTAAGAGATATGGAAAACAGAAGTAAAAAGAAAGGATCAGTTGAAGATACTAAACATAATAATATAGATTATTCCCAAAGAGAAAACTGAGTATAAGACCTTTAATAAAACAATAAAAATGTTTCTTCAGTACCAATGAGAGTACTGAGGTCCCAGCACAGAGGATGAATGTAGTTTTTACTAAAGCAAATTAATCTATAATAGGCATAGAAAGAAGGAGGGAGTGGAGGACTGAGGAAGGGAGGGAGGAGAGAAAGTCAAAGAATAGGGATCATATAAAAAGATAAGGGATGAAAAATGACCTCATATTTTTCAATAGAAAAATGGAAAACCAAAATATGATAATGAAGGTGGAAAAACCAATGCCCTCACCATTTTGAATATTATTATTCAGTTTATGCCAAGTTAAACCGTAATCATATATCAGAGTAAAATAAAAATATTTTCAGATATGCATGTATTAAGCATTTGTCTGCCCAGATACCCTTTTATGGAAGAGAGATCATACTGAGATGTGATTATGATGGTTTATTAACTTTGTGTCAGTTTGAGTGGGCCACAGAGTGCCTGGATTATGTAATTTTTCTAGAACTATCTGTAAAGGAGTTCCTGGACGAGATTAGGATTTGAATTTGTGATCTCAATCAAGAAGACTGCCATTCCCAATGTAGTGTGCATCTTCTATCTTGTTGAGGACCTGAGTAGGATAAAAGTCATTGTAAGAAGTTTATCCCCATTCTCCTGTGTCACTGACTGAGCTAGGACATTCCATCTCATCTTTTCTTACCCTTGCATTGGTAATGTATTTACATCATCAGCTCCAGGCACTCAGGTATTGAACTAGTACTAAAATTAAACCACTGGCTGTCCCTGGGTCTGCTATTTGCAGATGGCAGATCATAGGACACCTGAACCTCCATAATTACATAAGCCAATTTCTCACAATGAATCTACTTGTACATACTCTTATTTTTATTTGTTAATTAACTGATATACATGAGCTTCTAAGGATAAAATTAGTAAGAGTGAAAATACAGGCTAAATTACTGATATGTAAAAAATTAAGCAAATAAAAGGCAAAGTAATTCCAAGGAAAATTAAAAGTATGCAGATACAAATAAGTAAGTAGGTGTATGATGTGGCTCATTTGTGAAGATAATTTGCTAAATTTATGGCAATACCAGCATTTAATATTGACCTCAGCAACATAATGATATATTCATATTTGGAGGAATTTTAGATGGACGGTATATATCTGCAAGTTGGAGTTAAGGGGGAGAAAGAAAATTAAGCCTTCAATTTCTATGGTGGGAAGTCAATAGACAATGCCTGAAGGATCAATTTAAACACATTCTCTAAACCCTAAGCAACATATCATTTCTCAGAAATTTACCCTGTATCAATTATAAGGATATTGAAAAAAAAAACTTAAAAAATAAACTTTAATGTGCAACTAATTCATATGTGTAATGAAAAAAATGATTATTCAATGAGAAATGCAGTTGATAAATCTGAGAGAACTGAATATGCTTGTAAATTCCTTGATGATACATGGGTATTGTATTTAGCCTGCAGTGGTGTTAATAAGACCACTAGAGAAATGTGCTGTGTAAGATTCCCTTTTAAGTATCAGTGAATTTACATTTAATCTTTTTTATTCAGTCAGTTCTGTCCTTTGTTCTTTTCACAGAATAAATCAGTTTTTCTCATATAAGGCTTAATATACTTTTAGAGAGTGGAAGTTTATTTTTGGAATTCATGTTTCTCTTACTCTGTCCTTTGGTTTTTTAAAGTTTTAATACATGGACTTTTTCATTTTTATTTTTTTGTTTCTAACTTTAAGGAATGTGTACTAAAGCATTTGAGGAGTCAAGTATGAACAATTTAATAAAAAATTCTTGATTACTTGGTTAGATAAGAAATTAGTTATTATCCCACAGGGCAATGAATTGGGGGAATTTATTACATATTTTTCAGAAGGAAATAATTTGTATTTGCATCAGACTAATAATATATATGGCTTCCCTAAATTCAAGTTCTTTAATCAGTGGTCTATCATTGAATTGATTGTGCCATTAAGGAGGAGGACATTTAGACTCCTGATAAAATTCTTATAATCACATGCTTTTTAAAATCCCATCATAAATTCTCTGCACTACCCACCTTGAGTTGGGTGCATTTTCTATATGTCACATTTGAGCTATTTTAGTACTATAGTATAAAAAATTTACAAAAATCCATTCCAAATTTTAAAAGCCTTATTTTTCAGAATATTATGGTTCAATAATATGATTTACATATTTTTATTTTTGCATTTTCATAGTCCAGATCTTTTCTGAGGCAAAATGTAAGTCTCATACTGATTAGGAGAAAGGACATAAAAACATATGCAAAAAAGAAATCCATTCTTTAAGTATTAAATTTCCTACAAAATTTAGTCTACTACCATTAAAACTTGACATCCAAACTACTTCGGAGTTATTATAACTAGATGAAAAAAAGAGGATAAGAGGACATTAAAATGGCTTGCCCAATTATATAAAAGTAAATGTACAGCAAATGTTTCAAAAGGCTCCTACAGAATTCCCCTCCTTCCAATTTGTGGGGATTTTTGTTGTTGTTGTTGTTGTTTGTTTGTTTGTACCAGGGGTGCTGAACCATTGAGCTGCTTTTCCAGCCCTTTTAATTTTTATTTTTAAAGAGAATCTCTAAGTTGCTTGGGCCTCGTTAAGTTGCTAAGGCTGGCTTTGAACTTTGGATCCTCCTGCCTCAGCCTCCAAAGTCATTGGGATTAGAGGTGTGCACCGCTATGCCCAGTTTTATGTTTTTGATGAATCTGTAATTCAAGTCATACATGTGACATATAACTCATGTGACATAAAGAAATTTCTTCTCTTATCAGGGAAAACATTCAGTCTTTGGTTTTTTGGGATTGGTTTGTTTCACTTAGCATGATATTCTCTAATTCCATCCATTTTACCAGTTGCAAATGCCATAATTTTATTTTTCTTTACGGTTGAAAAATATTCCAATGTGGATAATGAATCAAAATGAAGTTTATAAAAATAAAAAAATAAAATAAAATGCCAAAAAAGTAAACACAACAAAAAAATAAATAAAATAAATTTCTTGTTTTCTTTTGATTTTTCTGGTCAATAATTTCTGACCTTAGAAAAATACTTGCTTTATTAAAGAACAAATCAATAGCTAAATCAATAAAACTTAAAAATCCACAAAAAGTAAGAAATTGTAGCTGTTACTGCTTAATTCTGAGAGTCTATTTAGCAATCATATTTATACTAAACTCCTTGGTTACAGTTTAGGCTAAGTTCATTGTATCATTTTCATCATATGAATTCTTTATACAGATTATTCAAATCAAAATTTTCCTTAGGACTAGTTTTATGGTTAGATAGTAGGTGCTCCTCAAAAACTCAAGTGTAAGACAATGCAAGCAAGAAAGTTTGGAGGTGAACAAGTGTGGTGGTACATGCTTATAATTCCAGTGGCTCAGGAGGCTGAGGCAGGAGAACCCCAAGTTCAAAGTCAGCATCAACAAATTAGTGAGGGCTTGAGCAATTCAGTGAGACACTGTCCTAAAAAAAATACAAAAAAAGGACTGGGATATGGTTCAGTGGTTAAATGCCCCTGGGTCCAAGGGGATAAAAAAGTTTAGAGGTGAAATGATTGGTTTACAAGAGTCAATGCATTAATTTCCTGATAAGTAGTAAGTGGGTGGTAACTGTAGGCAAGTCGGGTATTGTTGGGGGCTGTGCCATGTGGGCTGTGCTGGGATGGCGCCTGGCAGCCAGCCAGAGGTTGTTTTGATCACATCGGTGGTGAGGAGGTCGGTTAACATAAAACACACTCAGGTGATTTATCATTGGCCATATCCAAATGAGTCCACGCACACAACGCATGCACAGGTGTTCCTGAGTACTCCTGCTCGGGCCTGCTCATTGGGCAGCTGGCTCCTCACCTGATCTTGACTGGCGTGGCCCTGCCCTCCACCTCCTGGAGGGAATATAAGTGGGCAGTAGGCAGAAGGCAAGGAGAAGCAGCTAGCAGAGAGAAGCAGTAGCTAGCAGAGAGAAGAAGCAGCTAGCAGAGAGGGTAAGCAGCAAGCAGTAAGAAGCAACAGCAGAAGGCATATCATAGAGCAGAGAACTGAGAACACACCTCTAGGTCGTAGATCACAGATCGCAGTACGTGGGACGCACAACTAAGAAGCACCTCAGATAGCATGCACCTTTAGTTCACAGGATGCAGAATGCACCTCTAAGAAGAAGCAGCAGAACTCTAAGAAGAAACAGATCTCTGATAAGCATAGCAAGCCTGTCTTTCTCTAAAACTTCCTCTATAAGCAAAGCCTATCTTCCTCTCAAAGCCTCTCTTTCTCTAAAATCAAGCAAGCTCTTTTTCCTCAATAAGCTAGAGAATAAGCAAACAAGCAAGGAAGCAGCACAGGAATAGAAGTAGTTTATTTCCAGTCCACCTCCGATAAATACCCGTGCAATTGTTGCCATGGGTGGCAACAGGGTATGGTTGGAGAAGCTGGGTCCCTGGAGAGTGCCTTTGTGGCATGTTTTGTCCTCTCTTTATGTCTTGGTGCCATGTCCTGAGCCACTTCCCAGAAAAGCAACACTTTTCTGCCACGATGTTCTACCTCACCTCGAGCCCCAAGGAATGGAGCCAGCCTTCTATGGACTGAGACCTCTGCAACTGTGAGCCCACAAATCAACTTTTCCTCCTCTCATTGTTCTTGTCAGGTCTTTTGGTCTCAGCAGTGAAAAAGCTGACTAAAACACCTAGTGGAAAAAAAATACTTGAACTGTGCATTTACATTTTAATCAATAATATCAATATGAATATCAAATGAATTATGTAGATATAAAGACTGCTTATTAACAATCTTTAGTGTATATCCCTTTATCAAATTAAACATGTATAATTACATGAATGGTATGAATCTACACTGTGCACAACTGTAGAGGTGAAAAGATGTACCCCATTTGGGTACAATGAATCAAAATGCTGTCTGTAAAAATAAAAAAAATGAAGTATTTTTTGATATTTATTTGCATGATGCATTCCTAATTATGTCTGGTAATTAGAAATTTCTGGTAAAAAATAAAACCAAAACATAGGATCAGTTTAAAAATAATTCAAGGAAAAACAGTGTATGAAATAGTTTTGCATGTAATCAAGTATAATTGCAAAGAAAATAAATCTGAATTAGGATCATATTCTAGTATTCCTTAGTGCAGATATCTCTATTATCAGAAGATACCTTGCTCAAGATATTTTTTTCCAAGTGAGTTGAGGATTATGGATAGAAATTCACATTTAATGAATATATTTATATGTTTAAAAAAACTGTTAGGACATTTAAAAAATTTTTCTATTAAAATTATAGACATTTAAATGAATAGTATTAATGAATGTTTAATAAATATGAACTAGTTGAATTAAAATAAAGGATTTTTAATGAAAATTGAAGTTATTGTTATTTATTTTTCTGTTTCTGATGTCTTTTTAAAGAATGAAAGGAATCCTTGACATAATTTCAATCGTTCTTGTATTAAATAATAGTTCTATAGAAGTCCCAAATTTTGCTTCTTTTACTAATTTCCAAAATATTTCCTAATTTCTTTTTGATTTCTAATATTTTATTGTTTTACTTCTTATTACAGAGTGAAAACTAAACAACTTCATTTTACTGTGGGTCAGAAAGCAATGTTAGCAACACACAAGGAAGACTTGACCTTATGGATTCAACTTAAATGGCAAAGGCCTTTTGCTTCATCTTTTATTTTATTTTACTTTATTTTTAATTGCTTTGAAAATTCTTTATTATGTTGATCAAAATCACATTTTTCTTGGAGTTAAATGGGAAAAATACAACTCTTAAAGGTCATCAGCACATTGGAATCAAAATATGTTTGAAATAATGATAATGCAAAGCGTTATGAATTTGTACACTTTCATCAAAGTTTTGGTTGTAAAAAGGTGTTACTTCCACATGTAAATTGAATTGTTTAAATTTTATCTTTTCAAATTCAATTTATACTTCCCATAAAAAAGAAGTGAGGTATACCTAAATATCCTGGTAACATATTATTTATTTATTTATTTATTTATTTATTATTTTTTATTGTAAACAAATGGGATACATTTTGAGTCCCTGTACATGGAGTAAGGCATACCATTCCTATGATCATAAATTTACAAAGGGCAATGTTGTTTGATTCATTCTGCCATTTTTTCTCCCTTCCATCTGACCCCACCTACCCCTCTTTTCCCTCTATACAGTCCTTCCTTCCTCCATTCTTGCCCCCTCCCTAACCCTAAACCTAAACCTAACCCTAACCCTAACGCTAACCCCTCCCACCCCCCATTATATGTCATCATCCACTTATCAGCGAGATCATTTGTCCTTTGGTTTTTGAGATTGGCTTATCTCACTTATCATGATATTCTCCAATTTCATCCATTTGCCTGCAAATGCCATAATTTTATCATTCTTTATGGTTGGGTAAATTCCATTGTGTATATATGCCACAGTTTCTTTATCCATTCATCAATTGAAGGACATCTAGCTTGGTTCCACAATCTGGCTATGGTGAATTGAGCAGCAATGAACATTGATGTGGCTGTGTATCTCTGTAGTATGCTGATTTTAAGTCCTTTGGGTATAGGCCAAGGAGTGGATAGCTGGGTCAAATGGTGGTTCCATTCCAATCTTTCTGAGGAATCCTCCATACTGCTTTCCAGAGTGGCTGCACTAATTTGCAACCCCACCAGCAATGATGAGTGTACCTTTTCCCCCACACCCTCACCAACCCCAATTGTTGCTTGTGTTCTTGAAAATCGCCATTCTAATTGGGGTGAGATGGAATCTTTGGTAGTTTCATTTACATTTCTTTTATACTAGAGATGTTGAACATTTTTTCATGTATCTGTTGATTGCTTGTACATCTTCTTCTGTGAAGTGTCTGTTCATTTCCTTAGCCATTTGTTGATTGGATTATTTGTATTCTTGGTGTAGAGTCTTTGAGTTTTTTATATATTCTGGAAATTAGTGCTCTATCTATAGTATGAGTGGCAAAGATTTTCTCCCACTCTGTAGGCTCTCTCTTCACATTACTGATAGATTCCTCTGCTGAGAGAAAGCTTTTTAGTTTGAATCTATCCCAGTTGTTGATTCTTGCTTTTATTTATTGTGCTATGAGAGTCCTGTTAAGGAAGTTTGATGATAGGCTGACAGTTGAAGATTTGGACCTACTTTTTCTTCTGTAAGATGCAGGGCCTCTGGTATGATTCCGAGGTCCTTGATCCATTTTGAGTTGAATTATGTGCAGGGTGAGAGATAGGGGTTTAATTTCATTCTGTTGCATATGGATTTCCAGTTTTCCCAGCACCATTTGTTGAAGAGGCTGTCTTTTCTCCATTGCATATTTTTGGCCCCTTTGTTTAGTATGAGAAAATTGTATTTATTTGGGTTTGTATCCATGTCCTCTATTCTGTACTATTGATCTACCTGTCTATTTTGGTACCAATACCATGCTGTTTTGTTACTATTGCTTTGTAGTAGAGTTGAAGATCTGGTTATTGCAATACCCCTGCTTCATTCTTGCTACTTAGGATTGCTTTAGCTATTCTAGGTTTTTATTCTTCTAGATGAATTTCATAATTGCTTGCTCTATTTCTGCAAGGTACATCATTGGGATTTTAATTGGAATTGCATTGAATCTGTATAGCACTTTAGGTAGTATGGCCATTTTGACAATATTAATTCTGCCTATCCAAGAACATGGCGGTCTTTCCATCTTCTAAGGTATTCTTTAATTTCTTTCTTTAGTGTTCTGTAGTTCTCATTGTAGAGGTCTTTCACCTCTTTTGTGAGATTGATTCCCAAGTATTTTATTTTTTTTTCGATGCTATTGTGAATGGGGTAGTTTTCCTAATTTCTCTTTCATCACTTATGTATAAAAATGCATTGGATTTATGAGCAGTGATCTTGTAACCTGCTACTTTACTGAATTCACTTATGAGTTCTAAAAATTTCCTGGTGGAATTTCCAGATTCCTCTAAATATATAATCATATCATCAGTGAACAGGGGTAGTTTGAGTTCTTCTTTTCCTATTCATATCCCTTTAATTTCTTTGGTTTGTCTAATTGCTCTGGCTAGAGTTTCATGAACGATATTGAATAGAAGTGGTGAAAGAGAGTATCCCTGCCTTGTTCCAGTTTTTAGTGGAATGCTTTCACTTTTTCACCATTTAGAATGATATTGGCCATGTGCTTAGTGTAGATGGCCTTTACAATGTTAAGAAATGTTCCCACTATCCCTATTTTCTCTAGTGTTTTGAGCATGAAGGGATGCTATATTTTATCGAATGCTTTTTCTGCATCTATCCAAATAATCATGTGATTCTTAACTTTAAATCAGTTGATAAGGTGAATGACATTTATTGATTTCTGGATGTTGAACCAACCTTGCATCCCTGGGATAAAAACCCACTTGATCATGGTGCACTATCTTTTTAATATATTTTTGGATGCGATTTGCTACAATTTTGTGGAGAATTTTTGCGTCGATGTTCATTAAGGATATTGGTCTGAATTTTCTTTCCTCGATGTATCTCTGTCTGGTTTAGGTATCAGGGTGATATTGTCTTCATAGAATGAGTTTGGGAGGGTTTCCTCCTCTTCTATTTATGGAAGCTTTGAGGAGTATTGGAATGAACTCTTCTTAAAGGTTTGTAGAACTCGGCTGAGAACCCATCTGGTCCCGTACTTTTCTTTGTTGGTAGGCTTTTGATGACCTCTTCTACTTCATTGCTTGAATTGATTTATTTAAGTTGTGTATATCTTCCTGGTTCAGATTAGGTAATTCATATGTCTCTAGAAACTTGTTGATGTCTTCGAGGCTTTCTGTTTTGTTGGAGTATAGATTTTCAAATAGCTTCTAATTATGTTTTGTGTTTCACTCGAGTCTGTTGTAATATTCCTTGTTCAATCTGAATTTTAGTAATTTGAATTTTCTCCCTCTTTCTCTTTGTTAGTGTGGCTAAGGGTTTATCAGTTTTATTATTTTTTCAAAGAACCAAGTATTTATTTTCTTAATTTTCCCGATTGTTCTTTTGTTTCAATTTCGTTGATTTCGACTCTTATTTTAACTATTTCCTGTCTTCTACTATTTTGGTGTTGGTCTGCTCTTCTTTTTCTAGGGCTTTGTGATGTAGTGTTAAGTAGTTTATTTGTTGATTTTTACTTCTTTTTTGAATGCGCCCCATGAAATAAATCTTCCTCTAGGTACTGCTTTCATAGTTTCCCAGAGATTTTGATATGATGTGTCTTTGTTCTCATTTACTTCTAAGAATATTTATTTCCCTCCTGATGTCTTCTGTTATCCATTCATCACATAATAGTACATTATTTAATCTCCAGGTATTGGAGAAGTTTCTGTTTTTATTCTGTCATTTATTTCTGATTTCAATCCATTATGATCTGATAGAATACAAGGTAGTACCTCTATCTTCTTGTATTTGCTAACAGTAGCTTTGTGGCATAAAATGGTCTAATTTAGGGAAGGATCCATGTGCTGCTGAGAAGAAAGTGTATTCACTCTTTGTTGGATGGAATATTCTATATGTCCATTAAGTCTAAATTGTTGATTGTTATTGAGAACTATGGTTTCTTTATTCAATTTTTGTTTGGAAGATCTATCCAGTGGTGAGAGAGGTGTGTTAAATTCGTCTAGTATTATTGTGTTGTGGTCTATTTGATTTCTGGAATTGAGAAGGCTTTGTTTGACGTACATGGATGAGCCAATGTTTGGGGCATAGATATTTATGATTGCTATTTCTTGCTGATTTATGCTTCCCTTAAGCAGTATGTAATGTCCTTCTTCATCCCTTCTGACTAGTTTTGGCTTGAAGTCCACACTATCTGAAATGAGGATGGATACTCCAGCTTTTTGCTGTGTCCATGTGTATGGTATGTTTTTTCCCATCCTTTCACATTTAAGCTAGGGTATCTCTTTCTATGAGATGAGTCTCTTGCAGGCAGCATACTGTTGGATTTTCTTTTTAATCCAATCTTCCAGTCTATGCCTTTTGATTGATGAGTTCTGACCATAAACATTCAGGGTTATTATTGTGATATGATTTGTATTCCCAGTCATTTGACTCATTTTTGTTTTTTGACATGATTTGGTTTCTCCTTTTTTAAGCTATTCCTTTAGGCTAGTTCTTCTCGTTGCTGATTGCATTATTGTTTTTATCTCTTCCTCATGGAATATTTGCTGAGAATGTTCTGTAACACCGGCTTTCCTTTTGTAAATTCTTTTAGCTTTTGTTTATCATGGAAGGATCTTTTTCATTGTCAAATCTGAAAGTAAGTTTTGCTGGGTATAAGAATCTTGGTTGGCATCCGTTTTCTTTCAGGGCTTGGTAAATGTTGTTGCAGGCTCTTCTAGCTTTTAGGGTCTGGATTTAAAAATCTGCTGATATTCTTATTGGTTTCCCCTGAATGTAATTTGATTCTTTTCTCTCACTGCCTTCAAAATTCTGTCTTTATTTTGTATGTTAGGTATTTTCATAATAATGTGCCTTGGTGTGGGTCTGTTGTAATTTTGTATATTTGGGGTCCTATAAGCCTCTTGTATCTGGTTTTCCATTTCATTCTTGAGATTTGGGAAATTTTCTGATATTATTTCATTGAATAGGTTGTTCATTCCTTTGGATTGTTTCTCTAAGCCTTCCTCAATCCCAATAATTCTTAAATTTGGCCTTTTCATGATATCCCATAATTCTTGTAGATTCTGTTCATGATTTCTTACCATATTCTCTGTTTGGTCAACATTGTTTTCAAGATTAAATATTTGTCTTCAGTGTCTGAGGTTCTGTGTTCCAGGTGTTCCATCCTATTGGTTATACTTTCTATGGAGTTTTTAACTTGGTTTATTGTTTCCTTCATTTCAAGGATTTCTGTTTGTTTGCTTTTTTTTTTTTCAGTATCTCTCTTTATTGAAATGATCTTTTGCTTCCTGTATTTGATCTTTTAACTGTTGATTGGTGCAATCATTTTAATGCCTGCATTTGCTCTTTCATTTCCTCCTTCAATGCCTGCATTTGCTCTTCATCTCCTCGTTTGCTTCTCTGATTGTTTTAATTATGTACATTCTGAACTCCCTTTCTGACATTTCTTCTGCTGTGCTGTCATTGGGTTTTATTGATATAGTATCTAGGTTTGTTTGGGACATTTTCTTCCCTTGTTTTCTCATATTGGTCAGATATCAGTGGGACTCTGATACATTGCAGATTTCCTCTTTGGCTTACAGTGTCCCTCTAGATTTCCAGTATATAACCTCCCAGCCTTCAGTAGCCTGAAGTCTTGGAGGAACTTGATAATGCAGTGTGCCCGAAGAAAGCTGCCCTTAGCCAGCTACTGGTTCCAGGGGTGGGGGCTGGCTCTGTGCAGAAAGGATCTCACTGGGCAGCCTGCTCCAAGAAGCTGGCTGTGGAAGGAGCCTGCCGCGGGAGGGAGCAGGGCTTCTTGTGGAAGTCTCTGGCTATCCTGCCCTGGTCTCAAGCTGCCTGTGGGCGGGGGGCCCGTAACTGGTCCGGGTCTTGGAGCTGGCTCTGTGCAGAAAGGCTCTCACTGGGCAGCCTGCTCCGAGAAACTGGCTGTGGAAGGAGCCTGCCGCCAGAGTGTGCAGGCCTGCTTGGGGAAGACTCTAGCTGCCATGCCCTGCTCTGAGAAGGTGTCCCTGTCCGGGCCTGCTGCCCGGGGTCGAGCTTCACCGGGTGGGAGAGACTCACCCCATGGCTCTATGTTAGTCTGAATCTCTCATTGCCTCCCCTTCTTGAATCTTGAGTTCTGGAGCAATGGGAGATGCAGTCACCCTCTAGTCTGCCATCTTGGATCCTTCTCATCTTTTATTTTAAATTAACCTTGAAAACAGGTTGCATGAAGGGAAACATCTCTAACTTTGTTAGGACCAAAATATTTCTTGTACCTTTTTTCAATTCTTCTTGTTCAAAATTATAAAAATGTTCTTGTAATGAGAGAAATTTCTGTCCCCATAAAACATGGGAAACAGTGCATTTTTCAAACTCAGAAATATTTAATATACTAATAAGTTTTAAGCATATTTAAGAGGATGGTATAATGTGCAGAATTCAGAATTCTTATTATAATTTAAAAATAGAACCTGTTTTCTTTTTTGTTCTTTTCAGATATACGTGGCAATAGAATTTATTTTGAAATATTACCCATACATGGAGTAACTTTCCATTCTTGTGTTGTACATGATGTGGAGTTTCACTGGTTCTGTGTTTATATATGATCACAGGAAACTTATGTCCAATTCACTCTACTGTCTTTCTTCTTGCCATCACCTTTCTCCTCCCTTCATTTCCATTTCTCTAATCAAATGAATGCCTATCCCTGCCCCTTATTGTGTGGTAGTATACACATATCAGAGAGGATATTTGACCTTTGTTTTGGGGGGATTGCTTATTTCACTTAACATGATAGTCTCCAGTTCCAATCATTTAAGTTAATTCTCTTTATGGCTGAGTAATATTCCATTCCGTATATATACCACATTTTCTTTAGTCATTCATCTGTTGAAAGCACCTAGATTGGTTCCATAGCTTAGTTATTGTGAATTAAGCTACTATAAACACTGATGTGGCTGTGTCTTTCTTATGCTTTTGTCTAGTTTGACATTAGTTTTTCTACTTCCATAGAGATTCCTTTTCTTTCATTGAGCTTAAGTAGTCAAGAGTTTTTATAATACATAGTTATGGCTCTTAACGTTCAAGTACTGTATTTGGATTTTACAGTAAATTCAAGCACTGATCAAAACTAAATTTTAATAATTTTACATTTTAAAAAGTTATGAATTATCAAGTATATATTATTTCATCATTTACTATAGTAGTGTTGACCAGGGACATGTCTTGCAATTCCGTGAATGTCAATTTTTATATTAAGAAGTTCAAAATATGACTTCCACCTGTTGGTGAATTACTGCCATCTTGGAAGCTATAGATTTTTAATTAAGTCCTTTCTGCTTCTCAAAGCCAAGAAATGGAACCTCAAGTTTACCCTTTACAAATACTTTTAGCAAAATAACTAGATTTGTGTTTCTTATTTTCACTTAATTCTGATATTTAATCATTTCTTATTATATTAATTATTAAGCACTTTGATGGGAAATTTTAAAATTATTTAATCTTCCAATTTTAATGGTTTTCCTTTGCTTCCCAGTAAGATCATCAATGAAGGCACTTCATTTTTAGAAAGTAATCATAGATTTTTATGAATTATGCTTACACATTTTCTAAACATTACTTTTACACACATAGACTCTAGTATAATCTTTCATCCATAGCAGTCATATTTAATATTATTAATATTAAATACCTGTTTTGTATTAGGATGAAAGGGAACACTTTTCTCCATACTATTCTTACACTTCACTCCATAAATTAAATAATGGGGCCATTTACCTCATCCTTCCACACTCATATCACAGGCATCACATTCTGTTGCTTAGTTATTCTATAACACTGATGATTCATAACTCTCATTTCTGCTGCCAGGAAGTCTCACTGTGCTCCACAGTGGGCTTGCTTGTTCATGAGACTGGCTTTGGTTGATGGGACACTACACTGTGAAAGAAGGATGAGCTCAGTAAACCTCTCTCATGAGGGATTGTCCTCTGGCATGGTCTGTTGTAGAATCTAACTCCTGTCTTTTAAGTAAAACCAAGTCATCATTTAAAGGGACATGACCATCAGAAAAATGTCTTACGGTTCATGGTACCATCTGAGCTCTCAGGTGACCAATGTGACAGCCGAGTGGGAACATCATAAAAATATCCTTCTAGCTGAAATCTGGCAGAAACTAAGTAGGGCAATAGATAACTGACACTATTACTGGTAAATTTAGAATATGACCTTCAAAAATAAATCCTTGTGTATTAATGAAGAGTGAAAATACCCTAAAACTCCTTGGATAATCTTAAGATAAAGGAACATGGACATTAGTATCAGAAGTTATGTGTTCTTTCGAAAGCATGGTCCTTCTTAATATTTTTCTTAGACAATTCACTTAATTATTTTTTTCATTTCTATCATCTATAAAGTGAAAAAAATGTGGTAACAATTGACTTCTTTGAAAACTGTGATTAAATGGAACAACATGTTTAAAAATGAACATATAAAAATAATTAATACATAGGCAATAGTATGTTATTTTATTCAGAAAATATAATTTTGATATTTAATTATATTGCTGTTTTCAGTTTTATTAGTTCAGTAACTTAGAACATTTTCAAAATCTCTGTGCAAGTGGCACATAAATTGTACTTAATAGTACAAGACAGAGCAGATATAATCTGCTTCTGTAGGAATACTTTCAATTTCTTCTTTCATATTAATCCATCTTTTTCATATTTTAGACCATCTTTCCAACTTTCTACACAATACATGTGTAAAATAATGAACAGCTTGTTGATTCATTGGGAGATTGATGTTATATTTAGTTTTTGTTCATTGCTAGCTATCATCACTCAGTAAGCTAGTTCCTTACTTTTTTCTTTTTATCTAGTTACATAAACCAAACTAGAATCCTCTCTTGAATGGAATATGCAGTGCTTTCACCAAAAAGCTGCATACTCTGACATTCTTCACATGCAGATAAAACCTAAATTGGGCACATTAGGTAATTTTCCTATCCTATGTGTTTTAATTGCTGAAAATAATTTATTTTCTTAGGTTTTAGGATTAACATCTAGTTGTGCCTAAATGTAATAACCATCTTTCCTGGAAAAGGTTGCCATAAGCCATTTTAGTTATTTCTATCAGGGGACAAAAGATGAATTAAGGGTGTCAAAACACCCAATTTGTGACAGTGCATTGTTGAGGAACAAACACATATCCTAATTGGTAATTGACAGCTTTAGCATTAATTTGAACTAATCATTGCTAACATTCACACTAGCCTCCGCAAGCTGTAATAAGTCATTAAAATGCCATGACAATTTTCTCCACAGGTGTGAAAAACCAGATCCTTGCCTTTGGCAGACTTAATTAAGATAACAGCTGGATAGTTATGCTTAAAAAAGAGAAATCCAAGAGATGATAACATTTCTCCAGGACCCAGGATGAAAAGACTACAAGGAAGTGGCTCGGTTTGTTGCTATCCCAGTTTCCTTACATGGAGATGATCTGTTTTATAGATTCCTGCTAAATCGGAGAGGAAGAACAACTAGACTACATGAATCACATCATGTTGTGGGAGTGAAGCCGTTACATTCAAACTTATAGAAGTTTGAAAATGGGTCACACTAGTATGGGTCACTCCAGCATGACAGCTGCCTAGACATACTCTTGAATAGCAAGATATGGCAGAGATTTTTGAAACCTATAAAATACATATAGAATCTGATTTCATACAAACGATTTGGCTTTCTTAGCATAGGTATAAGTGAATATATTAAAATTCATTAATTCCTTATAATTGTTCAGTAGAAAATTGACTTTCTTAGTATAGTTTATACTAAGAAGTATAGGGAAGCCTTTTATTAAATCATAATTTTGACTTAAATCTGACCTTCTAAAAACTCCTTTCTAAAATATACATAGTGCTTCTGATTCATCTTAATTTTTCTTAGACAAAATCCAAGATGGTTAGATAGTATCACTAACTTTTAAAAAATATGTCCCATACACAAGGTTTTTCCTAACCAGTCTTTCCCTGTGAATAAGAATTACGTTGTCAGTAAATCTACACTCCGACAATTTACTTCCAAAAAAGTCTCCATTTGAATGTGCCCTATTTTGGAATGGATCTCCATTACCTGTTCAGATATCTCCTCTCTTCCTCCTGTTAAATAATTAACACAGCATATGCTTTATTATGTTTTACATTTACTATTTTTATAATAAATTTTTTGGATTTTCATATCTTATTTATAATTGTCTCCAGGACCTAACACATTAAGTGCGTATATTAAAATTCATCAAATCCTTTTAGTTGCTCAGTAGAAAATTATCATAAATACGCTGTATCACATAACAAATACCTCCAAGTAATGTCTTTTGGTTAGATCAACAAGTCACTCCTTAACATGGTTTAGGGTTGTTATTGGTAATTGTCATCTATTGTATTGCCACAGGCAATCTTTTCTGACAGAAAACTGGGATAAAGGAGAAATGAAAGCAACTTTAGGGTATATAAGAATGTTAAAATTATTTCACTAAGATTTCATAAGAGTATATTTGAAATTCCAAATGCATTAATCATGAAATGAATTCTTTATCATAGTTAAAATCTACTTTTCATTCAACCCAAAACCCACATATTTTTAGAACCAAATTTAGTAGAAGTTATTTGGTCTTCAAAATTAAACATACTTTGTGTAAAATCCTATTTGCCACTCAGTAGTTTTCATATTGAGTAAATTATGTTCCTTCTGCCTTTCTTTATTTCTAGTATTCAAGAAGATCGTGAGGATTAATGAAGATAGCCCATATAAAGCCTGCACTGCCCTGGCAGATTATCTGCCCATGACACAAGGCTTATTAGGTATTCACAGTAATTAGTGATTATCCATGCATGATGCATGCACTTCATTATTTTATTCTCCATAGCATCACCCTTCATATTGTTTATATAATGAACTCTAATCATATAAAGACAGAGATAGTTTTAAGTAAATCATTTCCATATTCATGATAGTCATATGTAGACTTTTCCAAGATGGATTTGCCTGAGAAATGCCCAGTGCTATGACACGTCTTATTTCCTCATTTTTACTTTAGAGAACACAACCTCTCATTCATCCTGTCTTATTTAGGATACAAATCAAGTAAACACCTGAAGATAACCAAGAAAAAGAAAAACATAAATTTGATTATGCAAATAATAATTTGCAGAAAAAGACATAAAAAAAATCCTCCCACAAGTAGAAATAGCTTTGAATATTCTTTATGCTATTACTTATTACTAAATAGAATAAATGATGTTATGTAAGTATTGATTTTGCAGGGAATAAAACTTATAACTATAACCATTTCTTGTTCACATTAGGATTTCCCAGTTCTTAATTCTGTATACAAAATGTAAAGGCACAGCCTGAAAATGGTCACATTGTAGATATGGGCAATATTTCCATAGAGAAGCACAAATTATTATTTTAAATATTGTTTTGTCTTTGAAATGAATTTATTCACCTGTTGAATAAAAACTTTTTAAATTTGATTTCATGTATGTATTTTTAAATTTCATTTTACTGATGTATTATAATTATAAAGAGTAGTGGGATTCATTATGCCACCTTTTATAAATGCTCATACCATAATTTTCTCAATGTTTCCCCAGTATTTTCCCTTTACCTTCACTTTTCCCTCTCTCTGATCCACTTGCTCTACTATACTGATGTTGCTTTTATTATTATTATTATTATTATTATTATTATTAATATAATATTATATTCTCATTCTACATATAAGCAGAATTCATTGTGGTTTATTTGTACATAGACTTGCAACTTGGTAAATTTCATATGTTTGATATACTATCAATATAGAAATTAAAATTTAACATGTCTATTATTTTCTATTTGTATGTATCTCTCCATTTTTGGATGATTTGTATACCCCAAAATTAATAAATTTGTCACAACCACAAAACCTCCAAATTTGACTGTATGTGGCATCTTTAAAGAGATCTGAAACAAGACCATTAATATGATATGTGCTTATAAGAAGAGGAAATCTGGACACAAATATACAGAAGAAATTATATGTACATATTGCTGTGGACTAGAGCTAAGTTACAATACTGACTTTTTTCCTGAATCCCACGCCTGCAAGTCTGCTGTGTGTATCTGAAAAACATAGACTGGCTCCATTGACAATTACGTGAGTCAACTGTAAAATGCTCCTTTTCTTCTCTCTCTCTTTCTCCACACATACACACACTTACAATTTGTTTTGTTTCTCTGGAGAATGGTAGTACTCTATTCATAGGTCTGTCTCACTACCTAATGAGAAAGAAGCAAAAGGAGTTTTTGTTAAGATAAAAAGAGTACTTTCAAGTATATTAGGTTTTGCGAGTATTAAAGTATGTTAAGTAGGGTAAAATTCTGTAAAAAAAATTAAAATGAAAATATTAATTTCAAGATTAAAATAGAAATAGATCAAATAGACATAATCAGAAGAATAGGTTCTATAGATAGTACCAGAATGCTTGAATTGCTTTGGCAATTTATACTGAAAATTGAAAGAGTAATGAAACTTTTCAAAAATCAAAATGTTTGAAGGTATATAATTGATTAACTTCATAAAGAGTCAAATTGAAGTATGTGAGAAGGTATGCAAAACAAAAAATATTTTTAAAACATGTACAACCATCCTTCTATCACAAAATAGTGATACTAAAATTAAAATGCATGAAACTTCTGTTTACTGAGTAGATAACACATTAAATAGTCATGCCAAATTAAAACAATTGTTTCTTAACTTTGTAAAAGCAGATATCTGATGTGTGAAAAGTACTCTGCAATTCATTTATAAATAAATTCATTAATGTTTTAAATAATTTTATTATGGTTCTTCATTCTATTTCTTTCTTCATTTTTAAATCCATTGTTACTGAAAAATCATAACTTTAGAAAAAATGTATCATTTATTAGTGTGAGGAAAATACTAACCATAAAAAGAACTTTGATTTGTCTTTGAAAAATATAGTGTAATTATCATTAGCAAGTTTTTCAATGATACAAGGAGACACTTAGAGAGAAAGAGCAATAAATTATTTCTATCCTCAAAGAGCTTACCTGTAAGAATATAAATTAAATATTTTATAAATTGTGATGCCTGATGATATTGGAAGCACACAGCAAGATGCTAAGTCAAAAAGAAGATATTCAAAACCATTTCCCAGGCAACAGATAAGCCTTGAACTTCAGATAAAAATAAGCCAATAGCTAATAATTACCCAAATAGAAGACTGAAACAGACAGAGCTTGGAAACACATATAGAATTCTGCATTAATATGACCTCAGTATAGATGGTGAAGCTCAGAAAAATAATCTACTGGGGTAGTGTATATCAGCTACTACCAGTGAAACCTAAGGATTTTTTCCCTGATTTTATGTCAAGCTTTATGAAATCATCAGATTGAATTTTAGAAAATTCTTGCTAGCACTAATTTGGAGCATGTGTTAGTAAAGTTAAAACAACAATAATAGCAATTGAAAGTCATTATTATTCAGGGGTCAAATTAATTGACCCAACAGGTATTCTGATCATCTTCTTTTAAGCAAACAGTTTGAATAGAAAGATTATTAGGAAAATATTTAAAAGAACCATTGATGTGTGTGTATTTACTTCAAAAGTCCTAAATCACAATGTTTTAGTCAGTTTTTTTGACATTGTGATCAAAAGACCTGGAAAGAATATTGTAAAGTAAGAAACGTTAATTTTGAGTGACAGTTTCAGAGATGTCCGTCCATATATGGCCTACTTTTTTGCTCTGGGCCCAAGGTCAGGTGAAACATGGCAGAAGGGCACAATGGAGGAAAGCAGCTGAGGACAGGGCAAATTGGAAATAGAGAGAGCTCCACTCACCAGGGACAAAATGTTAACATAAAGGCACACCCCCAGGGACCTGTCTCCTCCTGCCATACCCTAATTGCCTGCAGGTACCACTCAGATAATCCCTATTGGTTATTAATCCACCAATTAAATTACAACTCTCATAATCAAATCATTCCAGCACTGAATGTTCTTGCACTGTCTTGCACATGAGCTTTGAGGGTTCACCTCATATCTAAATAATGTGTGTTAGGACACACACTATTTTTATTATGGAGCTTCTATATTTTTGAGATAATACTGAAATTAATTTTACTAGTTATACTTTTAATTCCCTAAAATTATTTTGATAAAATAGTTTCTATTTCTTCAAGGCTATACTCAGTTCTGAAAATCTGAATACCTTCCAGGTAGTAGTAGAAGTATGTATAGTTATTTGCAGATGTAGTTCACCCACAGTATTGTAGTTAAAGCACCAATTAAGAAAATGTAATTATAAAGCGAGTAGCAGCATACTTACACATAAATTTACCTTTGTGGACTGAAATATTCATAGATACTTACTACACCCATTGTGTTAAAATGATGATAAAGTCATTTTTAAAGGAATTATTTCAATGTTTCTGAAAAACTAAGCCTCAGCGCAGGTTGAGATTTCAATTCAAGTGTTTCCATTTCATCTTTTCTTCTTTATCTTTTTTAGTTCTTTATTCTCATTCTTGTATTTACTTATGAGGGATGCTGAATATCTAAATTTCATGCCAAATGTAAAATTTTTTGTCAATCATTTTGAGGGACAGATTTAGACATGGTTTGAAATATAATTTAATGTTTTTCACTTATTGTAGTCAATTTGAGGATTCAACAAAAGACATTTTTTGAACAGAACATTTTTTAAATAATTGATTTATAGTTGTAAGCCCTTAATTTGAAAGATCTGTATTTCATATTATGTACACTGATATATTTGTGTTCTGAAAATTACATTCTAATGGAAATGGAAAAACTAGTTTTATTATGGTCAAATATGTGATAAATGTTATTCCTCATGTCTAGACCATCCATGTCAAATAATGTCAAGTATGCATAGGTTTTTATTTACTGAAGATTAATGTACAAAGTTTCCAATTTGTCCTAATTGTAACTAGAGATATTTTATGGTAGCCACTGTATTCCAATTTATTTCATAAGACTAACTTTTAAAATATTTTTATTATTATTGACACATAATAATTGTACATACTTGTAGAGTCCAATGTGTGTGTGTGTATATATATATATATATATATATATATATTTACTATATAGTAGTATATTTACTATATGTATCTAGTATATGTATTTACATATATATATAGAGAGCATAGTGTTCAAATCGGGGTAATTAGCATATCTATCACCTCAAATATTAATCATATTGTGATTGAGATCATTCACAATTCCCTTTTCTATATATTTAGAAATATGCATTACATTTTGACAGTTTTTAATGATCCTACTATGCACCAAAGCACCAAATCTTATTTATCCTATTTAATTATAACTTAGAACCTGTTGTTAAACCTTTCCTCATCCATCCCTTCTCTCTCCCCTCCCAAGTCTCTATTAAGTAACCCTTCTACTCCCCTACCTCTACAAGATTAACTTTTAAAAATTTCAACTTATGAGTGTGATCATGCAGTACTTTTCTTTCTGTGCCTGACTTATTTAATGTAGCAGGGCGATCTCCATTTCCATACATACTTCCACAAATGACAGAATGGCACTGCTTTTTATTATTGAATAGGATGTCAGTGTGTAAATGTGCCAGTTCTTCTTTATCCATTCATTAACTGATGAACACTCAGATTGTTTCTATTTCTTGACTATTGTGAACAGTGCTGCAATAAACATTAGAATGACATGCTGATTTCATTTTCTTGGATATATAACCAGTAGAGAGATTGACAGATTGTGCAGGAGCCTCCATACTGTATTGCATATGACCATACTGATCCTCACTCCCACCCAGAGTGTATAATGGGTGTGTTTTTGTAGATTCTTGCCAGTACTTTTAACTGGAATGAAATGATATCTCATTGCAGTTTTTTTTTTTGCATTTCCTTGATGTTTAATGATGTTGAGACTTTTTTCAGATAACTGTTGGTTATTTGTATATTTTTTAAAACAATTATCTATTCAAGGATCTTGTCCATTTTAAATGAAGTTATTAGTGGGGTTTTGTTACTAATTACTTCCTTATCTATTGTGATATTAATCCCCTGTCAGATATATAGTAACATATATTTCCTTTCATTCTGTAGGTTGTCTCTTCATTTTGTTAAGTTTCCTTTTTCTGTGCATTTTTTAAAAAGCTTAATGTTATAGTATTTGTCTGTGTTTGCTCTTGTTGCCTTTTTTTTTCTTTCTTTTTCTCGCTCTTTTTTTTTTTTTTTTTTTTTGTTGTTGTTTTGTTTATAGTTTTAAGTACCAGGATTGAACTCAGGGGCACTCGGCCACTGAGCAACATCTCCAGCCCATATATGTATTTGATTTAGAGACAGGCTCACTGAGTTGCTTAGCGTCTCACTTTTGCTGAGTTTGACTTTGAACTTGTGAACCTCCTGCCTCAGCCTCCCAAGCCGCAGGGGATTGCAGGCTTGAGTCACTGCCCCTGGCTGTTTGCCTCCTATTTTGAAAAATTCTTGCTCACCCAATGTCCATGAATCATTTTTCCCATGGTTGCTTCTAGTAGTTAATAATTTTGCATGACACATCGTGGTCTTCAGTTAGTTTTTGGTTGAGTCTGTATACAGTAAAAGAGAGGGTTCTGTTTTTATATTCCTGCAGGTGAATATTCACTTCACACAGCACTGTTATTAAAGATACTGCTCTTTGCGGGTCCTTTAAAATTAGTGGACTTTAGATGCATGGGTTTATTTCTGGAATCTCTGCTGTTCTGTCCTATTGGTCTATAGGTCTGTTTATTCCAGTACCATGCTGCTTTGGTCATAGCTTCATTATATACTTTGAAGACTGGTAATGTAATTCCTCTGGCTTTGTTCTTATTGCTTAAGATTACTTTGGCTCTTTGGGACCTTTTGCGATTCCATATGTATTTCAAGATTATTTTTATTTTCTGTAAAGAATGGCATTGGTATTTGATAGGGATTACACTGAATCTATAGATTGCTTCAAGTCTGAAAATGTAATCACATTTCCACATTGTTTTAAAGCAACATCTTTGCTTTTTCTTTTTAAAAGAGAAGTTTTTGTGAGATAGTATTATACAAAGAAAGACACCAAAAAACCCCAGAAAATAATTATATAC
Source organism: Sciurus carolinensis (assembly GCF_902686445.1). Taxonomy (NCBI): domain Eukaryota; kingdom Metazoa; phylum Chordata; class Mammalia; order Rodentia; family Sciuridae; genus Sciurus; species Sciurus carolinensis. The sequence continues at coordinate 25,071,060 of NC_062218.1, read as the reverse complement.
CTAGTATAATTATTGTATAAAGAACTACTATGAGCATTAATTTCATGTAATTATATATACAATTACCTATATGTGTATATATTATATTACAAAATGTTCAGAGTTGCATAGATAGGTAAATAGATAATTAAAGTCTCAGAAAAATCTGTATCTTTTAATAGTTATGTATTAATTGAGCAAATAATTAAGAATATAATGAATTTACATATATGGATAAATATTACAATGTATTTTATCCATTATTTAAATTCACAAATGTAATATTTACTTACATGTTTTTAAGATTTATACTTAGAAACAATTTAAGCTTACTATGCAATAAGTATAATAGGAGTCTTTCCCATTTCTCATACAGAAAATACATTCTATAAAGTGTTTAATTTCTGATAAACTCATGGATTGTAAATTTTTTTCTTCCTTTGTTCAGCATTATTAAATTTAGCTTCTGTATTTGACATGGCATATTGAGTCAGTCTGTTAGAGTGTGCAATGATCTTTAATACAACAAAAATATGGAAAGTAAATTACTCTCAGAGGTATTTTCATGTCATTCATAAACTTGAGTTCTGCCCCATTTGCTTTCTGCCCTCATTCATAAACAAAAATAATTCTCCATCTTTTGGAAGAAGCTCCTGAAAAATGACAACAGAAAACATAAATGAAATAAGATCCTGTTAATAAACGAAACAGAGGGATGGACACCAAATAAGTATTACCAATATCTGCAATAAATGCAAGGAACTCTTTATTGCAACTTTTTTGACAGTTTCTTGAAATTTTCTCTAAGATTATGTACTTAATATCACATTACAAAATGTAAAATAATTCATGCTCTTTGAAGTATTTGACCTTGGCATATTAATGAAGTAGGACATGTGAAGAATTAGCACTCATTGTTAAGCACTAGTTATTCAATGAATATGGCATACATTTCCATTTTTTTCTGGTTGCTTAAACATGGTTAGTTTCCTCAGTCTTGGTCCTTATTCTTCCATTTTCCCAATTCGCATGCTACTTTTTTCCTCCAAATAAATTTTCCTGATAATGATTAGTATTGTATTTGGCAAGTAGATGCTGGATTTAACTTTTTTTAATCAATCACTAAAGCAATTTAAGAGTTGAGTTGCATAGTAGATCATTTAATGTACTCATTATTTTCCTTGTTCTAGAAAATTACCCTGAAAAAACACTTTATTCACTAAAAAGTTAATAATAACAAATTTGATAAATTCAAATCACAATTCCAATAGCACTAGGTTAATAGCACTATTTCTGGAACACATTTACATGAAAATTTTTTTTCCAAGGAAAATAAGAGCAGAGAAAGGATCCACTTCCCCAGAGATTAGATAAGGAAAATTAAGTATGATATTGTACATAGACTAGGATGGAAGACTGTCCATATAATATCTGTCCTTTAATGAAGTTATTCAAGAGGGGGTAAATTCTAACAATCTACTATCTATCTTTTCAGTCATTTAGTAAAACAGGTATAAGGACATTTCTTTTTCCATGCTTTCTCTTGTTTATTTAGCTTAAGCCTCATTAAAGCTATTTTTTTCATAAAATCTTTTAAAGTTTTGATGTATATAATGCATATATAATGAAAAATGATTATTTTTAATTATGCTTGTGCGAAAGGTTTTAAAGGAGGAAGTACAAATGAATATCTACTAAAATACTAAGCTATTTACAAAACTAATTATTATTGTATGACTACTCCACATATAGGTGCTAATGAATCATAATTTTTCATATAATTACTCTCTGTATAAAAGGATGCATTTTTATTATTTTTGCGATTTTCTTCTATTATTTTTCTCTTTATTTGTCTCATTAAATATTATTATTTTCAGTGATTAATATGCATATTCCATTTACCGTAAAACTTCACTCATTCTCTCTGTGTGAAAATAGAGTTACTACATAGTAAGTATTCTGATTATCTTAAAGTTCTATTGACTTTTTCATAAAATATAAGCCTGCACTCCACAAGGGTTGAGCTGTGGGATGTTTTCAAAAGTATCTCTAATCTCCACTCATCTTGCTTTTTTCCAACAGAAACCCAAACAGCCTATCTTTTATAAAATTCTGATTGAAGTCATATCTATCTTAGAAGGTTTAATATCTTAAAATATGCTAAGAGTTTAGAAACTTCTGATCAAAGTAGCCATCAAAATGCAAAATATTACTGTCATTGTTCTCAAAAGGTAAATGGCAGTCATTCTCCGGCTCTGTACACTCCCCTCCAGTCACTGTGATCTGATCTGCTGTGTGAAGCTCGTTTGCCATTGATTAAATGCTCTTATCTCTATTGCCAAGTTAATCTTGTGTGGCATCCAAGCTTTTATTTTATCTTCTTTACACAGTTTCCTTCGGGCTCTACAAATGTGAGTAAACTTTAAAGGAAGCACACACCAGCAGTCATTTTTTTTTTTTTTTCCTTCTCAACAAGTTGTTTTTCATAAAACACTCTGTAAGTCACCAAGTTCTCTTTAGATACACTCGTCCTTCTTTTCAGAAACTGAAAATAACTAAGGTATTAGAAGATTTTGCTCTCCCCCTGTGCACCTGTTGTAAATAACTACTTAGCCAAGGCATTTATGTGATGGGTGCAGGTCCTTATAGACAAGGAAAAAGTGGGGAGGGGAGAAAAGCAGCTGCTGATCATGAATTTTGTTAGTCTGTATTTCATAATAACGAATTTGCTGAAGAGGGTTGTTTTTGGTGTGACATTAGATTATATCAATACAAATATTTGATTATTAGTGAATGCTCATTTATTTGTAGAACAAATTAAAAGAGTCCTTCACAGGATGACCTTTTACTTTGGCAAAATCTAGTATTTGACAAAAACCAGTAATCAGGCTTGAAATCCAGTGAGCTTGACCTCTGGAGTGTACCAAATTGTTAGGTGTAGGGAATTTATTTTGGGGTGAGTTAACAGAAAGTTCTATTCCCACTGAGGTTCTGCCGACTTGTAAATCCCACATTTTTGCTACTGAATCTCTCACAATCAGCACATTATCCAAATGATATTTAGAACCATAATAATTAAGATGCATCACCTGATTCTAGTTTCAGGATCCTGGCATGGATTTACATTTGCATTTTAACTATGCAGTGATAATGTTGATGAAAATTATTTTCTGCATTAAAAAGGAAGGGTCTGAGAAATATCAGCTTGACCAGTTTTTATCTTAAAAGGAATATATTAACTAAAGGCTAGCTATAAAATTAATATGTACTGGAGCATATTGCATCACAAACACATGTATACTTTATTCACATATAAAACAAACAGAAAATGATTATTTAAAATCTGGCTATTTCAGATATCATATTTCTCTAAGCTCTTAGATAAATTAATTCCAGTGATAGCTCAGATACAGAAATGAGGTTGGTCCCATTCTCTGACTGGACTGCAATAAGGCAAAGAGATAATATGGCATAAAAATTAGCTAAATGAAAATTAAAGTACAGGAACACTTACCTAATTACCTGATTAATTAAAAAGTAATTCAGATTACAATGGTGGAATCCACACAACATTTTAGTAATGACATTACTTCATATCAAACATGAGAGGTAGACTCAGCATTTAGATAAGATACCCTCCATGAATGCTACTATCATAAGCACTAGGTCACAGAAAAGAAAGGGGTCAACTATATTTTACAAACTTTATAAGAAGATAGATATTTATAAAAAATAACAAAATTCTTTCATTTTTTCTATCTCTAAATTTAAGTATTATTCATTCTACATAGCCTTGCTTTGACATAAAACTCCAGTTGAAAGTTTCCAAAAAGTACTTTCCTCTTAAAATTGAAATTATTATCTTTGAAATGGACAATACATTTTACTGTTGTCACAGAAAAACGCTGCAATGACTTCTGTAAGGGCTTCTGCATATTGAACATATTGACTATTAAAAGTGCCTGAATTTGCCATTCAAATTACTATGCATGACAATCTGATATTGTGGAATAGGAATCATGGAGGAGACCATACAGTGTACTGAAAAATTCAAAATGTTTTATATCAGTAAGAACTTGGCTTGAGGAAAACATCCTGAGATCAGGATTTAAAACATACAAATCAGAAAAGCAAAGGTAAACAGAATTTCTCCCAATTACAGTCAGACACCAAACTATAAATCCAGGCAGCTTAGAAAACGCTAGGTAAAATAAGTGCCCAAAACACTACACTTAGGTATCTCAATTGGAACTACAGAAAATCAAATATAAAAAAAGAACATTAAAAGAAACTAGAAAGAGAACAAAAACTCCTACCTATTAGAAAAATAATGATAAGAATTATTTCTGATTTTTCTTCTCAAATGCAATGCAAGCAAGAATGAGAGTGAAATGTTTAAAATTTTCTAAAAAAAGAAGTCTAATATATTATATATATATATTATATATATATATACAATGGAATATTACTCAGCCATAAAAAATGATAAAATCATGGCATTTGCAGGCAAATGGATGAAATTGGAGAATATCATGCTAAGTGAGATCAGCCAATCTCAAAAAACCAAAGGACGAATGATCTCACTGATAAGGGGATGATGACACATATTGGGGGTTGGAGGGGGCAAGAATGGAGGAAGGAAGGACTGTATAGAGGGAAAAGAGGGATGGGAGGGGTGGGGGAAAGGGAAAAAATAACAGAATGAATCAAACAACATTACCCTATGTAAATTTATGATTACACAAATGGTACGCCTTTACTCCATGTACAGAGAAAAAAAAAAGCCTAAAATTTATTTGCAAAATTCTCTCTCAAAAATGAAGGAGAATTGCATGGTTTTGAGTACTGAAGTAGTTGTATTACTACAGTATTTTGATTTTAGTTCTTTTGGATCAAGGAGTGGGATAGCTGTCATACGATCATTCTACGCCTAATCTTTATTTTGTTTTTCAGATAACCCAGATATGTATTCATCAACCATGTATTTATTATCTTCCATATATCAGGTACATATGCTTCATGCATGTAATACAAATATGAATATACATATGTACTTGTGCACAAACTGAAGCCTTACTGACTATATTTCTGTACTTTATTTACAAATAATCATAAAAGACTATAAAATGCCTCACTGAAAGTCAGAAACACTGATCCACAATGTCAAAGGGGAATCTTCATACTGTTTTTCAAAGTGATTTACAAATTTGCAGTCCTGGCAACAATTATGAGTGGGCCTTTGCTACCACTTCCTTGTTAGAGTTTATTATTGTTTGTATTCTTGATAATTGCCATTCTAACCAGGGTGAGATGAAATTCAGTGTAGTTTTTATTTGCATTTCCCAGGATGTAGGGGTGTTTAAAACTGATTTTTATTTGTTGGTCATTAATGTTTCTTCTTTTAAAAAATGCTTATTTTTTTTACCTGTTTATTGATTTATGTTTAGTTCTATATTCTGGAGGAATAGATGGCAAAGATTTCACCCACTGTGTACACCCCACTCTTCATGCTCTTCATTTCTTCCTTTGCGGTGCAGAAGCTTTTAAATTTGATGCTGTTCAGCCTATTAACTCTTTGTTTTATTTCTGGAGCTTTAGGGTCTTGTTATGGAAGTTGGTGCCTATGCCAATATATGGAGTTTTGACCCTGTATTTTCTTCTAGCAGTTGCAAAGTTTCTGGTCTAATTTCCAGCTCTTTTATGCACTTCAAGGAGACTTTTGTGCAAGTTTAGAAACAGGAATCTAGTTTTATTCTTCTAAATATGGATATCCAGTTTTCCCAGCACCAATCATTAAAGAAGCTATCTTTTCTCCAACATATGCTTTCATCACCTTTGTCAAGTATTGAATGACTGTACCTATGTGGGTTCGTCTCTGTGCTAGAAGCACAATTCACAATAGCCCAGATAGGAAACTAGCCCAGGTGCCCAACAACAGATAAATGAATAAGAAAATGTAGTGTGTGGGTGTGTGTGTGTGTGTGTGTGTGTGAGAGAGAGAGAGAGAGAGAGAGAGAGAGAGAGAAGTGGAGTTTTATTCAAACCCAAATAGGAGTGAAATTATGGCATTAGCTGGAAAAGGAAGAAATTTTGGAGAATAACAGATTAAGTGAAATAAACCAGATTCGGAAAGTCACAGATTGAATATTTTCTCTCATATGTGAAAACTAGAGCAAAATAAGGGGAAAAAGATGGAAGGGACCCAGGAAAATGGAAAGGAAATCAGTGCAGTACAGGAAGGAAATTGAGAGAGATGAAGGAGCATCAAGAAAAGGGAGGAACTGTGGAATGAAGTTGCCATTTTTTTTCTACATAAATATATAATATACCACAGTAAATTTGACTTTTATGTCTATCTAGAAGGGAGAAATAAAAAAAACAATAAATATATTGAAGGAAGACAGTAGAGCAGAAGAAGTAAAATGGTAATGGAGGAGGATAGGAAAAAAGGGAAGTACTGGGGATTACAGTGGAGCTAATTATATCCCATGTATATGGAAATATGTCATAGTGAAACCCACTGTTATTTGTAACTATCATTTGCACTGTAAAACAAAAAGGCACTAATAAAAATATTTAAAATGTCTTTTCCCCAAAAAGTGAAGGAAATATAGACTCTCAGATGAACATTGAACAAACTCATTGAAAGTATATCTGCCTTGCAAAAATTTGAAAGAATTTCCTCAGAGAAAGATGGTATGTTGAAACTCAGATCTTCATTATAAAAGGAAGATCACTAGAGAAAAAATAAAGTAAAATAAAATGTTTGTTTTCATTCTCAATTGTTCTAAAAGACAACAGTTTGTTCAAAACGATACCTGCAACAAAGCATTTGATTGTGTAAGTATGTACACATAGGTATAGTTTATATATTCATATTTGTAAATGAATTAAGATCAATGAGAAAAGGACAGTTAGGGTGGAATTATGTTTTTTTAGTTATGAAATATCTGGACTATCAATAAAGTGGTACAATGTTGGTAAATTGACTGAGATTAACAAAGGTATGCTTTAAACAACATGCAACTCTTATAAAGTTTTCCAAAAGTACAATTGCTCTACTAAGAAAAGAGAGAAAAATAGAAATATTGAAAGGCTTAATTAAACCACAAATAGCAGGAAAGAGAAGAAGACAGAAATAGAGAAAACAATGGAAATTAATACAAAATATTGATAAATGTAGTAAGCAATTAATCCAATAGTAAAATTGATCACTTTAAAAACCAATTATCTAAATGTAGCAACTGAAAATGGAAATTACCAGAGTGGATTTCCAGCTATATATTGTCTCTAGGAAGCCCACTTTAAATATGAAGATGCCTATAGTGTAATAATAAAAGGATGGGGAAATATGTATGATGCTAACACTAAACAACATAAAGCTGTATGTACTATGTTAATTTTAGACAAAGAAAACTTAAGATTAAGGAAAGTGTGTGATTAAGGATAAAGAATCCTATATACATGGTAAAAAATATTATGCACTCTTTAAGAAAACATACCAATTCTTATTGTGTATGTGCCAACAACAATGTATCAAAAAGGAGGTAAAACCCAACAGAACTACAAAGAGAACAGAGGTGTCTGTTCATTTAGCTGAAAGTTTCAACAGCCCTTTTTCAGAAATGAGCAGACAGGCAGTAAGTAAGCAAGGACCGAAATGAATACAACATCAAAATCGCTCAAGAGGATATTATCAACATCTGTAGAATAGTTCATTCAACAGTAGTAGAAAGTGCATAGATTCTTCTGAAACTAACATGCTACAAGATTAATCATACCCTGGTGTTGGGGGGGAGGATAACCTTAGCAAACAGAAATGTCTCACAAATTTGATAACCTAGACAAAATGGAGCAATTACTTGAAAGACAAAATCTACCAAATGCACATGAGAAAATAGACAATCTGAATAGGTTTATGTCTGTTAAGGATAATGAATCAAAATTTAGAAGTTTCTGATGGGTTCAGTTTTGAATTTTACCAAAAATTTAAGGAAGAAATTGTATACCAATTTAGTACACTTTAAAAAGTAGAAGCAGAAATAGTACTTTATAATTCTTTCTAAAAATTCAGCATTATCCTAGTCATAAAAATAAAACCAAACATATTATAAAAGATTCACATATTTTATTTCTTTCCTTAAAAACTAATAGTATAACTAATCCTGTTTTTAAGATCAAAATATGCTAAGCAAATTAATTTCATCTATCATTCATCTATTTATTCATCAAAACAGAAACATTACATAACCAGGAAAAAATTTTAAAAGACTGAATAAAATTTTTCTATCTGTCTATTTATCTATCATCTACAATCTGCCTGCCTATGTTCCTGCCTATATACCATCTACACATCACTCTATTGTTTATTATAGTCAGGGATTTTTGTTTTTTCCAATATTATAAGAAAACATCAGCAAGACTCATACTATATCTTTAGGATAATGCTTGATTCTTTTAATGTTTTGGTAGTAGAAAAATATTCTTGTGTTTTTGTTTTTCATACATCCTGACTTAGGATGCTTCTGTTCTTAAAAAATACTGGAACTTAAAATGTCTTTGAATTTATGTGATTTCCTCAGATAATGCCCTTTCCTCTGCATTTCAGTGTGAATAGACAAATGAGTACACAGAAAGTTTCTTTTAAACCTTGAATGTGACAGTATGGGCATCCATGTTCACTAACACTGAACCATCAGAAGGAATCAGAAATAATTCACATTTGATTTTCATTTCTGTGATTCAGTATGCAAACTTGGTTCTGAATACTGTAATTCATAGTTACTAGCCCATTTTTCCCAACTTCATGAACTGCATGGCCTCATGAGAGTATTGTCTACTATCATATAGAAGCAGGCATTATATGTACGTGTATCTGTATGTTATACACACACACACACACACAATGCACACATATACACACAACAGGTCGCCTACAAAAAACACACATAGTTCACTTTCCTTGAAAAATGGGAAATTAGAGCATTTGGTAAGTTGTAGAATGATGAATGAACTGTTTGTTGCTGCTGTTATATTTTCTTGTTTGTTTTAATGAACATTTTCCAGTAATTTCTAATCAAACTATGCTGGATTTTGAGTAGCTCTTTCAGCAATAAGGTGAGGTTAAAATAAGTCTCTGCTTCTGGCAATTAAAGAGAGAATACACATTAAAGATGAAATTGTGTCCCCTCAAATTCATGTTGAAGCCATAATACCCAAATAAAAACTGTATTTGGAAACAGAGTGTTTGAAGAGGTATTTATATTAAATACAGTCATAAGAGTGGAACTCGATTCCAATAGGACTACTGTGTTTATAAGAAGAGAAGGAGACACCAGGGACACATGTGCACAGAGAAAATGCCAAGTGAGGACACAGCAGGAAAGCAGCCTTAGTCAGTCAAGGAATGAGACTTCTGGAGGAAGCAAAACTGAAGACCCCTTGATCCTGCATTTCCAGACTACGGCCTTTCCTTTATTTCCTATGAGAAAATAAACACCCATTGCAAGGTAATCATACACACACACACACACACAACACACACACATGCATATATATATATATATATGATAAGACGACCCTGGAAAGCCTGGGGTCCTAGGAGAACTGTGTCTGGCCACCAGAAAATATATCTCCAGAATTGTCCATACTTTGCTACTTAATCCCGTTTATTCCACTTAAAATCTATGTATGGTGACAGTCATTCTTTCTTACACCATTGACCTGAGAGCATAAATAAAAAGATTGAACTATCCAATTTTTGTGCTTCTTGATCATATACAGTAAACAGTCTGTGGAGTAAAAGTAAAGGTGGAATTAATGACCTATAACCTCTCTGAGAGTTTTTTGTGTGAGCACAGTCCCTCTCTGACATCACAAAGTCTCTCCAACAGAAGCAGAACAGTGTCTATCAGGTGTACAGGAGGTGGGTGAACTTTGAGCTGAGCAAGAGCAAAGATCACAAAGAGTTTGTGAGTTTCACAGCATAACTGCATTACTCCATCATTCTTTCTACAATGACTAGGAAACGATTTGGATTTGATCAAAAAGTACCAGTGTTTTTCTTGGGCAGTTTATCTGTTGTTTCTGGAATAAGCCTGAGCTTCTCAGAGTCAAAAACTATTTATATTTTCTCATGGAAAACTGGACTCATCAGCAACAGTGATCAACTTGCCATTTAGTGTATCGATGTGTTATTTCTCCTAGATTTCCTCCTCCTTGAGGTCAATGTCATGTCTCCTATTTTATGTTAATTCTTAAAATTTAAAGCATGGAGAGACTTTAATTGAGACATTTATTTAATTTTTATTACCAAAAAATCTTCCCTGCTTCTAATTATTCTTCTACCAAGGAAGTTAGGAAGAAGGACACTTGCAGAAGGATTGATTTTTTTTTCTTGGAAAAAACTTGAAATAAAGCAATGCCCTATAATATCCTCAGGATTGATACAATGATCATTCTTCTTGGAATGAATGTTAAAATAAGAGACTGGTTAAATAATGTACACTTGATGTATAATGAGACTATTCAATTATAAGGTATTTTATAACTCCTTATCCTACATTGGGAAATAGTAAATACAAGTGTGGGACCCAAAATATGCCATACTGCTTGTAATAAAGGAAAGAAAAAGGTTTCTAATACTCAAAATTTCTTTTAATCAAGTTTAGGAATTAGTAGAAATCTGCAAGAGATATATTCACTTGTACATTTTCTTGACACATCTTAAAAGTGTGCCCTCCAATATGATTTTAATTTATAAAAATGAAGGTGCCCATATCAGGCAAAATTCTATTTAATATTTAAAAATTAAGGCAAAAAATCTTTAAAAAGTATTATTTTGAAAAAAGCGATAAAAAACACATTTTTAAAACAAAACAAAAATATCCATAAGAAAAATAGTTCGATAATGTTAATATTACTTTATATTTTTAGTAAATATTAAAATAGAAATTTTTGTAGATAATAACGGTGAATAAAAGCCTTGTTTCTTTATCATCTAATAAATATATCTATATGCATAGTATTTACTAATCTACTTTGTGAGCTAAAATGACTTTTCAGCAGTAAGGTACAGGCTATTTGTGTTCATTCAGTAATCAGTAACTGATTTATCATTACAGAAAAAGGTAGGCAAAGTGATCATTGACATTAATACTTTTCATATATTTTATTGCCTTTGGCAATACCAACATTTTGACGGTACAAACTTAATTAGACACTTGCTGAAGTCAGAATAATTATAGCATTCTTAATGCTGACAAGATACAAAATAAAACGAGATGTTAGAGTTACTATTTTCCTGCTTTCATCTAAATATATATACATGTTAAAGACCGGAGAAAGAAATTTTGCTTCATTGCTTGCTATCTAGGTGAAATGTAGGTATTTGGAGTAAATATTAGATGTTGGAAATTCAAGTCAGTTCATACCGCTTTTGTAGTGTATCTAAGAAGTCAAAATTATTTTTAATAGATTTTAAAAGAGATTAATTTTCTTCTATACGCTTGTCAATACCAAAGTGTTATTTCCAGAGAAAATTGAGATTCTATATTTGGAGACCCCTGCATATATTGACCTAAAAGTACTGACCTTATTTCCATCTGAAACCAACTTCAGAGCATCCCTCAGTGTCTGGGGGAGAAGAATTGCCTTTTCAGAGGTCAATCCAACCCTCTTTGTTCAAATAGCTATCCCATCTCTTCTCTCACTTTTTCCTGCAGTTTTAACTTTCCCTTCATTCTCAAGTTCCTTTAATGTGATTCTTTATCCACTGAGCTCAGTTCCTTATTTTAAAATCCCCTTTCAATAGGTCGCCTTTAAATATATCCATATTATCTATGCCAATGTACCTGTGTATGCAGTAGTATCTCTCTTACACTATTGTCTATACGTTTGCATAAAAGCAAAATGCCAATTATATTAGTTTCCTTCTTTTCCTGAATGTGTACTTCCAATTATTTACTTGTCATAATCTGTTGGTCATATCTTATTTATTGCTATTTGTCTTGGTCTGTTTGAGCTAGTATCACAAAAATCCTACAACTGGGTGGTATATAAACCTCCAGAAACTTATTTCTCACAATTCTGGAAGTACCAGGAAGTCCAGGAATCAGCAAATTTGGTGTCTGGAGAGGGTCATTGTTTCTTACAGATGAATTTCCTGTCTGCATTCTCTCAAGGAGAAGAGGGGGATGGTTGAGTATCCTTGGGATTCTCTAAGTAAACAAATATCATTCATGAAAGCAGAGTCCTTTACTTAAGGCCGTACTTCTTAATACTGACATTGGGTACAGATTTCAACCCAGTGCAGCATTCAAATTTTTCTCTCCCTTATTAAATAGTCATTATCATCTTTAATTTAAATCTTTATGATTTCAACTGCCTTTGTTTTTCTGTAGTGTTTCTCTTCTCCACACCTGTCCCATTCAGACTTCATCACGGAAGACCTTGATTCAATTTGTATTTTTATCATGATTCTTCTTGTTTAAAACATGTTAGTACCTGTTTGGGGAGTGATTATACTGTTACACTAATGTGTAGACATACTGTGCTTGATACAGATCTTTGATATTCATTTCAGTGCCACAGAATACTGTTGAAGTAAAGGTAAAACAATGAACTTAACAAAGCCTGTGCTTTTGTTCCAGAGGAAGAAAATCTGTATTAAACAAATAAAGTCAAAACAAAATAAAGATAATAAATTTGATAGTATTTTAGGTAGGGCTTCCAAATAAAATCTATGCTGAAACTGCACTGAAATAGCATAAACCCTGCTATGTCTGAGAGAACTGTGGACTAAGACTATGTTTTAGTGTGAGGTCAGAGAGTTATTGGAGACCATGTTTTATAGACCCCAGAAACCTGGTGTGATTACTCTTTTAACTTATCTGTACAAGGTGGAGAACATGTCCTTATTGGTATGATCAACTAACTGAGTGACTCTGATTAACTGAGGTTTGTTTCTTTTTTCTTTTTTCCTTTCTTAATTACAAGAAATGTTTTCAACTTAAGTTCTGGTTGCTTACATAAGAATTCTGACTACAGAGAAAACTTCAGGCACACACACATATATATATATGTACACACACATACATGTAATAATCAACAGTGAAATACTTATGTATTTCTGTAACTAGTAACAAGCACAATACCAACAAATACTATGAAAAATGGATCATTACGATAGGCAGATCTTAGATAAAACACCAAAGACAGTATTATCTGCCTAGAAATTAGCCATTATTTGTGCCAGCAACAGTTTGAAAGAATGTTCTATTGATTTCTACAACATGCTTATTTAACTTCCCTCCTTTGACAGGTATAAATTTATTGGGCAAATGACTTAATGCATCACAAAATTAACCAGGTGATATTGATAATTACTGGTATATCTTCATATCATATCTTTACTGAAACACTTTAACACAGTCGTGAGTTTCATGTAAGACATCCATTAACCTGGCATGTTTTCCACTGTAGTTTGAATTGCTATGGTAAAAAGTTGTAAACCTTGCTGTCTTTCTCTGGAGTAATGCTAATTGACTGAGTATGGTCGCAGTAACAGCATATTCCAAAGAAAACTTAGTGCTCTTAACAGTCCAAATAATGTAATTTTGTTCTATTTTGTTGATTAATAATAATAATAAAATATCCAATAAGCCTGGAATAGTAGCATTCTAGATGACTAAGTGTTTTATATACATGCCAAAGTGTAGTAGGTAAACTCTTTGACAACAGACCTGCCTGGAAATTTTGTTAAGTTTCTAAGAATTTAGTAATCTGGGTATAATGAAATACACTTTTCTAAGAAAGAGACAAATTGCATCACTTTAAACCACCCACAGTGGAGAACAAAGTAAAACTTGGCAGGCCCTTCTAAATCTTGGGGGCAACCAATACAGAATACAACCCGTGATAATCTAGGTTTATAGGACCAGAAATGAATATAATTTCACAAGTATATTTTAAATGAAATAAGAACAAATTTATAAGTACCAAATTAAACTTGCATGTCAATATTCATTTTAATTACTGGATACATGATTATAATATTTTCTTTTCTGTTTTGCTTTATATTTGAGTTATAAATTTTACTTACATGTTTATGTAATGTTTTATATAGAAAGAATTTGAAAATATTTCATTGTATGTTTTTTATATTTGCTGATCAGAAAAAATATTTTCAAAAACCAGTGTTTAGTTTTGAATATTTCAAACATTTTATGTCATTTACAAAAAGTATTTGATTGCAGGCAAAGATATGACTAGATGTAAATGTAGAGATTTGTGATGGCATTCATCAAATGATCATGTATAGAATATACACTGTGGAATTAAAAAAAACTGACTGGGGTATCATTCGCAAAAGTCATTGATTTAGATTGGGGCTAAATGGGATGTTATGTGTACTCCACTCACATGTGCTTATGTGGTAATATAATTTTAAATATTTGCTTCAATTTACATTTAATTTCAGAGTTAAAATTTGAAATGTCTAACATTCACATATCAGAGTCCAGGCTTCCATCAAGGTAATGTGATTTCCAAGGAAACAAATTTTCATTGACCCTTGTTTCTGTAAACTACTTGAGTTTAAAAAAATCTTTCAAATCTTTGCAAAGTATCTGAGTCAATATGACATGTAGTGAATTATCAATGAAGATTTAGAAAAATGTGTGCAGAAGAACTATTATGTACTTTAGATAATTCTTGGTAGTCTCCAACCACAGCTTTCATATTCACATCCAGGAATCAAGTTTTTCAATCATTAAGCTGTTCATTGTTAAAAGCACTATTACTGGAAAAATTTTTTTCATTTTAGTGTTATATTCAGTAATTCTATTACTACTCATAACTCTATGGATTTAAAACTGGTCTATTTTAAAAATATATAACCTCATTAATATATACAATGTTTATATTTTTATGTATCAGTTAACAGACAAAACTAAAAATAAATTGTACATCTTTTAAATAAAGTACATATTTTAAATAAAAAAGAACAAAAATGTACTAGAGAAGAATTTACTTTCTCTGAAGTTACTAATGCTGCTTCTTTTATGTTGGTCACATCATTGTTTATAACTCCACATTATTTTCCATCCTTTTGCTGAATATTGACTTCCAATTACTAACTCAAAGGTGTTAAGGCACATAGTTAATGATGACCACAGATGTTAAACTTACCCAGAGTATTAAAGTAAATTGATCATTTGAACCATATTGTTTCTGGTTTTATATATTGTTTGAAATTTTACGACACAAATATAGAACATATATTCTAAGTAAGGATGGGCTATATAACATGCAGGGACCAGTGTAAAACAAATATTAAGGGTCAGTATTAAAAATTATGATGATTTGCAGATAGCAATGAAACAGAATTAACCAAGAGTTGGGTTCTTCTCAAAGTAGTGCCCTGGGATATTGCACAAGTTACATATCTCTTGACTGAGATAGAATATGAACAAAAATGACTGTTTTGTATTGTAACTTCTTGGATGAGATTGATGAGGTCATCCCTGGATAATCTGAAGACACTAAAGGGGACTTCATAATCCTACTGGGTGTCAACTGTGGGTAGGAAAAGAGCACAGGATAGGGTATATATTTTCCCATTACTGTCAAATTCAGGAGGAACACAACACAGGTAGCACCACAGAAAAAATTTGAAGCATTGAAAGCCAGTGAAGGGAACCCATACAAGCCTTGTGACCCAGAATCAAATGTGCTTGTCTCTTGGGATTTGTGACTATGTTCATCAAACAATCATACACATACTATGTTCTGATTTCTAATTTCTCTCAGTGATATTTGGAGATGATGAGTGAGGTAATTAAAAAAATAAAACTGACTCAGACATCATTCACAATAGTGGAGGACCCTATACATATGACCTGGGACCAGTAGCAAGGCCCATACAAATAACTTGAGACCAACAGGCAGATGAAGTCTCTAGGTGGTCTGGAATTCTGACTTCTTTTTTATGTCTGACATTACTGAGGGTTATCCAAAATCTTCGTTTCAGCTTTATTTGTACAGCCCATCTCAAGTAAGAAATTCTCCACTTGCTGCCATGTAATAGTAATCCTCTTAGCAAGCTTCCTTCTGGAATTTGACATGGCAAAGCACCCCTGACCGAGAGTACCCAAACAGCATGCTTCCTGGACCTTATTGGAAAATGTAATTGAATATGTATGGAGATACAATGTCACAGAGTGCTCCTGAATGTAGAATTGTGTGTTTAGACTACATGAATCTGGGTTCAGGCTGACCCATCTGGTCATCCCTGCTGTTTTTCACTATTTCCAAACCTTGGAAGAGAACTACCCTATTTTGAGAGAGGTATTTCCAACCATGAGGGATTAGTCTCATACTGGAATTTCTGTTTCCTCAGTACCAGGAGGTTCCAAAATACAGTTTCCTGAATCACTCTTGAATCCTGATTATATCCATGTAGAATAATTTTTACAAATTTCCTTGTTAAGTAAAATCACAAGTAATTAAACATTCAAATCTCGTCTGAAAGCAATTTCTAATCATTAAATATGATCTTGAAGTTCAACTTAAATGTCTTTGAATCACAGATACAACTGATACAATAATAGAGTATAAGAAAAAATTTGTAATCAATTTATTGAAAAAAATGCTCTTTGAAATGCCAATTTGAAAGTATTTATTAATTTCCAATATTAAATAACTATAATATTCATTGTGAGTAGTTCTGATAAAATTTTGTTTGGGAAACAAAAATTCATCAAAAAAATCTTAAAGAATTTGAAGATGGAAATTTAAAAGGCTATAATGTGCATAATTATATAACTCCTAGAAAAGCATTTTAACTTATCTTGCATTCTCTCAGAAATGTTAAGTGGGAGAGATACCTATATAAAGTATTAAGTATTTAACCATATCTATGGAAAACAAACCACAGAAATCCCTGAAATCTTCATGTGCCTTGTAGGGAAGAAAATAGAAAGAAATTTGTAGTATATTTAATATAATTTTCTGCACTCAGTCCTTCATTTTCAATAGCCTTTCTATTCTGTTTGATATATTTTATCCCACCAGTGTTTGACAATAATTTTTCTTCTGTACACTTCACATACAATTTAGTTTTGGATTCAATTCTCTTTATTCCATCTTACTCTTAGTCTGCTCACGTCCTTTGGGACACATTTTCCAGTTGCCAAAACAGTGCTTCAAAAAACACAAAATAGATCATGTTATTTCTCAAATTCTTCAAAAAACTCTAATATCGTTCAAATTCAAAGCTACTCATCAAAGATAGGCCTAGCACACATTAGTAATCTGACCCATATTGACTTTTCTTGTCTCCTTCTATTAATATATCATTCCTCCATTTGTTCAAGTTTGTGGACCAGGGCTTTTCTGTTGGGAATATTGTCAAAAACCATTGTTCTTGTTCTCATGTGACTGGACTATGAAGTGCAGGAAAAGACAACAAAAATATAAACAAGAAAGATAGTTTTGAAAATTGGTTCAAATCTTAAAAATAATGAAATAGGGCATTTGTTGGTAATGGAATTCTAGAAAGAGTTTACTAAAGCTTTCTGAAAAGAGGACATCTGGGCTGAACATAAACTGAAATAGTCAACTATAACACTTGAAATAAGATCTGTTCAGTCAAACTGAAGATGAAGTTGAAAGACCCTAAGCAGGGGCAAGCTTGGTTTGTTCAACAATCTGGAAAAACTTCAGTAAGTCAGAAGGTACATTTAAGAAGAGCTTGGGAAGAATAGAGATTGAAATGGATTCAGGCACTGGATCATGCAAACCATTACTTGTACTGTTACAAAGTAGTTATCCTTTATATAATTCTGCACAGGCTGCTCCCTTGGAAATATGTAAACCACCTGAAATCTTTTTCCTTGTTGTGTTAGAAGAATCAACTTGGTGTCATTTATTTTATAACCAGTAATACTTGATTTAAATACCTTTCTTAGGTGTTTTTATTTTGTTTTGTTTTTTATGCTAGTCCTGGTCATAACACTTAAAGTGATACTTCTAAATATGAATTTTCTTGTCTAACCTTGATTGGAATCTCCTTAAGGGTTAGAATGTTGTTTTCAAATAATTTCCATTATACTCATTTATGTAGCCCAGTTTTAACTACTCTGAGGATCCTTAATTGTTCTAGAATCAGAAAAAACAATTAATTAATATGTAAAACTAGGAAGAAGAAATTTAAAAGATAGTGAGAACTTAGAGTAAAACAACTTTGTTATGCTATGGTTGTGTAGATTCAACGACTCATTTTCTTGATTTTTTAAAATTTAAATTTCCCTTTTTCATGATTTGGACATCTTAGATGAAGTCTTTCAACTTCAACTTGGATTTGACTGAATAGAAATATAAATATAGATTGTGAGGCTTTTAATTTTTTTCCCCATTTTTCAGTAGCAACTTTTCAGTGCAAAGTACAGTGATTAAAATCACTTCGTATGTATAATATCACTGACAATGAAGCACAATGAGGTTTGGGGAAATCAGTGCCTTTATGAATTCATGATGGATTCACAGACAGTTATATTTCTATAAATCCAAGAATGAGTGATCAAAATCATTTTTAAAGACAGATTCCAGAGGTTATGGAAAACACTGGTCACATAAATTAGTACTTTTTAGGGATTAATATATTTTGGGCTTAATTTCCTAAGATAAAATATCAAACTAATCATGAAAGTCAATAGAAGGAAGAAGTGGCAAGGTACAATGTCACCTCCTTCTGGATTATAAGCATGTGTGAATAGTAAATGGCTCTGATCTTACTGGCCCAGTATCAGGTATTGTATTTGTTCATCCTCATAATAAATGGTAGCAGCATAGTAATAACTAATAATAAACAGCAACCAGTTAGAATTTTGATATGATACAACTTTTCATTTAGCAATTAAATCATTGCTTTAGCAATGTCTGAAATAAATCATTACTAAGGCAACAATTTATTTCAGACAACTTGATAAAGAGATGTATCAGAGTTTTATTGCAAATTGTCAAAGAAGTACTTAAAGTCACCCATAAGTTTTTATTATTTGCAAAGGCATTTATATGTAAAAACAGCATTCAATCAGACAATTAGCGTTGACATTAAAGGAATAGATGTTTAAAAATTTTAAGTGTGGTCTGTATTCTGTTTGGGCAATTTTAATTTTCTAAAATGAAACCTTAATCTCTCTAAAATAAGAGAACTCATTTCTGTAATACTTAATACTTACTATAAAGAAACTATAAATTTATATTGGGAAAAAGTCCTAGATAAGATTTGGAATGGGAGATTTTTTCATGCATTCTAAATTGCATTTGATATACAAATATACTTTTCAGGTACTTATCATTTCATATGAATTTTTTCCTTATGTGCTAGTTCCTTTAAATATGTTTGCAAAATCCTCACCTTCACAACTGTACCAGATATAAACCATAGAATATTTTAATTCTAATAGTGCCAGGCAGTCACTTTGATTCTCACATTGATGTTTTTTCCTGCCATAGATAATCTACATTTTTGTCTCTTAGCTCTCTTTTGTATCAAGAGATTTATATACTGACTACCTTATATAAATATTTACAAAGGAAAGAATTATGAGCAGGAAATTTGTGAAGAAATGAACTCGAAGTATTATGCTATTTCAAAAGTCAAACATTTATATTGCTGCTTGATTCCACTGAGAAAATCTGCATACATTTCTCACTGTTTTGACATAAACAGTTTTGAAACCTTGAGAATATCTATGCCTTTCCAAATTGAGTAAGATTAATAGAAAGTACTTATGTATTTTTGAAAGTAATATATTAATGTATTTCTGAAAGTTATATATTACAAAATTCAAGAACCTCATGCTTAAGATCTTTTCAATTGACATTTTTAGCAACATTAGTTAAATGTTTCACTTACTCAAGTATTATATGAGCCAAGTGGTATATAAACTAAAATGCACAGAAGCAATCGAAGAAAAAATATAAGTAGGAAGAACACTAATATTAGTATCTGAGATGGTGTTCCTCAATGAAAATGCTACTTTTATTTGAGGAGGGAAAGTTTTTCATTGTGCTAGAGATTCCATTAGTGGCAGATGTATGGTGTTCCTGGTTCTTGGTCGTTACATCATAGTATCAATACCCAACACATGGTTTGTACCACTCATTGCCACTGCATTGTTTGTATAATCTACTCTGGACCACATTGCAGAGCACAGACCATTATAATATCACTATTCCTGCTACAATGACCTATCCCCTAATGACAGCATTCTGCCCAATATTACTTTTTAATGATTTAGGAAAATTATTATCAACGGGATTTCAATTTAACACACACCCACAATGTCCTATAAGACTTTAGACATTATTTTGTTCTTCACAATGCACTTCCCACCCCACTGTATACCTTCAGAATGTTACACTTCATTAGGTAAATGACAATGTCTTGCTCAAGATTTCCCTTATTCTCTGGTGTTAATCAGGAAAACAGAAAGCACAATAATTATTATAATAAAGATAGGATCACATAATAATCATTTGAGCTGATAATGGAGGATAGAAAGAACACTAACAAGAATGAAATGATGTCATCTATAGTACCAGAGAGGTAGTGACTACAGGAAATAACTTCTGTACAACATTAGAAAGGAAAATTAATGGCATTAGGATTATCACATTTTGAAAATTTGATGAAAAAAAAAATAAAAAAAATAAACTAAGCATTGTTTACCTGAGGGGGGAAAAAAAAAAAATTGATGAAAGACCTTGAAGAGCCAAGATCCACAGTGAAGGCACTCCCAGACTGGTGCTGATCCCATGTCCAGGAGAACATGTGAGGATTCTCCTAAAAATTAAGCAAGACTACCAGAGAAGGGATGACGTGCTATTGTCAAAGTATTTTGTTGACATGTTATGGTGTATGTGTTGAACTCCATATCTGTATATCTTGATGGGATCTCATTAGGTAGAAGACTTGGAGCCAGAAATCAAGGGGTGATAGTAGAGTTGATAATTATTACCATTGCTGCCAGTGACTGATTGCAAAATGCCTCTCATTCATTCTGGTCTATGAGGGATTAGTGACTCTAGCATTTGTGAGGTAGAGGAAGAGAATCTGTCTATGCACTACAACAACAAATATTATCAAGTCATTTGGGCTATATTGCTGATAGATTATCAGAAAAAAAAATAAAGATGTTATCCAACTAGTGAGTAAATTTTCTGGAGTATAATGAGGTACTGGGGATATTGCTACATAGGAAGGAAATAAACTGTGAGATCTCACTGAACTACTACCTGTAGGTAATTCCAAACTTGGTGACAATGATGTGATACAATGACCGTCACCTGATAAGTGGTCAGAGCCCTCAGAGAACCATGTCTACTATCAACTGTGCAAGCAAACCAACAGGCTGAAGTTCTATTCCAGAGTGAGTGGGGCTAAGTATTGATTGAGAATGGAGATGAATAGCAAGTACAGTCTTTGGAGTAGTTAATGCAGCAGGAACTATAGTGTGTTCCACTTGACATCTGTGGTCATATCACATCATTCTTTTTGTTGGTACTGGAAATTGAATCCAGGAGTGAACCCTTTACCACTGAGCCACTACCCAGATCATTTTTTTAATTTTTTTTGTTTTGAGACAGTGTCTCTCTAAGTTATTTAGGGCCTCATTAAGTTGCTGGGGCTGGTTTTGAACTTGTGATCCTCTTGGCTCAGCCTCCCAAGTCACTGGGATTACAGTCTTGTACCACCATGCTCAGCTGGTTTCATATCATTCTTATATATTATGGTTGGTCATACTTTAAAGCATTGATAAATGTGGATTCAATATAGGACATAAGCAGACAAGTAGTAAAATGAGCAGACAGAAGTCAGTTAGGTGAGTGCCCACTTTTCCATGGTCACCTCTGAATCCACTTGACTCTGACAGAATTTCATAAAACTACATTGTCACTCTGTGATGTGAGGCTTTCCATCAAAGACATTAGGTCTTAGTGATGCCTAGAATTGAAACTTCGGGATAGAAACACGTGACAGATGAGGCTGTTGCCTCTGGGGAAGTTCAGGGTGACTATTATAGTGGTGAAAAGAGTTCTAAGGAGAATCAATGATAAAGATATTGCTGCACAACGCTGCTATGATTTAGCAGGAAAGCATAAAGGAG
The DNA here is from genome assembly GCF_902686445.1 of Sciurus carolinensis. NCBI lineage: Eukaryota > Metazoa > Chordata > Mammalia > Rodentia > Sciuridae > Sciurus > Sciurus carolinensis. The sequence continues at coordinate 25,048,906 of NC_062218.1, read as the reverse complement.
CAAGAGGTTTATTTCTCCTACCCTAGCATACCAATTTCCCTGTAGGAGTTCCTATTGGAAGAGCTGAACTGGGAGCCAGCTGGCAAAACAAAAGTGTGTTGGCACCATCTCTATGTAAGCAACACAAAATGAATAGAGAATGTGATATTTGAGAGGAAATATCTGTAAATTACTATGCTGTTGGAAAGTATTCCCAATTTCTTCTGACTGTGCTATTATTTTATCAGAGAAAATGGTTTGTCAACCTATGGTAAGTTATTAGCTGGTGAGAATGCCTTTGAGAAAACTGTGTCTTCCTGAAAGAATCCCACTAAGCAAATCTAGATAGTTGAACATTGTGGAAAGGGGACATGACTGATCATGCCACCTGGACATATCTGCCCTGCTTGAAAGTGGACTTTCCGGGTCCTCAATAGCACTGTGTGTCTGAGCATAATATTGACACCTAGTAAAATTTCTCATTTCAGGTTGATGGAGGCTAAGCTCTAAGAAAATTGACAGTGTGTTTTGTTATTTGTTCACATCGTGTTATTTTCCAATCATTTCATTTCAGAAGAGAGTTGCTCCAGGCTCTGCCTCAAAGTTATAGAGAATCTATCAAACAGTGTTATTAAATCAGGTGTTACTCACAGATTAAATTACAGTTCACTCAAGTAGATGGTAACAGGGGACATCTTGTGGTCAAAGCACCAAATGAGTGAATTCCTCTGAACAAAATGAAGAAATCTCAGAAACTGATCATTTTACATATAGAAAAATTAAGGAAATTTAAATGTATGACAAAAAAGATTTAAAAATATAATTGTCACCTACAACAGTCCTTCTCAAAATTGACTTACACAAACTGATAGTGACAAGAAAAGTACAATTACCAAAAAAGAGAGAAACAAAGTATCTTACTCTATGTTATTGCCCTGCAAGATCAATGATCTCTGTATCATTCACAATATATGTTTATCATAGCAATGCTTTATAGAACAGGGTCCAACACCAGGTTGAGACACATGAACAATGAACATAGGGCTGAGACTCAATCCCCCAGACTAGTATCAGTCAGGGCTCATGCTGGATTCGAAACACAAATCTCCACCTAAGATACACAGATTAAGTGCAAACTAAGACACATGACCCCACAACCATGTTAAAGAGGGACTCGACCCCATGCTTGTGTTTCTCAATGCCCGTGATAGCATAGGTAGTTTAAATCCGTATAAGAGGCTGAGTAACTTAGCAAATATAGCACAGTGTAGCAGAGCTCAGAGTACAAGCTAGAAACCAAGAAGCAGCTCAAAATGCAAGCCCAGCAGCAGGTACAGAGCCAATCAGAAAGGAGGCGGAGCATCTCTGTTGAAGGTCATCACCCAGAAACCTTGACTGCTATGCCCATTGTTGCAGATGCTGTTTATAGGATAAAGCCCTCTTCAAAATTTGGGTTAGGTATAGAGTCGGTGGATACCACAGACCAACACACAACAAACATACAAACACACACACAAACCAAGAAGAGTATACAAAGGAGGTGTTTTTCATAAAATGAAGTTTTCGAGAGTGAATAGGGTGACTCACAAGCAGGTCTGAATAACATTTCAGAGAGCAAGGAAGGAACGCTGACTTTGGGTTCTTACTGTGGTTAGCAGGAGGGCAAACCTGGCAACTCTCCTGTAGTCATTGGCATGTGCATAGGGGCTTGCACTGTTTGCAGTGGCTACAGATGCCGAAGGAGGACCAACCTGGGATCAGCTCTCCCAGATGTGGGACAGAGGGGAAAAGGAGAAGAATGGACAATAAACTATGTCAGCGGTCAAACAAAAATGCTCTCAGACTACCAATGGTGACTGAATCTGGAAAAGAGACACTGCTAATTTCTGCCAAGTACCCATAGTGATTAGTGATTTTCAAAAGAAATTTAATGTTTTCTGAAAAGAAACACAAAACCTAATTAGTGCATTCTTGTGATTCTATCTATATATATGTATGTATTTATACATATTTATACAATGCCATAATATTCTCAATATACTTCAATATCTCTTGTTTTATCTCAAAATTAAATCTACCTTTATGATTACATATAAACATTGCATAGGATTATCAATACTAATAATTGGATCTTTAAATACTTGAAAACGTCTGTGAAAGTGAATTTATAATCTAATTATCTATCAATTTTGGAAATATCGTGCGGAAGTGGTTAAATGATTTGTTATTAAAACAAATAGAATGTAAGAGTCTCAGTTCAGTGTACTTCTAACACTATTTCTTGGATAATGAAAAAGACTTTACCTCACTAGAACCGTCAATTCCTTATTCTTTGTGATGAATATGATAACATGCACCTATGTTATTTGCATATGTGATAAAAAAGTTATCTTTCACTGATACTAGAGTGAGTAAATTAATTATATAAAATATGTGTAAACATGTTAGGCCCATGTATGATGTAGGTATAGGGGAAACCTTTATACTAAACACATTGAAGAGATTTTATTAAACACATGTAAGTATAAAATTTGCTATCTCCTTTTAGTCAGCAATGATAATCATCTTACCTTGTAATACATGTGTTTTTATTCCAAAGTACTCAATATTAAATTAAATTATTCTTTCAGTTACTCTAAGCATACAATGACATACTGCCTAACTTAATATTAGCCTTTTTATTAGTTCAATAAAATAGTTCAATATCTTAATGTGTTCAATTAAGAAACAGTTGTATTCATTCACAAAGGTACATTAAGTTTTACTATGAATTCAAACCCCACTTGAACTTCCAACCACAAAACATAAAAGTACAATTCACAGACATACCGTCCACATTTCAGAGTCATTAAGTAATTCATCAGCATTCAAAACTACTCATAAAATACACCAGTAAAATAAGGAAACAAACTGTGTCAGTTAAATGAAGTTTGTATTTTCTGGGCTCAGGATATTTTCATATTTAAGAACTGATTTTTGTACTTAAGACTACCACTTTTCTCATTGTAATTCTCATGTAACTCAGAGTTATCATTCACATTTTTTTGTTTTAAGTCACATAAAATGTGATAACAAATAACTACAAGTGGTTAATTAAATTTAAAGTTGCATGTAATCCTAGCAGTTGGGAGACTGAGGTAGGTGGATCATGAGTTCAAATCCAGCCTCAGTAACTTAGCCAAACCCTAAGCAACTTAGTGAGACCCTGTCTCATAATACAAAATAAAAAGGGGTGGGGATGTGGTTCAGTGGTTAAGAGTCCCTGGGTTCAATCCTTGGTACCAAAAAATAAAAATTAAAAAAAAAAAAAACTTGAAATTTAAAGTTATTTAGAGTTTTGTTTATATATTTATTTATTAAGTTTTGTACCACTGGAGTTAAAACCAGGGCCTTGCACATACTAAGGCAAATGTTCTACTAAGAGACATCTCTAGCCCTATTCTAAACCTTATTTTGAAGCAGAATGTTACCATGTTGTCCATGCCGGAATCAAACTTGTGATCCTTCTACCTTAGCCTCCCAAGTAGCTTGAATTATAGGTGTGCATTTCCATGTCCACCCTATTTATTGAAAATATAGGTCAGTGTTTCAGACACACAAGACATATTTCAAGAGCTATTTACTGGTGCCAAGTAACCATCATATTGGACAGAGCAGAAAGTGGGATATTTCCATCATTGAAGAATTGCTTTTTGTCATTAATATTATAAAAAATTCAAGGTGAAAAATTAGGGTGATGTTCAGGGAACTGTGCACAGCATGTTTTCACTGTAGAATGAAAAAATTACTAGGTATTCAAATGCTTAGTTTATAGGTTAAATGTTTGTTCAATTATGTTAACACTGAAACTGTTAGAAATATATCACATACTCTTTGCAGTTTGACACATTTCAAATGGTATTTTGAATATTTCATTAATTAATATGAATACTTTAATGAAATTCAAAACAATAAACAAGGGAGTAATCTCTAAAATTCCTAGATGTAAAAGCAGTTGATATTAATTTGTTGGAGTATTTTCTGTCAGAATGTTGCTTTTCCTAGATATTTTAAAAAAAGGTATCTCTAAATGTACATAAAGTTTGAAATATTTTATTTATACTTGAGTATATAAATACCCGAGTACTCTACATTTACTGAAAAAATTTACTCTTGTCTATTTCACATAGTTATAGTCACATTGTATAAATCAATGCAGATTTTTAAATTAAAATTCTAATATAATACTTTTCCATCACAATTAGATTTCAGTGAATTCTCAGTTTAACTATTATTATCTCTGACTATAAAATAACAATAGTAGAAAACACTAGCATTTACTTTCAGAAACATTATTCATAATCTGATTTTATCTATTTGCATATCTTTGGAGGAATGCTTATTTGAAGCAATGGACTTCTTAAAAACTATTCTGCTAATGAGATTAATTCTTGGTCTGAGTATATGATTTTCTATTCCCCTTTAAGAATACATTAAAAGTTAAAAGCAGCAATATTAACATTATGTTCCCAAAGTATGAGGGATTACTACATTTATATGAAAGAATGAAATGTTACACTGGATTATTATATCCATGAGTGAGATATAAATCCCAGATATGGCTGAATGGAACTTTGAATAATATTTCATCTTTAACTAACTTTTGATTTTTTTGTAAAGAGTATGAAGTGAGGCATTTGAACTGTAGATAAGCAAAACCAAGTCCTAACTTTGTTGACAAGAATATATACATCGTAAACCAATTTTGTATTGTATATTTATTCCTATATTTTCCATAAAACTAGGTACATATAAATTTGATTTTCTTCAGAAATGGTCTCTGAAACAAAGACTGCTACAGGAATATTTTTGGGGAGTGATCCAGGAATTGTAAGTCAGAGAAGGAAAAAGAGAAGTAACAAGGGAAGGAGAGAAGAGCCTACCACGGTTGATTTTTTGAGTGGTTGGATTTAGATGGGCAACTAAAATTTCAAAGAAATCAAGTAGAATGCATGTCAGAATTGTTCTAAAGAAAGATGAAGACCCTAGGTAAATGTATGATTACACAAATGGTATGCCTCTACTTCAAGTACAAACAGAGAAACAAGATGTATCCCATTTGTTTACAATAAAAATGAATTAAAAAAAAAAAAGAAAGATGAAGAGATAGAAATATTCAGTGTTTGGCTTTTGTCATTTACTAATTGAGTATTGACTCTGGAAACACCCAGTTTTGATCATTCCAGGCTAATCAACTATGGTCTAGCTCCCACATTAGTGTAGGAGGCCCTCAAAGAATCGTCAACAGGGACAAAGGAATTAGGATAGAAAGCACCAAAATTGTTGTAAATGTCTCCTGCAGCTTGAGCTGGAGTCAAAGGTGGTTGACAGTATGAACACAAATCTGTGTTGACTTCCTGTGTCCAGCCATGGCACCATTCAAGTTTGCTTATGCCTACACTAAGTCCTTCTGTTATAGAGCCTTTACACTAACAGTCAGGATCCTGAAACATTATAGGACACTAGAGACCTACCCACAGGCTACACTCCTTGTCTAGTAAGTCTTCCCAAGGCTGTGGTTATTATTTTTCACATTTTCAGTCAACTGTAGTCCATCCTTTGACACTTTTACTGTTTCATTTTTGTCAGTACATTTGGAAACAACTACATGCACCTCAGTGAGTCCTCCTGGCTGCAGACTCAAACCATCTGCTTAAGATGTAACAGGTACTGTTATTACCACAGGACATTCACTAGGACCCCTTTGGAATAAAGTGTAAATAATGAGGCCTTTCATCATAACCTCAAAATTCACACACTAAATGGAAATGACTGGATATAGCTATGTCAGTGGCCAAATATCAGACTGTGTGTGAAAGGGACAATTAACTTCTCTTCCTATCTTTAAATTTCAGAAAACAATGCCCTTCCTAAAAAAAAAAAAAAAAAAAAAAAAAAAAAAAAAAAAGTGCTATTTTGTTACAGGAGAAGCAATTGATAAAATGTCTTTTATAGCATAACACTTGTGGATTGATTTAAAATGTCTCCATTGTTCTTTGATGGACATTTGAATTGCTTTGGTTTTTGCTTATTTATCAATAGGGCTGATATAAACCATTTCCCCCCAATTTTTTGATATAAACATTCAGATCAGTTCTCATTAAAATGAGAGAACTTGTTCATAGGAATCCAAGTGAAGTATAAAGAACTCAGGAACATCAGATGAGGAATACTCAAGGGAAAGCCCCATCTCTGTATTTGATAACCAGACCTTTGGGCTGAGATTTGCCTGTGACATTGCAAAAAACTTACTGATACCACATCATTGAGACTTAATTTTTTCCTGTGAATCTCTCCAGATATCTACCATCAAGTGTGCAGGATAAAGCAGTTCATGAAAAGCTTCTCTGTAAGTCACATTTTTTATGTAATTGCCCTAAGTAGGGTGTCAGGAGGAGGTGCTGGCGTCTGCTGGCTACCATGTGCTGTAGGACCTGAGTCCTGGAGAAGCTCTGAGTACTGCAGGAACTGACTGAAGGCTTGGTCCAAAGAAACTGCCCCCACCAGGTGTTAGAGCCAACTTGTTTTCTCTGAGTACAACTGGACATAACAAGCTGCTATGGAGGCAGGCACCAGAGAAGCTGTAGACAATGCAAGACCCAGATACAGACAGAATCCATGCATATTACAGAAATTTGACAAGGAAGCACACCAAAAAAAAAAAAAAGAAGCAGAATTGTTTTTCCTTCAGTTTTAAGATCTCACTAGCAGTGCTAACTACATTGTCACCTGGCAAATGAAAAATATTTAAAGGGTAACCATTTTTGATAGAGTAGGTTAAAAGAGTAAATCTGGAACTAAGAAGCAATACATTGATAAGAAGTATGCTTATCTATAGAAAGATTGAAATTAGATATTTTTATCTATTTTTGAAATATTTTATACCAAAATAATATAGGTCTGGCTTTTCCTGAAGCACAAAATTTTCAATGCATTATAAAAGGCAAAACTAATTTTATGCATCTAACATGAGGGGAAAATAACTTCCAAGAAATGAAATGGAATAACTTTTGAAATAGGACAATGGTGGCATTTAATCTTAATGTATTAATGAACTACATCTAAAGATGCACTCCTACTGATTTTCAAATCTGAACAATTAAAAGCAATTTGTTATGTAACTTCAAGAACTATATCACTTTAGTTGTTACATTTTTAGTTCTTGACAGAAGTTTAGCATTTAAAAAGATTGACGTATTTTGACAGCTTTCATACATTTTAAGGCATATACTAAATATAATGTGGCAAAGGGTACTTGTCAGAATTATTTCTGAGTTAATTCAGGAACATTGACTTTCCTCCTTTCAGATTAGATTCCCAAAGGCTACTAGCAACAATTAGAAAATACAAAGTATCTGTATATCCAGTGTCACTAATAACAGTTTCTAAAACAATAGTAATAACTGATAAATATTTCTTTGTGTGGAGGTTTTTTTTTTTTCTTGCATGTGTATGTATCTCATTCAAACATACAGGTACATACACATAAATGTTGAAACTTCCCAAAATGGTTATGATGTTAATGATAATTTTGCAAATTATTATAGGCTTTGAAATCATGTCATTGTTGAACCATACACACACTAAATGCAATATTATTTTATATTCATCAAATATATTCCAATTCTACAATGTCATTAGAAATTAAATTGTAGACATTTAAATTTTCCACTAACAGCTATGACCTTCTAAAATGAATTTTAGTGTTCATCATAATTGATTAGATGCCACAGAAGGCTACATAATTATTTTTCAAGAAGTGGACATTAACAGAGTAAATATATGAACATATTTTGGTGAATATTTCACCCTGAAATATAGACTTACACATTTTGAGTGTGAATTGACATAAAATTTCAAAAAACCTGGTGACCCTTCCTCAACAAATCAAATCCAATCTTTGACAGAAGCAATTACCTTAGCCCAGAAATATTCTTAAGTTACAGAAAAAAATCATATTTTCTAACAAGTTGAAGTATTATTGAAATGTGACATCATGGTCATATACCTGAATGTCAAATGAAATTTTCATAGTAAGCAGGGACACTGCTATTAAATTAATCTTGACATGAAATATAAAATGAAATGACCTTAGATACGTTGAACATGCAATCATCCCAGCTTATAACTCTCTTGATAATGAACCTCTTTTTTCATTTTGATATATTTTTTTTAAAAAAAATCTTTGTTTTAAAAATCATCTGCTTTGACTTTTAGATTCCAGGCAATTTGGGGTTGAAATAAATTTTTCCATTGACTTTGTGTGCTGGATTATAGAAATGTATCCATTTTCTAAAGTTTAAATTTTTCTATTCTGTTACTGTATAAAACTAAATCAATTGTTGATTGTATGAGGTATACCACATTTTTAATCAATTTCAAGTGGATCAGATATGAAGTTGGTCAAAACAGAATCAGATTATAAATTCATCAAAATCAAGAGATGGTAAGAAAGAGATGATGAGCACTAATTGATACTGAGGGAATGGTTGCAGTGAAGAATGCTGAAGCAGCAACACCCAGCAATATTAGGGACTGTTCACCTCCTCAGGATTGAGTAGGAACACAGAAGGAACAACAAGAATATAAATACCATGTCTGGCTTTTCTCCTCTTCTCTCATTAATTTGTGATGCTATCCATTAACCGATACCAACTGGAAGCCAGAGAGCAAGGGAGCCCTCAATGCAACACTTTGGTACTAGTGGCTCTGGACACAGAGAAAGAGGAAGGTGGAAATTATATTTAGAAGATAAAATATGGAATATTCAACAAAGTACTTGACTCTTAGGAGGAAGAAAGGAAGGAGTATGGAGAGAATAAAAATGACTATATCTCATATGTATGGCCTATAATAACTTCTTAACTTAAATATCAAGATTGTATAAATATTTCCAATATTTTTAAATTGGCTTGTAAAATTAATCCTAGCTAATTATATCCATAATCCATCACTGTCTATGTAGTTGCAACAGTAAAGTTTCATCTAGAAAAGATGCACATAAATGCTCAAGTAAATAAATGACTCCTTTCAAAATTGTAGATGATGAAGAAGTTGACAAAGGGTAGCAAATCACTGAAATTAGCATTGCAGGAATCAGAGGGAGGCAGAGGAAATGGTCACATAATTTAAAGAGGCAGGTGTATGGTAAAGGCCATTGAGAAGAGATGTCAACTCTAGTAGCAGGACACAGACAACCCATAGCAAGAGGTACAGAAAAGTCCCAGATAAACAGAGTCCTGGTTTCACTTTCTTCTCGTTTTCTTTTCTTATACTAGTTGTTTCAGGTGACTGAATCTAGTTACAGTCGGAAGGAAGAGGGCTCAATAACACCTTGCATAAAAATTAGTGTCTTAGGCCAAAAGTAGCATGATAAAGGATAGAGATTGTATCTAGTCAGAGGAACAAATTACCCTGCACACCATGGCAAATGTGTATTGTAATCCTAATTTATAACTTAGTGTTAATTTTAATAGAGATATATTAAAATTTGGTGATTTTCTTTTTAAAAAAGTCATCATTTTCATGGGAAGAAATCAGCCAGGGAAACTAATAATATTCTCACTTTAGACCATGAAAAAACCATGTGTTCTCAAAAATAGAATTGAAAGAAAGTTGATAGGGAGTGATGCAGAAACATTGAGAGTTGGAGAAAAAGAGTGAATCTAAAATTAAAGAAGCTATCCAAATTCATTTTAACAAATACCCATTATTATGACAGGTAATTTCAAGTCATGGTCCTTATAAAAATTTGATGGACACAGAGTTATTTGAGCTAATTTCAGATATGTTTGAGAATGAAATACTAGACCTTGACAAAGTGAAAGACCTCTAACTTCTAGCCTAAGACTATTTCTATTTAAAACTCTGTGAAAATCTTGTGTCATTTTTGTACAATAAATATAGGATTCTTTTATATTTTCCCAAAGAAACGTTTAAAAAATATTTACGCATCCTATGAATGCTTTTCTTTGAAGCATAGTGTTTTTTACTCAATAGAAGTTAGACTCCATTTTTTGAGGCAATATTGGTATACAATTTGAACTTATTATTGAAATGTAAGAGAACAAAGCAAAAAACATTGTTTTGTTCAAGACAAAATAGAGGAAAATACTCCAAATTAATATTTTAGCACATTGTGTTTACAACAAACACTAACTAATCTCACAAATACACTACCAGTAAATAGAAACTATATTTGAAATTCTGAAATCAGAATAACATTGTTTCATTACAATATGTTCTCTTCGTACTTCTATTGAATTCATATATGTATTAATGCATTCATTATATTTTATGAAAAATTTTATGGCATATATATGTATATATGAATGCATATGTATATACACTTATGTGTATGTGTGCATGTGTGTGTGCACGTATGCATGCGTTTGTGTATGTATTTCATTAAAACATTTTTTTCTTCATATTATGGTACTGAAAGTAGTTAATTATTTCATAAGCACATGCTTTTTTTGTTGTTGTTGGTTTTTTGGTACCAGGTATTGAACCCTAGGGGTGCTTAACCACTGAGCCACATCCCCAGCCATTTTTATCTTTAATTTTGTGACAGGGTCTTACTAAATTGCTTACAGTCTTGCTTAGTGTCTTTGCATTTGCAATCCTTGTGTCTCAGCCTCCCAAGAGCTGGGATTATATGCACATGCCACCATACCCAGCCTTCATTCTAAAATTCAAAATTATTTGAGACATTATGGAGTGAGAAAAATTATTTGAGACATTAAAAGTGAGGAAAACATTTTTGTTCTTAAATTCTTTCAAAACTATTCACATATATTTTAGTTGTTTGTTTAAAGACAAATAGATCAGAAAAGTCTTACAACTATCTTTCCTACAGACAACTATGTTAAGTTTGAATGTGTATGTTTGTGTGTTTGTGTGTGGTGTGAGTGTAGTTCATCTGAGGAACTTTCATGATAATTATACAAAACTATAATATCTTCCAATGTCAGAATTAATCATTTTATTTTAAAATATTTTTAATATTAAAATATAGATGATTGCAATACATTTACCTGGCCTCAACTCAATTCACTTGCTTTGTAAAAAGGTTGCCTTTTAAAAAGGTAGCATTGTAATCAGACAAAACAGAAGTGTAACAAAATTTCAACAAAACCATAAAACACATTCACAGTTTTTTAATGGCAGAAGGTACAATGACTATATATTTTAAATGTTTTAACTTAGGCTTCTAACATTCAATTAAATGCAATACATAGTTTCATCAAATTGAATTTCTCAGTGAGTCTATTTTATTTTGGAAAACTAATCCTTTATTAAAAACTTCATAGGAAACCCTACACATTTGGAAAATATGAATAACAGACAACTTGATATAATGCTCAAAAGCAAGAAAATTGAAATTTTGTGTCTTCATATTCACATTAAATTGTAAATTAACATCAGATACATCTTTTCCATATTTAGCGGCCTAATGAAAATGATTATATGCAAACCAGAACATTCAGGAATATTTGCTTAAATTACACATGTGTGTACTCATATGTGCTAACACACAAGAATATGCACTTATGAATACATATTTATCATTATTGAAAAATAAGTAATTAAGAACAACTAAGCAAATAAAATCAAACAAGACAAATGTCCTCTAGCTTAATATACTACTTTCTGAATCAAGCAAACTCTATAGCAATTCTTTCTTTGAATGAAGCTTAAATTACATAAATTTTCATGAATCTGTAAGGAGAAAGAAAATTTAAAACAAAACTTCAATGCAGCAATTTAACATAAGTGATTTAACTAATTTCTGCATCTTTAAACTTAAAGCAAATAATGACAATCATAATAATATTTCTGCAGAGAAATGGATTGTCACACCAAGTGGCATAAATTAATATTTCAGAGGTCCTCAGTTTACATTGGGTCAGGTTTTGCCGCCAAATAAATTCAGATCAGAGCTATTTTTCTGCTGAATGACTTATAAAAAGCTTTTTGGTGTACAGACTTATTTTCACATTTATTTGGAGTATCTGATAAAACATTTGGTGGTCAGTTTTGCTTAAATTTTGGGATTACAGATAAAGTAATTTATAAAATTACTCATAATTTATCTAAAAGCTAACACATCACTACGTAAGTGATGAACCACTGCTAGTAGCAGTAGTTAAATGGTCAAACTAACACAAGAAAGAAACAAAGTAAGGATTAGAACAAAATAGTAGTTTTCAGAGGCCAGACTCAACCCCTTGTTTATGCTGTCTGCTTAAGTTTATTGAGGAGCTTGTGGAATATTGTATTCAAAATTTTTAAAACCACTACTCTGCCGAAAGGCATTGATTAATGTACCTTTCCCCTATCTCCTTTTCTATCGCTGTTTCTGTTCCTCACAGCTAAATCAGATCTCCACCATCTACATTCAAAAATCTAATTTTGCAGAAACAAGACCTTCACTCTGCTACTTCATTGTGGCCACACTTAAGTATTGTCAGTCTAATGGCAATAGTCATGTGTTTTCTGTGATTTGGAATCAAGTGTTCAATTTGTTGACATTTCAATGGTTGAAGTCCTCTTTGTCCCAACATCTTCTAAGTATGAATGCAATTATTTGTTTCAATTTAGAAAACAATTATGGAAAAGAGAAGAAAAGTAAGATAATACATCAGTTGAAAAATGTTGGTTCTCTTGGTAAGAAGGGTAAACAGGAAACAGAGGATTTTCTAAATGTAAACAAAGCTTGTGGTTCATTGAAATTATTTTGAATCTCTTCTTGTCTCTAAAAAATGTCTAAAACATATCAGAGAATTGAGGCAAGTGTTTAAATATTTTGACTTCCTGAAATACTACCATCATTTATAAAATAATTCTGACCAAAACATGAATTTTCAAACACTTAAAGATTAAAATCACCCATTATTTATATGTACACAACTTTTGCAACTTTAGATTGTTCATACTATAGAAATTGTGATCGATAATTTCTGCACTGAACAGCATCATATCATTATTCCTTCATTTTAGTTGCACACTGTGTAGTGTGATAATCCAAACCATTTCTGATGTTAAAGTCATTAGAAAACAGTTACCTAAAAGTGAGACATGAGGATAAAATTAATGACAAATAATGCATGGAAAAAGTATTATAAAATAAAACCTTGATTTTAATATTACCTTTCATTCAAGTATTATTTACAAGATATATGCTGTATTATTGCATTTACTTAGCATAGTTACAAAATAAGACAAGGGCTTCAGAACAGAAACATCTTTGATTAGAAATACAGAAGAGGTTGACTAACTGAAACAAGAAGAAATTTGGGGAAACTATTCAATATTTTGATTAGTATACCAGTGACATGATTGTATGTGTTTATCAAAACCCATTGGACTATACACTAAGAGTGAATGAAGTACTGAGATTCACATATTGTACTTTACTCCTTCGGCATTATTCACACATACAGTTCATTACTGTTATTCTAATATAATGTATAATTGCCATTCACTTTTTCGTTGACATTGTTATCACTATTTTTTGGAAAGTCAGATCATATTAAGTTTTCCATCATTTGGAATCTTCATTGTGGTGCAATTTGGTTTTAAATGGTAGGTCATACTTACATTAAATATTTTGGCTAGAATTCTTTGGAGGTGATGGATTTATTTTTGCATCACATCACTTCAACAGGTTTAAAATGTTCTGTTGGCAAATAAACTTGCTCGAATTAAGAATATCTGGTTGCTTTGATTCTTGGCAGATTACTTCATTACAAAAATGATTTCCTTTCATAATTGGTAAATAATCTATGTAGAGATACTTTGTCATCTTTCAACTATCTTGTTAACCAATATTTTATCTAACACTTCAGGTGAATATCCATGAACACCACTGAAGTAATTTGGATTACCAATTAATTATTTTGTATTTTTTTCTGTTTATTACTTATTTTACTTATTTATGTTCTATGTACTCCATTGAATCCACTGTAATTGAATTCAAATTCTTAAGAAATAGGAATACCTACTGTTTATTTTTTTTTATAATTAACAATTTTCATATTGAGGAAGAATTGGGTTCACTTCTGGTGGTAGTACTTAAGTATCTCTCTTTTGATCTCTGACTCTGTGTCTGTCTCCCCACCCCCAACTTTGAGAAGTCATTGATTCTATTTAGTTAACACTTTGCAATTAATTATCAAATATCCTCTTCCCAGTATATATATTACAAATCACAAGTCAAATAGAAGGATTGGTATGTCCATCTGTGTGGAATCCTCTTTTGGAATAAAAGGTTCTGCAATATGTCTTATGCTATTATGATTTTTGCAAAAGCATAGGCAAAAATATTTAACAGCGCCCTTAATTAAAACTTAGTTTTTACCAACATTTGTTCTGGTATACTATTTGCATAATAAACAGAATACACTATGGTTATAATTTTTATTAGTTAATTTTAATTGCATACAATAATTGGTTTAGTTGTGACATATTCAGACATGCATGTATAATAATTTGCTCCATTTCATTCTCCAGTATTTCCCCTGTCCTTTCTTGACTCCTTCCCCATGATCCTCTTCTGCTACTCTATTTGTTTATCTTTGACTTATTTACTTTTAAATAATGCCCTATAATTATACATAAAAGTAGGATTTGTTGTGATATCATCAAACATGCACATTGCATATTTCGGTAAATTTTCATCCCAAGTACCTTAACATTCCCTCCCTTCCTCCTTCCTCATAGATTATCTTTCTTGATCCTTCTATTCTCCCTTCTGATTTCATGATATACTATTTTATTTTTCTTATTTTTCTCTTTAACTTCTGCATATGTCAGAAAGCATACAACTTTTGACTTTCTGAGTGTGGCTTATTTCATGATGTTTTCTGGTTCCATCTATCTACAACCAAATGACATAATTTCATTCTTCTTTTTGACTGAAACACCATTGTGTGTGTGTATGTGTGTGTGTGTGTGTGTGTGTGTGTATGTGTGTGATATATCACATTCTTAAAATCCATTCATGAACACCTAGACCTGGTTCCATAAACTTACTGTAAACATTGGAATGAATGTATCATTATAGAATGTTGATTTCAGTTCTTTTGGATCAATAAGAAGGAGTGGAATAAAAGTGAATCTTATGGCAGTTCCATTTCTTGTATTTTGGAGAATCACCATACCAATGTCCATGGAAGTAGTCCTAATTTGCAATCCCAATAACACATCATAATCAGCATTTATTATTATTTATGTTCTTAAAGTTTGCCATTCTAACTGGAGTGAGATGAAATTTCATTGTCATTTTAATTTGCCTTTCTCTGGTGAGGATTTTGAACTTTTTTTTCATATATTTGTTGGACATTTGTATTTATTCTTTTAAGAAATGTCTGTTTTATTCATTTTCACAATTATAGATTGGCTTATTTGGTTTTAGGTGCTAAGTTTTTACATTCTTTATATATTATGGACTTTAATCATCCATCCAAAGAGTAACTGGTAAATAATTTTTTCTTCTTTTCATACTTCCACTTCTTCCTTTGCTGTGTAGAGGTTTTTTAATTTGATGCCCTCTCATTAATTTTTTTCTCGGTTTCATTTCTTATCTTCAGGAATAGTATTAAGGAGCCATTGTGTTCCAATATGTTGGAGTGTTGAACTATTTTCTTCTAGCATTTCCACTGTTTCTGATCTAGTTCCTAGGTTTTTGATCTACCTTGGGATGACTTTTGTGCACAGTGAGAAATAAATACCTAGTTTCATTCTTCTATGTGTGGATATCCTATTTTCCCAACCCCATTTGTTAAAAGGCTGTCTGTTCTCCAATGTATGTCTTTGTCACTGTTGTCAAGGTTCAGATGACTATATCTGTGTGGTTTTTACTCTGTGCTTCCTATACTGCTCCACTGGTATTCGTGTCGCTTTGATTTCAACACCATGTCCTTGTTTTCTGTTTTTTGGGAGTATTTTTTGTTTGTTTGTTTGCTTTATTTTTTTTTTAAACTATAACTATGTAGCATATGAGATTAAGTATTGGGTTGCCTCCTGCCTTGTTCTTCTTATTGCTCAGTATTGCTTTGACTATTCTGGGTCTTTTATTCTATTAGATGAATTTTAGGACTATTTTTTGTTGTTCTGTGAAGAATGTCATTGATATCTTGATGGTGATTACATTGAATCTGTAGATAACTTTGGTGATCCTTCCCGCAATTCTAATTCTGCCTAACCAAGAGCATGGAAGAACAGGGGAAGTCTTTCCATCTTCTAAGGCCTTCTTCAATTTCTTTCTTTAGTGTGAAGAGCCCTGAACCACCCAGGAACCACCTAGCAGCACTCCTGTTAGATTACCATGCTTTGCCTTAGGTCACCACACTCTAAACTCTCTGAAATCTGCACCCTGAATTTGATAGCTCTGGGTGCAAACACCACTTCAACAGCAGGGCACACAAGACTGCAGCCCCAGCAAGAGACTTGGCTGCTAAGTCACAGAAAAATACACTTGTCTCCTCTGGCCAATCAGAATATGTTAGGTACCAAGATACACTGAAGAATAGAAGGCACCTCCTAAAATTGTTTGAAAGAGGAGCTGGTGAGATCATGACTGCAACATCCAGAGAAACTTAGAAGTAAAGACTTGGAGCTGTGGATATTTACCAAACTTCCCAAAACACAGTGAATTCCAAACGAGGAAGAAATCCAAATGAGGAAGAAATCTCCCCTCCTCAAAAAGCTTGGTGTGAAATAACATAAATATCTCTACATGTCAATTTTGACCTCACAGATACAATTTTCATATTGAATTAATAGGTCCTCCCTCAATCCAAATCAATGTAATACTTTAAGGTTCTAAAACACTTATTGGAATTGTTCTTTATATACTTGTTTTTCTTTGCTCATGCTTAAAGTTGTTCCTCTTTTTTTTTTTAAGTTGTTCCTCTCCTTTTTTTCTCACATTATGGCTATGATTCTATGCAATGATACACTTAGCTACTCTGAGATTTTATTTATAAGAAATTTATGTGTTATTTATTGTCATCAATCTCTAAAACTTGTCAACATTTTCACAAATAGGACATCACATATATATTACCTGTGCCTAAAAATATAAGGAGTTTGGATGACATTGAAAGAACTGATAGATAAACGTTGAACACATTGCCATCAACATACCATTAATGAGTCTATCTGGAGCACCTTTCTCCAAGAAATCACATAGAGTTGAAAAGATTCTCTAAGGAAGAATAATTTAAGCTCTGGAAATTATTCTACTGTTGGTCCTTTAAAGATCAATTGGATTCTGTCGAAAAAAGACAGTTTGGTCATAATTTTTTTTTTCATTTCCTTGGATGTTTAAAGATAAAATGTATGAATTTTAGTTGAGTCAAACAAGTATTTATAGAAATAGTTCTAAGAGACTTAGAATTTTCAAACAATGGATGTAGTATGAATTCCTTTGCCTTTGCTCTGTTTGCCTTTGTGCTAAGCTTACATTGAAATAATAAGCAGAGAGCACTAAAGTTCATGTGGCTATGGGATAAATATGTAATTCAAGTTGAATGTTTCACAGTAGTGATGGAGACATTTTTACAGTACTATGAGTACTAGTGAAGTTTATTGGGTTCACAATATCACAAAAAATTTTCTCTAATGCATCAAAATGAATTATAAAACATTTATTGTAGAATATAATTAAGTGCTTATTACAAGAAAGTGAAAATTAAACTAGTTATGCCCTCTAATTATTAGATTTTAGAGATAATGGTAATTATGGCTTTTAAATTTGCAATGGGTGTTAGAAGAATTAAATCTTAGGACAGTGTACAGAAATGAAATATATATGTATATCAAGACTAGCTATTGTATTTGGACCTTAGATTCAGGATTCTCATTTGTACCTTCTTACCTCACAGTCCTAGGTATACCTTTGCCCTCTTAGATAATAACTTGTAGATCAAAAACAAAATTAGGATTAGAGATGTTCAGTATGTCTACAAGTTTCCCCAATGGTATATCTTGGGACTAGTGTTCTTGAGAGAAGTTTGCCTTAATGCACTTGATTCCAAGATTGTACTCTTGATATCAATTGGAATTCTTGCTCAAAGCTTAGATTCTCACCTGCTTCTCTTCCAAACATAAATCTTACTGTGAGTCTATAGCCCCTTCAAAAGTTAAAATTTTCTTGATGTCCTTCTTTTCTTTCCTTTTCTTTATTCTCTATATACCTTGGCCTGCTTTTCTGTTTTGACCTTTGCTTATAGCAATCGTTCCCAATTTTGTATCATGTTTCATCCAAGTCAACAAATACTAATTGACAAATGCAAGTTCCCAAATCATCATCTTTATTCTACTCTTCAGATTCTTAACCTCTCTCCACCCTAGGAAGCTGACATATATCTACTATATTAGTGTTTTACTTTTATTTTAACTTCTGGGAAAATGTTGCTGAAAAGGATTCCACCCTTAGGGGAACAGAGTACAAAGAGAATGTTACCCCATGAGTTCCTCCCTGCAGAGTTATGGGGCTGGCTTGGTCCTGGTTCCAGAGTCACAGCTCCTCTCAAGTGTCTTACTACAGACACTTTGTTTTTCAATTCCTGTAGTGACATTCTGCTCTATTCTTGGTTTTTTTTTTTTTTTTTTTTTTTTTTTTTTTTTTTTTTTTTTTTTTTGCATAGATGCCCCAAACCTATTACTCCAGAAGGGAAAATGGATCATCTTTTATCATTTCCCTACTCTTACTCCTGATTGTCTAAATGGTCCTCTTTAAAACAATCCTTAAATTAATCTTACAATGTATGTACCTTCTGGTACTGCTGGGAACATAACTCATGCCTGTCGTTCACAATTTGGTCAAATTAATGCAATATAAATAGTAGTATGATTCTTAATTTTAAAAATCAATACTTTACTATACTATATCAAATAAAGTGAATAATTTACTAATGACAGAGGAATATTGAAGTGGAAAACTGGCTCAGTAGCACAGAAAGTTTATTTGAAAAAAATGAATGGAAGATTTTTAGTTACCAAGAAAAATATGTATTAATATTAATTAGATATATTCACATTCCTAGAACTTTCTTTGCTTTTGTTCTGGCTTTTCTTTTGTAATTTGTTCCTAAGATTTAATATCAAAAGTCTGGAACACATGAAAGTAAGATGGTATTTATGAGAAATCAGTTTATGTGTTTAATTACTTGAAAACTGAATGATAAATGAAGAGGGTTTAACCAGGAAACTCTTACTATTAAATAAGAAAGAAGTCACTATTCTTTTGAAACCATTTTAAAACAATTCCTTAAAATTATCTTCAACTAACATCAGAGAAATAATACCAAACTAGTGTTTTCCAAAAATCAGTGAATCGAAATGTAACTTATTGTTTCAATTGTGTTAAATGCATTTGTAAGATCTAAATGCAAATGGTTACTTTGGGACATTATATAAAACTGATTCCCCCCTCATGTTCTATCTCAGCACAGTTGTGAGCCCCTCTGACTGACATGTTGATTTACTCTCAGTAAGGGAGATATAATTAATGTGACCTTTTGATGAGGTGGGAGATACTGGGTGAGACAAGTGCTCTCCAGAGAGCTATTAGTAGCTTCTGAGCAATTTGCTAATAGTAGAGCTACCTTTATTAAAATCATACAGTTAAGAAGATAATTGACAACCATAATAATGAGTGTGTACAGAGAAGAAAAAGAACATAAAATAAAGTAAAAATGTTAATTATTTAAAAATGGATGAACTTTCAGTGCTAAGTAAACTGTGATTTGAAAATTTGTTGTCTAAATACAATGAATGATAATCCCATAAGAAATCATGGATCTATCATTTCTGGAAAATTAAGTAGTTTTATTTCTACTATCAGATAATGTTTTTAGGAAAGGAATTATTTTAAAGTTGCACTATATATAGCAACATTCATATGTAGTGCGGGCATGGCAAAT
This sequence comes from Sciurus carolinensis, assembly GCF_902686445.1. Classification (NCBI taxonomy): domain Eukaryota; kingdom Metazoa; phylum Chordata; class Mammalia; order Rodentia; family Sciuridae; genus Sciurus; species Sciurus carolinensis. The sequence continues at coordinate 25,028,954 of NC_062218.1, read as the reverse complement.
TCAGAGCAGTGTATGTATCTTATTATCTCCTTTCATCCTAAGTCTAAAAAATCTAATAGATCTAGAAAACTCATGCAATATGCTTTGAAGTTAATATATTTTGATGAACAAAGACTGATGAAGCTACATGTACATCAAAAAACTTCTTTTGTTTTCAAAGTAAAAATGAGGCAATCTAAAAACAGCACAAAGATGCTTATTCTAGCTATTAGCATTCATCAGTGTGTCCACAAGATAGATCATCAGGAGCCTCCTGTTCATCCAGATTACATACTTAAATGTTATTTTCAATTAGTTATGAATAATCAAAAGGTAAATTTATAAAGATTTCAATGAAAATATGATGTTTGAAAAAACAAGGGAAACTACAGAAGAGACAAAGATACCATGAAATGATACTATTACCCTTGCTTTTCAACAAAGCAAATATACTTCTAATGAAAGTGAACATTTTGACATTTCAACAGGGAAATATCCATATTTTTATTTGTCTAGATTAACAATGGTACCAAATAATGTAGTTACCTCATTATATAGCTCAATATTCTTTCTGAACCATTATCCTTAGCAATCCAAAGAATATCCTTTCCTGAACATGCTAAGTGTTTGAACTTTTAATAATGTAATTCATTTTTATAGGCTGCAGTTGTATTTTTGTTGGGCTGGGCAGGTAATAGCAACTTGAGTAGAACAACTGATCCCTTTCATGTTATACTGTAAAAAGACCACCTCACAATATCCATCCATGACACCCTGGATATAAATGGATGATTACTGCACATGAATCATTATCTTTTATGACCCAGAAAGGTAGCAAAAACATAATTATATTTCACAAGGGAAGAAAAATACATGCCCTTGATAGAATTCTTCACTGCACAGAATTTATAAAGCTGAGGGTATCCACTTTAATTTGAGAAAAAAAAAATTCTAGGGATGAGATCATAAAAGAAATAAAAGAAATCTGAGTACTCTATTTTCAATATAGTCATGGGCTTTCTAAAATCCTCAGAAGCACCAGATTATTTGAAAATGACTCACAGGTGGAACATAGGAATGACAGTGCTTAATACACATTTTCTCATGGAATGTTAAATCATTCAGTGGAGGAAATTCTCAAACCATTATAAAATCATCAAATATCCTATAACTGGCCTCACTCAAATTTATCCCAACATTCAACATGCATGCCATAAATCCTTACCCTTATTGTCACATTTTATATTATTTCTATTTCTTTGAAGTTTTTCTTCTTATCCAATATGTTTAAAATGGCATTCAAGGTAGGATCCTCATAATAGGCCTTTAATACACAAAAGTCTCATAAAATTATTTAAAGGGGAGAAATAAATATGACATAAAAATGAGTGTTCCTCTTGTCCATTGCCTCATAAACTGCATGTCCTATGACCTAAATTAAAACTGAATTTATCTTAATTAGCTATTAACTAAAATGTAGATTGCATAATACACAACAAGAATGTAGTAAACAGTCAACATGATCTGTCACCTATAGTTTCTAATTTGTTTATGAATTACTAACATATGTCTGTGATAATCAAGAAACCCAGCAAAGAAACATGAAAACACCCCCCAAAATACAAAAAACCCCACATAATTGATAAAACTGTACTTGGCACACAGTACTATTTTTTTTAACATGGAACTTTATATAAACGCTATTTAGAAAAGTTAAAACAGTTAAAAACTATTTAGCAGCACCTGCAGAACAGATAAGACACAGAGAAACTAAAAATGCCATAGTACATAAATATTAATTCACATAGCATCTGCCACATGTCAGTGTTTCAGGTATAAAATAAAAGATAATTAAGATGGATTTTCTAATTGAAAGCAGGTGTCAGTATTGGGGAGAGACATAGTTAAACAAATAAGACATATGAAATATTGAGGATAATAATAAAGGAAGTAAAGTACATTTTCATTGCTTGTGGAAATCTGGAAACTAAAGAGATCTTTTTAATTTTTTTTTTAAGGGAGAGCATTAGAATTCTACTTTAGAATTATGACCCTACATATTGACCTTCTTGTTTGGAAGAAAGGGAAAATGCATTGCTATAATGTGGTCTAGCATGGAACAATAATGACGAGAAGCCAGGACTGCGTGGAGACAGGCAATACAATTAAGGGTTGACTTTGGTAGGATTGAGGTCATTCAGGAATGATTGCAAGAAATTATATAAAGTGGGTATATGTGATCTGTGACTGATCTATAATTTGTACCAGCCATGGTGCAAAGAGGGCTGAAAGTGAAAGAGAGTTAAAATGAACAGAGACAAATAAGTTATAGTTATTAACTATAAGAAAATGTAGTTCTGCTATTTGACATGAAAATACACTTACTCTAACTGCCTGTTCTCACTTCTCTCCTGATGGCCCAATGTTCCTCACACATCCTAAAATTTAAAGAAACAAACATTTCCACAGGAGGAAAAGAGGCCCACTTGTGTATTATGCAGTGTATGGGATCTTAATAATGAGGATACATAATAAAAATATAAATACATTTTTAGATCTGGAATATAGAAAAAGTTTTGGAGTTAGGAATGGATTTTTTTCTATATATTGACAGAAGGATTTATGATGAATAGGAGAGAAAGTTACCAGAGAGACAATGGAACAGTTGTTCCCCATTCTCAATCATGATATGAGAGAGAGAAAGCAACTTTCCTACTGTGGACAAATAAAACTACGTCAATTCAATAAAATATGGAAAACATTTAACAGTTATTGATGAACTAAATAGTGAGGGAATAGCCTTAACATTAGACAACATTTAGATCCTAAAACATATCTTATTTGGAACTATTAAAAAATGAACATTATTACCTCATGTACATATATAACTATATGACTGATGGGATCCTAAAATAGTACAATCAGAAAAATGATAAATTACACTCCATTTATGTATGATTTATATGTATAAATGCATTCTACTGTCATGTACAATTAGAACAAATAAAATATTAATTAATATAAAGAGGAGACAACAATACAAAAAAAAATGAAATCACCTACATCCCAAAATGGATAGTCCAGTAGGAAAAACAGGGTATGAAACTGCAAAAGGTTAAATTCTAAGTAAACCAGCTTCATGTTTTGCCTTTTCATTAATATTGATTGGGTGATGTGGGGGTTAAAATGTTAAAGTTGGTTTAAAGTACTCCTCTCTTCAAAGGTTTTTCTCGGCATTTGATGGGAAAAGCAAATCTTTATACAGTTTGGTCTCATGCTAAGTCCAAAATTATTCCTATTTTTCTCTAGTGCTTAAACTGTCCTTGCAACAAAGATGACCACACACACCACACACACAAGTGGGAAATGACATCATGAGCAGCATCAGCAGATACAAAAGACAACAGATTCAACCTATCTAAACTTCAAATGGAGTTAGGCAAGAAATGATACATAACTACTCTGTTTAGAGTGTGAATTTGTTAGAAGTACCACCACAAACACTGTCACTTGAATGACTTAAGCAACAGTAATTTGTGTTCTCACTGAATTGGAGGCTGGAAGGCCACAATCAAGTTGCTGGGAGGCCTGGCTTCCCCTAGACATCTCTCCATTGCTTTCAGGTTCCACTTTCTTGATGTGTCCTCACAAGGTCCTCCATACGTACTCACGCCTGGTATCTTTCTTTGTGTTATAACCTCTTTTTATTTTACAGACATAAGCATATAAATTAGGGTCTACACTGATGGCACAATATTCTTAATTAAATCTTTCAGCATCCTACTTCCAAATATAGTCACATTCTTATCTACAGAGCAAACAGCTTCAACATATGGATTTGGAGGACCAAAATTCATCCCATAACACTAACTAAATGTAAATTCAAAGAAATCAATTCTAATTTTTTAAATGAGTAGTTTGGATTACCTTTATCACAACAAATAAACATATAGAACAAAAATTTAAAGCACTAATAAAAACGTTACATGTAGTCAATAAGACATTGTGAACTTATGAAGCTAGCACCATATAAAAACAAGAATTTGGGCTGGGGAGATAGCTCAGCTGGTAGAGTGCTTGCCTCGCAAGCACAAGGCCCTGAGTTCGATCTCCAGTACCACAAAAAAAATAAATAAATAAAAAAAATAATAAAAACAAGAATTTTAAAATTTTGGTCATGCTTGAGAAGCCAGGTCTAACCTGAGGACACGTGCATGCCTGGAAATAAAAGTGATGATCTGGGGTTGGTGTTGGAAACTTGTTTAAACGTGAAGACACAATTCTTGAACACAAGGCACAAAGCCTGATAAAAACAGGGAAATCTGATGAATCCAAAGAAGACTAAATGGAAATTGGACAAAATGCAGCTCTCATGTAAACTTTTTGTTTGCTTTCTCCTTTTATTGATTGTTCAAGAAAATTCAAAAATTTATGTTTTTTAAAAAGACCACATACCTGTAACCCAGCAAGGAGTTTGACAACAAGAAATGCAGCTCTTCCCTCTATATCAGAAAATGTTATTCTAGAAATGTATGTTCATCTGAGTTCAAATATGATTTCTTCAAAAGCATTTTAAAATAAAATGTGTGAAACACAGAAGCAATAAACAACATCCAAAAAAAAATATATAAACACAATAAATAAAAGACAACAGTATTAGATCCAGAGACCTATAGTTTAAAAAATTCCATAAGAGGATTCTGCTTTTACTATGTTTTAAAATATATGATTTTAAAATATTTCTAAGAGAATTAAAATTTTCAAATTCAGTCATAGCCACTTGAAAACACGCCCCCCCACAACACACCCATAATTACAAAACCAAAATCTATGACATGAAAACTTAGACTTGAAAGGTAGTCCTATCTTCACCCCTCCAGCCTTGAAGTCTCATCTTCTTCACTATTGTTTTGAATTTCAAATGTAGTTTAGATAGAGATGAAGCCCAAGTTCATAGGCTAACCATCCAGATTCAACTCTGCAAGGTGAAACATGGCACACAGTAAGGAAAATATAAAAGAATGTGTCAGAGAAATGCAGCTTTCACTACCACATCTAGAGGCTGAGAAGGGAGGGAAAATAATTGTAACAGTGAATAGTTTTCAAAAGTTTCAAGATATAAGTACACACATTTAAAAAGGCAATGACGGTGAGACATCAAACTAAAGAGTGAGGACATCAGATTTTGACTATTGAATAAAAGCAGGTATTTGGGGCTGGGGATTTATTTCAGTAGTAGTGTGCTGGCTTAGCATGCAAGAGACCGTGGATTCAATCCCTAGTACTTCAGAGTAAATAAATAATAAAAGCAGATATTATTTTATACCACTTTATTCCAGATATTTCTTTGCCAGATTCTGGCAAAAACTGTCAGAATCAACTTTTTAAGAACCCTGGAAAATTACCCAAGGTTTGTAAGAATCAGTGTGGTTGTTGTCTAAGAAAACAGAACCACCAGAGAGAATCCCTTTGAACCTCTTTGAGAACAGTCTGTGTTGTGCTGCAACTTGACCTGCTTTCAAAGACCTCTCCCCATCTTATGGCAGTCTTAAAAATACAGCAGCATTCGACCAATGATAAGAAACACAAGAGCCCTGGAGTCACCAACATGGGGTAACCCGATTTTCAGCTACTTAGAAGACCATTACCAGAACATTACCTGTGGGTCCATCTCACAGCTCCCTGGAAAAAGCATTTCACAGAATGTTGTCATTATTTGACTTGATTCAGAACTCAGTCAGCAGGAAAAACCTTATCTCTAGTATGTCTGACAAAACATAATTAGCAATTTTAAACTTTAATGCAGCCTGAGGCTTATATACCAGTGATAATCAAGTGACTTAAAACACAAAATGCTCAATGTGACAATGTCCATGGGTGATTTGGAAAGTTTTAAGATATTCTGGGAGAATGGCATAGCCATAATAGTATGCAGGGATATGTCCATGCTTCAATAAACACTTAACATTTTCTTGATGTCTTACCTCTGAATGATCTCTAGGCTCTGAACCAACATCACGTGAGGGCTGATCAGAATAGCAGATTATCAAAGCTTGGAAAGCTTATATCATTATAAACAAGCCTTTGCCAAAGGGTGAGAAGATTGTTGGTTCAAGGTGATTAGGATAATCTCTATCCATTATCTGCTGACCACAAAGCTAACTGGGCAGAAACTACAGGGATTGAATAGAACATGAATATAAATTTCCAAATATTGGTCAAGAAGAGTCATGAAATGATAGCAGCAGCAATTACTATAAAACAATATGAACAGAAACAGCGATTTTAAGGAAGGGACTTGTAATATAATATAAAGCTGCTCCCCTGCCCTTTATGCTACAGTCATTTCTCCACCTCCCAACTTCTTGTCAGTCTGTGAACAACCTAGCTAGCTATTGGTTCATCAGTCAGCTTGCAAGTATCCTTCTCTGTTATTGGTCCCGTTAACCCACGGAATTTGACTGTTTAAGGATAGCTCCCAGCCATTTTCTCTTTCTACTTCTCCTCACTTTCATGCTCTCTCTCCTACTCACTTTTCTTTCTCTCTCCTCCTTGCTTTTCACACTCTCTCTTGCACGTGCTCTCTGTTTTCCTCTCATTTTCTCTCTTACCCTGTAGGGAGACACTCTGTTTGCTTAATAAACCCTCTTATGTAAGTTCCTGTGTCCGGAGTGGTTTCTGGGTTCTTACATTGGTGCTGTGACTCAGATGGGCTCTTCCACTGTCCCTTAAGCAAGTGGAACCCCATCTAATGCCCCAGTGCCTCCAGACACAGCCTCATTTTCCATTTTCCCGGTCGCTCTGCTCTGCTCTGCTCTGCATTCATCACCGGATTTCAGATTGGTGAGTTCCCTAGGTAGGTACCCCTAGGCCGACTCAAACACTCCTCTGCTGACCTGAGAAGCAACCCTTGAGTGTCCGGGGCCCTCAAGGTGGCTGAGGGGTGGGGATATCCCAAGTCATGACTTTTATTGTTACGACTGGCCCCCTTAGTCAGTCTTATCTGCTGGGTGGATTCCTGATTTTATGGTGGAGATTCTCTCTCAGGGTTGAGGCCCCTCTTCACGCTCGCACTCTCTCTCGAAAACCCTGATGTCAGGTCCTCAACTCTCTTGGCTATTGCCTGGCCCACATTGATGCTTGTGTGACGACCCCATCACTGTGCTGCCTTCTTGTCTCCAGTCGACTACTGTGGCCTCGGGACAACCTGGCCATAGACTCGGCTGTATCAGTCTCCACCATGGAATCTGGGTCCTCCATTTCGGCAGATTCGACCCTGGGATTAGACAACTTTAGAACCCTTCGCCTGACCCCCAGCTTAAATCCATCAAAACTTAAAGACATTTGGCCACAGTACCCTTCAGATAATCAATTCAAAATGGCCATGTAATGGCACACAGCTTCTGTGAGCAAGCGGGCAGATAGAAAGGGATTCCTTATCTTCAAGTCTCTTCTTTCTTGTGCTGCTTTGCTCTTCCTGCAAACTCGAACGCCTCCTTCTTTTCCCTCTCTTAATCCCTCCTCCTTCTCCAACTTCAACTCAGTTAACAAACCACCCTGACACCAGTCCACTGCGGCAGAGGTCCTTCTGGCCTCTGCTTCTCCATCTCCTTTACCCTGTTCTGTTTCTGCTTCCATTTTCCCGCCCATCCCACTTAGTTCTCCTTCATGGAGGTCCTGCATACATATTCTAGTCTCCCCCCTACAAGAGGTGGCTGGTGTGGAGGGAGTAACCAGCCCAACAGTCAGTGGCGTGTCACAGTAAGGATTTTGATTATAGCAGCCCTATTCCTCAAAAGTAGTAGGAGATAATGTTTCACAATTTCTGCATCCAAACCTGAATTGATTACTAACCAGGAAAAAGGGTTAAAATGCTCTAGGCATTAAGTTTCTGCTAGAACCTGTTAGCCCCTTTCAGATCTCAGTCAAGGCTTACATTGAAATGTAAATGGAGGAAATCAGAAGGCGCAGTGGGAGACAAGTCTCAAACCCAAGAAAAAAAAAGGGTCCATTTTAAATTTCTCCTGCAATAGGAGGTGGCTGGTGTGGAGGGAGTAAGCAGCCCAACAATCAGTGGCATGTCTGGGCTGCAACACAGAACACTTTATCTCTCCCTTTCACCTCTTCTCTCTTCCCTTCTCCTTCTCACTCTCTCATGCTATAATTAATGGCCATTATCATTTTTCTTCTAGGACTCCTGTTTTTCTTAAATGCTATATTTTTGAGCTAACAATTTTGATCCTACATACCTATGTTAATGATTTTTGATCAGTTCTTTTTATCCAACTCTAGAGTTATTTTTGAATATCTGTTACATTGCAATGGAGATAAACATTACAAGGCCTTTGCTTTTGTGTTAAATATAAGTGCACATAAAATTAAAATAAAAAAAAATGGATCCAAATACTTTTAATTCAGTGATTTAAAAAGGTTCAATTTAAATTGGGTAAACTAATAAAAGTAAAACATCTTTAAAATTAACTCACAAATCTCTAGGTGGTCAAACTCATAAAATGTTGATGTTTATAAAATGTCTAACATTAATTTTTTCTAGGACTTTTCTTCAACAGGAAAGAGATGCTAAATACTGTTGGTACACTTGTCTGATATCTTGGTCTTTTTATACTTGTCTGATATCTTGTTTTTTTTTTTTTTTTTTTTTTTTTTTTTTACAATAAGATGAGCGAATTAGGGTTGACATGTATGGGATTACTCAAATGTGTTTGTTACAGACATCTGATTAATTTACAAAGTTATTAAATAACATCAAGTACTCTCAACTCCTTAAATTCCATGGAGTAACATACTTAAACATTATTGGTGTTCTCATAGGTTGGTAAAATTTACTCTTAATATGTCTGTTAAGTTCTATTCTTTAGAACAACTAGTCTTAAAAATTGGGATTTATACAATTATGGTTAAACAACAACTGTTAAAGTTTTGTACTATGTTACAGAGTCTAAATTTTTCTTTAAAAACTAAATTTGGTAATAATTGTGGAATGGTCATTCTTTGTATTTTAAATGTGTTCATATTTTCCAGGTATATAAGCCTTTAAAGCAGAAAATTTATCAAGCTGCTATTCTCCAAATTAAACTTGCATGTAATGGTAATTTTAAACTTATAAGATTTATTTCTATCATTTAATGTTCTATTATAGGACCTGTCATCAATAGGGTATATGTAAAAATTTGTTACTTTTTACACTGAGACAAAAAATTTTAAATGTAAATGTATTTCTAAAAGTTAATGGGAGCCTGATTTGTTTAAAGGTTAATATCGTGAAACATGAAAGCATTTTGCCACTTTCCCACACAAAAGGAAAGTTAAAAGCTCTCTCAGCCTTTCTTTAATTCATGTTTTAGATATAATGTTAAATTGTGTTAACTAATGTTCATATAGACTGAGAAATCAATGTATGTAAACATCTTAAAATGACATTTAAGAAAGGAGTAAAGATCAACATCCGAATTAGAACATTTCACTTAAGATTTGTAAAGAGCCATGCCTTACCTGAGATAAGGCTCTGCCTCACCCTGCTGCATGTTAGAATGGCTCCAAAGTAAGCCAGACTTCAACTCATTTAAAATTGTGTTCAAAAGTTTGATGTTTGTTGTAAAGATTACTGTGATCTCAAACAGGGGATATAATGAATAACTCAGCCAAAATTCAAGATAGCTATTGCATAAACTGAGTGTTTTACTGTTGGTGATTCCACTTTGTATTTTCCTTGTAAACTTTAACTATTGCCTGATTAATATTTTTCATAAGTACTGCTTCAAGAGCAAACACCATAAATTAACTTGAAATAGTAAGCCATCATCTATAGGACAGATAATGTAGGTCCCAATTAGATAAAAGGGAATAAATAACTGTAAAGTCATGGACATTGAAAGTAAAGCCCAGCACTCTTACTTTATGATTGGTGAGACTGGCTTGCTGGATGGTTGAGATCAAACTTAGAGATTGAAATTAAATACAGAGGCCAAGAAAAACCAGTATCTTGCCCTCAGTCAGTCTGAATCCAGGGAACAAGAGGACTTTTCTAAGGAGCTTTGCAACTCTGGGTCACATGACCTCCTGATCAGGGAGATTAATTAGGTCACTACAGGATGAAAAGCCAATCAGTACACCTGCTGCAGAGGAGGGTCAAGGAAAAAGAGACATCCCTGATGCTTCCAAGGGAAGCCACCTCATTGAGAAGACCCTGCCTAATGAATGACACTAAGGAGTTAAGAAGTTGTGCTCAAGTTCCCCATGAGTGACCCCTGTGGGAACTCAATTGACTCTTTAACAAGACAGGAACAGGTCAATTTGACCAGCTTGATCTTAGACACCTAACAATACAGTTAAAACCAAAATATAAAGACTGGAAGCTACAAAAGAGAGATTCTTAGGCAAATGTGCCTGATAACTATCAAGAGAAAGTGCCAGAGTCAGAAGGTTTTAGTCAGTTTAAGGCCTACAGACCCAGGTAGGCTTAATCTATGTTTGCTAGTAACAGAAGTATAGAAATATCTACTAAATGTTGTGTTTACATTCCTGATAACCTGGACAATATTAAAATTCCCAAATAAAGGCCTTGTCCTCTCCAGCCTTTGTTAGTCCTTGTTATGGGAACAACTTCTCAGTTCTTCCACCCCTTGGTGAGGGATTATTGACTTCTGTCGTCTTCATGATATTCATTGACATGTTCCAGATTCTGCAACATTTATCTTGTACTAATCTCATTTCAGTACTCATGTCTTTTTGTTCTTCTCTCATAGAAGCACCCACCCCCAGATGCCTTTACAACTTGCTCTTCCCCAACCAGAACCATGGACCCTTTGATTGACCCAATTTCTAAAAAGGGAACTCCAAACTGCTTGCCCCATACTGCTCCCCTCCAGCTCGAAGAAGCCAGACTGGTCATTGTCCCCCTTTCCCTACAGCAGTAAGGAGTTCCTAAAATTAGAGGGGGGAATGAAGCCAGAATTGGGGACAGGGTTAGTGTAGAAATATGGAATCAGTCAAATTGAGGAAATGAAGTCCATGAAAGCCATCTGCCTCTGGAAGTCTGGAAGTTGAAGACTGCCCCTAGGAGAATGGACTTTTTACATCTCACCTGCAAAACCAGGACTAATCAAGTATGCAGGAAGGAGAGATAAGGTGGGAAAGAGCTGGAGAACAAAAGATCTTCTTATAAAAACAGAAACGGGGGAATGTAATATAATATAAAGCTGCTCCCCTGCCCTTTATGCTGCAGTCATTTCCCTGCCTCCCAACTTCTTGTCAGTCTGTGAACATCCTAGCTAGCTATTGGTTCATCAGTCAGCTTGCAAGTATCCTTCTCTGTTATTGGTCCCATTAACCCACGGAATTTGACTGTTTAAGGATAGCTCCCAGCCATTTTCTCTCTCTTCTTCTCCTCACTTTCATGCTTTCTCTCTCCTACTCACTTTTCTTTCTCTCTCCTCCTCGCTTTTCACACTCTCTCTTGCACACTCGCTCTCTCTTTTCCTCTCATTTTTTCTCTTACCCTGTAGGGAGACACTCTGTTTGCTTAATAAACCCTCTTATGTGAGTTCCTGTGTCCAGAGTGGTTTCTGGATTTTTACAGGACTGATTTCCAGAGTCCCCACACTATATTATTTAAAATGTCCAGTTTTTAACAAAATTGCGTGACATATGCATTAACAGGAAAAGTATCACTCATAGATTAAAAACAATAAAGTCAAAGGAAGTATCCCTGATGAGGCCTAGATAAATATTTTAAATCATATATTTCAAAATGTGTTCTGAAAACTAAAGACAACCGCGTCTAAACTATCAAAAGGAAATCTGACCATGATGTCTTACTGAATAAAGTGTATCAATAAAGAGGTACTATTGGTACTGGTGATGATTATAGGGGCCAGTCCTGTTTCCTTGATGTGAAGATTGAACACCAGAGAAAAGCTAAGGTAAATGTAGAGAGCAAGTTTTATTTAAAGGATAGAGCAGAGAGAGACTTTTCTGAAGAGAAGAAACCCCAGAGCTGGATGTCCAAGGAAGTGTTCTGCCCCTTTCATAGGTTTTAGATTTCCTTTGTTCTTATGCCCTTTCCTCCCCCATCCTGGCTACCTAACTAGTGACCAAAAGGTGGGCCAAAAGGCAGAAGGACTAAAGGCAGAAGGAAGTCACCCAGGGGTACAGGCAGAAAGGGTGTAACCCAAGGGACTTTCATTCATTAACAAGCCCTTGCAAGAAGGAACAGTTCCCTGGAGGCAGGTATCCTTGACAATGGTTGGAGGAGGGGAAGTGCTCTGAATATATTAATATTTTATTTCCTCTTGAATCAGCCCTCATCTTTCTGACCCAACCATTCATTACTTACACTGACTATCCTTTAGCCCACCACCCCACTCTTCCTTACTATTTTTAAGAAAGAGGACCTCTATAGAAATTCTGGAGTCAAAATAATGTAATTGAAATGGAAAAGTCACTATATTGGTTTAGTAATAGAAATGACCTGGATGAAGAAAGAATTGGTAAGACTTTTTGTTGGTAGTGTTTTAGCTATTATTTTTTATTTGTTCTAATCAGTTATACATGACAGTACACTGCATTTTGAGGTATCATACATAAATGGAGTGTAACTTCTCATTCCTCTGGTTGTACAGGATGTAGAGTTACACAGTTTGTGTAATCATTTATGCACATAGTGTAATAATGTCCTAATAGGACATTAAGAATGAATCATTCTTTTATCATTTCTACCCCCATCTTCCTTCCCCTCCCTTCATTCTCCTCTGTCTAATCCAAAGTACCTCTATTCTTCCCTAGCTACCCACTTATTGGGAATTAGCATCTGCATATCATTAAAAAAAAGTTGACATTTGTTCTTTGGGATTGGCTTATTTCACTTAGCATGATATTCCATTCATTTACCATCAAATGTCATATCTTCATTTTTCTTTAATGCTGAGTAGTGTTCCATTTGTACATATGCCACAATTTCTTTATCCGTTCATCTGTTGAATGGCACCTAAGTTGGCTCCATAGTTCATCTATTGTGAATTGAACTGAGAAGTGGTAAGTGTGGCAATAGTTCAATGGAGATAATTCAATCTGAGGAGCCAAAGAAAGAATAATAAGTAAATAAATAAATAAACAAATCGAGCTTCTTTAGTTCATCATCAAGCATACCAACATTCTGTAATAGAGAAATAGAGAGGGGCAGAAAAAATATTTTAAAAATGTTGAAACATCCCAAATCCCTCATATACCGCCTCTGTTGGAGTAACTGCATTTGGGTTTATTTTAATTGCTTTAAATTTTACATTTCACTGACTTTTCTAATGATAGCTAGTACATTTAAATGCAAAGTTCAAAGCATATTTTCTAACATAAAGTGAAACAAAGCAGAATTTTCAATCTCCCAAATAAAACAAAGCAAGCAAAATAAAACCATTAATGCACACATCCGAGAAATTCAGTGAACTCCCGATGAGATAAGAGATCTACGCCAAAAGACATCACAGTTAAACTGTTGAAAACCAGCAACGGATAGCACATTCAAAATTCAGTTTGAGGTTTAAGGCATTCCTAATAGTTCCTCTCCTTAGAAATCATATAAGTCAGGAGTCACTAAGGTGCCAAATTCAAAATATGAAAGAAAAAAATGACTAACCAAAATTATTTATATAATCCCAGAAAAAAATAAACAGTATATTTGCTATTGTCCCGTCAACCTTACAGAAATATTAAGATTTTTAGGATGAATAGAGGATACTAGACTAAAAGAGCATCTGTTACTATGGTTAAATTGTCAAATAAAGATGCAGACAGAAAAGCATTTTTTGTAACCTTTATGTAATCAAAAGTAATAACTTAAAGAAATAATTATAACATTATCTTGATGTTCTTTGACTGTATAAATATACAGTTTGTATAGTCCTAATAATACAAAGGAGATAGAGAATAATGGAAAGAATTTATATACTATTTAAAAGCCCAAATCAGATAGTTTTCAATGAAAATGCTAATTGTGGTACCCAGGAAAATCACTAAAAATTTTAGTACCAACAGTTGCCTTTTTTCTTTCTGCAGGATATGTAAGCTACACAAAAGAAGTAGACATACCTATTAATGATCAGTGTTTTAAGGTTATCTGAGTTAATTTAATTCCTTTCCTTTTTATCTGGGTTCTACAGAGTGAAGAATAGTTTTTGCTTGAATATTTTTTCTACTGATAAAAACTCTTGACATACTTTAATTTTGTGGTTCTAGATTTGTATTTGTTAATAATAATAAGTAATAGGATAATCTTGATTATATTTTCTCCAGTATTCAATTCATTTGAGCTCTATCTGTGAAACTTCACCTGTAGTATTTTTACATTTTTTTCTCTCTTCTTTTTCACTGAATTTCATTTGCTCATTAGATAGACTCATATTAAAATCTCTTTTTCCCTTAAGCTATTGCCCATGTGAAGATTTTCAATAAATGCTCATGAATCACTTTTGAAATATAATTTTGAACTCTAAAAAAAAAAAAATATATATATATATATATATTTATATATATATATATTTACAATTCCCTTTCCTGGGTACTTTCAAAGTTTTGTTTTTCTGGATCATGTTTCAGATGTTTCTTGTTAATCAAATTAAAATTACTTAAAAATATTCTTTCTTATGTTTTTTTAATGATTTTTTTAGAAATGTCAATGAGATGAATAAAATACACTGATTTTAGCAGAATTAAATGACAAGGAGAAAGTTGAAAATAAATCAGCATAACATGTGGGTTAAATATGAAATTATTTTCCAATGTATTTTATAGGAAAGTGTCACTATATTTTTCAAAAGTATTCTCTTGACTTTTGATAATTTTACTCTGTCTGCTGTCATGAAAATTATAAAATTATAATGAATACCAATCTGTTACTTTTTGAAAAATTCGAATAAGATGAAAGAGGAAAATCTCATTCTCTGTTTTTCTGCAACTTTTGCTTTAAAACTATTTATAATTTTGTTTTGGGAAAAGGATCACATCAGACCAGAGGATTCCACTTGAAGAAATACTTTTCAAGAGATACAAATCTTAATGAAGAGACCCATATGTCTCAATCTTTTAAGAGGTCTATTACTGATTTATCAGTTCATTATCTTCTTAATTTCCCCATTTATAAATCTGAGACATCTGATTAACTTTCTGGTGCTATTTAAAGCATCACCCATGTGTGGTGCGTCAAATGTGTTGAAGACATATTAAGATTATTCAGGCTGCTTTAATAAATGGTGCTGAAATGTTCCTTCCTGCTTAAAGTCAAGCAAACTAGCAAAACCTAGTTAGCAAAGATAGTTGTCAACTTCATGATAAGGAACAAGTTGTACTTTATCCATCTTCCAGTTCCTATTTCATTATATGTTACTATAATAATATCCCCCCTCCCTAGGGAAACAAGTAATGTTATATTTTGTCAGAGTTATTTATACTTAGGATTAATTACATATGTTCATAAAACTCAATGAAAGCTAGTAGATAATAGGTATTTGCTTGTATACTAATCATTCACTAAGTAGTTATATACACAGCATTTTTGTAAACATTGCAGAAAGGACTGTATAAGGCACCATTTCTACCCTCATTGATAATATTATTTAGTTAGGTAAATAATGTACCCATGTACCATAATTAAAAACACAAACAAGACTTTAACCGGTACCAAATGACATACTATAGGTACAGCAAAAGAGTCAAGAGAAAGACATCAAAGTCAATTCTATCAGTGATTTCATTCCTTCCATTAATCATTTACGTATTAGTACATTCATTCACTTTTTGAATATCAGTATCATATTCACTCAAAATAATATGTGTTGAGCTAATGTCACAAACATATACATTCATCCATCAATTCTGCAATCAATAAAAGAACATTTAGTAAGCTTCTCTTATGTTTTAGTAACCGTGCCAGGTGCCACAGAACAGAGATAATTGTAATCCACCTCCATCATTTCATATTATTAGGTTCCAGACAAGTAAACACATTACACCAAAGGCAGTAAGTGAGCATCAAGATTGCTTAGTGGGGATTGTTTATGTGTGCAACTGTGTATTTTGGTCAAGGATACAAATTTGAAAACGGTTTCAAAAGTTGTTAGCTGTTTGACCTTTCCCCAAGGCTTGGTTTCTACTGCAGACTCTTTGCTCAATAAATGTCATCGCATATTGCTCTAATAGAGACAAATATATTGTCGTGGGAATACAAAAAAGAACTCCTTTGCTTTAAAGGACAGTAGAAGCTCCCCTTGGAGGTTGGCATTTGAATTGACTTAGAAAAGTTGAATCAAAAAGGGAAAGGGCATTTTGAGTATGTGCAAATTCAGTTAAGTTGTCTACTATTATTCTGTAAACAATCATGAAGGGTGAGCATAGGACATTGTCAGTTAGTGGATTCCAAAAATAAAAATAATTTGGATCAAGAGGGGCAATAGAAAAATTGTTCAGTATCGCAGGAAATCATAATGAAAGAATGTGAATTACAGTGAAGATTGTGTATATTAACCCTAGACAAATGTTGGGATTGAGGGAAAGGCAAAAATTAAGAAGTGGAGACAGGTAACATATTTTATTGTTTTACACAGTGTGACTGCCTAAGCAGAGATATACATGTCCATACATAATATAATGTAAAATGTAAAGTTTTAAAATCTATTTTTTAATTTATTAACTTCCTTATTATTGTTATAATTTTAAATATGCCATTGACTGACCCATGTTAAACTTAAGAGATACAATCTAAAAGCAAAGCAACACTGAGTATGAAATATTTATTGGAGAAAACATAATAGAGCCAATGTTAATAAGAATAAGAAAAGACAATATCTACAGAGTGGACAGAAGTATTAAAAATTTGGGGGGTATTAAACACATCTCCAATCTAAGTCTCTGTAGAAAAGGGGCCAATGTTGATCTTTAGGGATAACATTATTGCTTATGAGGAAACGGTACATAAAGATCATAGATGTATAGAAATCACACACAATATACACAGGGATAAACAAGAGTGAATTAATGCAAAGACAATCACAAGTAAACACCTGAAAGTGAAATCAAAGCTAGTATTATAAAACTCTCAGAATAACAGAGCACACATGTGGAAGACTAATAGTTATTCTTTAAATAAAATTTAATAATTTCATTGTTTGAGATAACTATAATGTCATATTGAGCCTTAAACTCTTTCTTCTAAACTAAAGGCAAATCCACCTATTAAAATGCAGACATGGGAAGCCAGCAATTACCTACCTAGTTACTATACTGATATGATATCATTTTTATATTTTCATTGTTAGATATATCAATAAAATGGATAGAATAAGAAATGATCATGAAGAACTGACAATTTTTAGTAACTTGTTGATCTCATAAAAAGAGTAAAAGGGATTTTAAGTAATATCATAAGAATGTTAATTTTTTTGATTTTCCAATTAGATCACACGCTAAAACAAGAGAACAGAGACTAGAAATGGATCATTATAGTCAGAATGTTAATAAGTTAAAAAAAAATAACAGAAGAAAGCAAATCCTACACAAATGTTATGAAGCATTTATATTCTATGCTTGGTCACTGCAGGACAACACAGTCTAATTTTACTCATTCACTTCATTAGAAGCATGGTGTACTAATTCCCTAATGTTACCATTTCATCAGTATGGATAATTAATTTTTTAAAATCACATTTATTTATGAGCTATAACATTTAAAATTTCATAAATAATAGTCATGCATGAGATGACTTTTATGAGATCTAATTTCTTAAATATGACATGCATTCTTTATGCATTTCTAGTCAATACATTTAAGTAAATACTCTTATAATTATATTTTTAATGAAAGTTCATTTCAATTTTATAGCAATATGCTTACTAATATGAAGATATAAGTTACTCAGGAATAATGATATGATATCACAAATACATAAAATAATTACAACAAAAGTTCTTTTCAAGCAGTGTTTCAATTGGATTTTGATTAAAGATAGTCTAAAACCAATATTAAGTGAAAGCAAAATTACTGAACTTAAATTCGATTAGGCATATTTGAACTGAAATGCTCTGTCTTTCCTGAACAAAATGAACCCTTACTTCTTGCCACACATTTCTATATACTTTACATATGACATGTTTTATTGCACAAGATTAAATCAAAAGAATGAATATTGATATCCAGAAGAATTAAGATGTGAAGGCAAGTTATTATTTAAAAGTTGGAAAAATACAAATATCAGTCTTGTTTCCACTCTACACAGGCAAATATTTCTTTCAGTATTCTTGATTCAACCATATTATCTATGGATACTAATGAATAGAAATGTGAAACAGGTGAAATAATAAAAAAAATATAAAGGAAAAAGAAGCAAATTCAATATTAAATCATCAGTGAAGCAGAAAGAAACTTATAAAGTATGATTTAATCTTCTCTGTGGAATAAAGTTGCCAATTGCTGTGCCTCATGAGATCATTTTCCCAGCTAACTCCTTACTTGGTACCTAAGTTGTTTTTTCACATTGAAACATATTGAATTGCTTATATGATATGGTAGGGTAATACACTTCTGTCACCTGGTAAGATAAAACCTTTCATGCAAAAATCAATATCCATGAAGAGAAAATAACAAAATTTCTCTACTGTATGAAAAACACTTTAGAATATATACCATCACATTTTAATATACATGAACATAGCAAGTACTATACAGACATATATTCTTGTGTATTCACATGCCTCAGTTTTACTTGTTTATGGTTATATTTTATACTGCTTCAGAAAAAAAGTGAAAGCTTACAATGTTTCTTTTCACCATATAGTATTAATCTTCTAAGAGAGAATGCAGAATAAAATATGTCTTCTGTATTCAGAATTTAAATCAATATAATAGGTTTATGTAGCATTTGGTAACAAAAATACATTTCATTTATTTTTGTATGAAAAAATATGAAAGAAAAAATTGTGCCTTTCTAATCGAGATTCTGGAAATTAAAGATTAATTGACTAGATCAAGAAGATTTCCATGTAATCTATAAGATGGGCTGTTCACCCTGTGTTTTGTGTTAGGATAATGAGTCCATTATTACATTATTAAAAAATGACCAATTTGGAGTTTTTTTCATCTTTTCCTAGCGTTTCATTCACATAGAGTATTTCATATGATTAATTCATATGAATCTTCCATAATAATTTATTGCAAAGTAAGCACCTATATTGGCACTTTTTTTTCCCAGTGGCCAATGTACCTTTATTTATTTATTTATTTATTTACTTACTTATTTATATACCTTGCTGAGAATCGAACCCAGTGTCTCACACATGCTAGACAAGCACTCCACCACTGATCCACAACCCCAGCCCTATAGTGGAGTGTTTTTAAGACTCCAAATTACTATTTAGTTTTCCATCTTTGTTTTCCTTTTTGACATCTTGAGACTCTTTTTAATTCATTAGACCTCACCTAAATTGGAACGTTGCAGTAAAATTTGATGTCTGAGATAATCTCTGTTAAGAAAAATTATCACTTACAGCTACAGTGTATCCAAACTACTTTACAATCTACAAATTAAAAAATTCTAACAGCTGCATTCTCTAAACAAACATTTGTCTTCATCTGAGTGAACACTAGATTCCCCTTAAATGAATCTTTCAGAAATAGATTGATTCATAGACATAACAAATACAACTTCTTTCTCATTAACTACTTCATGGATCATTGAGAAGTTGAAATAAATGTTTTATAATAGTTTGTAGTATCTTAACTTTGGATTCTTCATATATTTTATTAACACATATTAATTGTAAAAATTAATAGGATTCCCCATGCTGTTTGCAGACATGCATACAATGTGCATTTTTTATATCCATCTACTCTTCTACCCTTCTCCCCATTCCTACTAGGCAACCTTCCTTGTCCTTAATAATCACTCTTGTATTTTCAGGTCATTGACTGGCACCTGTGCTGATTCCATGTCTTACCTATTGTGGATAGAGCTGAAATAAATACAAGCACAAGGGTATCTCTTTTGCATACTGAATTCATTCCTCTTGGATATATATTCACGTATGACATAACTGTCATTGGATGGAATATTCTGTAAATATCTTCTAAGTTGATTGAGCTATAGTATAGTTTACCTCTGATATTTCTTTGTTTAATTTTTGACTGGCTAATCTCTATTCATTGGTGAGTATAGAAAGCTGAATTTCCCCACTACTACTATTTTATTGGATTTTATCTCTCCTTTTAAGTTAAATAATACTTGTTTTAAAAAATTGTTTTGCAAGCACATGCAGACTTATTTTTTTTTTATATTTTTCAATGTATTGATCCCTTCATCCATATACAGTGGTCTTTTTCTTTTTTCTTATTGTTTTTGTTTCAAAGTCCATTTTGTCATTTGCAAGTATTGCTAATCCTGCTTTCTTTTGTATTCCATTTATTTGAATATCATTTTTCATATTATATATATATATATATATATATATATATATATATATATACATACACACTTTTTTTTTTTTCCAGTCAGTCCTGTCCACATTTTTATTTTGTTACCAGGGATTGAACTCAGGGGCAATTGACTACTGAGCCACATCCCCAACCTATTTTGTATTTTATTTAGAGGCAGAGTCTCACTGAGTTGCTTAGCACCCTGCTTTTTCTGAGGCTGGCTTTGAACTCCTGAACCACTGGAATTACAGGAATGCACTACCACATCCAACTGGTACACATCTTATAATTGGAGAATTAAGTCCCTTTCATTCAGAAATATTATTAAAAGTATGGGTTTGTAATATTCTTTTGTTAACTTTATTCTAGTTAATTAAAATATTTGTCCAGTTTCCCTCTATTATTGATCTTGGTGGTTAGATGATTTACTATATTTATAATTTTTAATACTTTTCTATTTTTTATGCATCTACTCTTTCAGTAGGATTTATTCTTTCATATGTCTTCATTTTGGAAATTATCTTTCTTTTACTTCTAAATATAGGACTCTCTCAATCATCATTTGTTCCTGGTCAGGTGGTCATGAATTTTCTCAATTTTTACTATCTTGGAGTGTCTTTTCATTTCCTTATTATGTTAAGGATACTCATGGGTATAGTAATCTTGACTGGCATATTAGGATTCTCTAGAGGAACAGAACCAATAGGCAATTATATGATTACAAAAGGGGAAGTTATCACATTGACTTACACTATCAGAATGTAGATATTCCTAAAATGATCACCTGTAGGATAGAGAGCTTAATGAGCCTGTAACTACTCAATAGAAAAAGCTGGAGCCTCAGAACAAGAGGGATTAATGGTGTAACACTAGTTCAGGACAAAAGTCCTGGGAACTTCCTGGAGAGTTACTGGTTAGTCTGCTTTGGAATAGCTGGAGTTTGATGCCCTCAGGCAACTGCAGCAGCAATCAGAGAACCATCTCAAAAGAATCAAGTGTGTGTTTGCTGCTTCTTGTTTATTCTTCCAACTTTCATTTTATTCAGGCCACCTATTTATTGGACTGTGTGGATTTCTACCTCAAATTGCTTACTTATTTGTCACTTGTTCCCAGAAACACCCTTATTGACACACTCAGAAGACTCAGTTTTAGACATTGGAATCAAATCAGGTTGTCAATTCAGATTAACCATCACAGTTTGTGTTTCTTTTCTTTAAGTACTTAAATACATCATCTTGTGGTCTATGGGGGTGTCTACCAAAAAATCTGTTGTTAGTCTAATGATTGCCCTACAGTGTAATTGATGATTTCCCCTTGCAGATTTGAAAATGTTTTGTCCTATAATTTTGGATTTGACCAAAGTATGTTATGGTAAGAGAATTTTTCTGGTTACATTTATCTGGGATTCTATAAGATTCCTGGATGGGAAGTCCATGTCTTTAGAGAAGTATCTGCTATTATTTCATTGAATAAATTTTCTAAGTTCTTAATTCTTATTTCCCCTTTGTGTATGTCAATGGCATGGATATTTGATTGTTCTGTAGTATTCCAAAGATCTTGAATGCTCTCTTGCTGTCTTCATTCTTTCTTTTTTCCCTTTTCTTTCTCATTTGAATGAGATATTTCATATGACCTGCCTTCAAGCTCTGATATGCTTTCTTCTTTTTGATCTAGTGTGTTGTCAAGATATTCAACTGACCTTTTGGTTTGACTTATAGAGCTTTACATTTCTAAGTTTTCTTCTGTTTTGTTCTTTTTCATAATATCTATCCCTTTCCTAAATTGCATTCAAATTCTGCCTTATAGTCCCAATTTCACTTAACTGCTTACTTGTATTCTTTTATATATCATTTAGACTTTTAAAAATTATCTTTTAAATTCTTTATCAGGCCTTTCATCTACTTTGATATCTTTGGAATTTGTTATTGAAGAATTATGATCTTTAGGAGTGTCATATATCTTGTTTTTCATGATTCCTGTGTTCTCATGTGAGAAGTTGGGCTTCTGGTTAAATGGATATCTCTAGTACTTAATAGGGTGGTCTTCTAAAATGCTTCTTGGGTTATTGGTTTGTTATTCAACACTGAGTTTATTTCCAGAAGCATAACATAAGTAAATTTTCCATATCTTATTTGACTGTGATTAGTGAGTTTGGGCACCTTGAATAATGCATCAGAGTCAGAACACTCACTGCTTCTGTGGGTCACATAGAAGTAGACATATTACCAGTTCAGACAGGTGTGGTATGTGCACTGTGTGGCTTCTACAATGGAAGAAGTAGCCACTACAATGTAATGAGAATTTCCTCAAGCATTATTATTATATTGGCCATGTTGTTTGTAAGGATCTTTTGTTTTGGCTGAACTAGTAATGGCAAGGGGCCCAAAACAGTCATCTTCTGACTTCATGCTGAAGCACAATGCTTCACAGGAAAAGGTAGAGGCAACCTCTTATGTGGCACATCCAGATTTGTCAGCATGTGTGATTAGTCAAAGCACAGAGGCAAGTGATATTGGGGACCTGCACAGGTGTGGAGGCAGGAGAAGTTGTAGTGTTCCTAGCTCTACTGACCCCAGACTCACTCTTGCAATGCATATCTAGGGATGGAGATTTTCCTCCCCCATTCCTTTGGTAGAGTACTTCAGGTTCAAGTGGCAGTAGGTCTCAGCTGGACTTGGGTAAAATTTCCTTTCAACTAATAAAATCATAGGAGGGAGTGAGAACAGGATGTTACTGGTGCCAGGCAAAGTGTCCTGATCTTCTTAGGTCACATGCCCCAGAGGCAGGGTGACACCTACAGCTGTAGTGTTGCTTTAGATAGCTCTACCATGCAACTATTGGCAGGGGATCAGCGAAGCCACAGAGTTCTTGGACAGCTTTCTTAGTAACAAGTGCCTATGTGCAGCTCCAGGGAAAGGCAGCAACTGCATGGGTAACTGCCTTCAGTCCTGACACCATGTGACTGGCCACAACTTGGCCTTGGGGAATAGGCTCCTACATCCTTTGGTTCTTGAGGAAATCACCCACAATTTTCAGTATCACTAAACCCATTCCTACAGTGCAGCATTCTCAGTTTGTTTGTGTCAGTTATTCTACTGAGCACATTTGGTTCATGAGACAACTACCTGCTAAGCCAGTGTGTTAAATGCTCTGGGAATATGCAGGACTTCTGACTTGTAGAACAGTACAAGTTCCTACAACAGCTTCCTTCTCAGGAGGACATCTGGCAATAGGAGTCTGGGGGATTTACTGGGAGATAATGAGATAATTCCTTTTCCAAAGTCAAGTTACAGTGATGTTTTCAGGTTACTTATCTAGATGGTTTACTAGCACATAAGAATCACAAAATTTCCAAAACATGGGATTGCCAATACCTGCATTGGGATGCATTATTTCACTTTTTCGGTAGATGGGAGAATCACCCCTCCCCCAAATGGAAAACCTGCGTTGCCATGGCCAGCATATGTGTTTCTCTTACTATGTTGTTGTACAAGGTCTCTAGGTTTTACAAGATTTCTACTTTCCTCCTGTGAATTTAGTTTTCTCCCAAAATCACTTTCTTCGACTTATAAGCTATATATATATTATTTCTGTTCTTGTGGAAAATTATGTACATCTATTCAGCCATATCCTGGAATGTCAGGATCTTACTTTAAAGAATATGTATGAATTATTCTTCTATACTTTAGACTATAACTTAAAATGAATTGCTAGTTCCTATTTCTATGCTCTTGTAGTTACTAAATCTACTCTTAGAAAGTTCAGTATAAAATGAGTACCAGTATAAAGTGATATGGGGTTTAATTCCCATTTCTATGCTCTTATAGTTACTAAATAAACTCTTAGAAAGCTCAGTAAAAAGTGAGTACCAGTATAAAGTGATTATTGGTTGAACTGGTTATTCTTGCCCTTCAAATGAAAATATAATTGATACTGATATGCAAAGTAATTCAGGATTTGAATTTAATATATAATATGCTTAGGATTCTGCTTAAAGTAGAAAGGTATTATTGGTATGCTGAAAGTTTTATGAATGAAAGTAGGGTTTTTTACAGTACCTACTAGTCATTATAATTATTTTAATTATTATGGGGCTTAGACAAAATTAATAAAATACAATAAAAAAATCACTCAGTTTCCTATAATATTTAGAATCCAAGAGGTAGTTTCTTTTACCTATTTCTACTATTTTCATCTTTTTGATTCTGTTTATTTTCCAAATAACTCAGGGGTAATCCCTCTTGGGAATTCTTCCCCTCATTTTGCTTTAAATTCAGCTTTCCTTGTTAGTATCTCCTTGGGACCTAAGATGATGTAGGATAACATTTATAAGCATATTGGTACATTTTTGCAGAGAAATCTGAGTATAGCAAGGGATGTATTAATCCTGAAATCCTAATTTTCTCTTCAATTATTAACTATAACCATAATTAAAATAGTTGCTATTTGAAAAAAATTAGCAATATAAGGTATCCACTTGAAATAGTCTGGAATCATCAAATGGGTTTTTATCAAATTCAAAGAGAGCTAACTATAAAATCAGAAGGTTCAATTTATGTTTTAAAATTAAATAAAAACTTAATTTTCAAAGAAAAATGGATACTCATGGTCTTTGTTGGACAAATTCTCTACAAAACAAATGTACTTAAAAAGATAAATCTACATAAAAAGACAAATTGAAATCAAAATGGAGGTTGGTCTGCAGATGGGACCTTAGAATAAAGGAGAGTAGATGAGTGATCTGCAGAGATAATATAGTCAAACAAAATTATCCTGACGAATCCAGCTTCTGCAAAGGCATGTGTTCCACACTGACTGCTCTTATGTTCTTATGAGTCAGAAAACATACATGCGTGCACACACACACAAGCACACACGTACTTAAACACTCATCAGTTTCTGACAAATTCTCTTAGAACAGCATGATGACGAGGACATTCAGGATTTTGAAAATTTCATAAAATGTGAAGAATATGAGTAATAAGAATCTGTACCATTTGAAAAGAGTCACTAGACAATACATACAGGACACATCAAACCTAAAAATGAACTTAGCATATCAATTCATTTAAAAGGGAACTCAAAATCAATTCATTTAAAAGGGAACTTAGAAAATTAATTGATCAAGGGATTCAACTCTAAAGAGAGAGGAGGGCTATTACTCTCTTCCTTCCATAGGACAGGGAAGTAAGTCCCTCGGCTTTAAGTTAAATCAAAGTCATAAAGATTAAAGAGGAAACAGGGGTGACACTCAGAAGACTAACACTTACTGTGTTCCTATGGGAGAGAAACTAGTGAGAAGTCTTAAGAAAATTTGACCCTAGCAGTGGGGTGGTCTTATATCTGTTCTTGCTTTTTGAAAAGAAAGTACTGTATTAAAGGACAGGATATCGAAATTGCTCCCGGTTTCCTAAAAAGGGCATAGAGCAGGGATAAGGTAGGATTCATGACCATTTGCATTGGATTCATGGCGTCAGTTTTGAGACTTACGTGGATGCCACTGATTCATAAATGGAAAGTCATCATGACAAAATTTTTCACAGAGAATGTCTGCTTTTATAAGCAAGTTTTAAAATTAAACAAACTAGAGGTATGTTATTTAGAGGAATTAAAGGAAGCAGTAGTCTAATGCAGCTATATCACTGAACAGTGACATAGTGACAGAACAGAAGGCAGGTAACACTTTTCTGCCTACGACAAAGAAGTGATACATATGGTCAGATCATTTAAGAATTTGCATTGTTTTCTATAATTCCAATTCTTCCAATCCATTACTCGGGAGCAGCAAGCTATAGAAGAGGGTACAGAGATGAAGCCAAGTGAAAGATAAAAACCATGCACAGTCTGCCTTTCTTCAGGTTTCCAAACCAAGGGGCAGAAGTGGACTAAGGACCTAGAAACTCAAGATTTGGTTTGAAGTTGTTAACCTGACTGTTGTTTTTGACTTTATTTCCTGTTCATAAGTTTTTAATGTTGTTTTGTTTCTTTACTTAAATCAATGTTTGAAGATATTGATAAGAAATAAAATAAAATAGTTCACTCATTACTCTGTCATGAATTCTATCATTTAGATGAAATGATTTTATTTTCTTTTTACATATTTTGAGTGACATGTTCTATGATGCATATCTGTTAGCATTCTAAAATTCTTATCTTTTCCTATGTGTAACATCCTCAACAGGTATGCAATGGTCTTTCTTAAAATAATTTCAATTCATTTGTAAATAGTTAATTTTTCCTTCATGGATAAAATTAGCCCCACTAAAATTGGAGAAATATTCATAATTTTTTTCTGAATTAATTTCTTAAGACATTGGGCACTTTAGCATGCAACTCATCTCTGGGATTATTAAAACAGCGAGAAAATGTTTGCACATTGCAAAATGTCCAAAACATAGGTTACATTTAGAATGATATTGCAGTACTTTTCTTATCACTTTAAATTATGAATTAGCTTTGAAATTCATGATATTTGAACTATGAAGATGATTTTAATCTCTGTCAATAGTCTCATTCTATGTAAGCAGAAATTTACCCAAGTCCTGGAAACTGCATGAAGTTAGTCACGCGTAGGACCATTTTCAAAGAAGTTTCTCATGTATACTTGATCACATTTTCACAAGATCTTCTCTTATTAAGTCGGAGAAAACTGGGAATACAGCAATGAGAACTGATATTATTTACATTAACTTACAACATTAGGCTGGGCACTCATGAGGGGAAGCTCTCTTCCCAGTGAGATGCTCCTTAATCAATGACAACTGGCTTACCTCACTAGAAAGTACAGGAAAAACTCAAGAAAGAAACTACAGAGCCATATGTAAACAAGGGGTCTGAGTGAGAAAAATGTCAGAAAAGGTAGTGACAAAAAAGAAAGCACTTTAGTGGGCAGCAGATGAGGGGAGGAAAACATGGTGGCATCCAGAACACCACTTGTCAGGAGAGCTGCTCTCAAACTATTTTCTATATTTATAATCAGAATAATGATGCATATTATCTCATTTTTTTCAATGAGGATAAGAGCAACAATTTGTGAGAAATGTTAGAAAACATATTATTTTGACATAGTTAAGCCAATTATAGAAACAGAGTAAACTACTGGGAAGAAAATGCAATATTTGAAATGCAGTCATACGGAAAATTGTCCCCAGATTGAACTAAGTGCAAGCTATTTGTAGGAACTTATCCTAAACTTATTTTATCATGTTTCATGCCAGAGAGGAAATGCTATCAAAGTCAGACTAATCTCAATTTTACACTTCCCTTGTCTTCCTTCCATTCCTTTTGCAAATGCTTCCCTTACAAAATTGTACTGTCTACCAGTGACATTATTTATTTGGGGGAAACTCTAGCAGAGATTACACCCTTCGTAAATTTTATTTATTTACATCAAATGATGGAAGCAACGATCAGACAAGTGACAGAAAAGCTTCTTTTCTATTTTTGTAAAAATGAAGAAGTGGATATAGTTAACAAGCAGAAGTCATTTTAAAACAAAAATTCTTAAAGTATGCATTTTAATTATCACTAATTGATGCAGCTACTGCAGCTAAAATTGGAGTACAAAGAGGCATCACTTTTGATTTGAAGTGATAGCTATCATATTGCCGTGGAATAATTATATGCTAATTTTTATTAAATAAAACCATAGGAAACTGGCATTTATGTGTTTTAAAAATTATTTTAAAAAAGAACCAGTAACTTCATAAGATTTAACCAGAGAAGGATGTGGGTGGGTGATGGGTGGCAGTTTTGCTGTCTGATTTTGAAGTTATTTTATGATTATATGTTGTATAAATATACATATACAAGTATTGCATGTGTGCATATATATGTATATATGTATATATACTTGCACACATGGTTTCATTCATAAAAATAAAAACATAATTATTCCATAACAATATGATATATCTTATAATGATCCATTAAAATGTATGAATGTATGTTAAAGATAATAATTTTACTATTTATTTTCTAGGTTAATTAATTGTACCTGCCATAGACTATATTATAACTTGCACAGAAAAAAAAATAACGTTCTGGGATAAGGGAATATATTCTACAGAACAAGAGTTTTTAAAAAGAGAAAACCTTGTATCCCTGTCCTGTCACCTCTATAGAACAGAACTAGTCTTCTAGGCTGAGGCTCATAAATGGTACTTAATGAAAACTGCATATCTAAAATTGCAACTCAAAACTTAACTTCTGTTTTCTCAGGTGAATTGCTTTACTCCACTAGCAAACTATCACCAATCCTTGCAAGTTAATTAACTACCATAAGAATCTGCAGAATGAATACTGAAGTGTACATAACACTGTTAAGAAAAGAAGGAGATAACAATCTAAGAATTAGCCACAGATGGCCTAGTTTTTACCCTTCTGTTTAAAGATGCCCATTGTGAGCAGAACATTTTTTGAAAGGAAATGTTGTGTTCTTTCTGAACTTCTAAACTTTCTTAATTCTAAATATTTTGTAGGACACTTCGTGCCCTTGTGTTAAGGTTCTCTAGAGGAACAGAATCAACAGGAACGATGATTATAAAAAGGGGATTTTTTTTTTAGATTGACTTACAAAATCAGAAGCTGGATTGTTCACAATGGCCATCTGCAGTTGGAGAGCAGGAAGAACCAGCAGCTGCACAGTCCAAGATGCAGAAGCCCCAGAACAAGAGGGATCAACAGTGCTATCCTAGTCTGGGACCAAGGGTTCTGGAAACCACCTGGAGAATCACTGGCAGGTCAACTGTGGAAGATGAAGAAGTGAGAGTCTGATATCCTCAGAAGATCCAAGCAGCAATCAAGAATCCATTCAAGAAGAGCTGAGATATCATCTGCATCTGCTTCCTTGTTCTTCCAACTTTTATTCCATCCTGTTGGGCGGTGTCACCTGCACTTTGGGATGGGCTCCACTTCAGTTACTATCCCACATTCCAATTATTCCTAGACACACCCTCATTGACACACCCAGAAGACTCTTAATCATCTGCATCTCTTAATCCAATCAAGTTGACAATTTAAATTAACCATTATGATCCCTCATTAAAATTGAATAAACTGAAGTCAGATATTAAGATAAGTTTATTATTAATATGTATTTTAGATAATCATATTTAAAGACAGAAGAAGATATGTAAATAAATATGAATATATTTTGTATATATGTATGCACATATATATGTATCTTTGTATATATGTATGTAATTATTTGTGAGTTAAGTATCTCTGCTTCAGATTTACTGAAAAGCTTTTTAATTATTACTTAATTCATATGAATATAAATACTACCTGCTGTGGAGTTTAGAAATACAGCCCTCATTTGTAAACAATGTGAAATCAAAGTGACTCCATAACACAGATATTCAGTACCTTTTCTATTGCATTGTGTTTGCTGATGTTTTAAAGAAGAACAATCACTTGGTAAAAATTACTGAACCAGATCCTGTAGAGTTCCATAAGGAACAGATGCAGTTTTTATGGTTTGTCCAAGAGTAGCAATCACATTGTCATTTTTGAGTACATACATTGAAACAATCATAAAGATGTCAAAATTATGTTTCATTGCCCTTTTTTCAGAAGGTGTGGTTGAAATTTGTCATGTCATTAGTCACACAGCAAGTTTCAACACCTCTTATTTATGCTTGAAGAAATTCTCCTATTGTGACTTATTTCTCACCAATGTAAAAGTCAGAATTTGCTTCTTTTTATAGTTAGAATATCTTACAGTGGTTCCACCTTCCCAATTGTAAATATTGAACTCTTATTCAGAAAAGAGCAACATAGGCTTAAACTACCATGCATATCCATGTCTACCAAGAGTCATGGCAGAACTATCCTGGCTTCAAGGCCAATAATGGAAATGTTTCTGGCATCCTGTGCCAACGTCAGCTATGTAGACTGTGGTAACCGTGCCCTACTAGTTTTAGGGCCTACACTGCCACATTCTCATGATGGGGTTCATGGCCATGTACTTCAGTAATCTCTAAGTCTGATTTCATGTTCCACTCAAAATCCATATATCTGTAAGTAAACAATTCTTACTTAAAGTAGATAGTTTAATCAGTTACTTTATTTTTATATAAAAATCCTTACTTCATCAGAAATTGAAGTCAAACATGATTACAGGCAAAGGAAATTCAAGGAAATAAAAACCCAGAGACAGTTTATCCAGACTAATCATATTACCAACTTGTATTGAAGAATGAGATTCTGCCCTCCTCTTGAAAACAGTTCCAAAATAGCTACCTAAAGGTTCAACTATGGCTAGTGAAGTAACCTAGTCATACTTGCACTTTCAGGAGATATGACCTTGGCATAATGCACACAAGTTTTGCAGGATAACCTGATTATTTCTTCCTGTATTGCTACACCAGAGAAAGACAACAAATATTCTCTAATTGCTCAACTCTGGATAATTGGATAAATAACAGTTATTTATGGCTAAATAGTAAAAATCCAAATTCAAAGATAACAGAATTATTTTGTTTAAATTGTCAACACCCCCAGGAATTTTATCTGAAACTTGGAGAATTTCTGCACAAGTATAAGATCATGAGAATAAGAATGGAATAATATGAGAGGTAGAGAACAATTGGTGTATAGCAAATCCCCAAACCCTAATGAATTTTCATTTCCTGCTATAATTATATCTTTTCCTGTCACTTGTGTGTTTGTTTATATATTGCTTAATGCTCTATAATAACTAATCTCAAAACCATGTTTTATTGGACCTATTGATACTCAGTTCATCCCTAACCTTACTTCATACCCTCCAGTTTTAGACTCAAGTTGACTCTTCTTTGTTTGGGAGTGGTTGAGGTAAAGTAAACCTGAAGTAAGGTTTGCATTAGAAAATAACTGACAAGTTTTAGCTAGAATATATTACATTACTTGTAGGAAATACATGTGGGAATGAATGCTAAGGATTTTCTTTATTGTCTCATTTATACATTATAATTTTCTATGATAATGGAATTAATTATGATACATTCTTACATGAACAGAGCATAATTCAGTGTATTTCATTTCCTCATACTTTCCCTTTCCCTCTGCTCCTTCTTCCCAATCTTTTTCCTCCAGTCTACTTGTTTCTCTTCTATTTTGATGAACTCCTTATTTTTTCCTTTTTCTCTCTATTTTACACATAGACAAGACCACATATGACCCTTGACCTTATTAATCATTTTTCTTACTTACATGAATTCTCATTTATTTTCCTGAAAATGGCACAATTCTGTTTTATATGGTTCAGTAAAACTCTGTTGTGTACATATACCACATTTCCTTTATCCATTCACCTGTTTATGAACACTTAGACTGGGTCTATAATGTGACCCTTGTTAATTGAACTTCACTAAACATGGGTATGCATATATCACTTATCATATGCTGACTTTAATCTTTTGGATAAACACCGAGAAGTGATATGACTTGGCCATTTTGTAGTTGCATTCCTAGCACATTGAAGGATCAACATACTGATTTCCATAGTGGCTTACAATTCCTGCAATGCTCCTGAGGAAATTAGAACTCTAAGAATAAAATGTTTATGTACCATATTTTCTTTATCCATTCATCTGTTGAAGGGCATCTAGATTGGTTCCATAGTTTGGCTATTGTGAATTGAACTGCTATAAACATTGATATGACTGCATCACTGTAGTATGCTGATTTTAAGTCCTTTGGGTATAAACCAAAGAGTGGTGAGCTGGATCATATAGTGGTTCCATTCCAAGTTTTCTGAGGAATCTTCATTTTGCTTTCCAGAGGGGTTGCATCAATTTGCAGTCCCACTAGCAATATATTATTATATCTTTTTCCCCACATCCTCACCAACACTTATTATTCCTCGTATTCTTGATAATTGTCATTCTGACTGCAGTGAAATGGAATCTCAGTGTAATTTTTATTTTTGTTTCTCTAATTGCTAGAGATGTTGAACATTTTTCAAATATTTGTTGAATGATTGTATTTCTTCTGTGAAGTATCTGTCCAGTTTTTGGCCCATTTATTTATTTGGTTATTGTTTTTTTGGTGTTCAGTTTGCATTGAAATGAATGGATCTGGAGTTACCATGCTAAGTGAAATAAACCAGTCCCAAAAAATCAAAGACTGAATGTTTTCTCTGATAATGCTAATTCACAATAAGGGGGAAGGGCAGCAAGGGAAGAGTGGAAGTACTTATGGAAGAGTGGAGTAAAAAGGATAATAAAGTCTGATTCATTCTTTCCTTCCTACCCTCTGGCCAATTGTCAAAGACACTATATGCAGGAGATTGAGAATTACCTAGAAAATTCAATTTTTAGAGCCTGTCTCTAGTTAGCACAAATCTATGAGAACATAGTATGACACCGTCCATCAGCTGGCAACTGATGTTTTCTTTAATCAAGTACATTTCAAGGTGCATTTATTTGAACACTGAACATAGTCTGTGCTTATTTATCAGTTCCTATAAGTAGAAGAAAAAAATAGCTTGCACTGAAACTGATAGTCTCCCCACATTTCCCTCTCATTCATGGTTGTGGAGAGTTGAACGGAAGCCATGGATTCTATTTCTTCCTGTCAAAATAGTAAATCTAAAGTCCTACTGAATTTCTTCAATAATTGTAGTAACTAGTGCCACGTTTAAACACATGAAAGAGATATGAAATTTGTTTCTTATTTTTATCTGACTTCTCAGAAAAGAGATACATGTAATTTTAGTGGAGTTTCTCAAACATTATTCAACTGCTCCTTGAAATGTGTATGGGTATGTCTTAGTGTGTTTGTGTCTGTCTTTAAGCATGTACACCTGGCACATGGTAAATAGCTGTTGATTGAGACATTTGTTTTTGCTACACTAAAATAATTAAAATATTAAAAAGAATTTGTTTTCCTATTACAACAAATTTGATACACTTTTTGCCATATAGTCACAGAAATATAAATTCATTCTATCAGTTGTGTCTGCAAAGCTGTTATATTTTCTGATTCTATGACACACCATAATGTGTTAATGTTTTAATATAAACTCATAATAAAGTCAGAGTAACAGGTAGTAGGTCATTATATATTTTGGGAAAAGACTTTCCCATAAGAAAAACTTATGATTCTATTAAACTTCCCATAAGAGAAACTGATGATTCTATTAAACTTTCCTGGGTATCTATCTAGATTCTGGTATTTTTGATCTTCACTCCGATAAAGAGTAATTTAATTTTTCTTATAGACTATACCAGTAATAACTACCACCACAACAAAAAGTCTAGTGTGTCATACATCTCTGGAGACTTCTAAGTAAAACAAAACACACTAGAAAGTGCTAGTAAAGTTCATTTCTTGAATAACTCAAAGGTTTTCCACATATGAGTGAATTCCAAAACAAGAGAGGCCAGATCAACAAACTCATACTACATAAAGAGCAAATATATATGTGGTCTTGTCCCAGTGACCTAGTAGATAAAAGAAAACTTGAAGTTTCTGTTGCAAATTGCAACACTGTATCATAATTATTTCCCTGGGACTTACCTTCTAGTAGCACAGATACACAAAATAATTTCACTTATAACACATCATGAATTTCACAAATTTTTGTTTATTGTTTTCTTTCTGGAAATTAGAACATATGTTTCATGAAGGTACAAGGTAGAGTTTCTTCTTTTGTTTTTGTTTTCTCCTCTTTTATTCACTGATGTCTCCAGAGCAAGGAACATAGTAATAATTTACATTTTATTTGTTTAAATAATGATATTGTAATTATGCAGATATTTTTGGGGGGTTTACTGGGGATTGAACTCTGGGGCACTCAACCACTGAGCCACATCCTCAGTCCTGTATCCTATTTTATTTAGAGACAGAGTCTCACCAAGTTGATTAGTGCCTCACTTTTGCTGAGACTGACTTTGAACTCACGATCCTCCTGTTTCGACCTGAGTCATGGGGATTATTGGGATGCACCACGGCACCTGGCAACACAGAGAAATTTTAATAGGAGGATTGGAAGGAAAGAAAATATGGGCTTCATTTTATTACTTGTTTAGAGAAGAATTCTGTGAAGAATGACTTTTTTTTTATCTTTTGGGAAAATATTAACCTACAGAGTGGTGGGTATCATTGTGATACACTCATACAGGCTTATAACATAATAATCTGGTCATTTTTACTTCCCAGGGCCTTCCCTTATCTTCCTCTCTTCCCTCTCACTTATCTATTTCCCCTACTCCAGTGTTCTCCCTTCTACTTTCATGACATCCTTTTCATTTCTTTTTTTTTCTGCCTTCCACGTATAAAATAACACAGTACACACACTTTCCGAGTCTGGCTTATTTTAAGCAACCTGATGCTCTTCAAATCTGCCCATTTTTCTTGAAAATGTCTCAACTTTGCTCTTCTTTATGTTAAGTAAAATTCCATTGTGTATATATCACTCATTGTCTTTATTCATTCACCTGCTGATAGACATCTAGCCTGATTCTTTAACTTGGCTATTGTGAATTGTACTACAATACTGTTTATTGTAGTGCATGGTTTTGCATCTCTTTTTAAAATATGCTTACTTTAATTCTTTTGAATTATATATTTTGAATATTTATATTTACATACAACTCAAAAAATTCAAGTTTTTGGTGTTGAGTCAGCAAAGAAAATATATAACTCATTTAATAAATGGACAAATTAACTAATTAGATGCTTATCATATGAACAAGTAAAAATGGCCTACAAGCATTTGAAAAAAATATTCAATATCTTTTGCAATCAGGGAAATGCAAACACAAACTTCATGGAGATACAATCTCATTTCCATTAGAATGACAACCATCGATAACACAAATAAGGCCAGACATGTGGCACACGCCTGTAATCCCAGCAAGTTGGGAGACTGAAACAGAAGCATCACAAGTTCAAAACCTGTCTTAGCAATTTAGCAAAGCTCTCCAAGCAACTTAGCAAGACCCTGTCTCAAAATAAAAAATAAAAAGGACTGGATATGTGACTCCACTGGTCGTCACTTCTGGGTTAAATTCCCTGTACCAATAATAATAATAATAATAATAACAACACACATAATAATAAATGATGTCAAGGATGCAGGAACATAATGTACACTTTATATGGAAGTGTAAATTAGTACAGGCAATATGAAAATCAGCATGCAGCTTCCTCAAAAATGAATTTTTAAAAGCCACTGAATAAAATGAAAAAATGAGTTGTAGAAAAGTTGGGAAGAAATTATTCTCAGAGGAAGCAATATTGACAAAAATGCTTCTGAGGTAAGATGAGATATGTATTTAACATGAAGCAAAGAAGTCAAATTATGTGGTGAAAGAAAAGAGACAAGAGCAATATATAATCTCATAGAAGAGGGCAGAAACTAGATCTTATACAGTATCATACAACATCATGAAGACTTTGAACTTAGTGCTAAACAGAAAAGTACTTGATTTTAAATAAGGTATTTATATGGTTATATTCGTATTAAGAGCAATTTGGGGCTTATATGTGGAGAACAGGCTAGCAGCCTATGGAGAACCCATAGGATTGTTTTTTTTGCACAATTTAAAGAGTTGATGGTGGCATAAATCAGATTGGTATCGGTGCTGGTACTGGTGAGGGTGGTGGTTCTGAGTTTGGTGGTAGAAGTGCTGAGCTGTGTCATCATAATATATTCAGGGTAGTGATAATAGTGCTGGACTAGTGATCCCTGTTGTAGCAGCTGTAAAGGGCTTAGGAGAGATAGCCATAATAGTGTGAATGGTTTTCTCTACTTACTTTTTTATAAAACAGGGTTATGTATTTCCTTGGATGGTTAAACAGATTAAATAAGTTGAAACACTAAAAGAATTAGATATGTTCCAGAGCCAGGTAAGGACACAATAAATGCTGGCTGAATATTGAATTTTCTTATCAGAGCTGCTAATCTAATTTACTTACTCCAACTCATGTGATATGCCCACTCATATAAGTGAAATCCTGTTCTCTAGTGATAATGAGTCATCTCTCTTCTGTTGAATGTACTTTATTCTTTCATGAACATCATGCTTTAAATGAGTAATTCACCACGTTGGGACATTCTATTTCCTCATCTTCAATTCTTTGATTAACATATATCTTTCAAAGTGCATTTAAAAGTTCTTAAAATTTTTGAAACTTTCTTTATCCTTCAATGACAGCAGTATCTTATGAATAAACACCTACAAGATTTGATCATTCATTACATTATGTAAATAAGCAACCACAACTATTTTGAAAATTCATAGTAATAGACAAAAAAACAGTAGAAAGCAGGACAGTTACAATGTTTATATTATCATGGGTAAATCTTATAATTTAGGGATTATAAAAATATGTGTAGCTATATAGTCTTAAGTGAAAAACGGAAGTCAAATATAATTTATTGCTTTCAACTTTAAAAAAACATAAAAATAAGCAAATGAAGTCACCTTATAAGTATTTTAATTCTTCTCTTGCTTAGACATTTTCAAGTCCTTCTTCTGTGTTTAAGGACCGTAGTTTTCCTCTGTATAGTCTTTTGCTAGAATTAAAACTAAAAGTGAAAATAGAAAAAAAGATGACAAGAACCCTTGTAGAATCGAAGGCATTTCATGATTTTAATCACATGGAAATCACTTAATGCATTCTCTACATGTGTAATTTGTCTTTGTTAGGATGACTATGACACTATGTGTGTGTTGTTTTTATCAAGGGCAAATGTGCTAGTGTACATTTTCTCTTCATTGAAAGAAAATCATCAGATTCCTTCATTTTGACAGGTAGAACATTCTGGAATAAAAAGACAAAGTAGACGTATAAGTCAAGTTCATCTCAAGTAAATTTAAAGTTGAAGCAATTAATCAATAATGAGGTAATGGAATTTTAGATGAGTTGTGGGTTGATATGGATTTTGTCATGTTAATGTCATCATGCATTACTGGGAACATCTGCCATCTGCCTTATTCTGTATGGTAATGTGGAACTTCATATATCTATATAATAACATAGTAAGTCTTGTTACTTAGAAGATTCTTATCTAAAGTCAAGTGAATTCTCTAAGACAGTGAGTGATTGGCGAGCCTTACTTAATCTCTGTATATGATTTATAATCCTGTCTAGCATTGTTAGGCATAATATCCCGAGGAATGTTACATGAAAGGAATATTCCAATATTTCAATTTTGCTTTTTGGTTCATTTCCTGATTTGATATAGAGGTTTCATTAATATAATTTTTAAAAAAATATTTTATGTATATTGTAGCTCCTCAAAGAAAGGAAAAGAATTTTGCACAGAAATTGCCAATGTTTGTGGAAGAATTATATCACCATTTTAAGGAAAATTTATTATGGTTAATACAAACCTGAATTCAAGCACTGATTCAGCAACCTACCAACACTTGTCCTTGAGTTAATCGTGATCTCAGACTCACCATTTCAATCAAAAGACATGTTCTAAGTTTTTACTGAGAAAAATGCCTAATAAGCTTTGTTTAGCAAAAGACATGTAATTTTAACTACTGTCATTACTAAATACCAAACAATGCAAATTAGCTTCACAACTGAGTAAAGTTTATGCAACTTATCTAGAAAAAAAATTCCATAAAAAACATTTATAATACTGTGAAATATTCTGTATATATTATATTTTTAACTTAATAGAAAGGGAATTTATTGAAACCATGTAGAATGTTTAATCCACATTTATTACAAATGGAAATACAAGAAGATGGAACATGTAATATTTTGTTACACATACTGGAACTCACATATATACTAATTCTTAAAAAACGATTATTAATAGGCCAAATCCAGTCTCTTCAATCACTCCACCACACAAACTTCATTCCAGGGGTTGCCCGTGCAGTGCAAGATAATCGTTATTTCTGTCTGTTGCAAGTTTCTTTTGGCTTTCTTTCTTAACTGCTTTAACTTCTTGGAGCCAGAAGCACACTTTCTGCTTTGCATGTCTCTAACACATAGTCAAAGCAGAACGTAGAGAATTCAAGAATGAGTTCTCTTTGTCTGAAAAAATGTCTGAATTTATTTCCAATGTACTGAAAACTTGAATTGCAAAACAGGCATGCCTTATTATCAGTTGTTGTTGTTCTCCAGCTCAGACACAAATATAAATATATAATATATAAAAAAATATAATAAAAATAAAGTTTATAAGATTTACATTATATACAATACAATATTAATTTTATTAATATTTTAAAATTGTGCAGATAGAGGGCTTATAGCCTACTCATAAACATTGATTAGTAGAAGAACTATTAATCATATTTTCTTAATTTTACTCACTCAGGAAAGAGTTGAATATTTGAATGTTGTATTTTATTTGTTTCTAGCAATCATATATTTTGTTTTATTGGAACTGGATATTGACAAGAGTTTATGTTTAAATATTGTTATTTACTGTTTCTCAGTGCATTTTGAGGTTAGTCACTCACTCTATTTCTTATATTGTGAAATATTGGGGATGGACGGCAGTCAAAATGTATGCAAACAGAGGAGGAGAGAAACAGGACAAAGGGGAAAGAGCAAGAAAGGGAGAGAAAGGCAGAGAACGATCACTAGACCAGAGACAAGAAGCAAGGTACACTGCCAATTAATCAATGCATTTAGAGAATGTTTTCATTCTGTATGTAGCACTGTAACGTGATTTAGCAATGGCACTCACTATTAAAAGAGTTTCTCATAATCTCAGCCACAAGAAGGTGAATTTAAATATAATTGATTTGACTCTGTAAAGATATGTCAAAACAAATGTTTCTGACTATTCATTTATCAGAATAGTGTTTTAAATGGGAGAAAAAGATGAATTGGATAAGCTACATGATTTAAATAGATTTTGACATGATTAAAAGTATGAGGTAAAGACAGAAAAAAATGAAAAGCAAATATATTGCTTGCATAATTTAATTTAATTCTGTGCAGAACCTGTGGAAGTTCATCTGAACTGTGGGATGTTTTGCAATTAAATAGATTGTAGAATTCATAAAATGTTTTATCATAGGAAAAATATGAAAGTTTTGAAATATGTCTATAACATCACCTCACTGTATTTTCACTACACATAGGTAGGTGGTAGTGGGAAAGTGGAGGGAAATATAAACTAAAATGTTATCTTATATTAAATTTAATTTTTGAAGCAATAAAAATAATTTATTTGATATAGTAACACATAAGTATGATTCAATGAAAGCTCACTTTATTTTAAAGTAGGAGTGAATTCCCTGGCTAAAAGAATACAGTTATTTAGAGTGTCAAATCCTGTAATAATTTTCCATATTTCTAATGGTGGGTCTTCTTTTGATGAAGTCATTCACTCCTTCACCCATTTATTCATACACTCATTCTGTTATTCATTCAGCACAACACTCAAACGTCATAGTCACAGTTTGATGGTACATGGTAAGAATAAGAGGAGGAGGATATGCAAGAAATACAGCGCATCTAACCCTGTGACTCAAATGTGCAAAATTGTAGTAAATGTCAACTTACTCACACATTTTTTTCTGGAGGTCTAATAGGGAAAAGATACAATATAAATTTTTTTAATAATAAATTTTACAATAAACACCTTGTGGGGAGAAGTGCAGTAGAATGGAGTTTAACAGAACTGTATAAGGCAATATGATCTCAGAGCTTCCTTGACAATATGAAATGCAGATATACTTTTTAAAAAGAAAACAAAAGTTTGATGGTCTGCTGGAAATCAGATGCAACAGTCCATTCTCCACTGTGGGAATGCTTTAGGAAAGTGCCTGAAGGAGAGGTGGAAACTACTTGAACAAAAGATTGCTTATCTTGGGTACCAGCAATCTTAAAATAAGACTCATGGATTTCTTCTTCATCACATCCACAGTCTTGACCTCTCCAGACACAGGAAGCAGGATACCTAAACATCTACACTCCAGTCTGTTAAGTAGGTCCATAATCCTAATACATGACACATGAAAAAATTCTAGATGTATGTATTTTATATTTGTTATTTGTGACACTTATGCTCGTAGTTCATATTTTCTTCCACGGAAAACGTAAATTATTTTAAAGATTATTTTTCAAAGTTTAGATCCCAGAGTAACATTGTTTATGTACATTTTGCATATATTAAATCAACTAATATATGCATTTATGAACTGTGTAAATCTGTGCTTTATTTTGACTCTTTTGGACATTTGTTTTAAGTCATTTTCAAACTACTCTATAAGATTCTAAAATTAAAATTAAAATTTGTTAATCTGGTCTTAGCAAATAGGAAAAGCCATGCCCCAACAAATCTAATTTAAACACATGGTTCTCATCTATTTTGTTTTGAAAAAGAACCAATATTATAATAATTATCATAGTTAGTTTTTTCCTGTTATTCTTATTTTAAGGAAATAGCCAGGCTTTCTCATAGACTACCTTGTATTAACTCTTCTGGTTTGAATTTGCTTCTTGTATATAAAATTGCAAGTGTTTGGTGGAGGCACAGTAGATGTTTATTGAGGTAAAATATTCCTTCAATATGAAGGTATATTTTAAATTAGTGAGTAACCAAAAAGCTTTAAGTATGAGGATATAAAGTTTTCTGAATTAAATTCCAAATAGAATAAATTATGGTAAAAAATATTTTATTAAAATTTAAATTTGTAGAAACTATTCAGAATATTTCTTCCCTCTCTATTACTAACTAAATCCCAATTAATATTTTGTAATACTTTTTTTCAAGGTTTTATTTTAAATTCATATTTATTGTAAACATATGGGATACATCTTGTTTCTCTGTTTGTACATGAAGTAGAAGCATACCGTTTTTGTAATCATACATTTACATAGGGAAAAAGTTTTTGATTCATTCTGCTATTTTTTCTTTTTTCCTTCCCCCCACCCCTCCCACCCCTCCTATCCCTCTATACAGTCCCTCCTTCCTCCATTCTTGACACCTCTCACCCCCCCATTATGTGTCATCATCCACTTATTAGCGATATCATTAGTCCTTTGGTTTTTTGAGATTGGCTTATCTCACTTAGCATGATATTCTCCAATTTCATCCATTTGCCTGCAAATGCCATAATTTTATTATTCTTTATGGCTGAGTAGTATTCCATTGTATATATATTCCACAGTTTCTTTATCCATTCATCAATGGAAGGGCATCTAGGTTGGTTCCACAATCTGGCTATTGTGAATTGAGTAGCTATGAACATTGATGTGGCTGCATCTTTGTAGTATGCCGAGTTTAAGTCCTTTGGGTATAGGCAAGGAGTGGGATAGCTGGGTCAAATGGTGTTTCCATTCCAAACTTTCTGAGGAATCTCCACACTGCTTTCCAGAGTGGCTGCGCTAATTTGCAACCCCACCAGCAGTGTATGAGTGTACCTTTTTCCCCACATCCTCACCAACACCTATTGTTGCTTCTATTCTTGATAATCGCCATTCTAATTGGGATGAGATGAAATCTCAGGGTAGTTTTGATTTGCATTTCTCTTATTACTAGAGAAGTTGAACATTTTTTCATATGTCTGTTGATTGCTTATAGATCTTCTTCTGTGAAGTGTCGGTTCATTTCCTTAGTCCGTTGTTGATTGGGTTATTTGTATTCTTGGTGTAGAGTTTTTTGAGTTCTTTATAGATTCTGGACATTAGTGCTCTATCTGAAGTATGAGTGGAAAAGATTTTCTCCCACTCTGTAGGCTCTCTCTTCGCATTGCTGATAGTTTCCTTTGCTGAGAGAAAAATATTTAGTTTGAATCTATCTCAGTTATTGATTCTTGCTTTTATTTCTTGTGCTATGGGAGTGCTGTTATGGAAGTCTGATTCTAAGTCAACATGTTGAAGATTTGAACCTACTATTTCTTCTATAAGATGCAGGGTCTCTGGTCTGATTTCAAGGTCCTTGATCCATTTTGAGTTGATTTTTGTGCAGGGTGAGAGATAGGGGTTTAGTTTCAATCTGTTGCATATGGATTTCCAGTTTTCCCAGCACCATTTGTTGAAGAGGCTATGTTTTCTCCACTGCATATTTTTGGCATCTTCGTCTAGTATGA
This sequence comes from Sciurus carolinensis, assembly GCF_902686445.1. Classification (NCBI taxonomy): domain Eukaryota; kingdom Metazoa; phylum Chordata; class Mammalia; order Rodentia; family Sciuridae; genus Sciurus; species Sciurus carolinensis. Next base: position 24,986,495 of record NC_062218.1, on the reverse strand, counting down.
GAAAATTGTGTTTATTTGGGTTTGTGTTCATGTCCATGTCCTCTATTCTGTACCATTGATCTGCCTGTCTATTTTGGTGCCAATACCATGCCATTTTGTTACTATTGCATTGTAGTATAGTTTAAGGTCTGGTATTGCGATACCCCCTGCTTTGCTCTTCCTGCTAAGGATTGCTTTAGCTATTCTGGGTTTCTTATTCTTCCAGATGAATTTCATGATTGCTTGCTCTATTTCTGTAAGGTACATCATTGGGATTTCAATTGGAATTGCATTGAATCTGTATAGCACTTTTGGTAGTATGGCCATTTTGACGATATTAATTCTGCCTATCCAAGAACATGGGAGATCTTTCCATCTTCTAAGGTTTTCTTTAATTTCTTTCCTTAGTGTTCTGTAGTTCTCATTGTAGAGGTCTTTCAACTCTTTTGCTAGATTGATTCCCAAGTATTTTATTTTTTTTCAAAGCTATTGTTAATGGGGTATTTTTCCTATCTTCTCTTTCTGAAGATTCATCACTTATGTATAAAAATGCACTGGATTTATGAGCATTGATCTTATATCCTGCTACTTTACTGAATTCACTTACGAGTTCTAAAAGTTTTCAGGTGGAATCTCCTGGTTCCTCTAAATATATAATCATGTCATCAGCAAACAGGGATAGCTTGAGTTCTTCTTTTCCTATTCATATCCCTTTAACTTCCTTGTTCTGTCTAGTTGCTCTGGCTAGAGTTTCAAAGACAATGTTGAATAGAAGTGGAGAAAGGGGGCATCCCTGCCTTGTTCCAGTTTTTAGGGGGAATGCTTTCAGTTTTTCACCATTTAGAATGATATTGGCCACAGGCTTAGCATAGATGGCCTTTACAATGTTAAGGAATGTTCCCACCATCCCTATTTTTTCTAGTGTTTTGAGCATGAAGTTATGCTGTATTTTATCGAATGCTTTTTCTGCATGTATTGAAATAATCATGTAATTTTTTATTTTATGTTTGTTGATATGTTGAATTACATTTATTGATTTCTGCATCCCTGGGATAAAACCCACTTAATCGTGGTGCACTATCTTTTTAGTATAAGTTTGTATGCGATTTGCTAAGATTTTGTTGAGAATTTTTGCATCAATGTTCATTAAGGATATTGGTCTGAAATTTTCTTTCCTCGATGTGTCTCTGTCTGGTTTAGGTATCACGGTGATATTGGCTTCATAGAATGAGTTTGGAGGATTCCCTCCTCTTCTATTTCATAAAATATTTTGAGGAGTGTTGGAATGAGCTCTTCTTTAAAGGTTTTTTAGAACTCCGCTGAGAACCCATCTGGTCCTGGACTTTTCTTTGTTCGTAGGCTTTTGATGACTTCTTCTATTTCATTACTTGAAATTGATCTATTTAAATTGTGTATGTCCTCCTCGTCCAGTTTAGGTAATTCATATGTCTCTAGAAACCTGTTGATGTCTTCGAGATTTTCTATTTTGTTGGAGTATAGATTTTCAAAATAGCTTCTAATTATGTTTTGTATTTCAATTGTGTCTGTTGTGATAGTTCCTTGTTCATTCCAAATTTTAGTAATTTGGGTTTTCTTTCTCCTTCTCTTTGTTAGTGTGGCTAAGGGTTTATCAATTTTTTTTTATTTTTTCAAAGAACCAACTATTTATTTTGTTAATTTTTTCGATTGTTTCTTTTGTTTCAATTTCATTGATTTCAGCTCTGATTTTAACTGTGTCCTGTCTTCTACTAATTTTGGTGTTGTTCTGTTCTTCTTTCTCTAGGACTTTAAGCTGTAGTGTTAGGTCGTTTATTTGTTGACTTTTTCTTCTTTTATTGAATGCACTCCATGAAATAAATTTTCCTCTAAGTACTGCTTTCATAGTGTCCCAGAGATTTTGATATGATGTTTCTTTATTCTCATTTACCTCTAAGAATTTTTTAATTTCCTTCTTGATGTCTTTTGTTATTCATTCATCATACAATAGCCTATTATTCAATCTCCAGGTGTTAAGTAGTTTCTGCTTTTTACTCTGTCATTTATTTCTAATTTCAATTTATTATGATCTGATAGAATACAAGGTAGTATCTCTATCTTCTTGTACTTGCTAACATTAGCTTTGTGGCATAAAATATATTCTATTTTAGAGAAGGATCCATGTGCTGCTGAGAAGAAGGTGTATTCGCTCTTTGTTCGATGGTATAATCTGTAAATGTCCATTAAGTCTAAATTATTGATTGTGTTATTGAGATCTATGGTTTCTTTGTTCAATTTTTGTTTGGAGAATCTGTCCAGTGGTGAGAGAGGTGTGTTAAAATTGCCTAGTATTATAGTGTTGTGGTCTATTTGATTTTTGGAATTGAGAAGGATTTGTTTGAGGTATATGGATGAGCCACTGTTTGGGGCATAGATATTTATGATTGCTATGTCTTGCTGATTTATGCTTCCCTTAAGCAGTATGAAATGTCCTTCTTTATCCCTTCCTACTACCTTTGGCTTGAAGTCCACATTATCTTATATGAGGATGGATACTCCACCTTTTTTGTTGTGTCATGGTATGTTTTTTCCCATCCTTTCACCTTTAGTCTGTTTGTATCTCTTTCTATGAGATGAGTATCTTTCAGGCTGTAAATTGTTGGATCTTTCTTTTTAATCCAATCTCTCAGTCTATGTCTTTTGATTGATAAGTTCAGGCCATTAACATTCGGTTTATTATTGAGATATGATTTGTATTCCCAGTCATTTGGCTTTTTTTTTTTTTTTTTTTTTGACACGACTTGAGAATGTTCTGTAATGCTGGCTTTCTTTTTGTAAATTCTTTTAGTTTTTGTTTATCATAGAAGGATTTTATTTCATCATCAAATCTGCAGGTAAGTTTTGCTGGGTATAAGATTCTTGGTTGCCATCCATTTTCTTTCATGGCCAAAAAATGTTGTTCCAGGCCCTTCTAGCTTTTAGGGTCTGGATTGAAAAATCTGCTGATATCCCTATTAGTTTCCCCCTGAATGTAATTTGATTCTTTTCTCTCACAGCCTTTAAGATTCTGTCTTTATTTTTTATGTTAGGTAGGTATTTTCATTATAATGTGCCTTGGTGTGGGTCTGTTGTAATTTTGTGTATATGGAGTCGTGTAAGCCTCTTGTACTTATTTTCCATTTCATTCTTCAGATTTGGGAAATTTTCTGATATTATTTTATTGAATAGATTATTCATTTCTTTGGTTTGTTTCTCTAAGCCTTCCTCAATCCCAATAATTCTTAAATTTGACCTTTTCATGATATCCCACAATTCTCGTAGATTCTGTTTATGATTTCTTACCATCTTCTCTGTTTGGTCAACTTTTGCTTTCAAGATTAAATATTTTGTCTTCAATGTCTGAGATTCTATCTTCCAGGTGTTGTATCTTATTGGTTACGTTTTCTATGGAGCTTTTAATTTGGTTTGTTGTTTCCTTCATTTCAAGGATTTGTTTGTTTTTTTTTTCAATATCTCTAACTATTGAAATGATCTTTTGCTTCCTGTATTTGCTCTTTTAACTGTCGATTGGTGCAATCATTCAATGCCTGCATTTGCTCTTTCATCTCTTCATTTGCTTCCCTGAACATTTTAATTATGTACATTCTGAACTCCCTTTCTGACATTTCTTCTGCCATGCTGTCATTGGATTTTATTGTTATACCATCTAGGTTCGTTTAGGACATTTTCTTACCTTGTTTTCTCATATTGTTCAGGTATCTACCCCTCTAGTAGTGAAACTCTGGGATATTGCAGATTTCCTCTATTGACTAATATTGTCTCTGTAGATTTCCAATAACTCACCTCCTAGCCTTCAGTAGCCTGAAATCTTGGAGGAACTTGATAATGTGGTGGTGCTCCTCTAGGAAGCTGCCCCTCTAGGAGTGGTGGCCTTCAGGTGGAGTATAGTCCCTGACAGTGTGCAGAGGCACTGTCAGTGGGCAGATGTGCCTCCACTTGTTTGACTGATGGTCAGTCAAAGGGGAACTAGACTGCAGACTGGGGCACGTCTGATCTGGTTCTGTGTCTGGTTCAACTGCCCTGATGGGAAAGCCTCACCCAGTGAGGAAGACTTACCCCATGGGAAAGTTTCCCTGGGCAGCTCTCCTTCGAGAAGTTCCCTTTGGTCCGGAACTACCACCTAGACTGGAAAGTCCTCCTCTGCGATGTTCCCAGGGGTCCTGACCTATTGCCTGGGCGTGGGACCCTCACTCTGTGATGAAGCCTCTCGCTGTGCGGCCCTCCTCTGTAATGCTCCTGGTTGACTGGGTACTCAGCTTCAACAGGGGAGTCTCACTAGGCCACTCTACTCCACAAGTTCCCTGCATTTCGGGACTACTGCCCCATCCGGGGAGCCTGACCAGTGGGAGAGATTCACCCGGTGGCTCTGAGTTGGTCCCTAGTCTCTCAATACTTCCTCTTCTTGACTCCTGGGTCTTGTCAAAGGTCCTCTAGTCTCCTGTAGGTGTCTCAGGAAGGGAGCTGCCCTTCCAATGATGGTGGCCACACTCTCAGGAATATTTCAAAATGCCTGCACCAGCCTAAAAAGAATCCTCTGGCTAACTCCGCGATGCAGGCGGCCTGGCTCCTCTGCCAGCTTGCTGCGTGATGGCAACAGACCTCAGAGTGGTGGTCAGGCGGAGTCGCTCAGTGATGGTGTCTGTCTTCAGCCTGGTGGTTGGGTGGGATGGCTGCCTGCAGCCTAGTTCCGCAAGGCAGGTGGGTTGGGTGCCCACCTGCTACCTCCCGCTCAGTGATGGTGCCAACCTGGGTGCAGGGGTCAGGAGGGTCGCTCAGTAATGGCGTCTGTCTTTGGCCTGGTGTCTGGGCGGGTTGGGTGCCCACCTGCTACCTCCGCGATGCAGGCAGCCTGACTCACCAGCCAGCTCGCTCCTTGACTGAGACCGACCAGTGATGGCACCATCCTGGGTGCCTGTAATACTTTTTTAATGCATTGCTGAAGCCTAAATTTAGAATTTCATACACTTGCAAAAATGAGTTGCACAGTTATTGTGGTATGTGTATGTGTTTATGATGGGCTTCCTGGATTGGGCATGTGGTGCTCTCCAAAAGTGCATGTGTGAGAAAATGTAATATTCAGAGATGAAATGATTAGATTATGAGAACTGTAACCTGAGTGGTAGATTAATCCACTTGAATGAATTAACTGGGTGGCAATCATAGGTAGGGTCTGACTAGAGGAAGTAGGTCACTGAGTCATGCCTTTGGTGTTAGACTTTGTCCTTGCCATCCTGGTCTTTCTCCTGGCTGTTATGGGTGGAGTAGCTTTTCTTCATCATGCCCTTCTTCCATAATGTTCTTTCTCACTCAGGCCTAGAGTTATGGAGTCAGCTACTATTGACTGAACCTCTGAAACCATGTGCCAAAATAAACTTTTCCTCCTGTAAATTGTTCTTACCAGTTCTTTTGGTCACAGTAGCAAAAAACTGACTGACACACTTCCCAGTTTTTCTCTCAGTAGTCTAATTCTTCCCTTTCCCACATTTTATATTTATGTTGTTTTTATTTTAGCCAAGTCTTTCAAACCTAATTTGATTTCTATTTTAAACCACTGAAGACTCTAATTCTCTATCTTTTCAAACACTATTAATCCACTCAACTAAGTGTGATTCATAAAGTTATTTATGACATCTTATTTTTTATATTTAATTTGGTTTATTTTTAAAAATCTAATTTTTAAAGTTATATTGAATGAATTTGACATTTTGTGTCCAGTTTTATGACATTGGGAATATTCTCTTTCCAAGTATTTTTTTTTAATATCCTGGAACATCCTATGGGTCAAGTACATGACATATTGCCTTTGTGAGGTTGGTTCCTTTCAATACAATATTTTTGAGGCTAATTCGCATTATCTCATGTGGGAGCAGTTATTATTATTATTATTATTATTATTATTTTGCGGTGCTGGGGATTGAACCTAGGGCCTTGTGCTTGCAAGGCAAGCACTCTACCAACTGAGCTATCTCCCCAGTCCACAGTTATTATTATTTTTTATTGCTGAGTAGCATAGTCTTGTATAGATATATCATATTTTGCATAATCAATTCTTTTAAGCAAATACATTCATTAAAAAAACATTTGTTTGAATAATTTGACAATTGTGAACCCAACTGATATCAATATTTATGTACCCATTTTAGAGTGAATACGGGTTTTTCTCATTTTAGTGTAAAACCTAGAAAGCAATTGCTGAATTATGTAAGTTATGCTTAACTCTACATGAAACTGTTAAACTGTTCTCCAGAATGGCTGTAACATTTCGCATCCCAAAAGGTAATATGGGAGAGTACCAGTTGGTCTGCATCTTTGTCGAGATTAGGATCTGTCAGGTTTTTTTTTGTTTTAACATTGTATTTTACTCACTCTAATAAGTATCTAAGTGTTTAGTGACATTGTGGCTAAATCAGTATTGCTCTACAATCTGGAGCACTATTTTATGTTCTCATTTGCTAACTATATACCTTTTTAATGAGGTATATACTCAAGAATTTTGGCAATTTAAAGTTGGCTTATATGTGTTCTTAGTACTTATCTTTTAAAATTTTTTACATATTCTGGATACATATATTTTGTCAGATAAGTTGTGAACTATGAATATGCACCATGTCTTTCATTTTCATAAGAGTGTCTTTCCCAGAGCAAAATTTTAAATTTTTATTAAATCCAATATTCCCTTTGTGCTTTCAGTACCACATTTAAGAAGTACTGGGAATTGCGAAGGAGCAAATTGTATTACGTACGTACATGAATGTCTTATTATGTATAACATATATTGGACTAATGAAAACATTAAAAAAGATCTATTTGCCTGACCAAAGTCAGAGAGTTTTTGTTTTCTCCTAAAAATGTAAATTTTATATTTAGACACATCATCCATTTTTATTTTTTAATTAAGTGTGATATTTAGGTCTCAATTTTTTAAATGTATAATGATTTTCAAAACTGCCAGTATCATTTCTTGAAAATACCATATTTTCTTCATTAAATGTCTCAAAAATTGATATCTATAATTATACATTACTCTTTGTAGAGTCCACTTTGTCCGTTTGATGTGTTTTTGGTTCTCCTTGGCTATTTTTCACCAAAAATTCTGTGAGTATTTTGATCAAAATTGTGAAAATCTGTTGATCAACTCCAGAGGAATTGATAATTTAAGAACATATACTTTTCATATCAATCAACATATTACAATCCACTAGTTACATAGAATAATTTTATTAGCTTTTTTCATTTTTGATGTAACTATCCTATTAATGTTCTGTTGATTTATAGTTAAGTATTTCGTTTGAAATGTGTTTTTTCATTTTATATATATATATATATATATATATATATACACAATATTTTCAATTACTTATTGCTACAATACATAGTCCATGATTGACTTATATGCATTGTTCCTGTCATTTTCCTTGCTGAATTTACTGATTAGATTTGGCCATTTATTTTGAAATTTGCATAATTTGAGTGCCTCTATGGTATCTGACCCAGGTTGGTAATTAACAGAGGTTTCTGATTTTATTAAAGTTGAATATTCATATAACTTGTACCAGATAATTCAATTTCTGGGTATATATTCTAAAGAAAAATCTGTAAAATATCCACATAAGACGAGGATCCAATTATTTTGCATGACACTGTGCACAATAAAAGAGACAAGAAACACCTCAGATTTTAGAATGACACTATATTCATACCATATTACGCATCATTGAACGAGAGGTATCAGAAGAAACAATAGCAAACCTCATGAGAATGTGTTTGAGTATATAAAGCATGTTGTAGAAAGTTGTGCTGACCACTTGAAACCTATAAATGCTTCAATTCTGTACGTCACATTAAAACACATTTCCATACGGTGAAATTATGACACCTGGAAACAAACGCAACGTGATCTCTTACATCTTTTGAAAACAATGGTGGAAGGAACCCGAGTGGAACAAAGTGAAGAAGTGGTTTGCAGTGTGGGTGGCATATTACATTTGTAAGCTAGATGATAAGTGATATTTGTGCTTCACTTTATGATCTGACTCTTAATGCTAAAAATGAAAGCCTTCAAAGTCATGCCTGTACTTCTGAATTCTATAAAGCAGCCATTAAACTAAGCTAAAGCTATTAAACTCCACAGATGTCAGGCACAACTTTTGCCAGATATTTTCCACTTCTCCTTCAGCATTGTCATTGCTTCATCAGTGAATAATGGCCAATGGAAAAGATTGTCATCAATAAAGTACAAGCACAGCCGTTTCTCTAACACAGAAACTCCAAATGCCACTATTTAGTTCTTTCAGATTGGCTATATTTCAGGCAAGATAGCAGCAGTATTTCTCAATTGTGCCTAAAAGGTTGCTGAAGTAGTTCTCCTTTACAAGAAAGAAAGAAGAAATACTTTAACAATTGATTGATGCAACACATAAAACATCTTCAGTGAAAGACTATATAACTGCCACTCCTCTGTGATTAGCAAATTTATTGAGAAAGGCTACTCAGATAAGAGGAAGAAGACAATAACATCTGAACCCTCCAACGCCAAGAGTCATGGGCACTTATGAGGAAACACAGATGTGCCATTGATCTTCTTGGAAGGAAATTGGACCATATACTAACTTCCTGTGCATATTGCAAACACTGTATTAGAAACTTTCCTGGATGCTAACCTGGATCCTCTACCTACCTGTTGCCTTCAAGTTGGTCAATGTGTTTGCTTTATTTAAAGACACCCTCTTATAGAATAATAGGGGGAAAGACACAATTTCTTATGATACAATTCCCAGAGTAAATGTTGCCACCTACATTCATTTAACAAACTCTCTGGTTAGCATCAGATCTTTAAGTATTTGAAACTATTCAGATGCTTTTCAAGAAGTGTTTTTGACAAAACGTAAATTACAATAGCACTAGGCCCATGGATTTCAAAGAACATGTTCATATAGACTGATGATAGATAAATGATAGATATATAATGGGAAGATAAACGGATATACGTATTTTATATATGTGAACATTTATATACACAAACAGATTGACAGAGAGAGAGAGAGAGACAGAGAGGAGATAAATAGATGGATAACCACATAAATTCGGTTTCAGGTAGATAACTAAAAAGGCACTTTTCCCTTACCATTTTTATCTGTCTTTTACTGTCCTCTGCCTATGTTTCAGATAAAGAAATGGCAGCTTAGAGGGATTAGAAATCTCTAGAAAAATGAGTAGAATAAGAAGTTATACCGAGTAGTCTGACTGGAGAGACCATGGCTGTAATACCTGATGTAAGGAGAGGAAGTATTTTCCAGAGAGTAAATTTACCTATAGTTTATTACAAGAGCGTGTTGAAAGTCAGTTTGTATGGTATAGGGGATTTTTTTTTTTTTCAGTTTATAATAATAGAGCCCAAATAGGTAAATAAAAAGTAATATGCAATTAGAAAGGCATGGAGCAGTTATTACCTGAGAAGTCCTGCATACAGATGGTAACATGTTATAAATGAAAAGTAAACCAGTGTAAAGCTGTCTGTCCAACTGTCTTTATTCATTTATCTTTACTTTCTAATTTTGTACATGGCACGGAGGTAAGGAAATGCCAGGATGAAATCATCTCATAAGCCCCTCTTAGTCTCAATAAATATATTTTGAATTAGAAATTTAATACGAAATCTTTCTATCTACACACACACACACACACACACACACAAAACTGTGTATATAGGATATGGAAACAATTCTTACTGGGTGGGTACACATAAGGCATTTTAAGAGTAGATTTTTTTCATGATTTTTATTCTTATTTGGCTTTAAGGAAATTATTACTCCAACTTTTAGCTGTCTATATTTAATTTCGATCAGCCCTCAAGTATGTTGATACATTTGTAATCGATTTATCTCATCACACTCACTTGCTAGACATCTTGCTTGTCTTTTCCTTTATCTGGATTACTGTAGCAGCTTCCTAAATAGCTTTACCACACCCTGGAAATTCTCCACTCTTAATTGAGTTTGTCTAGCTATATAATATTAGCATTTTGGTTCAGGTTATTTTTCATCTTTGTGGCAGGCTGTGTTGTTTAGCAGAGTCCTTGACCTCTACTCATGAGATTCCAAAAACACCTTCCCTCCTCACTTGTTCTGACACCCTAAATATCTCCAGATATTGCCAAATGTTCCCTGGGAATATTATCCCAATGAGAATTTCTCCTCTAATCCCTTACCCACATAACAACTGGAAATGACTTTCAGAATGCAGATTTGATTATGTCTCTTCATAAAGTTTTGATAACTTTTTCAATTTAATTTTCAAATTGTGACTCTGACACAAGAAGCTTTCCAGGACTCTGTACTTTTGTATATTTGCAGTTATATTTCTCCCAATGACATGACCTACACTTCCTCTGGCATCTTGCTGCAAATCTGAAATTGTCCAATAGCCTCCAAGTAGACCTTTTCACTTCTTCCCCCCTGGACTTTTTATCTTGCTGCTTTTCATGCTCCAAAGCTGTTTACCTGCATTCCTTGTCCAGTGACTGCAGCCTGCTGCACTCTGAACTTCATCTTGGACATCACTCTGTCAAGGTAGACTCTTGACCAGGTAGACATCAGTCCAGGAGAGCTACTTCCTGGTTGTCTTGAATCTTTCTGTGCTATGAACAATAAGTTTTGCCAACACTGCTTGTCTTTTGAGGAGACATACTACTAAGGGAAAGAAAATTATATTGCTGTTTTTTTTATCCAAAATTCAGCATAATTTAAATTTATTGACATTAGGTCAGACATATGTGATGTATTTTGAAACTATCTAGCTCACCCAAATAAGGGGAGGATAAAATCAAATCAAAAACAGAGTAAGGTATAATTATCTTAATTAATAATGTTTTGGTAGTACATTTGTTCAATTCAACTATTAAAACATGTTAAGTTTTTTTTTCTTCTTACAAATACTCATAAGTTTACAAATGGTCACTTTAAATTTAAAAGAATGAGAAGATACATAAGAGAAAAGATAGGCAGATAGATAATAAAAAACTATATATTCAAATTATAATTTCTTAAAATACCTACATTCCATGAGAATTAAACTCAGAGATCCTAAATTCCCATCTGTTCTTCTGATTCAAAGATCATTTCATGCTGAATAATTTTTTCCTCCAAATTTGGTCCTTATTTATTAATATCTGTTTCACATAATTAACAATTGTCTTATATTCACTTACATTATTATATTAAAACTTATACTCTCTTCCCTGTCCTTCAAATATTTAAGCCCATTAAAGGTAAGTATTGCCAGAGACCATAGACTTATTCCCAAGTAAAAAAAAAAAAATTAAATTTTGGTAATATGCTTTTAATTTTCCTTGTATATTTCTTCATGAGAAAATTTTCCATTAAATCAATATGAAAAGGCAAAAAATTTTATTCACAATAATCTAAATCTTTTTTTAATATTTAGATCTCTTGGAAAAAACATATTGTAAAAAAATTCAACAATATGGTACTTTTAGTATTTTATGCTTTTATTCAAAGACTTTAACAAATGATAAGAATTAAATATGAAAATATTTTGTGAACAATAAAGAAAAGTTACCACTTTGAAAATGTATATTTCAAGGAATATAGCATTATTTTAGAAGTGTAAACATTATTATTTAAAAAACTTAAAAACATTTAAAAAATTCTACAAATAAAAGTCTATTATAAGCACATTAGGCTTCAGCCCTGGAATGCCAGAACCAACACGGAGTGTAAAAATTTCTTGTTCAAAGTGGGATGAATCAGGGATCTGCAGAGAGGTCCAGTGGCATCCATGCAAGTGAAAGGAGGCACAGGAAAAGAGAAAAGGAATTTCGAAGGTCTGTATACGTTAATTGGCAACGTGCGCACAATGTAAGGAACTGCTCATTGACTGTCATTCATCAATCTGCAACATGTGCAGTTTGTGAATATTGACTCCAGATTTCAAATACATCTCTACTGGGTTCCACCTCATACCCACTTGTGGTTCTTCTCCCATTTGCATGAGCCAAGCAGAATGCTTTCAAATATTTTCTAAACCTTCAACGGCTTGTAATTTTGTTGAGTTGCGAATCCTGGAGTGTGGTAAAATTTATCTAGGATACTGTTCTTTGAGAACATGAAGTCTGAGATTCTCACGCAATCCCTTCATCACCCTTAGCCTCTGACTCCCCTATCTGTCCTTTGCGTTCACCTTATGATCCCATCTGATGACTGAGAGATGTGTTCCTTTGTCAATTTTCTTTTCTTTGTCATCATATGGGTAGAGATTAAATATTCCTGAATTGTTTAAAAAAGAAAAAAAAGATACTTTAGGAAAATATGAAGACAAAATATGTTTACATAGCAAATGTTTGTTTCTTAATGATATTCAAATTTATAACAATTGATATTTCTATTTTAATAAATAATATGGGGCTGAGGAGATAGCTCACTCAGTAGAGTGCTTGTCTTGCAAGCACAAGGCCCTGGGTTCGATCCTCAGCACCGCAAAAAAAATTAAAAAAAATAAATAAATAATATGAATTTTTAATCTAAGTTATCACATTTGAATCATTGCTTAAAAGAAATCGATGCTAAATGAACACTAAGTATAAAAATATTTAATGATATATTATCTTAAGCAAGATGTTATAAATATTAATATATAATTTTTATAGTATAGATAGAACTTATGTACAGGTATCTAAATATTTTTATTTTATCTCTCTACTAAGAAATACATTAAGATTTTTGATAATGTTCTTTCAGATTTTGTTTTTAAGTATTTAAAAACACGTTACTTGTATCACACTGTTTATAACAGCCTGAAAGAGGCCCTCAGATATATCAGGTGTGAATTCCTGTCAATGTGATCTTCTTTATAAAGCTCTTAAATGAAGAGTCTTGAGATGAGAAAGTCTGCTGTATTGCCCTACTAGGTCCTAAACGCAATCACGTGCATCCTGATGAAATGGAAGCAGAGGCAGCTTGAATACACAGAAGGGGGAAGACATTGGGATGGTCAGCAGAAGGAGGTGTGAGGATGCTGGATTTCAAAGGGCAGCAATGCTGCCAGAAGCCCAAGCGTGCCAAGAGACCGCCACCACTAGAAAATGAAAGGAACAGTTCATTCCCAGAAACTTTGGAGGGAGCAGGAACTTGGTAACATGTTAATTTTGGCCCAGTGAAATTTAGCATAGATTTTTGACCTTCAGAACAGTAAGAAGATACATTTGTGTTGTTTTAATCAACTGGGGTTGGAATAATTTGTTATGGGGACCACATGCCACTCATACATTATGGTTAGGATCCAAAATTTGTTTTACAAAAACGGATTAAAAAGACAGTGCAAGATGATCAAGTGGGTTTCATCACAAGGATGCAAAGTTGGTTCAACATATACGAATGAATAAATATGAAAAACCACATGAATAAAGTTAAGGACAAGAATGATACGATTATCTCAATACATGCAGAAAAAAAAAATTGGTTCACGCCCATTCATGTTTAAAATGAAAGAGAAACTAGGGAGAGGATGAACTTTCCTCAACGTTGTTAAGGTTATTTGTGATAAACCCAAGACCAGCATCATACTGAATGGAGAAAAACTGAGAGCATTTCCTCTGAAAACAGGAAAAAAGACAAGGATGTCCACTGCCACCACTCCTATCCAACATAGTTCTTGAAACTCTAGCCAGATCAATCAGGCAAGAGAAGGAAATTAAATGGATTTAAACATGAAAAGAAGTCAAATTTTCTCTGGTGATGACATGATCCTGGGTCTAGAAGACTCTGCCAAAAATGGTAACCAGAAGACTTCTAGAGTTGATAAACAAATTAAGCAAAGAAGCAGGATACAAGATCAATACACATAAATCAATCACTTTCCTATATGAATAATTAATCTGCTGAAAAAGAAATTAGGAAAACTATTACATTCCCAATTACTTCAAAGAAAAGACTGAGGAAAAACATCTAACAAAGGAAACGATAGAACACTGAGGAAAAAAAATGAAGAATATGTTAGAAGTTGAAAAGACCTCCCAAGTTCTTGGATAGAAAGAATAAAAATAATTAAAATGATCATACTACTGAAAGTGTTATACAGAAACAATGCAATCCTCATAAAAGTATCAATGGCATTCTTAGGAAAAAAAAAAAAAAAAGCAGCCTTAAAATTCAAATGGAAGTACAAGAGACCCAGGATAGAGAAAGAAATTCTGAGGAAGAAGAGAGAGGCTGAAAGAATCACAATACTGGGTCTTAAATTATACCTCAGAGTGATTATATCACAAACAGCATGGCATTGGTACCAAAACAAACATGAAAAAAAATGGGATAGAGTAGAAAACATAGAAATAAAATCAGATATAGTCATCTGATACTTGACAAAGGTAGTACAAACATACAATAGAAAAAAGGTAGACTTTTTAAACAAATAGAGTTGATAAAACTGGATATCTATATGTAGAAGAATGATACTAGATCTCTAACTCTCATCCTGTACAAAAACTCCAAAGTCAATCAAAAATCTTGACATGAGGCCAGAAATTTTACAAATGCTAGAAGAAAATGTAGGTTCAATATTCCAACATATTGGCATAGGCACTAGTTTTCTTAACAATAAAAGAAAAATACCAAGACTCAATAAGTGGAATAGTATTGAATTAAAAAGCAAAAGAAGTAATTGAAAGCATAAGGGACCTCCAGAATAGGAGATCTTTGCCACATGCTCCTCAAACAGGGGATTAATATCCAGAATAAAGAACTGAAAATCTATAACAATAACAACAACAAACCCCCCTATAAATAAAGGGGCAAAAGAACTGAACAGACACTTCTCAAAAAAAGAAACACAAATGGTAGACAAACATATGAAAAATATGTTTACCATCTCTAGCAATAAGGCAAATGCAAACCAAAACTACATTGAGATTTCTTCTCTCTCCAGTCAAAATGGCAATGATCAAGAATACAAAATAATAAATGTTGGTGAAGATATGGGAAAACAAATACACTCATACATTGTTTTGGGACCGCAAATTAGGGCAAACACTCTGAAAAGCAGTATGGACTCTTGTCAAAAAACTAAGAGTGGAACCAGCACATGACCCAACTATCCAGCTCCTCCCGATATATCCAAAATATCTAAAATCTGCATCCTATAGGGATGCAGTCACATCAATGTTTATGGCAGCACAATTCACATTAGCCAGGCTATGAAACCTACCTAGGTACCTGTGGACAGAAGAATGGATAAAGAATATGTGGTATATATACACAATGAAGTACTACTCAGCCATTAAGAAGAAAGACATTATGGCATTTGCCAATAAATGAATGAAACTGGAGAACATCATGCTAAGTGAAATAAGCCAGATCAAGAACATCAAAGGTCAAATGTTTTCTTTCACAGGTAGAAGTTAGACCAAAATAGTGGGAAAAAGAGGAGTAATCTCCTGAAAATAAAGGAGATCAGTGTATTAGAGAAAGGGGATAGAAAGGCAGGAAGGAGGATTGGGAGAAGGGAAGAATAGTGAAATGAGTCTGACTGAACTAGTCTATGTATACATACAAATATGCCATAATTAATTTCACCTTTTTGTACATCTATAATACACTAATGTTTTAAAACTTTTAAATATGCAGAAGATCAGTAGAATAGATGAAAGGAGGAGGAGGAAAGGGAGGGAATTGGGACGTACTAGAGACTGAATTGGAACAAATTTAATTCCATGCTTGTTTAATTTGTCAAAATGACTCTCAAAGTTATGTATAACTATAATGTATGAATAAAAATTTAAAATAAATTAGTTCTACTTTAAGAGCAAGAATATTTATGCTATAGAGTTTTTAATCATTTTTAAAATATTTCTTCTTTTAAGTAGCATTTTCAATAATTTTTATTGAGAACTATATAATATAAAAAGTGTTCTGATGGTCGCATTGCTTATTGGGAATGTGAAGTTGAAACTCTATAATTTCCCAGGAGTGATGACTCATGACTGTAATCCCAGGACCCAGGAGGCTAAGGCAGGACGATTTCAAGTTCAAATTAGCAAAGTCCTAAGCAACTTAATGAGACCCTGTCTCAAAAAAGAATAAGGGAATTAAAAAGTGCTGAGGATGTGGCCTGATGGTTAAGCACCTCTGGGTTTAATAGCAAGTACAAAAGAGAAAAGAAGAGAACAGAAAATTCATAATGTGTGGGACTTCGTTGTAATTTGATGGGATCTGATGAATCACTCCTCAAAACTGTGTTATAAATTTGCATTCCCAACAAAAATATGTTTCTTTACACATTTAACGCAAGGGGGCATAAGTTTTAAAAATTGTTAAAAATCTACCTTATTTTACTAAAATGTGCGCGTGTGTGTGTGTGTGTGTGTGAGTGTGTGTGTGTTGCTGGTGATTGAAACCAGGGCCTTGTACATGTGAGGCAAGCCTTCTATCATTAAGCAATACTTTCAACCCTAAGATAGTACACTTTTTGATAAGGACATGAGCTGTCTTGTCATAAATTATACTTTATAAAACATTATCAAAGTATCACCAATGGTAGGTATACATAATAGAATATTAAAATTGTTAGTGAAATAACTGTTTTCCAAGTCATATTTATTAAGGTATGTTCTAATTGTAAATACTTAACAAATTTTATTCTGTAAATTGATGAATTTTGACAAAAACTCATGTAAAATTTAAATTTCAAAAATAATTAAAAACATCTGGTTGTCATACTTAAAGGGAATTCTTTAAGTTTTTCTTCTTCTTACAAATAGAAGACACATTGTAAATTATACTATGGTGCTTCTAAAACAACTATGAACAATAATCTTAAGTGTTCTGTGACTTGTACTGATTTGAGAAGAAAGAAAATTCACTTTTTAATTGGTTAAGTTTTATTAAATACAATTTAGAAATCAGATCTAAGATTTGATTTGTGTTTTATGGATTTTAAGAATTTATTGTATGATATTGATGGAACATACAAAAGTTTGACAATAAAAATGAATTAACTTTGAAGGAAATTGTAATAAAATATTGATACCAATTGAGAAAATTTCCCAAGTAATGCCCAAAGTTAAAGATATAATTGATAGTTTGTCTATCCCAAGGGTCTCAATTTAATACTTGCTGGAGGAGATTGTTGTGCTTCCTTAATAAATTTATACTTTTGTCTAAAATATTTAAGCTTCGATTTATAAATGCTCCTAAAATCATTTGCATTCTCTGGCACTCAGTTTTTTAAATGAATATTTCTTTCTTTATTGCCCCCCCTTCTTTCTTTTTTTTTATTTAATTTTTTTTTTGTTTTGGTTTTTGTACTAGAGATAGAACCCAGGGATGTTTAACCATTGAGTCACAGCACCAACCCTTTTAAAATATTTTAAAAATATTTTATTTAGAGGATCTTGCTGAATTGATAAATGCCTTGGTAAGTTGCTGAGGCTTACTTTTAATTAGCAATCCTCCTGTCTCAGCCTCCAAAAATGCTGAAATTATAGGCAATGTATATTCTTCATTGAAATTTTTGCCATGTTTAAATAATTACCCTGAATTATAGCAAAAAAATAAAGTGAAATATGCAATATAAAGACTGATTTATATGTTCAAATAGACTGATTTATGTGCATATTATTTACACATAGTGAATACACATATATAGAAACATACATGCATGTAATTTTGTAAATACACTAACAAGTAACTCACATGTGCAACAAAATATAAAATATTTGAATATCTAAGTGCATTTTCATGAGAAAAATGTTCAAGAATAATTTAATTTCTAACTACTTCCCATAAACCTTGTAAACTTTACTTACAAATTCTGTATTTTCCATTACACTGAGAAACTGTGTCTCTATTATACATTATTCATTCCCCTATCCCAAAATAGTCCGATTGTTTTTGTAAAAGATATCTTCAGTTCCCTTGAACTATACTTATAGTTTATGATCATATTTTCAACATTTCCTGAGTGATTTTTTAATAGGTCTATTACTAACCTCTATTTTTATATGTACTTTAATCATTTGTACCGTTTTTTTCTTTAAATATTTAATCATTTTAAAAATTTGTTCTTTTTTGACACATTATACATACGTGGAGTATAACTAATTCTATTTAGTATTAATTTAGCATCCTATTTAGTATCCTATTCTTGTGTTTGTATGTGATGTGAAGTTTCACTGGTAGTTTTTATTCATTTGTGAACATAGGAAAGTTATGTCTGATTCATTCTACTCTCCTATTCGCAGTCCCTCTGTTTTCCCTTTATTTCCCTTTGTCTAATCTACTGAACTTCTATTCTTCCCTTACACCCTACCCCAAGTTGTTAATATCTTCTTATCAGAGAGAACATTTGACCTTTAATTTCTTGAATTTGGCTCATTTCACTTAGCATGATAGTCTCCAGTTCCATCCATTTACCAGCAAATGACAAATTTTCATTCTTCTTTATGGCTAAGTAGTATTCCATGGTGTATATATACCACATTATCTTTATTCATTCACCTGTTGAAGGGCACTGAGATTGGTTCTATAGTTTTGCTATTGTGAATTGAGCTCCTATAAATATTGATGTGGTTCTGTCATTGTATTAGGCTGATTTTAAGTATTTTGTACATATATGGATTGGGATACCTGGGTCAAATAGTGTTTCAATTTCAAGTTTTCTGAGGAATTTCCATTCTGTTTTCCAGAGTGGTTACACTAATTTGCAATCCCATCAATGTATGAGTAAACCCTTTGCCCCACATTCTCAACAACATTTATTGTTATTTGTATTCTTTATAATTTTTATTTTGACAAGTGAAATGGAATCTCAGTGCAATTTTAATTTTCCTTTTCTATAATCGTTAGAGATATTGAACATTTTTTCATATATTTGTTGATCAATTGTATTTCTTCTTCTGTGAAGTGCCTGTTTGGTTTCTTAGCCCATTTATTGATTAGGTTATTTGGATTTTTTCTGTTTTAAGTTTTTTGAGTTCTTTATATATCCTAAAGATTAATGCTGTATCTGAGGTTCAGGTGGCAAAGATTTTCTCCCATCCTATAGGCTCTCTCTTCACACTTTTTAATTTTTTTTCCTTTGCTCTGAAGAAGCTTTTTAGTTTGATACTTGATTTATTGATGCTTGATTTTATTTCCTGAGCTTTAGGAGTATTGTTGAGGAATTCAGTTCCTAAGCCAACACGATGGAATATTGAGCATACATCTCCTTGTAGTAGGTGCAGGGTCTCTGGTCTAATGCCTAGGTCCTTGATCCACTTTGAGTTGAGTTTTGTGCAGGGTGAGAGATAGGGGTTCAATTTCATTCTTCTACCATGAGTTTCCATTTTTCACAGCACCATTTGTTGAAGAGGCTACTTTTTCTACAATGTATCTTTATGGCAAACTTGTCTAGTATGAGGTAACTCCATTTGTGTCAGTTTGTCTGTGTATCTTCTATTCTGTTCCATTGGCTTCCATGTCTGTTTTGGTGCTAATATCATGATGTTTAGTTATTATAGCTCTGTAGTATAATTTAAGTTCTGGTATTGTGATGCCTCCTGATTCATTTTCCTTGCTAAGGAACAACATCAAAAACTTACCAAGAAAGAAAATCCCAGGAGCAGACAGATTCTTATCTGAGTTCTACCAGACCTTCAAAGAATAACTAATAGCAATCCTCCTCAAATTATTCTATGAGGTAGGAAAGGAGGGAATCCTTCCAATCTCATTCTATGAAACTGGTATCACCCTTATATCAAAACCAGGCAAAGATACAATAAGAACAGAAAATTTCAGACCAATGTCTCAGAAGCAAAAATTCTTAATAAAATTCTAGCAAATTACATACAAAAAAAATCAAAAAGATAGTGCACCATGATCAATTGGGTTTCATCCCAAGGATGCAAGTTTCATTCAACATATGGATATCAATAAACATAATTAACAGCACCAATAGACTTAAAGACAAGAACCACATGATTATCTTAATAGATTTAGAAAAATAATCTCTAGTGTTCTCAACACTAGAAAAAACTAGGGATATTGGAAACATACCTCAATATTAAAATCTATATATGTTAAACTCAGGATCGACATTATTCTAACTGGAGAAAAATTGAAAGCATTCCCTCTGAAAACTGGAACAAGTCAGGGATGTCCTCTTTCACCACTTCTTTTCAACATAGACCTTGAAACTCTAGCCAGAGCAATTAGGCAAAAGAAAGAAATAAAAGAGATATAATAGGAAAAGAAGAGCTCAAACTATTCCTATTTGCCAAAGATAAAAATCAAAAAATTCCACCAGAAACTTCTAGAACTCATAAAAGAATTCAGGAAAACAGCAGGATATAAAATTAAGACCCATAAACTAATTGTGTTCTCCTACACCAATGATGAATCAGCTGAAAGGGAAATTAGGAAAAGTATTTCATGCATGATAGCTTCAAAAAAAAAAAACTTGGAAAAAACTTGAGAATCAATCTAACAAAGAGGTGAAAGACATTTACAATGAAAACTACAGAACACTAAAGAAAGAAATTGAAGAATATCTTAGAAAATAGAAAGATCTCCCATGTTCTTGGATAGGCAGAATTAATATTGTCAAAATGGTCATACTACCCAAAGCACTATACAGATTCAATTCAATTCCTATTAAAATTCCAATGACATTCTTCATAGAAATAGAAAAAGCAGTCATGAAATTCTTTGGGAAAACAAAAGGCTCATTTGTCTCTTTTTAAATTCACTTTGCAAAAAGTATTCAGAGCACTTGTGTTCAATCTAAACATAAAACATGTTTGGAAATCCATCATTTTTCCCTCTGAAGGAAGATGAACATCTTTCCTAAGTAAACTTTCTAATTTTTATGTAGTTGGAAACCCTTGACTTCACTTCTGTATATTTTTAGATATGATCTTTATTTTAAGAGGCACCTATTAAGATTGAATGGATAATATATTAACTCATAAGAATATGGGAATCTTTTAATAGTAATCAATTTTTAAGACATCTCTCAATCCATTTTAAACAAATGAAAGAAAATAAAAGACTTGGGTATATGGAGAGCTTGAGGCTTTCTTTGGACCTAAGCCTCAGAGGCAAATGGAAATATTCTTGTCAGTTAAAAACAATTAGGGATTGTGAACAATGCAGAGAGAGGACAAAAGGAGAAAAAGAATGATAGAATGAAAGAGAGAAAAAGAGAAAGACATTAGTTCATTACATAGCAATACGCAACAAGAATTAGTACCTCCTACCCAAATTTGATTGAAAAAAAAAATCTGGGTTGTCCATTCAACCCACTACAAGGTGAATTTCATATCTTCTAACCCACTTACAACTAGCTCCTACCAGAGTCTGCAAAGATCTGCAGTGGATGGTTCCTTTTAAAAATTGCAGTTCATCTCTGTACTTCTAGTTTCAGACCTATTTCTGATTGGCTTCCTTTATCCTAGAATAAAAACCAGCCTCCTCCTCATCAGAACCCAGAATGAGTTCTAGTTTGGCTCCTGCCTGCTGCCCTCTTTTCCAGTATCATTTGTCTATGGTTCACTAAGAGCTACCGCCACAGTGACACACACCAGTGGCCTCAAAATCATAGAACCAAGAAGTTAGAAAATAAATGTTCAAATTATTGCCAAAGGTGAAATGTCTTTCATGTTTTACTCTTTTTTCATCCAATTATCTAAGCCTAGACAGTTTGGACCTTTTTTTTTTTTTTTTAAGCTACTAGCTCCTAATTGCAATTTTAACCTGACAGCAATGCCACGGGCATTTTTAACAATTTATTTCATATTTTCAAATGGGAATGAGGCAAGTCAATTCCATGAAAAATTATTGTGTTAGTGTGATTTAAACTAGAACTGAATTTTACCAGTTTTCAAGGGTCTATATGATTTTAAAGGAAGAAAATTAAACAGTACTATTTTTCATTCTTGATATTTAAAGGAATCAAACCTGTTGTTAATGATGTTATTTATACTGACTTTTTAAAGGGTTGTATTTTTTTTTTTTCTTTTTGGTACCAGGATTGAACCCAGGTCCACTTAACCACTGAGCAAAATTCCTAGCCCCCCCCCCCTTTTTTTTAATTTTTGAGACTGGGTTTTGCTGAGTTGCTAAAAGCCTCTCTAAATTTCTGAGACTGTCTTTGAACTCATGATCCTCCAGTCTCTACCTCACCAGCTGCTGGGATTATAGGCATGCACCACAATGCCCAGCTTAAGAAACATTTTTTAAGTCAAAATTGTGTCTATCTCCTGTGTCAAGGATGATAAATACTTGTTAGATTTTTATTCAAATTCCCCATTAATGATTGTTTTTTTTTATGGTGAGCTGATCTTGCCCTTAGATACACACAGTGAATATAACCCCTGAACAACAGCATTTTCAAAAAAGAGAGAACTTTTCTTGTCCTAATGGAGGGTCAAGCCATACAATTCTGCACAACTATTTTATTCTCCTAGGTGGGAGTATTTAAAGAAAAGATTGATGTACTTGGACCCTGAAAGTGTCTATTTGAACCTGACTCAGCCAGTTTGTAGCTATGCTTTGTGACTTTGGGCATCACTGCTCTGACCTTGAGAATTTTATCTGCAGATAGTGAAAAAATAATGCATGTCTCAAGCGTCTTTGTTGCTTAATAGGAAAATGCTATAAAGTACTGTCAAACTTATGTAGTAGTAAAGCAATATATTATAGCAACTCATATTATTATGTTAGTAATATAGATGAGGGCATTGATCTTTGTTCTTTAAGGTTAAACATTTTTTGACTCTGTGATAAGTACTGTGTTTGGGTCAGAGATATGATAATAACATATTTTTTTGAATTTTCAGTGTGTGGAGAGCTGAGTATATAGAGACAGACAGTTTTCTTTCTCCTTACTAACAAATCTAAGACAAACAATCTTAAGATCCACCA
This sequence comes from Sciurus carolinensis, assembly GCF_902686445.1. Classification (NCBI taxonomy): domain Eukaryota; kingdom Metazoa; phylum Chordata; class Mammalia; order Rodentia; family Sciuridae; genus Sciurus; species Sciurus carolinensis. The sequence continues at coordinate 24,963,570 of NC_062218.1, read as the reverse complement.
GGGATCAAGAACTCTCATAAAGCACTAAAAGAAGCATTTCATAGTTGCATATCCTACCTCAGTGTGTGGGCTCCCCTGGTCAAAATCAAGGGAATTCTGAATTACAGAATTATTTAATATGTTGTCAGGAGACAGTCTTCACTTGCAGTCAGACTTTATTTTATAGCTACAAATCAACTAATTTCTGTGTCATAGGTATACAACTCTTACGGTTTGGATGTGAGGTATCCCCCAAAAGCTCACATGTGAAACGATGCAGGAATGTTCAGAGGAGAAAAGATTGGGTTGTAATAGTCTTAATCCCATCAGTGAATTAATTCCTGATGGGATTAATTGAAGTGATAGGATGTGGCTGATGGAGATTGGAATTGGGGTATGGCTTTGGGGTATGGCTTTGGGGTATATATTTTGTATCTGGAGAGTGAAGACTCTCTTTCTCTCTCTGCTTCCTGATCACCATGATATAAACTGCTTTCCTCTGCCACACTCTTCTGCCATGATGTTCTGCCTCACCTCCAGCCCTGAGGAGTGGAGCCTGTCTTCTGTGGACTAGGACCTCTGAAACCATGAGCCCTCACATAAACCTTTCCTTTTCTATAATTTTGCTGGTCAGATCATTTAGTCACAGCAGCGAAATAGATAACTAAAACAACAACTAATTTTCCTTTTAATTCTATATTGATCCAGACATGCAGAACATGGTCTAATATGCAGTAGGGAAAACAGAAAATAAACAAACAACAACAACAACAACAAAATCTACCTTTTAAAGATAAAATATTGAATATTATTATGCACTTTTTTCCCTCCCAGGTTTTCAATTTCACTAAAAAGCACCATAGTAGTGTTATTTCACTAAGATGAGAATGTTATATCATTACTAATTTGTTTATTTAGTTCTTCTATGCAATTCATTCTCAAGCACAGTTGTATGTATCACTATCATGTGGTATGAATTAATTTTCTCCCTCTGTTCTGTTATCATTTTTGCCCAGGGTAACTATCATCTCTCACCTAATCTACCTCAATATTATCCTAACCATTTTCTATCTACAGGTTTTCTTGTTTCCTTATAATATCAAAAAATATCCAAACTCATCCATTTTAAACATAATCCGATTGTAGAAGTCCCTTTATGAAAAGTATTCAGCATATGTTCTATCAGATATTGAATATAAACCAAACTCAATGCCTTGAGATAATCTTGAAGGTTTTCCAGGCTGTCTCACCTACCTTTGCTCAGTTTCAAAGTAGTTCACCAGATAATAAAAAAAAAAAAAAGAAAGAATAACTTTCTGTTCACAGAACACAGGAAAACTAATTTGTACACTAACGGTTTTTATTTATTCTTGTCTGGATCAGAAGGAAAACCACTTTTTTTTAACTATTCTTCACATAATACGATATTTCTGATACTTCAGAATGGAGCCTTCTCCAATTTCCACCCTATCTCTCTGTGTCTGTCTCTCATTTATCTGTGTATTTCATGGACTGCTTTGATAACACTTGAAACTACTGCATTGTCTGCATGTTAGTTTTGTAAGCTCTTCAGTAAGAGAGAAAATGGGTTTCCTTATTTCAGAGTTTTTAGTTACTAAGGTAATATGGTAGTACTAGAAGAGATAATGGTAAATGGTAGGAAGCAACACACAAACATTGAGTAAATGAATGAGTGAAAGAAGTTTGGTCCTATATGATATAAAAACAATCTGAGACATTTAAACACACGACTAGGTCAACTGTATAATTTTATAGAATACCAAGACAACAATAAATTATGGTTTGAAATGCATAATATTCTGGTTTCATTCACTGTCCCAATCAGAAATATTCTTGAGAAGGAGATTTGACTGAACTCATAATTTCCTTTTTTGTTACTTCTTTTTTTATTTGTTCTTTTTAGGTATACATGACAGTAGAGTATATTTTAACATATTATACATATATGGAATATAACTTATTCTAATTACAGTTCCATTCTTGTGGTTGTACATGATGTGAATTTTCACTGATCTTGTATTCATCTACGAAATAGGAAAGTTATTTCCTATTCATTCCACTGTCCTTCCTGTTCCCACTTCCCCATTTGTCTAATCCAATGAATTCATAATTTCTTGATTAAAGCTTATGCTAGTCCTTCAAGTCCAAAGAAAACTACACGGACTTCACCTAATACAAAGAATTTATGAACATAATTATCTACAGAAACATATTTTGCATTATATTGATATATATAAAAACTTTTATTAAAAAATTATTGTTGATCTAGTAACTAAAAGAGTTTACATATTGCATAATTAGGAATATCTAACACTTAATAATGAATACATTGATAGCTATGATTTGTATAATTTCATTCCTTTTGATTTTATCATTTTTCTTCTAAGAGAAAGCGTCTGTTATTGTAGTAAATAAGATGCCAGGTAGTGAGTTTGATAACATTAAGGAAATTGAAGAAAAAACACAGTGGTTTTATACTGTGTAAGAGGTGATATTTGCAGATGTATGAACATGTATTAGCAATGTGGGAAATGAGCTGGAAATAAGTGAAAGAAATGAAACAAACATTAAATGGGTAAATGCAAAAAAGGAGCAGGGTAGAGGAAGATCTCAGGGAAGAAGTTTATTTGACCAAGTATTCCAAGTAAAAATAACAAATGTGTATGCATGACTTAAAGTGAAAATAAAGCAAATTGTCCTAATTAATTTATAAATAAATCAAGCAAAAAATTAAAATGTCCTCTGATAAAAGTTTTTAAACAGAATTAAGTAAAATCTTCAATCAAAATTAAAGAATATTCTCTGGACATTATTTTTTAATTTTGCTTGCCTTGGAGATGGTGTAGATAAAATTCTATCCTAGTGTGAGGAGTTTGCATGTATCCTAGTGAAGATACTACAAGTTTCCCTTCAGTTCTTCCTATGTGTAAAACTCCATTTCCCCCATCAGCCTCCGTGAAAAATCACGCACTGACTCTTGTGTAATGCTCAACTACTATTTGACATGCTCATAATGAAGGGAAAATGGCAAAATAAAATAAATGTTAAGAAAAAGCATATACATAAATGTATCAGGTGAAAGCGTCAGCTATTTGATGGGACATGAAACTTGCTCCCAGTTACAGAAGTGTGTCTCTGGGTTCATGGAAACTCTCATGGTCACATCTTGTACAGTTTCCTTCAATAAGACTGTGAATAAAATTTAATAATTGAGAAGTTTTGTGGAGCAGCATGCTGTTTGAGAATGATAGATACAGCTTTCATCTCCCTTCTCTATTCATATTTGTTGAACATTTCACACATTTAACTTAATATAATAAGCATTCCATTTTGAGTTCAGTGAGGTATATACATTTTCTCAGATTGTTTGTATATTTTAGACTTTTAAAATATGCTAAAGTTTATGAAAATGCCCTGAATTATTCTAAGTTTTAAAACTGCCCATTGGGTTAAAAAGAATTATTTAAAAAATTCTACAAACATAACTTTTTAAAAATTAGGAAAACTTTGTATAATAGCTTTCTGACAGCAGTACTGTATACCATTAAGGCTGGAGAATTCTTTGTTATATGGGAAGCTGCCTGAGGTGTTGTAGGGTGTTTAATGGCATCCAGGGTCCTTTCTCATAGATCCATTAACCTTTCCCACCTGTTGTAAACAAACATGATTTCATGCCTTGCTCAATATTCCTTGAGGGTAGGAAAAATAAGCACCAGCTGAGAATCAGCATGTTAAGCAAAGTGAAATCCACAAATCTTAACTATATTGTTCAGTTTTTACAAATTAGTATTTTTATGTAGCTATTCCCTGTTAAGACAGATAATATTGTGTTTACCCCAGAGTATTATATAGTGCTACTTTGCACACAATCTCCCACTGAAAGGAAAAAAGAAAATTTATAATCAAATTAAAAATAAAATCCTTCAAATTAAAAATTGAAAAATCTGTATATGAAAATTAAGAATCTTTAAAAAAGATAAAATAATATATCTAAATAAGGAGAAAGGTAGTCTCTGCTCTTGAATTAAATATTTAATTTAGTCAGATGTCCAGTTTTTTCTAAATTGTTACAATAGTTCAATTCAAATTAAATCAACACCTGTGCAGTGAACAAGCACTTTGGGGATTTTTAAAAAAGTACCATGGATATCCTCCACAGAGAAATAACTATGATGAAAATTTAAAAATAAATTAAGTGAACAGAACTTTTATGGGCAACTACTTTAAAATTCTTTGAGAAGTGTTATTTATATGTCATAAGAGAAGATAAAATGGAATCACAGAAAATGTTTAAAATATTGGAGAAGATATAAAAGGGAAGAAAAGAAGCAAAGAAACAGGTGGTACTTTAGTATAGAGGTAAAAGTCTGGTAGATATTAGTTTAATTGCATTGATATACTATATTATTAATTAATTATATATAATATCAATTATATCAATAATCTCTTTAAATGTATATGGTCTAAATTCACCCAATAAAAAGTAGGCATAGATATAAAAGTAAAAATTATAAAATAAATATTGTTATGTTAAACCTGGTAGTCTATATAAATACACATCACTTATGCTACAGTTATATGACTCATTTTTGCTTCTCAAGACAACATAAAAAGTTGAAAATAAAATATTGGAGCCAACCACATAAATAGCCAGATGAAGAAAAATTAATCCATACTGACAAGGCATTCGACAAATCCAATAGTTTTCATGAAAAAAAAAAATTCCTGGAATCCTGTGAGAAGAGAACTTTCTTAATTTAACAAATAATATCCAAATTTTTAAAAAGGTAGAACAACACTAATCATGAGAAATTCTATTCTCTGGTTGAAAACTATTCTATTGTCCTAGTTAATGAGACAGTCTTTGTTCAGATAATAAGATATTCTTGTAGAAAATTTTGAAGAATTAAAAAATATATTCCAGACATTAATAAGCAATTAAACAAGATTTCAGAATACAGGGTTAATGTACAAAGGGCAGTTGCTATTGTACTGTCATTAAGCAAATGGAATTTGAAATTGACAAAACTGTAATATTTAAAACAGGAACAAAGAAAATGTATGAGCACTATCTATATGCAGAAGACTACAGAAATCTGATGGAAGAAATTAAAAATCTAAAACAGAGAGAGAGATATTCCATGTTAGTGGATAGGAAGAGTCAGTATTACTAAGATGTCAATTCTTCCAAATTAAATCTGTAGATTTAAAACAACCACAATAAGAAGATTCTAGCAGATATCTTTATAGCTATTTTAAAAATTGATTCTAAAGTTTATATGCAAATTAAAAAAGAACAACTCTCAAATAGTCAAAGGACTAACACTGCCTAATTTCAAGACTGGCTGTTACAAAGATCAAAAGGAGAAAAGGATATTTCATTTAAGAATAAATAGACATCTGTGAAGCAGAAATAGACTCACAGAAGTACTGTCAACTGATTTTGACCAAAGGACAAAGACAAATCATTGGAAAATGTATATTTTTTACAACAAATAGTGCTGGGTAAAAAGAGTATGTGCATTGCAATGAAAACAAAAATGAATTTAGGTGTAGACCATACACTTTTTAGAAAAATTAACTCAAAATGAATCATAGAGTTGCACATAAAGCAGCTTTAAATTTCTAAAAGGTAATATAATACAAAATCTAGGTGGCTTTGAAATCGAAAAGGAGAAGTATTAGATACAATAGCAACAGTACAATCCGGGGGTGGAGTATAGTGTTATTCACTAAAATTAAGAATAATTAAATTTAAAAGGGCTCTGCTAAAGGCACTGTTAAGAAAATAAGAGAAGACAAACTTCAGACTGGAGGAAATACCTGCAAAATGTGGATCTGATCATTTCTTCTTACAAAATCTGCAGAGAACCCAAACACAAAATATAGAAAAAATTTTTAAAAATAGAACAATTGAAAATGATGATAAGACTTGGGCAGAGACTCTACCAGAGAAAATGCAGAGATGGAAAGCATGTATGGAGCTACTTATACTGCCAGGAAGTGAGGAAGTGCTCAGAAACAAAACAGGAGCAGAAACAAAGGAAATGAACAAGCAAAACCCACCTGCATTTATGGGGTATGACAAAGTGGCACAAGAATCACCTGAAAAGTTCCCATTGTCCACAACTGAAACCATTTGAGTCAACAAGTCGTAATACTGGGTGATAATCCAATGTATATCATAGGTATCAGTAAGTCTATACTGCTATAAATTAATGCTGAGAAGGGCCAAATTTGTGATGAAGAACTACATGTACTTAACATCTTCTGACTTTAAGGAGGAATAAGGTTAACTTTAACTACCTACTCCTTACATATGGACTGTTCACAGAGAGTTCCTTCTTAAATAGTACAGAAAAGGGGATGAAAATAGAAGGTTACAGTGCAGAAACTACTACTTTGACCGAAACTACTACTTTGACCAAGATCAGCACGGACAGTCAAAAAGTTAGTGCTACGCAACCTTAATGTGACATGATAAAGTTGGCACTTTACCTCTAACTTTCTTTCTTTTTTTCCTTCTAAAAGAAAATTCAGTTAAAACAAGTGAAAAACTTCCAGAAATCCCATAATAGGGACCTCCTACAAGACACCTGACTCGTATTCCTCAAGACTGTAAAAGACACCAAAAAACAAGAAAACTCTACAAGAAGCTGTCACAGCAATGAGGAGCCTGAGACGTGAGGATTAAATGCCATGTGGTATCCTGGATACCATCCTGGATGTAAAAGGAATCTTAGGTAAAAACTGAGGAGTTCTAAGTTACCATGGACTTGAGTTAAGCATAATGTGTCTATGTTTGTTCTTTAATTGTAACCAATGTGCCAGACAATATGAAGGAACTACTAATAAGGGAAAGTGTGTAAGAGTACAGAGGAACTTTCTGTAATATCTCCCTAATTTGTCCCTAAAAAGGCTTTCAAATGTAAAATCTGTTAAAAGTAAAACTATAAATAATTTCTGAAAGAAAGTAAAGGATACTTACAAAAAGGAACAGAAAACCTCTCATTTAGGATCTCAAGATTAATATTGTTAAGGTTGCAACTCTTCCCCAATAAGTGTACATATGGAATACAATTCGAATAAAATTCCAACTGACATTTCTGAAGAAGCTGACAAATGCTCTAGGGATCCCAGAAGAGTCAAATAATCTTGAAAAAGAAAAAAATGGAGACTTTGCTTCCCAATCAGAAATATTGTTATGAGGCTTTATTAAGTATAACTATGATACTAGCATAAGGAGAAGTGCATAGAGCAATTGAATAAAATTCAGAATCCAGGTACTAATTTTTATAGTTCTGACCAATTGCTTTTCAATCAGAATTCCTAGAGAATCAGTAGGGAAAAAACAAATACTAAGAAAACTGGCTGAAAATCTACACACAAAAGAATGAAATGGGACCGTTTTTGTAGACATTCAATAAATTAAAATAAACCAGACTCAGTCAAGTTTCAGATCTCTCATATGTGGAAGCTAGACCAAAATAAAGGGGAAACTGGGGAGGGATCCCAAGAAAATAGAAGAGTGACCAGTGGAGCAGACGAAGGGGACTGAGGTGAAAAGGAGAGGGACAAGAAAAGAGAGAAAGGGTGGCATGAAATTGACCAAGCTATATGCTGTACAACCTGAAGTCCTGGGGACTGAAGTGGGGCAAATTTTATACCATCATGTCAAAAGGAACCCCAACATTATGTGTAACTATAACACACTAATAAAAATATTTAAAATAAAAATTAACTCAAACTATATCATAGGATTAAATGTAAAATTAAAATAATAATCTTGGAAGAAAACACAGGAGTTAACTAAATGTCATTGAAGGCAATGGTGTGTTAGATATGACACCAAAAGTGTTTAACACATGCACAGGCACACACATGCCACACACATATACACAATAACAAAATGAAAGTGGAAAAATGATTAAGACGTAAACAATAATATTGAGTTAGAAATTAAATAATTAAAGGCAGAACAGATCAAAAACTAAGGAGAAATGGGGAAACTGACAAGACTCAGGAAAAATAATGGAGAAAAATCAAAACACCTCAGAATACTGTACAGTACTAAATCATAATGCCATAAGGAGAAAAAAAGTGTAAGCCTTTACCATTTTGTGTATGGTCTCCCCACCCCCCATATAACTCATTCCTTTCTTTACCTTGAACACATTTTTACTAGATGGGAGATGGAATTCTTCACTTCTTAAAGTTACTACTATTCCTGTATGTGTTAGATTACTACCATTTTTAGTTAATATTTGCTACTAGACATGGGAGCACTTAGTAAGAATCATCTCAGAGAATCTCCAGGCTTATTCCTCTTTGACCTTACCGTGTACCAGCAACCTTGTTTCTTGATGACCCTTTTAAAGGATCATAGTTGATAAAAAATCCCCCCATTTTTCCCATTGGTATTAAGAGCCCCAGTTAAAAGATGATGATCTCAACTTACAGTCTTTTAAACCACTGCTGTGTAATCTGGTGGAATTAATTATTTATGTGAACAAAAAGTTTTAGACCAGCACAGTCCAAAGTTGTAAGAAGGAAAACAAAATTTGTGACATATTTAGATTTCATTATCTGGGAGCATTATGAAAATAAAGTATCTGTATTCTTGGTTCACCTGACTAAGAGAAAAACAACAACATAAAACTTCTCCTAAATAAGAACATCCTCTCTTGTTTTTTGAGACATCACTGAAACTCTACTTAATTTTATGAAAAAGGATTTTAGTAGTTATCCCACCATTCTTTAAGTTCAGTAATTTCTGAATCATTGATACCTGGTCAATTCAGTTAATCCCCTGAACATTGTGTCTTAATTATTATAATAAAGATGTTCTCTAGTAATAATAAGTGAGAGCACTATTAGATGGCCAATATTGTACAGAATAGGTGAAAATACAACAATTATAATAAAATCGTGAAAGTAGTCAGGGGACCAGGGGACACAAATCTGTACCCAGATTATGTGTCTGTTTCGGGGAAATGACTGCTTCCTTCAAAATGGGAAGGGTTCATTATATGCCCACCATCAGTTGGTTGGCTAGTGTGATTGGGAACTTCTGATTTATCAGTTGGTTGGCTAGCATGGTTGGGAACTTGTGATTTATCAGTAACTTAGAATTTTTTTTTCTTGTAAAACTGTGCACTCATTCCACATCAGTGTTTTTGGGAGAGAGAATGCATTCAAAACTTGCATCTCATTGTCTTTGTGCTCACTCAGTAGCCTCACTGAAAAACTTGGAGGTGGCTTATAAGGAAATGGAAAGACATCATCTTTTCCACCAATTACTCAGCAGATGCTATGGTGAGGATGAACCACAAATACGTTTACAGTCTCTGCTTTTCTTTTTTCTCTCTTTTTATTTTTTGATGTGTGTGGGGATACTGGGAATTGAACCTAGTGGTGCTCTATCACTGAACTACTTCCCCAGACCTTTCTACTTTTATTAAGACATAGTCTCACCAAGTTTCTGAGGCTGATCTCAAACTCATATTCCTCTTGATTCAGCTTGCATACACCACCATCCTTGACTGTCTGGGTTTTTTCTGTGAAGAATAGTCAACATTCTTTCTCAGACTTCCTTGTCACCCTCCTCAATCTTATTCCTCCAAAGTATCTGCCATCAACTAAACCCATTAGTTGCTGCACAACAATTAGTGAGAAGCGATGGTTTTCAAGGGGAGAGAAGACAATGTTGGATATGTTCTTGCATTTTCCCAATTGAGGGGATACTGTCAACATTGTAGGTGTAAAAGCTCAGGATGCTACTAAACATTCAACTATGCACATGACAACACTCCACAGCAAGTAATTACATGTGCAAAATATCAATAGTGTAGAAATTGTAAACCCTCCTGTCGATCTATAATGCTTGATTCCCTTCTATTTAGGAAACATTGGCAATCAAATGTACTAATAAAAGGGAACTTCATGGAAGCCTTTATTTCTTGCACTCTTTCTTGACTGTACCTGGGCAATGCTGCAGCACTGTATCAGTTTGCTTTCAGAGATCCATTTAAGCCTATATTAAATACTCTTATATAAGCCAAGGAGTATTTATCACTTCACCTCCAACATGGTTTAAGGAATGAGTTGATGGGAGGATTGCTTGTATCTTGAACAAACAAGCAAGTACCACACAAGATTTATTTGGCATTTAGGACTGGAATAGGTCCCAGCTTCTACTCGTTTCTACCTCTTCATTATGGAGTGTAGATTTGTACATTGAAATGTAAGCCTTGGTGGATCTCATAACTAGATCAAGAAGAATATTTAAGGACACAAGTCTTTTGCTTCCAATTTTAAGAATATCCAGTGTCTATCAATTGAAAGAATGAAAATATTTCTTAAAAGGGTTATGGTTACTTGTAGATAAGTTTACATTGGAATTCCAGTAGACTACGCTTAGAACTTGCTGTTTTCCACAAAAACTTGTAAAAACATTGAATCTAAGTCATTACACTTGAAAAATTTCTGAAACTTCCTCCTGCCTTTGCCCCTACTTAAAACATGTCCATTAATTTAGGCTGCATGACACAGTGCATCATATTTTGAATCCAGATTCAAAACAAGTAATTGAGAATTATTTCCTATTTCTTAGAGTTCTGAGATGCAACCTGCAATCATTTACCTTTGATTTTGGAGGAAACATTTAGATAACAAAAATTCTTGGACAAATAGCAACATCTAGGATATCTGTGGGAATTATTTATAATTCTGGTTTAAATACATCTTATCAATAGATCTTGTTTATCAGGTGCTATAAATGTTATATTACAAAAGTAAAAAGTGCAATGTCCATGGGATAATGCTAAGCAGACTAACTACAAAAATTAAGAATAAAACCTATGATCATTAAAATGATAAGCAGTTTAATGGATTTTATAATAGTTTTTTGAAAATTTAGAACCCACTTATTATTCCTAATTAAATATTATATTCCAAATTTATCTGATGAACTTCTAATTCTTGTTCCACTCACCATCCCTTTCAATCCATATTGTAACCAATGACCCACTAAATTTTCTAAAGACTAACTCTAATTATGTTGCTTCTTTCTCTGAAGCCTTTTCTTGGCATTCCACTGATTAATAAATTAAACTGAAATTGCTCAGTAATGACATGACATCCAAGGTGTAGTCCTGGTCTGCTCTTGAAGTCTGTCATCCCCCATTTCCACATAAATACTCCACACAGATATCACATTGGTCTGTGCATTATATTCTTGAGAAGATCTGTATTTGTATTGTGCAGATTTGTTCAAAAAATTGTACAGAAAAAAAACAGTTGATGTTTTGAATACCCATATTGAAGAGTCTTCAACAAAATTTAGAGAAATGTTATTCATAGATTATGAACTCTAGTATTTTTGATAAAGTGCCTTGATTCTTATTTGCAAAGTCACTATGCTCGTTACTAAGAATAAAGCAGGAAATACAACACACAGTTTCTTGCTCTTGTGGGCTTCTTTCCAGAGATAATATCTAAATTGCATATCCAATTGCACAACTTACGAAACTCATAGTGTATTTAATGGATGAATGCTGAAATAAGTACAGAAATTGAGAGGAAAAACTTAGAAAAATAAAGGAAAATTTGATATTATCACTTCACCCAGACATGTGATCAGTGGACAGGTCTCATTGAAAGTACACAGTTATTAAAATCTCTTGGTACAATGGGTTATGTACTAGGACCATACTGTGAGGACTGAGGAAGGTCTTTTTTCACCACATAAAATCTGAGAAGTACTGACAAAGCCAAATGTGTCTTTTAAGTCATAAGTTCCATGAATATAAAGCTTAAGATGGAGGAAAGAAATAATAATCTTACTTTTTTTGATAGTTAGAAGCTTGAGTTTCATGAAGAAATTTCATCTTTGTATCCTTAAGTTAAGAATAAGTATAAATTGATGGAGGTATGGAGTTGGGGAACATGGAACACAAAAGCTTCCAAACAGAAGAACAGTGTGTGTCAAACCATTTCTCCTAAATGCTGTGCCTGTGAAGGAATTTAGATGGTGAAAAGGACAGGTTCAGATCATAATTTCCTTTCTGGAGTCTGAATTTAACATTTATCAGGTTCATAAGTGCATTATTTGTTTTACTAAGTTGTGAGTCTTTGTTTGGAATCATATATATAAATTACTTTTCTGTTACTGACAACTTAGAAGATAATAGCCAAGAGAGATGTTATCAGAGATAAGAAAGCAGTGTTTACCATTGGAATATGGCAGGATGCATTATTCTATGAGTAAAAAGGACTTACAGAGCTAGAAGAAAAGACTTTCAAGAGGTCATAAATGTGAGTGTAAAATTAAAACAGAACCTATGCTTGATAAAAACTCTGCACCAATTTTATTTGAAATTCCCAGAAAAGTCATCTGTCCCTCCAAGAAGGACAGAGAACCATACAGTTTGTCAACTTATTAATAAGATATTACCCTAGTTCACTTAGCATGACCCTCATCTTACCCTGCAGAGATGATGCCTATAGAAAGGAATATATTATATCTTATATTCTTTATGTCTACTAATTGTTCTTTTTTGGGGGGGTATCACCCTATTTTTTACCCTGAGCTTGGTTGGCATGATATGACCAATGGTATTTATTTATGAATTCTAGTTTTAAATTTTACAAAGTACATATCTTACAGTAAACTTTAGCCCAACTATTTTTTAGATCTATCTGTCACAAGTCTGTATTAAGCAGAATGATAATGATTGAGATGAATGTACAGATTAGGGAAAATCCATGTATCAAATAAGATTTAGTGCATAATAATTACACCTTTCTAATGAAGCATTTTCTTTAATTTTAATGGTTTTGTAAAAACAAAATTGGCACTGATGGTGGTCAGTGTAAGACTTTTGATGACAAAAAGCAATCTACTATAATATTCTTAATCTCTGAATGTTAACTGTTTTATACATAACCTATTCTTTAAAAAAGTGAATGAACCATAGAATCAAATGAAAGTTAGCAGGAAATATTTCAGCTTTGATTTTCTAAAAACTACGATCAGCTGTTTAGCAAAGTTAATTTTCAGGATAATCAATGGATAAGAGAACTCTTCTTAAGTAGCAGACCCAGCTGAGTTCTTCTTGGATATAGACTTTCATTGCTGTGATGAGGGACAAAGGAAAAAAATAATGAATCCTACATATGTGCATTTTGATGTTCCCTAAGAGATGGAGAATTTAATTATGCTGATCTAATTATACCCAAATCTAGTTTGTCTGATTTGCTTACAACAGAATCTAGGTTTTGTGTAAGGTTACTGCTGAATCGGGACTACTTTAATTTCTGCCAAATCTAGTTTGCTTGCTCTTTTCATGACCAAAATTATCTAGCTTATACTTACAACAAAATTAACATTTTGTTACATTGAGTATTTATCTCTGTAATTCCTCTAACTCAAAAGCAAGACAATATCAATTAAAAACTTAAAAGAATGACTATTATGAGCAGAAATTTTATAAGATGTATAAGGGCAAAGTGAGAACTTCTAGGTTTCCCAGACATGAAAGAAGTATTAGCTGTTTGAATGTAACTAACTTCCTAGGAACACTGTGTACAAATATATCATTCATAGATCCAGAGAGCTGCCCCATTTGGAGAAAAGTTATATTGTTACTAGAAACAAGTGATGGCAGTTTGGGAAAGATAAACACAATGGCTTGCAAAGCAGGCATAATTTCTCTGGATTCTTAGAATTTATTGTTAGCCTAGGGATATAGCAGCATATTTAGTTGGTCTCAACTCGCATTTTCTTGAGGTGATGTCTACTTTCTCTTGTGAGAAAGTACAAACAGGCAAAAACATCTCCACACTGTAAATTCTCTCCAGTAAACAATTTCTGCAATTTATTTCAAAAGGACCTGATAAATCCCTAGCAGACATTCCACTTCAGCTTTTAGGACAGGTGAGGAAAGGGAAGATGTGTGAGTTTGGCACCAAGGGAGCATCCGTTATTGCCTCAAATGGTTTTGACACTTTTTGAGAAGGTTAAAGTGTTTTTGTTTGTTTGTTTGTTTGTGTGTTTGTTTTAATACTGTTAGTTGCAGATGGATACAGTACCTTTATTTGGTTTATGTAGCTTTATGTGGTTCTGGGAATCAAACCCATGGTCTCATGCCTGCTAGCTAAATGCTCTACCACTTAGCCACAATCCCAACCCCAAGGCTAAAGTGTTTTGCAGAATAAAGATTTATAAACATTTAAGGAAGGGGTAGAAAAATTTGTTGTTTTTAACTAAAAAGACAGCACATTTTTTACCTCAGAAGACTACAGAGATTATATTTGCTTCTCTAAAATTTTAGGAAACAAACAGAAACTAGCAAAGAATGTGGTATTGGGGCTACATACCATCATAGGGAATATACTAAAGGTTAAATAATGGTAGCATGATTGATGCACAAAAAGAGAAAAGGAAGGAAAGGAAGGAATGAAAGAAAAGAAAGAAAAACAGAATCACACAGTGCTTTTGATTTTATAAATATATCTTAACGTAATTAAAGGACAGTTCCCAAACTTCACATGAGCTCCACACACTAAACTGTTCACTAGTACTTACGAGTGAAAATATGTTTGTGTGTTTGATGAGCGTTTCTAAGAAAAAAAAAGCTACACATAATACATCATGTGAATATGAAAGAAATAGCCACATGAGGTATTTTCTCAATTAGGAAATGTCCACAGAGCGGATACCAATTTTAGAATTACTGAAATTTCTAGTAAAATAAATGAATCAGTAACAAATACAAAACCCATCGAGTGAGCTGGATACAGCTAACTGAATTAGAAAATTCCAGAAAATCATCTCTTAAAGCAACTTAGTGACTGGTAATCTATTCATTTTTTTTCCTTTATTTTTTGAAGGAGCACTTTATTTTCAAAGCAGTGTTCCATTAAAACCCATAGCCTCTGAAGAAAACCTGTCAAGAAGGTAAGATTCTGTATTAAATGGATTTCTCTAAGGCTATTAATCAAACATTAGGTAAGGCAAATGCCCTCTAAAGACCTTCTAAACTCTAAGTATCAATAATTACATGAGAGAGTTAGGTAACTATAAATGTACAGTTATCTTTATTTTGTAATTTAGTTATACAAACTAAAAATAATATACATTTCCTGGATTATAGTCCAATAAAAACATGGGCAGTATAAACAAGCAGGACTCACACGACCCCTATAAATAAAAGAAATACACAGCAGGTAACGTACAGTGATGGTTCTGGGTCCTGTGCTGTGGCATTGATTATGGTCCATCTCTCACACTCCCACTAGTAAACCGTAAGAGGTAGACATTTGTTCTTCACTCAAGGAATGCATAGCCAGCACAAGGGAGCACAATAGCCATGAAAAAACTCAGTTTATCATAAGGCCTATATTCTAGGGAAGCAGTTGGGAAAACACTGAATATCCCTCTGGAAACTTTGATACCAACTTCTGTCCTTGACACAGAATTATTTTAGCTAAGTAAAATTTTAAAAAAGTTAACCTCAAGACCACATGAGAATATTGTATCCATACATTTAAATCGAGTTAAGAACTAGGTAAACCAAAGTATTTTAAAGATATTCTTTTTCAAGCCATCCATGATGAAAACTCATTAAGGAGCATTCAAAATAAATGTAGAATGTTGCCATCTGTCAGGGAAGAAAAAAAGGAGTTATTTATATGCTATGAGTTTAAATTTGTCTGAAGTTGAGCTTTATTGTTCAGGTGATATATTTAGATCTGAAATAAGTAGAAAGCCAAAGGTGGTTTGGGAGTCATTTTTCTTGCATAAAATTTATGAGTTATTGCTATTTATAGTCAAGGATAATAATAGTGTATTTTAATTTTTCCATATGTAAATGTGCTCCATGAAGTGCTTTGTTTGTAGTGTTTAATTTAATCCTCACATTCATTCTCTGAGGTAGAAATGTGTCCTGTACAGATGTTTAAAGTAGGGGACATTGTGTCTTAGAGAGACTATGTAATTAAACCAAGATGAATTTGTTTGATTACAAATCCCTCAAAATATTACTTTATATTTTAATAATGTTATCATATTTCCAGCTTTGGAAATGTTAAGCACACTAGTGGAAACAATAAATCAAGTTTTAATATAAAGATATGGATGGAATAAAATTTCCAAGGAGGAGTAAGTAAGAACAGGAAAACACTTTACAGTACCTAAACTGGGGTGACTTTGTTGTATATGATTTCAAATAGCAAAACAGAAGTCAAAAAGGCAAACTTATCCCATGCATGTAGATATAGAATCCATTTTATAATAGTTTGTTGAATCAGTGTCTCTCACTCTGAAATGATCAGATCATTCAGGTTTGAGGTTATTTCACTATTTGAGTGAGTCTGGAAGAGCATACCCCATGAAGACAACAGTCAACAGATATTTTGCTGATAAATAAATGTTAAGAATGTTGCCAAAGTTGAACATTGATTATTTGGCTCCAGGTTTATAAAAACCTCCTTTGAAATAATGTTCATAAAGTTCATGCTCTAAGAAATAATTTTTATGTGAACTTTTCAACTAAATTGTGATACAAGTTTTTCAACATCTAAAAATAATCTATAATTTTTTGTGGAAATATTTGTGTAAAAAAGACTTTCAAAGCAAACATTGGTTCCCATGCTTTATTGGCAAATATAGATTTTCACGCATGTAAATGTGACATTCAAAGATTTTGTCTGAGAACAATATTTCTCTATAAAACCATATTGAATGTTACTCACATTTGTATTCTAGAAGTCTTGCATATATATATATATATATATATACACACACACATATATTTGCAAACACTTTTAACTAAACATGCAGCATCTGTTACAACAATAAATGGAACAAATTGTTTATTTTTAAAATGATGAAACTGCTACTATGTGTGATACTGATTGTTAATATCATTCATATTATTTTAGAACTAGGATATATAAAAACAAAATCTAAGAGACTTTAGGAAGAATATTAAAGAGCAGACTTCAGGAATATGAGCATTTTGTTTTCATTCATACAGTCTTTACTGTTACACGGAAAGCAATTATTGTGAGAAGATATTATAGATGAACAAAAGCTAAGTTGTGATTTCGCAACTCATGAATTGGGTGACCGTGCTTTCTCTTTAGATAATTCCTTTATTGAGCTATTTTGTGAGTGGTAGGGATTCAAATAATAATTATTTGATAAATTCTCATGGTCAGAGGATTTAATATTGTTACTCACTCAAGAAAAGTACTTGGAAACTCAGCAGGTATTTGGTTTACTCTCTTTGAAGCCATCCTGCCCTTTCCAGTCCATGTTTATATGCAGTCAGATCATCATAGATAACACTGATAACTTTTCAGTGCCATCAGGGAGTTTGTTTGGTCTGATTCTACTTTCTGCATTTTTCTGGTGAGACTTTGAAGTACTTTCTACTTGAGAAATACCAGTCATTAAAGAGCATGATTGGTATGAAAGAAAAGAATAAAAACATGGAAAATTATAATTTCCATCATTATAATATTTCTATATTGATTATTTTTAAATAAGTAGCCAATTTTATAAATTAATGTTATAAAATAATTATATGTAAAATTCTCACATCGCCTTAATCCATCTTTCATAATGTTTGAAAAACCTATTTATAATTATCAAAACATCAAATAAATGTGTAAACATAGCGAAAAAATAAATAAGGACTCTAATTTTTGGAAAACATTTCCATCATTGTCTAAAAGTGGAATGATCCACAGTTCTAGCATGTCCAGCATAATCCACACTGCCAATTCCCTAATTAGCATTATAGCTATAGGCTTTAAAATGGATTTTGTCTTTGTTTTCTTTTTTACCCACTGAATTAGATTGTCAAAATCATGTCAGGTCCACAAACAGATGAGAATCAACATTCAAATAAAGAAGAGAATTTCAGTATAATTTAAAACATAATAGCAAAAGGCTTTGATAACATCATGGGATAGTCCTCTATTCCAAAATCACACATTTAAAGAAAATGGAGATGTCATTTTTTTTTTTTTCATTCTAAGTGTCTAGTACTTTATTCTCAATATGTTTTAACTGGTTCAATGGCTATGTAACTGAGTATGTTTTCTTTAGATTAGTTCCTTTTAGTTATACACAACAGAATCCATTTTGATGCAATTATACTTCATATTTTTATGCACTCATAGGTGAAATATTAGCAATGTAATCGACTTAGAATTGAGAGTAAAATGGAAGTTACATAGTCTAGGGAGTGTAGGGACAAAGGAATGGTTGATGAGTGGGTGCTAACTGTCTGTTACATAGGAGTAAGAGGTTTAGCGTGGAGTTTTTTGGATCCTCTAAATATAGAATCATGTCATCAGCAAATTGTAATAGTTTGAGTTACTTTTTTCCTATTGGTATCCCTTTAATTTCTTTTGTCTGTCTAATTGCTCTGGATAGTGTTTCAAGGACGATGCTGAGTAGAAGTGGAGAAAGAGGGCATTCCTGTCTTGCTCCTATTTTTAGAGGGAATGCTTTCAGTTTCTCTCCATTTAGAATGAAGTCGGTCATGTGCTTAGCATACATAACCCTTACAAGGTTGAGGTATGTTCCTACTATTCCTAATTTTTCTAGTGTTTTCAGCATGAAGGGTACTATAATTTGTTGAATACTTTTTCTTCATCTATTGAAATAATCCTATGATTCTTAACCTTAAGTCTATTGATGTGATCAATTACATCTGTATTACTGTATTACATTTATTCAGCAAAGTAGCAGGATATAAAATCAACATGCATAAATATATTCATAAGTGATGAATCCTCTGAAAGAGAAATTGGGAGAACTACTCCACTTAAAATAGCCTTGAAGTGAAACTAAATTACTTGGGAATCAATCTAACAAAAGAGTTGAAAGATCTCTACAAAGAAAACTATAGAACACCAAAGAAAGAAATTAAAGGAAACCTTAGAAGATGGAAAGATCTCCATGTTCTTGGATAGGCAGAATTAGTACTGTCAAAATGGCCATACTTTCAAAAGCACTATACAGATACAATGAAATTCCAATTAAAATCCAAATGACGTAACTCATAGAAATACGGAAAGCAATCATGAAATTCATTTGGAATAATAAGAGACCCAGAATAGCCAAAGCAATCCTTGTCAGGAAGAGTGAAGCAGGAGGTATCACAATACCAGACTTTGTACTACAGAACAACAGTAGCAAAAACAGCATGGTATTGGCAACAAAATAGACATAGAGACCAATGGTACAGAATAGAAGATGCAGAGACAAACCCATATAAATACAGTTACCTCATACTAGACAAAGATGCCAAAAACATACAATGGAGAAAAGATAGCCTCCTTAACAAACGGTGCTGGCAAAACTGGAAATCCATATACAGCAAACTAAAATTAAAATTTTATCTCTCACCCTGCACAAAATTCAATTCAAAATGGATCAAGGAATTAGGAATTAGACCAGAGACCATGCACTAAATAGAAGAAAAAGTAGGCCCAAATCTTCATCATGTCAGCTTAGTACCAGACTTCCTTAACAAGACACCTGGAGTGCAAGAAATGAAATAAAAAATCAATAAATGGGATGGATTCAAACTAAAAAGATTTTCTCAGCAAAGCATATAATCAATAATGTTTAAAGAGAGCCTATGGAGTGGGAGAAAATCTTTTCCACATGCACTTCTGATAGAACACTAATCTCCAAAATTTATAAAGAACTTAAAAAATTTTCCACCAAAAATATAAAGAACCCAATCAATAAATGGGCTAAGGAAATGGGCAGACCCTTCACAGAAGAAGATATATAGGTGATCAACAAATACATAAAAAAGTGTTCAACATCTCTAATAATTAAAGAAATGAAATCAAAACCACCCTAAGATTTCTTCTTACTCCAGTTAGAATGGTTATTATTAAGAATACAATCAACAATCTGTGTTGGCATAGATGTGGGGGAAAAGGTACACTCATACATTGCTGGTGGAGTTGCAAATTGGTGCAGCCACTCTGGAAAGCAATGTGGAGAATCCTCAGAAAACTTGGAATGGACCCACCTTTTGACCCAGTTATCCCACTCCTCAGTTTATACCCAAAGAACTTAAAATGAGCATACTATAGTGATGCAGTCTCATCAATGTTTATAGCAACTCAAGTCACAATAGCTAGATCGTGGAACCAACCTAGATGCCCTTCACAGATGACTGGATGAAGAAACTGTGGAATATATACACAATGGAACTTATTCAGTCATAAAGAAGAATAAAATTATGGAATTTTCAGGTAAATGGATGCAGCTGGAGAATATCATGCTAAGTTATATAAGTCAATTCCAAAAAACCTATGACAAATGTTTTCTCTGATAAGTGGATGATGATACAAATGGAGGAGCATTGGACTGTGTAAAGGGAAATGAAGGGAGGGGAGGGGACTGGGGAAGAAAAGATAAGAGGAATGAGACAAATATCAATCATCACCCTAGGTAGACATATGAGTACATAAATGGTGTGAATCTCCAGTGTGATGATCATAGAAATGAAAAGTCATTCCCCATTTGTGTACAATGAATCAAAATGAATTCTTTAAAAATAAAAATAATAAAGAAATAAAGAAGTTTAGTGTGCTGTTGCACAGTACAGTGACTGCAGGTAGTAATTGGGTATTGCAGCTCACGTATAATCTCAGCTACATGTGAGGTTGAGGTTGGAGAATTGAGAGTTTGAGGCCAACTTGGACTATGGAGCAAGACCCTGTCTCAAAATAAATACACAAATAAAACAAAAATGAGGAGATATGTTAACCTGATTGAAAAACATATGTGTATCAAAACATGATACCCTATTAATCTCTATAATTTTGTGTTGTTATGTATTGGTTAAAAATAAATTTCACTAATATACAGAGATTGGAGAACATTTTTGAGACCAAACTAGAGTATTAATTTTAAACATAAACACGAATGTTAAATTTAGTATCCATGTGAGAGGACTTTTTTCCTGTAGTTGTTTTCCAATAGTTCATGAAACTAAGTTTGATAATGTTAAATAGAACAATAAGCATATAAGTTTTGTGTTAGTGAGCTTCTACTGTTCAATAATAATAAATTCTACCTCACATTTAATGTTCTTTTTTTTTCTCTCCATTCAAAGCCAGAATCAACTTCATGTATTCCTTAGGAAAGGGGTAGCAAAATTGGTCATCTGATGTAGATAACTTTTATAGTTTGAAGTTTGAAAATCTAATCCCTGTGGGAATAGGAAAAATTTCAATGAAGATATTAGACCTGGCAGAAAAATGTGAAAATTCTAGATTAAATTATCAAGTGCTCAGATTACATATAGTATCTTTTATCTTTCAGATTAGGATTCAGGAAGAAGAAATACAGAATTCCTGAATCATCGAGAAAAGATTCTAGGGGTGATATGTTGGAGAAATCCTAGTTCTTGGCTTGCAGCAGTTAATGTCTCAAGTGTGTAAACTTGCAGAGAGGAGCATTCCGCTCTGACCACCTAGGAATGTAAAGGACTGCCCCAAGTTGACCTACTGTTACCAAGGGAACCTGTATGTATAGGGGCCTGGTGGTCTGATCCCCCATGGCACGTTGTGATTGGGCAAGAAACTTATAAAATGTATGCCTGTTCCTGCAACAGAGGAGTTTGCAGCTGCTCCCCACAAGTCTGTTTCTACCCAACTCCCGGGTTCTGGGTCCTGACTCCGGGCTCTTACCTGTGCCTGAGCTAGCGTGGCACCCCTACAGTGATAGGTGATGAAAAGGTGATTAGATAGAGGATTGGTTCATCACAGAAGAAACCCCTCCCGTTCTGGACTTCTTTACCTGTGCAACTATAAATAAAAAGAGTTGGGCTACTGCATGTTTTTTGAGACCAGAACTGGTATGGCCAGACCCATCATGCCCCCTCTCATTTAAAAGATTATTGACTTTTGTGTTTTTATTGATTAGGAGGGTTTATGGGTAATTAATTTATAGCCAACATCATCCTCTGGCAGTTAACCCTTTTCCCATCCATGTGTGTCGTGGCTGAGAGACCCCCACATGTGCCTGGAGAAAGGGAGAATTAGAAAGTGAGATTTGGATTAATACACTTCATTTAACATCAAATATGATAATACTAGAGCTAAAGAAATTACTTTTCTCTTTGATCTATTGGTAAAAATATTTTAGAATTCATTTGATTGGGAAACTGAAAAAGAGGAGGAAGAAGGTAAATTTTGCTGAGATGTTTTGTTTTTACCAATATGTTGAGTGATGAAGCTTTCCAAGTCTACATAACCAGGGAGCATCAGAGTTCAGGAACCTCAAAAACCTGTGACAATCATAACAACATGTTGAAGGAAAAATAAAAAAATTCAGATAATAGATGTCTGACCAGCCAGAACAACTTGACACTTACACTCAATTAATATTTATTTATTTTAAATTTTTTATTTGTTCTTTTTAGATGTACATGACAGTTGAGTTTATTTTCATATATTATACATACATGGAGTATAACCTATTCTAATTAGCTTCCATTCTTGTGTTTGTACATAATGTGGAGTTTCACTGTTCAAAAAATATCTTAATAAATGTTCATCTCTAGCAGTTAGAGAAATGCAAATTAAAACTACACTGAAATTCCTTCTCACTCCAGTCAGAACTGCAATTATCAAAAATACAAGTAACAATAAATGTTGGCCATGATGTGGGGAAAAGGTACACTTATTCATTGCTGGTGGGACTGCAAATTAATGCAATCACTATGGAAAGCAGTAAAACTTGGAATGGAACCACCATTTGACCCAGTTATCCCAGTCCTCTGTTTATACCTAAAGGACGTAAAATCAGCACACTACAGTGATGCGGCCACATCAATAATTATAGCAGTTCAATTCACAATAGTAAAACTGTGAAACCAACCTTGGTACCCTTCAACAGATGAAAGGATAAAGAAAATGTGATATATATTTAATGGAATGTTACTCAGTCATAAAGAAGGATGAAATCATGGCATGTGCTGTTAAATGGATGAAACTAGTAACTATTATGCTAAGTAAACTAAGCCAATCCCCCCAAACCAAAAGCCAAATGTTCTGACTGATATGTGGATGCTAACACATAATGAAGGAGGGGAGAGAAGAATAGAAATTCATTGCTTTAGACAAAGGGATATAAAGGGAAGGGAAGAGGTATGGGCATAAGAAGACACTAAAATGAATTGGACATAACTTTCCTATGTTTGCCTATCCATTAATATTTCTTGAGTAAGCATATTTCAAAACAAAAAATCATTAATGAAAAAAAATCAGAAATAGAAGTGTTTTGCACACAATTATCTTATTCAGACATGCCATTTTTATTTGGGACATCACGATATTTGATTTACACACATTTAAAATCTGATAGCTTATGAGAACTCATTGCCTTTTACATAATTTGATTATGACCTTCAAAGACACAGGGACAGATGTCACTTTGATTGGTAATTCACCCCTTACATGGCCAGAAGAAAATAATTCATTTAGGGGAAAAACTACGGAGAAACGCATTCATTTTAGTAGTCCAAGGCACAGACATCATTGACAAAATGTGGGACAATTAATTAGTATAAAATATCTACAGTCTTGGAGAACACATAAGGATAGGAAAAATTAACGGAATGAAATTTGAAACAAAGTGGGAGTTTCCGAAGGTTTGGCATAAATACAACCAGGAGGTAAAAACA
Source organism: Sciurus carolinensis (assembly GCF_902686445.1). Lineage (NCBI taxonomy): Eukaryota > Metazoa > Chordata > Mammalia > Rodentia > Sciuridae > Sciurus > Sciurus carolinensis. Next base: position 24,939,838 of record NC_062218.1, on the reverse strand, counting down.
TGTTTCTATTGTCCACATGCCTGAGATTATAGAGATATGTTACAGACCACGTGGAGAGATGACTTCATGGCATATAAAGCATGCTTTCAAGCCTGTAGAAATTTTGAAATGTGCAGTCCCTTCAGTTTAGAACCAGGCTATGATACAGGCAAAGGGACAGTTGATGAGAACTGTCCTGTTGTAACAGAAGGTGTTAATTGAAGAGACATTGTAAGGAATAAGGAGTTGACAATTTGAATTCCATCAGGTAGACCAGGAGGCTGAAAATTCAGGTAAAGGTTTATGTTGCAAGATAGACAAAACCCACATGACAGTTCAACCTGTGTGGAAATTCAAGCAGTGTTTCTGTGTCACAGTCTTGAGGATTACTTCTGCTGCAGGAAAATTCTGTTCTTATTTATAAAGGCTCCACCTGTTTATATGAAGCCCATTTCCATTAGTAAGGGAAATCTGATTACCATATTGGCTGATTTAAATCATAATAACATCTAAACAACATCTTCATAGCAATATCTACAATGAAAAATGGGTAATGTTCCTTAGATTGACACATAAAATTAGCCATCATACAAAATAAATGGCCTAGGAGAGAATAAGAATCACCATACTCAGCTATACCCAAAAGTTCACCAAAAAGTAGTTTTAATTTTCATGACTATTTAGGGACCAGCTTGTCATGAACTATTGGAAATACTGCTGACTGATTGAGACAGCAGTATAATGTACACAGTGTTTTCTCTTCCCCAGTAATGCAGTAACATCTTGTACTGCATTTGCCAGATTTGCATATTTATTTTTGTGATATTATTTAAATTTGTGATGTCATTCACTCATGACAACATGTCTTATGTTTTTAGTGCCCTAGAATGCAACCTGTAGCTCTAATATTAAAAAGTGCCCAGACTTTGTTACACTGAGATAAAGTAGTCTGTTTTTGAAAAAGATAAATGTTATTTTCACTATTTATTGGTTGAATGGCACAAACTCTGCAAAGTGTCAAGTTTCAGATTTTTTGCTAAAAGGTAATATGCAAATGTGATGATATACAGTTGATAGGTGAACTCAATGTCACAGATCCATATTTTAAAACACTAAAATAGAAGCAGTTTTAGAAGCAATTATGTTATATTAATGTAGCATTTGAAAATTATATAAAATTACAATTATCACACTGCCATCTCTAAACGGAAAACAGAAATTATGTTAACTACTATGATCTACAAAAAACTGATAGTCCGGTGCCTATAATCCCAGCAGCTCTGGTGGCTGAGGCAGGAGGATCAAGAGTTCAAAGCCATCCTCAGCAAAAGCAAGGTGCTAAGCAACTGAATGAGACCCTGTCTCTAAATAAAATACAAAATAGGGATGAGGATGTGCCTCAGTGATCGAATGTCCCTCAGTTCAATCCCTGGTACCAAAAAAAAAAAAAAAAAAAAAAAAAAAGAAAGAAAAAGATATGACAGACTTGTATGAAAGTAAAATAATTCCCACGTGTATTTCAGTCAAGTAAATTTGCATAAAGCTTATCTTAGTAAACTCACCAGTAGGGTGATCATTCATATATCCTTAGGTATAGACTCTCATTGTCAAGTGCAACTAAGGACTCATTGAATTTTGACACATGAATGTGTTTCAAAAATGAACTGAGGGTGGCGTATTTCTATATCTAGGTTTGACTAAGGAAATCACTGTCACATGAAATTGGGTAGAAATATTTTGTAATGACATTCTACAGCAATGGAAGAATTTTCCATCAATCCATGTGTGATTGATTGATATTGGATTTGAGCTATATAAAAGAGTTTAAGGCACAGGTTCTCAACACCAATTTTCCAAATCAAGGGGTGCCTCCTCATAATTACCATACTAGTTTGGCTCTCAGTATGAAAAGGAACAGAGAAATCACACCAACTTTTTTACAAATTGGTCCCTTAGACTCTTTGATCAATAAAATTCTCTGCAGTTTTTATTCCATCACTTTATTTTCCTCCATAATCTTGGCTCAGCCCTGAAGGTGAAGAAAAATTTGTCAGTATGATTTAATAGAACAAAAAATTTCATCATTTAATATTTTGAAATACAACTCATTAATCAAGGAAAATGATTAATAACTGAATATCTTAAAATTATCATTAAGGTTTATTTTATTTTTTGTTTTATTTATTTACTTACTTACTTAATTGACTGGACCTCACTATGTTGTCCAGTCTGGCCTCCAATTCCTGGATTCAAGCACTCCTCTTGGGTCAGCCTACTGAGTAGCTGGAATTATAGAATTACAGGAACACACCACTGTGGCTGGCTTTTCGTTTTTTAAGTTATACATCTTTCAACATTAGAGTTCTGCTAAAATGCAAAATTGTGTTCAGCATGAAATAGTGTAGAGTTGCCAACTCAGGCCTTAAAATAGAGTTTTCATATCAGTTGAGAATTTGAAAACAAAAAGAAGGAACAACCTGATGTTATGCCCAAGTATGCTTAAAGGTTATAATAGTAGGCCTCTTATTTCTCCAAAAACATCTGTACTATTATGTGAATGTTCATAACAGCAGCAATTCACGTTCACCTAGGAGAATGGGGAGGTTGAAGATCCCTGAAGCAATGAAAAGTATTCGATGCTGTCACTCAAAGGGTAACTCCCCCATATGATGCCTTAGGGTGATACAATCAGATTCTATAGAAGGTGCCTCAAATATAAACAAATAAAATGCACACACTGAACAGTGTAAATATTATTCCTGATAAATGTAGCCCCTAGGAAACAGCATGTTACCATTGACCTTTAAGCCCTGAGGCCCACTGGAATAAAATTGCTAATTAATAATTTAATTCTTCTATTAAGTGTTAAAATGCCAGCAACATTTACCTCTAATAAATACACAACTTAGATTAAAATGGTAATCTATATGGAAGGAAAAATAATATTGAAATTAATAAAACTGTAATAGAAACATGGGTTGTGATGACTTGAGTGATAGAACACAGTGCAGCTGTAGAAGAATTTCTTAGGGTGATTATGTCAAACGATTTTAGAAACAATTCTTTCCTAATTCTGGGCAGTGCTAGTTATTATTACCCATTTTTCTCTGGATTTTCCTCACTTCCCTCGAAGCCCTTTCCCATATGTGGAGACATCCCAGAGCAGTAGGAAAAGTTTCCTCTTGCCCACATACTCTGTAAAGCTTGCCTTGGATATTAAGCATCAGTTTAGGCCGTTATTTCTGGAACAGAGAAATTTGCGTGAATGGTACAAAGATGGAAGTTTGTTGTTGTGGTTTTTAAAGTTGATGCATCACCGTTTTACATAATAATGGAATTCATTGCGATATATTCATACATTCACAAGTCACAATTTGGTTTGCTTCATTGGAAAATATTTTTTCAAACTTTGTCAAATGCATTCAACCATGACAGTGAATTTCTATGGTGACTGGTATTCTGGATTGTTATAACTTTTGTCTGATCCAATTATTTATTCTCAAATAGCACTCCCCTCCCCTTTTACCTAATTCTTTGTCTTCTGATCATTTTTCAAGCCTCATTTTCTAGTTTCAATCGAATTTCTCAATCTCTAGGAACAATTAATTATTTCTTAAGGACCTACTTTGTGACAGACATTGTTTTTGTGTGAAAGTGCAACGATGAATAAAGCAAAATCTCTGCTCTCAGTTTGCATCTCTTGGGAGAAGACTCAAAATAAATTTAAAAAGTGGTTTATCATATTGTATTAAGTAATGCAAAGAAAAATCAAGAAAAAATAAAATGGGGGTTATGAGATATTTTATTCTCAACTAAGTGATAAAGGTATCTTTGATACACTCCTATTTAAAGTTTGAAGAAGGATTTAGCTAAAAATCAACATGTAGGGATAATATTTTCAAACAGAAGGAACAAGAAGAGCAAAACTCATGATGTAGTTGAAGTTTATTGTCTTTAAGAAACCGAAAGGCACTGTGGAGTATAGCAGTCTTTAATTTTCAATCAATTCTTATCATTGTGGAAAGACCTGGTTTAGCTTGACTTACTTGTACCAGGAGTCATGTTTACTGATATTGTCGGTAACGTGTAGAAATGTAGAAAAACATCTCTGGGAAATTAAATTTATCTTCACAACTTATTACCTAATTTTAAGATTATTTTTAATATATGAATACACATGCAATTATCAATTCTTTTAATTGTTTTTTCTGTCATCTTCTGATATCTTCAAATCATGAAACATTTAACTTATGCTTTATTTTGTGTTGGAAGCTGGCACCTACTGGTGATATTTAAAATTACTGCCAAAGTAAAAGATGAAAAGAGATAGAAAAGTCCTTACTTTAGGACAATTGAGTGCAAGTAGGAAATAAGAAACACCTTAATAGGATTTAACAGTAATTATGACATAGAGGAGATCTTGGTAAACTCAGGATGAATGTGAGAAAATTTTGTCCTTTTAATTAAACAGGTAATGTATATTTGTGAAGACATTTAAAACATAGTAATGACAAAATTGCAACTAACAAAACTAATGGATGAATGAAATGATTAGGAAAAGAAAGAAACTACAGCCTCCATTGCGGATTGCAGGGAAATATATCTACCAAGAGAAAGTGATGTTTACCATTAATTAAATTTTAATAAAATTTGATTTAGCATTAGTTAAATTTTAATAAGAAGAAAAGAGACAGAATTATTAGGGTCCTCCAAAACTCAAAGATCAAAGGAGCTGATGAGAATATTCAAGGAGAGTGATGAGGTTTGTTGTTGTTAGAATCTGTTTTTTTTTCAGGACTTAATGAGAACTGAAGGTAAAGAGAGAACCTTACTTGGTCTATGGAGAAAATCTTGTAATTGGAGAAATTCTATGTTTGTACATAGCCTCATATGGTAAGGAATTATAAGTATGGGAAAGTGTGTATGAGTTACATTATTTGTCCCAGGAAAATATTGCTTAAGGTTTAAACTGAAGTATGGACAGAACTCACTCAATAGCAATGTAGGAAAGTCATTAGGATTTTAATTAGGAGAATTACATCACTTCAGGGTTGGCAGTCAAGAAGCATTAGTTCTTACATTCCAGCCTGGTATGATGTTGGGTCACAACTGAAAGAGTATGAGCAGAAGTATAAAGTCTGAAGACTACAATTTAGAAATATTTATGAAAAAAAGGTGGGTTTTTTTTCCAATTGGCTAAAAACCAAAAAATTAAATTTAAATTTAAATTTTCTTCCAATTGTTAAATATGAAATCTGGAATATAAACAAAGTAGGAGATAAATATCGGGGAGTTCTTAGTACATGAGCAAAATTTCACTTCCAAAATTTCACATTCCAGGAAAAAATAGTAACAGAGTAAGCTATAAGACTATGGACTAAGTTTTGGATCATCACAGTTATTTTTCTTTGTGAGAAAAGTAAGATGGTAAATAAAACTAAAATGAGAGAAACTGACATAGTATGAAAGAAGAGCAGTAAAGATCAAAGAAAAACGTTTTGTTATGAAGAGGATTCCCCTTCATGGTAGTGATCCTTAAATTGGTCACAAATGCAGGCCTTTATTTTTATTATATTTTAATTGATGTAATATAAATGTAGTACAGAATTTATCTTTTAGCTATGTTATGTGTGTAATCCAGTGGCAGAATTACCTTCAAAGTCGTGGGCCACCATCTCTAGTACCTACTTCAAACATTTTAGTCATTCCAACCAGAACCTCTATACCCAGCAGTGATAACTCACCAATTTTGTACCTCCAGAGCTGGGTAAACTCTTAGTTACATTTTTTTTTTTATAGTTTTTCTATTTGAAATATTTCATATCATTGGAGTCATACATCTCAGTTTTTGCCCAGTTTACTTCACTGAGTATATTGTTTTCAAGAGTCATCCTTTCTTGTCACATGCATCAGAAATTAATATTTTTCAATTGTGGAATAATATCCTTTTGTATGAATATATTATATTTTGTTTACTTATTCATCTGTTAATGGATACTTCTGTGGCTTCTGCCTTTTGATTATAGTGTATAACGCTCATGTGAATATTGGTATGCATACCTTGTTTGATTCCCAATTTTTATTCTTTTGTGTATCACCTAGGAGTGAAATTTCTTTGTGTGAATTGGTGTCTCATGGTTTTGCCTTCCATTTCCCTAAATGTTGAGCACTTTTAAAATATGTTTTTGGTTATTCATCAGTCTTATTTGGTGAATGTCTATGGAGGTCTTTTGTATGTTTATCAACTGGGTTCTTTGTATTATGTACATGGTTTACAAACATTTTCTTCTATTCTCTGGGTGACTTTTTGACTCCCTTAGTGTCCTTGATGAATAAAATTTTTTAACAAAGTAGGCTTTATTTTTTATACATTTTGACAGAATTATAAAAGCATGGAATACACAATTTGTTCTAATTCAGTCCCTATTATTTTCCTCTTATGTTCCCCTCAACCCTCTTCCTGTTCCTTTTTCTCTACTGATACTTTTGTTATTTACCTATAGTTTTGTTTTATATTACTTTCTTGTGGATGTACATGATGGTGAGATTTATTGTGGTATATTCATACTGTACGTAGGAACGTTAGGTCAGATTCATTTCACTGTCTTTCCCTATCCCATCTCTCTTTCCTTCACTTTATTCCTCTTTGTCTACTCCACTGATCTTTCTTTTATTTTTTTATCCCACCTCCCATTATTTTGGATTAGCTTCCATATATCCGAGAAAACATTCAAACTTTGACTTTTGGGGGACTGGCTTATTTCACTTAGCATGAAGCCTCCAGTTCTTTCCATTCACAGGCAAATTCCATAAAGTCATTCTTCTTTAAGACTGAGTAATAATCCATTATGTATATACTGCATTAAAATTATTCATTCATCTGTTGAAGGGGATCTAGATTGGCTCATAGGTTGACTATTCTGAATTGTGCTGCTGTAAACATTGATGTAGCTGTGTCCCTGTAGTATACTGATTTAAAATTATGTTTAAAAATCATTGACAATTTCAGTCATGCAGATTTGACCACATTTTCTCTTAACATGTTAGTAATTTTAACTCTGAAATTAAGGTGTTTGATCTTTATTGAGTTGACTTTGTACCTCATATAAAAAAGGGTTCAATCACATTATCTTTGCATGAGGATTTTTTTTCATTACAATTTTTGAAGTTATTATGCTTTCCCCACTAAACGATATTCTTGTATTGAATTCTCAGGCTATCATTATGAAATTACTTGTTTTCCTTTTCAATTCAGTCAGTTTGGGTGCATGTATTTTAGCATTTTATTGTTAGTCTGTATGTATTCATAATTGTCATGTCTTCCTAATGGATTGAAACTGTTATCAATATATAGTTTACCCTTTTCTTCTAAACATTTTTACCTTAAAATGTATTTTATCTGATAATAATAGAATCTCACCAGGTAACTTGTAATTACTATTCACATGAAATATCCTTATCCATCATTTTATTTTCTACTTCTTTGTGTCTTTATATCTAAAGCAATTCTCTTGTGCATGCCATATAGATGGATAATCTTTCCAATTTGCCAATCACTGCCTTTTAACTGAACAGTTTAATTTGCTCATTTTAAAGTAATTACTTAGGAAAGACTTGTTTCTGTCACTTAGCTATTTGTTTTGTTTGTCTTACACTCACTTCCCTCAATTTCTCCATTACTGCTATTTTTGTATTTGATTTCTCATAGTATTGTTTTGGTTCCTCTTTTCTTTAACACTGTTTTTGGGATTTTATTAGTGGTTACCTTGGGATTGCAAATAGAATCTTAATCATTTTAAAATTTGATTTGAATATCAGCTTACCTTCAAGAGTGTCTGAATACTCTGCTTTTATGTATCTTTCCTCTTTTATACAGCTATTGTTACAGATTGAATTTTTTATCATATGTATGCCCAGTATGCAGTTGATTTTTGTTTTTGTTTTCCTTTTTTTTTTTTGTGGTGCGGGGGATTGAACCCAGAGGCAAACACTTTACCAACTGAGCTATATCCCCAGCCCTGACTGATTGATTTTTAAATTATGTGGGAAAACAATGAATAGCTACAAACCAAAACACACAGTGATATTGGCTTTTTTGCTCCCAAATAGTTTCCTTTATTTCCTTGTATGACTTCAGTTGTCGTGTAGTTTGTTCTTTTGTTAAATCTGAAGGATTCTATTTAGCCTTTCTAGTAAGACAGGTCTATCAGTAACAAATTTCCTTAACTTTTGTTTCTTCTGAAAATCCCTTAATTTCTCATTTATTCTTGAAGGAAAGTTTGACAGTATATAAAATTCTCACTTGATAGTATTTCCCCCAGATTTGGTATTTTATATATCTCATTTTCTCCTAGCCTCTATGGTTTCTGAGAAGAAATCAACTGTTACTTATATGGAGCAAATTCCATACCTTATAAATCACTTCTTTCTTGTTACTTTTAAATTTATCTTTTGTATTTGACTTCTTTTTTTTTTTTTTTTTTTTTTTTTTGAAGTTTTTTTTTTTTTTTTAATTTATTTATTTTTTTTACGTTTACATAGGGTAATGATGTTTATTATATTTTTCCCCTCCCCCCCACCCCTCCCACCCCTCCCACCCCTCCCACCCCTCTTTTCCCTCTACACAGTCCTTCTTTCCTTCATTCTTACTGCTCTCCTTAGCCTAACTCTAAACCTAACCCTAAACCTAATGCTAGCCCCTCCCACCCCCCATTATATGTCCTCATCCACTTATCAGCGAGATCATTTGTCCTTTAGTTTTTTGAGATTGGCTTATCTCACTTAGCATGATATTCTCCAATTTCGACCATTTGCCTACAAATGCCATAATTTTATCATTCTTCATTGCGGAGTAATATTCCATTGTATAAATATGCCACAGTTTCTTTATCCATTCATCAACTGAAGGGCATCTAGGTTGGTTCCACAATCTGGCTATGGTGAATTGAGCAGCAATGAACATTGATGTGGCTGTATCTCTGTAGTATGCTGATTTTAAGTCCTTTGGGTATAGGCCAAGGAGTGGGATAGCTGGGTCAAATGGTGTTTCCATTCCAAGCTTTCTGAGGAATCTCCACACTGCTTTCCAGAGTGGTTGCACTAATTTGCAACCCCACCAGCAATGTATTAGTGTTCCTTTTTCACCACATCCTCGCCAACACCTATTGTTGCTTGTATTCTTGATAATCGCCATTCTAATTGGGGTGAGATGAAATCTTAGGGTGGTTTTGATTTGCATTTCCCTTATTACTAGGGATGTTGAACATTTTTTCATATATCTGTTGATTACTTGTACATCTTCTTCTGTCAAGTGTCTGTTCATTTCCTTAGCCCATTTGTTGATTGGATTATTTGTATTCTTCGTGTAGAGTTTTTTGAGTTCTTTATAGATTCTGGAAATTAGCGCTCTATCTGAGGTATGGTTGGCAAAGATATTCTCCCACTCTGTAGGCTCTCTCTTCACATTTCTGATAGTTTCCTTTGCTGAGAGAAAGCTTTTAGTTTGAATCTATCCCAGTTGTTTATTCTTGCTTTTATTTCTTGTGCTATGGGAGTCCTGTTAAGGAAATCTGATCCTGAGCCAACAAGTTGAAGATTTGGACCTACTTTTTCTTCTATAAGATGCAGGGTCTCTGGTCTGATTCCGAGGTCCTTGATCCATTTTGAGTTGAGTTTTGTGTAGGGTGAGAGATAGGGGTTTAGTTTCATTCTATTGCATATAGTTTTCCAGTTTTCCCAGCACCATTTGTTGAAGAGGCTATCTTTTCTCCATTGCATATTGTTGGAACCTTTGTCTAGTATGAGAAAATTGTATTTATTTGGGTTTGTGTCCATGTCCTCTATTCTGTACCATTGATCTACCTGTCTATTTTGGTACCAATACCATGCCGTTTTTGTTACTATTGCTTTGTAGTAGAGTTGAAGATCTGGTATTGCAATACCCCCTGCTTCGCTCTTGCTACTGAGGATTGCTTTAGCTATTCTAGGTTTTTTATTCTTCCAGATGAATTTCATAATTGCTTGCTCTATTTCTGCGAGGTTCATCATTGGGATTTTAATTGGAATTGCATTGAATCTGTATAGAACTTTAGGTAGTATAGCCATTTTGAAGATATTAATTCTGCCTATCCAGGAACATGGGAGATCTTTCCATCTTCTAAGGTTTTCTTGAATTTCTTTCTTTAGTGTTCTGTAGTTCTCATTGTAGAGGTCTTTCACCTCTTTTGTGAGATTGATTCCCAAGTATTTATTTTTTTCGATGCTATTGTGAATGGAGTAGTTTTCCTAATTTCTCTTTCTGAAGATTCATCACTTATGTATAAAAATGCATTGGATTTATGAGCATTGATCTTGTAACCTGCTACTTTACTGAATTCACTTATGAGTTCTAAAAGTTTTCTGGTGGAATTTCCAGGTTCCTCTAAATATATAATCATGTCATCAGCGAACAGGGATAGTTTGAGTTCTTCTTTTCCTATTCGTATCCCTTTAATTTCTTTGGTTTGTCTGATTGCTCTGGCTAGAGTCTCAAGGACGATGTTGAATAGAAGCGGTGAAAGAGGGCATCCCTGCCTTGTTCCAGTTTTTAGGGGGAACGCTTTCAGTTTTTCACCATTTAGAATGATGTTAGCCATGGGCTTAGCGTAGATGGCCTTTATAATGTTTAGGAATGTTCCCATTACCCCAATTTTTTCTAGTGTTTTGAGCATGAAGGGATGCTGTATTTTATCAAATGCTTTTTCTGCATCTATTGAAATAATCATGTGATTCTTAACTTTAAGTCTGTTGATATGGTGAATGACATTTATTGATTTCCGAATGTTGAACCAACCTTGCATCCCTGGGATAAAACCCACTTGATCGTGGTGCACTATCTTTTTAATATATATTTGTATGCGATTTGCTAAAATTTTGTTGAGAATTTTTGCATCGATGTTCATTAAGGATATTGGTCTGAAATTTTCTTTCCTTGATGTGTCTCTGTCTGGTTTAGGTATCAGGGTGATATTGGCTTCATAGAACGAGTTTGGTAGGGTTCCCTCCTCTTCTATTTCATGGAATAGTTTGAGGAGTATTGGAATGAGCTCTTCTTTAAAGGTTTTATAGAACTCGGCTGAGAACCCATCTGGTCCTGGACTTTTCTTTGTTGGTAGGCTTTTGATGACCTCTTCTATTTCATTGCTTGAAATTGGTTTATTTAAGTTGTGTATGTCCTCCTCGTTCAGTTTAGGTAGTTCATATGTCTCTAGAAATTTGTTGATGTCTTCAAGGTTTTCTGTTTTGTTGGAGTATAGATTTTCGAAATAGCTTCTAATTATGTTTTGTATTTCACTCGTGTCTGTTGTGATGTTTCCTTGTTCATTCCGAATTTTAGTAATTTGAGTTTTCTCCCTCTTTCTCTTTGTTAGTGTGGCTAAGGGTTTATGAATTTGATTTATTTTTTCAAAGAACCAACTATTTATTTTATTAATTTTTCCGATTGTTTCTTTTGTTTCGATTTCGTTGATTTCGGCTCTGATTTTAACTATTTCCTGTCTTCTACTACTTTTGGTATTGGTCTGCTCTTCTTTTTCTAGTGCTTTGAGCTGTAGTGTTAACTCGTTTATTTGTTGATTTCTACTTCTTTTTTTGAATGCACCCCATGAAATAAATCTTCCTCTAAGTACTGCTTTCATAGTGTCCCAGAGATTTTGATATGATGTGTCTTTGTTCTCGTTTACTTCTAAGAATTTTTTTATTTCCCTCCTGATGTCTTCTGTTATCCATTCATCATATAATAGTGTATTATTTAGTCTCCAGGTATTGGAGAAGTTTCTGTTTTTTATTCTGTCATTTATTTCTAATTTCAATCCATTATGATCTGATAGAGTACAAGGTAGTATCTCTATCTTCTTGTATTTACTAACAGTAGCTTTGTGGCATAAAATATGGTCTATTTTAGAGAAGGATCCATGTGCTGTTGAGAAGAAAGTGTATTCATTCTTTGTTGGATGGTATATTCTATATATGTCCGTTAAGTCTAAATTGCTGATTGTGTTGTTGAGATCTATAGTTTCTTTATTCAATTTTTGTTTGGACGATCTAACCAGTGGTGAGAGAGGTGTGTTAAAATCGCCTAGTATTATTGTGTTGTGGTCTATTTGATTTCTGGAATTGAGAAGGATTTGTTTGACGTACGTGGATGAGCCAATGTTCGGGGCATAGATATTTATGATTGTTATGTCTTGCTGATTTATGCTTCCCTTAAGCAGCATGTAATGTCCTTCTTTATCCCTTCTGACTAGTTTTGGTTTGAAGTCCACATTATCTGAGATGAGGATGGATACTCCAGCTTTTTTGCTGTGTCCGTGTGCATGGTATGTTTTTCCCCATCCTTTCACCTTTAGTCTATGGGTGTCTCTTTCTATGAGATGTGTCTCTTGCAGGCAGCATATTGTTGGATTTTTCTTTTTAATCCAATCTGCCAGTCTGTGTCTTTTGATTGATGAATTCAGGCCATTAACATTCAGGGTTATTATTGTGATATGATTTGTATTCCCAGTCAATTGACTCATATTTGTTTTTGACATGATTTGGTTTCTCCTTTATTTGGCTATTCCTTTAGGCTAGCGCCTCCTGTTGCTGATTTGCATCGTTGTTTTTCATCTCTTCCTCATGGAATATTTTGCTGAGAATGTTCTGTAATGCTGGCTTTCTTTTTGTAAATTCCTTTAGCTTTTGTTTATCATGGAAGGATCTTATTTCATCGTCAAATTTGAAGGTAAGTTTTGCTGGGTATAAGATTCTTGGTTGGCATCCATTTTCTTTCAGGGCTTGGTATATGTTGTTCCAGGCCCTTCTAGCTTTTAGGGTCTGGATTGAAAAATCTGCTGATATTCTTATTGGTTTCCCTCTGAATGTAATTTGATTCTTTTCTCTCGCGGCCTTTAAAATTCTGTCTTTATTTTGTATGTTAGGTATTTTCATAATAATGTGCCTTGGTGTGGGTCTGTTGTAATTTTGTATGTTTGGAGTTCTATAAGCCTCTTGTACTTGGTTTTCCATTTCGTTCTTCAGATTTGGGAAATTTTCTGTTATTATTTCATTGAATAGATTGTTCATTCCTTTGGTTTGTTTCTCTAAGCCTTCCTCAATCCCAATAATTCTCAAATTTGGCCTTTTCATGATATCCCATAGTTCTTGGAGATTCTGTTCATGATTTCTTACCATCTTCTCTGTTTGTTCCACTTTGTTTTCAAGGTTAAATATTTTGTCTTCAATGTCTGAGGTTCTGTCTTCCAGGTGTTCTATCCTATTGGTTATGCTTTCTATGGAGTTTTTAACTTGGTTTATTGTTTCCTTCATTTCAAGGATTTCAGTTTGGTTTTTTTTCAGTATCTCTAACTCTTTATTGAAATGATCTCTTGCTTCCCGTATTTGGTCTTTTAACTGTTGATTGGTGCGATCATTTAATGCCTGCATTTGCTCTTTCATCTCCTCCTTCAATGCCTGCATTTGCTCTTTCATCTCCTCATTAGCTTCCCTGATCGTTTTAATTACGTACATTCTGAACTCCCTTTCTGACATTTCTTCTGCTCTGCTGTCATTGGGTTTTATTGATGTAGTATCTAGGTTTGTTTGGGACATTTTCTTCCCTTGTTTTCTCATAATGGTCAGTTGTCAGTGGGACCCTGAGATATTGCAGTTTTCCACTATTGGCTTATAGTGTCCCAGTAGATTTCCAGTGTATCACCTCCCAGCCTTCAGTAGCCTGATGTCTTGGAGGAATCTGATAAAGCAGCTCATTCGAAGAATACTGCCCCTAGCCCCCTATTGGTTCCACGTTTTGGAACTGGCTCTGTGCGGAAATGCTCTCACTGTGGGCCTGCACCGTGCAGCTGGCCGTGTGGGAAGAGCCCACTGCCGGAGTGTGGAAGACTACCTTGGGAAGACTCAAGCTGCCCTGCCCGGCTCTGCTAAGCCACCTCTATCTGGGCCTGCCACCCGGGCTGAGCTTTACCCAGTGGGCAGACTCACCCGTGGCTCCACTTCAGTCCGAGTCTCTCAATGCCTCCCCTTCTTAACTCCTGGGTTCTGGAGCGACCGGGGGTGCAGTCTCCCTCTAGGCCGCCATCTTGGATCGCCCCGTGAAGAGAGCCCGCAGCTGGAGTGGGCAGAGCCGCCTGAAGAGGTCTCCGGCTGCCCTGTCCTTATCCCTGAGGCTGATTGCAGATCGAGCCTCTCCGCTGGTTCTTTGCAGGAGTACACTGCACTGCAGGGGCTCCGGGACTCGGAGCGTGCTCTGTTCAGACAGGCTCTCACTAGCGGGCCAGTTCCGTTCCGAGAACCTGGAGAAGCTGGCTGTGTGGGCGGGGCCCACCGCCGGAGTGCGCAGGACTGCCTGTGGATGACTCTAGCTGCCCTGCCCGGCTCCGATAAGCCACCTCTATCTGGGCCTGCCACCCGGGCCGAGCTTTACCCAGTGGGCAGACTCACCCGTGGCTCCACTTCAGTCCGAGTCTCTCAATGCCTCCCCTTCTTAACTCCTGGGTTCTGGAGCGACCGGGGGTGCAGTCTCCCTCTAGGCCGCCATCTTGGATCGCCCCGTGAAGAGAGCCCGCAGCCGGAGTGGGCAGAGCCGCCTGAAGAGGTCTCCGGCTGCCCTGACCTTATCCCTGAGGCTGACTGCAGATCGAGCCTCTCCGCTGGTTCTTTGCAGGAGTACACTGCACTGCAGGGGCTCCGGGACTCGGAGCGTGCTCTGTTCAGACAGGCTCTCACTAGCGGGCCAGTTCCATTCCGAGAACCTGTATTTGACTTCTTACAATTTTGGTTATAGTGGATTACAGTGTAGATCTCTTTGAGTTTATCCTGTTTGGAGTTTATCAAGCATCTTGGGAATTTATGTTCTCCCATCAAATTTTGGATGTCAGACGTTACTTTTTAAAATACTATTTCTGGCCTCCCTTCGCTAATGTTCTTTCTGGGACTCCTGTAGTGAATATTTTTGTCTGCTTGATGATATTCCACAGGTCCTGTATGAGCAGTCAACTTCTCATTTTTTGGTTCTTGCAATGCATGACTGCTATTGTCCATTTAAGTACTCTGACTGTTTCTTCTGCTAGTTGCTTCTGCTGTTGCAGCATTCTTTTCATTCCAATTTTTCTGATTTTCTGCTCCAGAAGTTCTGTAGTAATGCTTTACTGAACAATGGGGGTACACACGGAGAAATCTGTCATTGGATGATGTCATCATTGGGAGAACCTCATAGTGTGTACTTACACAAATCTATATAGCTGCAACGTTATGGGGCAATCTTACACTGTGGAACCACCTTTTGCATGCAGTCTTTCATTGATGAAATTGTCATTATGTGGCACATTATGTGTTTATGTAATTTATATTCTTTATTGAAATTTGATTTAGTTCATATATAATTTTTCTGGTGCCTTTGGTCATTTTCTGTAGTTTATGTTAACTCTTTGGACATGTTTAAGAGTTAACATGTAAGTCTTTATCCAGTGAATCCAATGTTAGTGATTGACTTCCTTGGGGACCATTTCTCTTTTTTCTTAAATTGATTACATTTTTTCATTTTCGTTTTTTCTTTCTTTTTTCTCTTCTTCCTCCTCCTCCTCCCCTGCATACTTTTTCTTCTTTTGCCTTTCAGTAGGTTACTCTTTTTATTTCTTTGTATGATTTTATAAGTTTGGGTCAGAAATTTGAAATTTGTATATTGTGTAACATGGTAACTCTAGAAATTAAATATCCCCTTTCTCAGGGTTTGGTGTCTTGATTGTTGCAGGTTTAGCTTGTGTACAAATGTGTTTATGTTGTGATTTTCTTATATTGAGGGTCATTTTAAAGTGGATTTTCATTGATTCAATGTTCACTTTATTGCTGCAGAAGTTTGACACTTTTCTACAGTTCTGAGGGAGTTGGTTCTGAAGTTTCTTTTTATTTATATTTTATGCTTTTGGAAAAGACTGGAGTTTGGCCACTTCTTACCCAACAGTTTTTCTGTTGACACTCATGAAAAGAGGCACTTTTAAATGTATTTAAGTCAGTCTTTCTCCCCACAAATAATGAATACATTTTTATTTGTTCATTTGATTATATCAGTGCTATAATATTACAACATAGTGTCAAATTTTTCAAAATTATATTCATATTGTAACTACATTTTTAACTAATATTTATGACAATAGATTAACCCACTAGCGTAAAATAAGTAAGTTTAGTTCTGTGCAATAATTACTTAAAGTTCTATTTTTTCACCCCTGTATCATATTGTTGTATTTCATATTATATTGCTATATTTCAAATTATAAAGACATGATTAGAAATCAAAGAAATATGCCATCAAAAATGTAAACATCTTTTCTTTTCCATGGGTTATTGAAACAAAAATTAGTATGTCTTTAGCGGTAAAAATGTTCATTTATAGTATCAGAGAACTTATACAAATATGTGAATAACTGGTCATGTAATATTAACCCTTAATTTCCAGTATGCTTTTTTGGAAGGTGGGGGGTACTGGGGATTGAACTCAGGGACACTCAACCCCTGAGCCACATCCCTAGCCCTATTTTGTATTTTATTTAGAGAAAGGGTCTCACCAAGTTGCTTAGATCTTGACTTTTACTAAGGTTGGCTTTAAACTTGTGATTCTCCTGTCTCAGCCTCCCCATCTGCCAGGATTACAGGTGTGTGCCACCACACCTGGCCCTCGTATGCTTTTAATGTAATCTATAAAACTAAAAATTAATTTATATTCATTTCAAAATTTAATATCTCAATACTCACGTCAAAGATTAATTGGAACAATAAGATTTAATACACATCATTGAGAAAAATCTATATCATTGTTTTAAAATATTACCTACAAAATTGAAACATACAAAAGTAAATCAAGTCTGTATGTGTATTCTACATACCTAAGAAAAATATTTTGAAAGCTTAATGAATGTGTGTGAAAAGTGAGATGAAGCAATCATACCACAAGATGGCATATTAAGGCCACTAAACTGGTATTTTTCCTAGAGTAAAGTTCTACTTCTCTTTCAAAGCATATTGACTTTTTATAAACAGTCTAATAAAATAATGCAAGTTATGCATCACTTGGCTGTAAACAAATTCTAGGAATTCCAGTCTATAGCAAATTTTATTTTTTTAATTAGATATTTCTTTCCAGGTTTACTTTAAGATATACTAAACGGATTTTTCTTAAATATAGAGAATTGTTTTAAGTAATTTAAACTCTATATAATGATGGCCCTTAAACCCCCAACCTTAAGGTGTATTCAGTAAATATCAAGGTAGCAAAAACAACCTTTGGATTTGTTTCTGCATGAAATTATTATTTATCAATGATGTTAACCATGAGATGTCTAAATAAAAGCTAATGAAGCAAAAAAGCTACTAAAAACAAAAGCAAAATGGACTTAAAAACATTTTTACTCTTTATTAGGTCATGTAAGATTTTAGGTATCATTATTTAGGCTTTCTGAATTTATGCCTTCATGATCATTTCTCATCTGAATATTATGGCCTCAGATATCCTATTATGACCTCAAGACTTGATTTTCTTTTTAAAGATCTGGTGTAACTGTATTTGAATATTAATATTTACATAATATAGAGTTGTAATTATAGAATCAGGAAAGTAACATTTTAGAACTAAGAATATCTACGGTGAGAACCTGACAGAGTTTCCAAGTACAGGTAGCATGTGGTAAGTAAGAAAGCTCCTAGCTAAATAAACCTACAGTTCAGGTAGTCAAAGATGTACACTGTGACGATATAGTAGAATATGCCCAGGATTAGCATAGCTGGTGATAATATGTTCTGAAAATCTAATTATTCAAAAAGATAGTACTACAATTATCCAAAAGGTTTTAGGAATTTTTTAAATGTTATAATATGGAATTATGCTTTGATTTAACATTCTTAGAAATCAATCTCCAAGTTGCACAGTTCATTAAGGCATAATATTTGACTCAAAGAAATTGGGGGACTTTTTATATATTTATGATAAGAGATAAAATATAATGAAGATTCAGAAATAGGAAGTCAAAATCAAAAGGGAAAGGATGACTGAGACTTTGGAGTAATGTTTGAGGGGAGGAGAGCCTTAGTTAAGCAGTTAGCTCAAAACATCACTTATTTATTCATTTAACAAACTGAAATTTTAAATTTTTTTTAGATGTTGATAGACCTTTATTTTTATTCATTTATTTATATGTGGTGCTGAGAATTGAACCCAGAGCACCCTACCACTGAACCACAACCCCAGCCCCAACAAATTACATTTTTAATCATTGAGATTATAGTGTTGTAAAAGATAAATTCTCCAGCATTATAGAACTTCCCTTCTATGGGAAATACATATCCAGGAACACTCTACAACCCAAACCCATATGTATTTTATTATGTTGTATTGTGGAGGGAAAACGCAAGGAGAAGGATGAAATAAGAACTGAGCATTTTGAATATTTGCCTGTGAAGGAGTTTTCTAAACAGAGAGAACTAACTCTGCAAAAGTACTAGAATTAAAATAATGTGTTTTAGATATATCAAGAAGTCCAGAGTTGGTAACAGAAATGAAAATGGAAAGAATAATGTGAGCTAACTTTTAAATCAGCTACTCATGCATGCATCAGCATTAAGTAGGCCTTGGATATAAATTAGTGAGCAAATATGACCCCTTATCAACAGAACTCACAGTTCAGTGAAGAATTTTCTCTATTGGAAAAGTATATAAGCAAAGAGAGACATACACATGACTCTGTGGCAGGAGGAGTCTAGAGCTATGAATGAAATGACTTCATGCTAGAATCAGCTGATTCCATGACAATGACATTGACCTAGTTAACTTTTTTTTAAAAGAAGCAGTTAATATGGGACATGATGGGAAAATGGCAGTAATGAGTGCAATTTTGACATACATAATTTGCCTTACTATAGAATTACTAATGGAAGAGGTTAGTGGAAACTGAAAAATTATAGACAAATCATATGTATTAGTAAATATTTTAAATATAGGATATAATTAGAATAAGTGAGGTACATGGTCCTAAGCAACTTTAAAGGGAAAATTTGTGTTAGATTGAGAAATACAAGAACACTTCCTGGAATGTATACCAACTCAATGTAGGACTTTAAGTATGGATAAAATGTGGTTAGAAGTAGACGAGGGAGATAGAGTTACTCAAGTAGAGTAAATAGCACACATACACTATCAAGGAATTTTTTGAAAAGTATGAGAGAAAGACTGTTTCAGGTACAAGAAATGACATACTTTTGTTTTTGAATAGGTTATAGGTAAGTAAGATTATAATTATCTTCCAAATTTAGTCATTCATTCTCATTCATTCAACTAAGTCTTATGTTTTTATATATCCTGCATTGTATCAGTAATAACACAAAGGTAGATGGAGGCAAGATAGAAGAAAAACTGTAATAAAAATTCTAGTGGTAAGGTTGGGACATGGTGATTATTACATTCATAAGGAAGAAGAGGGATAAATTCTGACTTAGACATTAAAAGTCTTTCTGAGCAATGAAAGATCAATCTAAGCAATTCTTTAATAAAATATAGCTTCTTCAGGATGAATCTAGACTCAATTGCTTCACAGTAGCTCAGAAAGAAAAGTATGTCAATAAAAGTCACATATTGACTCAGGGGATACAATGTCACCCAAGAAAGAGGATATATAAACGTGCTGATACAGAAATGTATAGACTTCATAAATTACAGATATAATATTTTGCTTCAGTAAGGTGTAAGGAATAGGTTTTTAATGTGATTTTCTATAGTAAATATGGCATTTATCTTATACCAAAAGACTGGGAGAAGGGGATCCATCAGAGGGAAAGAAAATTTCCCACTGAACATGATAGAGAATAAGTGTCAATAATTATACATTAAACACATTCTTGCTAGACCCAAATAAGTATATCCTAATGCCATTAATCTGTTATAGACTCTTGGAAACAAAGATACAGGTAGAAATGTGTAAGGAAAACAGATAACAACACATTCTTATTATACACAAAACAGTTACTAGATGTAGGAGATTTCAATGGAACATACAGATGAGACTTTACAACTCATAGAAATGGTCACATGGTAAATATTGACACTGATATATCTAGAAGACATTCATTTAATTTCTTCCTTCTGAGGTGAAGGACAGAAAGTCCTTCGAATTTGCATTTCTCAATGATTTCATGTTCTATCATAGTCAACATTTCTAAATCCATCTTCATTTCCTTCCTATATCTACTTATGTATCATGTCCACAAAGAGGTCTCCACTTACAAACCTATCTAAAATAATCACTAATCATGACTCTAGTCCTGGTCTGATTTTCTCCATAATGGACCTATGACTTCTTGGCATTACATTTTGTATGCTGTTTTTCTGAGGCTATTAATCTAAAATAATGTGCTAAAATTCTTGGAAGCAGAGCAGGTGGAGTAGATAGCAGATATAACATCACTATAGTCTCTGCTATAATTATAAAAATTGATAGCTGTTAATTCTACACTATAAAATTATTTTAAGGTTGAAATATTTTCCTGTTTCAATTATGAGAAGGAAAAAATTCATATTTTACTTACAAGTAATTAAATTCTAATATGAAATTCTGCTCTGGCTTTTCTCCCTTCTGTGCCTCTGATTTTATATTTATTACACAAATGATAAATCGAGCTTTTATTTTACATACTGATTGAAAATAGATTCTATAAAATATCTGAAACAAGTAACTTATGTAGATTTTGAAAACAAGCACACCCATTTAGACCAGGTAGCACTTCATTTGATGTTATAACCTTTTGACATTATCCAAGCTTTCAGGAAGATATTGCAGTTTTAATCTGAGCTACTGCTGATCACAAAAGAAGTCTAATGCCTTCTCTTTTTCCTTAACAAATTTGTATTTGTTACTGAATATTACTTATATTTAATAATTAAAGATATTTACAAGAACCCATATGATCTTTTGCAGTATATTATTGCCTAATTCAGATTTTTCAATGAAGACTGATATTGGATTAACAAAATTTTACAATAAAAATCTTTACAGCAGAAATTTAACTAGTATACCAGGTTTCTAGGGATAAAAGCCAAGAGCTAAACCATTAAGATAATTACAGGGAAGGAGAAGTGAACTGAGGCAGTTTGTCAGAGCAAGAAATCATAGATCTAATTTAATTGAATTCTGTGCATATTAGTAAAAAAATGTATCAGCCAAGACACAGAGAGGAATGTTAAACCAAGTCTGGAGCCAGGAGCAATATTTCATTATAATAGAAATCATTAAGTGGAATGATTTAAAAGTGTTGAACTTAACACTTTTGTGAACATATATAAATAGTACGAGTTTTAAAATGTCTTATTACAGTTTTGAAATATTTAAATACAAATAGAGCTATTATTTTATCTTAGCCAGTTCTTAAAAGCACAATAAATATAGAATTTTCTCCATCAGTAAATGAAGGGATACACAAGAAGTAATTTTTTTTTTCCCCAAAGAACATTGATTGTTATAGATGGGCATGGTGGCACACATCTGTAATAACAGCAACTCTGCCTATAATCTCGAAAGTCAAGTGCTAAGCAACTCAGTGAGACCCTATCTCTAAATAAAATACAAAATAGGGCTGGGGATGTGGCTCAGTGGTTGAGTGCCCCAGAGTTCAATCCATGGGACCCTTCCTCCCAGGGATATGAAAATGAGACATAAAAGCTTAAGGAGGAATTATGTTAATATATGATACATGCAACAAAGGTAGTAGTAATCTACTTTTGACATTATCCAAGCTTTCAGGAAGATATTACATATTACATACTGTTTATTTTAGATTACTCTGAGGTTTATACTACATAAGGAATTGTTTCCTATTCCATTTGTAATTAAAAAGCTATTTAAAATATTAATCTGTATTCTATGTTAAATATTTTTAAAAATAAAATTTGTTTTGCATAGTTAATATTTCAAACATATTACTCACAAAGAAAGTTCCCTGTTTTCATTTTAAAATGACTATGGATGTTTTTAACAGTTCATGCAGAATACTTGCTATTATTATTAAATTTAAAAAATAAATTATTAATCCCTGTTCACAACAGATTTAAAAATCTCAAAGATAATCTAATATTTCCAAATGTTTTAATATTTTGTTTTTGTGTAGTATTCATAATTACAGGAATACAGAATCATAAATTTAGCTTTTGCATAACAGTGAACACAGTGTACATTATTTCATCTTTGAGGATATTAATCTAATCCAGAAAACACATGAGCTCATTATCATAATACTAATTCATTTTGTTAGACTGGATATAGTATCTTTGACAAAAAAGTCATTGATTGCCATATTTAGTACAATGTTCAGGAATCTGTCACACAAAGTAAGAAAATCAGGACTCCAAAGTACAGGAAATGAATGATTACTGGAAATGCAATCTCTAATGCTTCAAAGTGTATTGATTTAATATACATTCAATAATTATTTTTTTCTAAAACTGAACATATGGATTTGTGAAAATGCATAATTAGGAATATAACTTAAAGTTCTACAACCAATTTGGGGCACTTTGTTCAGATAGGAGTAATGCCCTTCATCCCATTTACCTCCTGGTAAAATCACCTAATTCTGTACATCTCAGAATAAGAATGTCCCAGGGAATGAAAGAAGTTATTCAGTGTGTAGAAAGAGCATCCTTATTATTATTTTGTATATAACGAATAATTAAAAATAAGCTATTTTTATTAAGCTCTTACATAAATAATTTTTATTTACCTTAAGTCATAATTAATTGCAGATCTTTAAGTACACCTGAATGTCCACTGATTTTCTACCATATCTTTTAGAATAAAACATTGAAGACCATTTTTTATGTCACATATAATAAGTCTACACTTTTATTCCACAAGTAGGTTAGAATTCTAGAGAATACCAGAGGTTATCTTTGGGGATAACAATTAGATACCACCACATGCAAATTAGAATGGATCAAATCTTTAATGCTGACAATAAATGCCCTAGAAAAAATGCAGATCACCAGGAACTTCCATTCATTGCTCATAGGAACAAAAATTAGCACAGTCACACTGGATGACAACTTGACATTTTCTTACAAAAGTTATTGTTTTAACCATATGCTCCAACATTTGCACTCAATAGTAATTACCCAAAGTAATGAAGACCATTTTCACACAAAAACCTGCATACGGATATTTATTGAATTTATTTATGATGTCCAAAACTTGGAAGTAGCCAAAGTGTCTCTAAAAGGTGAATAAATATATAAACTGAGGTATATATAAATAATGAAATAATATTCAGTGCTAAAAAGAAATATGTTATAAAACCATGAAAATTCTTAGATGAAACTTAAGTACACATATTTAAGTAAAATAAACTAATCTGGAGTGACCATATACCAGCTACATGACAGTCTGGAAATAGTGAAATTACAAAGAGAGTAGAGATATTAATAGTTGCCAGTAGGGGGTATGGGAAAGAAGAACAGGCAAAAACAGAATTTTTAGAGCAGTTAAAATTCTCTTTCTGATATTATAATGGAGGATACCCATTATTTTAGATTTGTCCAAATCCTCAAAATGTACAAGAGTGAACCATAAGTTCATAAATTATGAACTCTGGGTGATTGGGATTTATCCATGTATGTTCATCAGTTGTAACAAGTGTACTATGCTGCCATCTTTATAGTCAAGGATGTGCATGTGTTGGGACAGGGGTTAAACAGGATAATTTCTACAATTTTCTATAAACCTCTGTGTACCTTAAAAACTGTCCCCAAATAAACTAAAGACTTTTTAAATTTAAAAAAAAATCTTAAAAATAACATAGCTACAAAAGTGTGTTGAAGTTTAAAGGAACATGAAATATGTTTTTAAGGTAGTGTAACTTACCATGAAATGTTTTTCATTGTTCATGTTGGGAGATAGTGATCTGTGTTTGTATAGTGTCCTTAAGGATAATTTCTCCACTTCAAATGAGAATGATAATCTTAAAGTATTATGAAAGTGACCATAGGAAATAGAATGACGTAGGAAATAAATTTGTTATGCAACTTAAAAACTAATTCCTGTGAATGGATGTTCAGAGGGCATATTTAATTTTCAATACATATTAGCATGCTTGTAAAATAACACATTGTATATATTGACAATTTAAGATTTTTAAATGCTAAAAAGTACCTAAGCAATACTAAAACACTATATAAAATTATTTTCAGGAAAATAATTTCTATACAATTATACAATGTATGTATACAATGCATAATTCCATACAATTATAAATAGGATTTTCTACTCTGATTAAAATTAGATTCAATAAAAATTAAATTCTTAAGATAATTGTTGCAGAAAAAACATAACTAAAACACTGATTTCTTAATTAACATAATTTGGAGTAAATCTCTCAAAGCTGTTTCCTGTGAATATGAAAGTCATATTCAGGAATATGAATATGAAACAAGGATCAATTTCATTCATATTTAGAGTGACATACATGGCATTTACATGCTGCTAGATATACCAGTCAAGTCTACTGCTGTAACATTACCAATGATGGCTGATTTTCTCTGCCTGGTTAACTATATTCCACTAGTCATAATTGCATGAATCACCATTGCTGGTTCCACATCTCCCCACAGTCATATTATAATCAATATATTTTATTCTAATTCCATTAAAACTTTTTTTGTTAGTTCTAAGGAACTGTACAATATATTTTTTTTCCTCTTTTCATCTGATGCGCCAGGGATGGGAACCGCGGCTCTTGCGCATTCTAGGCGAGCGCTCTCCAAAATGAGCTATTTCTTCCGCTCTGCTGTACAATATTTGACTGCATTTGACAATATGTACTTAATAAATGGGAAAATTTTCTTAAGAGGATGCAAAACAAAACGTAATTTGATCTATTGAACCAAACATCAATTTTAGTTGGCATGCAATACCAAAAGATACCATGAAATGAAATAATGTAATCACTAGCCACATATATTGGATGCTTTTATCTTCTAATTTGGAACACTTGTGAATAAACTATGGCTACTATATATATTTAGGATGGTTTTTACTTTGAATAAAAGAAATGCTTAAATACTTAATTAAAATTATATTGATTTGCTTCCAAAAATGTCTGGAAAGAACAAATAACCTAAAGATACTATAACTAAATTTGAAAAAAAATGTTCTAAAGTCAAATAATCATTTTAATGCTTTGACTTAATTCTAATAAAACAAAAACATTTCTTTTTCTAATTAAAACTTTCATTTCATGGGTTCTCATTAATTGTGGTTATTTTTGTTATCATTTGCTAAGTATATAAAATTTGAAATGCTTCTTTACTCAGAGAAGCATAAAGTGAATGTTAACATTTGCATATAGCATTCATTCAATTATTATTGATTTTACCAGAGCACAAACTCTGAACTAATATGATGTACAAATATCGATATTCCTTTTGTTTTATGTACAAATTATGGAAATAAAGCTAAGATTAAGGTGACTTAATATGGATGGTTACTTTGGGCCTTAAATAATCTCTGTGCAGAAATTCCACTTCTATTAATTTATTCATTTTTCTATGGATGCATGAATCCATAGCTTTATTCATTATCTGTTTCAAAATAAAACCCATGTCTCGTTTCCTACACAGAAACTTGTTTTATAACCTAGATACAGGTTAATTAACTTTCAGTAAGTTTCCATTTTTCTCAATAACTTACAACTTATCAGAACATATTTCCTTGTAAATATCTGAATATCTTAAAAATTTTGCATATAATTTTTAAGAATCTTTATCTCTTGATAATAAAATTCTCAATACTACCATGTTTAGCAACTATGAGACACAGAATGATAATTGAAGAAAGCAAAAACTTGACAGGTTATCATGCAAATAACTGCTAGATCATAAGTACATACATTCACAAAAACTCTTCTTTCTTTTAAACTCCCACCTAGACATGCTCAAATAAGAAATGGGGAAAATAAAATATTTCTACCTCATGAACTTACTTAGAATGAGAAGCAAAGAAACAATAAAGGCAAAACAATTTAAGCTAAATAAGTAATTTAAATTTTACTATATATTCTGAATTTTTATTAAAATGTCTTATAATAGATGGAAGTTTTGTTTTGAAATGACTGATAGTTAGAACCATTACAACCACTATGTGGAAATTACAAAGGTCTAAAAGCACACAGAAATATGATCCAAAAAAAAAAAAATTGCTAGTCAAGCAATTTCTGGAAAATTTAGCAGATTTTTGATTCATTTAAATGAGAAAAATAGAAGGGAAATATTTATTTTTATTGGTGCCCCCCCAACAGTCCCTTTCTTCCTTCATGAATATATGAATATTCAGGTTTATACTGTGAATCACCAAACAGACTATCCAGAATCTGAACATGGATTAACTGATGATATGTTTCCCCAGAAAAGCAACAACAACTAAAATCTGTACTTAGAATAAGTTCCTTCTCCTTCACATGCATAATAACAGAAGAAAAAAAAATCCAAGGAGCTATAACAACATCAAAAAACCAATAGTATTACAATAACTTATCTCAAGGAAATTAAAATAAAGTATACAAGAAGGAATTCAAAATAATTATTTTAGTAGAGCTCAATACACTTCAAATAAATACAAATAATTCAATAAAATGCAGAAAATAATAATGACCACAATTAGAAGTTTAATAGTGAGATTAAAATAATAATAATGAAAAATTAGATATTCTGGAGCTAAAAATACAATGAATGCAATAAAAATTACAAGATAGCATCAACAGAAGAATTTATCATTCAAAAGAAAAACTGTGAAATTGAAGATATTTATTTGAAATTATACAGTCTGAGGGAAAAAAAAAGTAAATGAATGGAATGAAGAAAGATTATGTGACTATATGAGACAGTACAAAAGAACAAATAATTGAGTTATAAGGTTTAAAAAGAAAAGAAACATGGGTGGAAAGTTTATTTTAAAAATAATAGTAAATTCTTTCCAGTCTGGAGAAACATAAATATTCTGGTAAAAGAATATCTAATTATATTAATCCAAATATAAATGTAATCAAACTTTCAATAACAAAACACTAAGGGTGAATCCTAAAAGCATGAAGAGAAAAGAAAAAAATAACAAAAAGAGAAGTTCCAATATGGCAAACAGTGGATTTCTAAGCCTGAAACTTACATTACATGATAGAGTGAGGATGATGTACTCTGTTAATGACAAAAACCTCGAATCAAAGACATTACAGTTATCATATCTGTCCTTCAGAGATGAGTAAGATGTATTTTCCCAAGCAAGCAAATGTTGAGAGAGAGCATCACTCTAGACCTGTCAGATAAGGAAATGCTGTAGGGAGTTCCTCAAGCAGAAAACAACAAATATGTAAATTACTAACACAACAAAAAATGAAATTATGAAACACACTGGAAATTAAGTTGTATCAGTCAGGGTTCTCTAGAGGAACCGAATAAACAGGAAGTATGATTATAAAAAGGGGATTTTTTAAATTGACTTACAGGACCAGAAGCTGGGGAGTTCACAATGGCCATCTGCAGTTGGAGAGCTGAAAGAACCAGCAGCTGCACAGTCCAAGATGCAGAAGCCCCAGAATAAGATGGATAAACAGTGCTATCCTAGTCTAGGACCCAGGCTTCTGGAAACCACCTGGAGTATCATTGGCAGATGAAGAAGTAAGAGTATGGTATCCTCAGACAATAGAAGCAGCAATCAAGAATCCATTCAAGAAGAGCTGAGCTTGCATCTGCATCTGCTTCCTTGTTCTTCCAACTTTTATTCCATCCTATTGGGCAGTGCTGTCCACACTTCAGGATGGGCTCCACTTCAGTTCACTATCCCACACATTTCAATCATTCCTAGACATGCCCTCATGGACTCACCCAGAGACCTCTTAATCATCTGCATCTCTTAATCTGATCAAGTTGACAATTCAAGTTAACCATTACATAAGTGCACTGCCAAATTCATGGTATTCTAAATTTTGATGATGTTATGAAAATATATTTAGTATGAAGATTAAAGACAAAGATATTAAAATAATAATTGTATATCCTTTCAATTAAAGGCTATACACTATTAAAAAATGCAAACTGTGACCACAAATATAGAAAATGTGAAGGAGGATAGAGTAGAAGTTCTGGAGACAATTAGCCATTTTTAGACATATATAAATATCTTATTCCTAAATATTATTGCTTACCTTCATATATGAAGAAAGAAAGAGGAATAATTCAGTATAACAACTTGTTCTTCTGCCTTAGAAAGTAAAAATAGGCCATTAAATTGTATACATAAATAATTATACTAGGTTCAACTCCAGACCACTGAAACAAAATGTATATCATAATAAAATGATCCCAGTGATATTTTTCCCAGTTGTGGTGGTTTAGATAATTGTATACTAAGGTTTATGTGTTAAATGCTTGGTCTACAGATCAGCATTATTGGGAGGTATTAGTGCCTTTAGGAAGTGGGACAAGGATTAAGGTTTCAGGTCATTTCAGGAGTGCTGGTACAGGGAACTGTGGGATCCAAGTCTCTTTTTCCCTCTCCTGTGCTCTCTGAATGTAAGGTGCCTAACAGGGTTTTGACCCGTCCTGTGAACCTGCCACTGTGACAAACTGAGAGCAAACAACCAATCAGTCATGGACTGGAACTCCCCAAATTGTGTGAGGTCAAATAAACCATTGCCCTTTATAGGAAGATTGTCTTAGTTATTTCCCATAGTGGTAGAAAGCTGACTAATGTACCATTGCATACAAGTTATTCTTATACTATAATATATTAAATCTGGATTAACATTTTGCATGAAAAGCAATGTACATGCTTTGATTTAAAACATTTTCTTATTAAAAATGCTAACAGTTATGTATTATTTCTGTAATTCTTAATCTTTTTCTGATGAAGAGTTTTGCCCTATTGCTAATGGCTACTGACTGGTAACAGTGATGACTTTTCAAGTTTGGAGTGACTGATTTTTTTAAAGTGGGAGGAAAGTATATGTGACATTATATCATATGTAATATCATGCATATTATATATATATGTTTGCATATGTAGTATATGTATATGTATATATATAGTTCCTTTCATTAAATAATTCCTTGTAGCATATGATATTGTTTGATAGCATGTTTTTTGAGGGGTGGTACAGGGGATTGAACTCAGGAGCACTCAACCACTAAGGCACATCCCCAGCAGATTTTGTATTTTATTAGAGACAGGATCTCACTAAGTTGCTTTGTGCTTCGCCATTGCTGAGGTTGGCTTTGAATTTACAATCCTCCTGCTTCAGCCTACTGAGCTGCTGGGATTACAAGTGTGCATCCCCCTGCCTGGCCTGTTTGATAGCATTTTAACAAAAGTAAACCTTCTTTTTAAAAACGGAGTCAATCCTCTCAAAATCTGCCTCTTCTTTACCAAAAATTTATTCTAAATACTTTGCTATTAACAATGTTTAAATTATCTTCAATAGGAGTACATTCCATCTGCAGAAAGCATTAACTTTTCTTAATCATAAGCAGTAACCCTTTATCTATTAGTTTTGTCATGAGGTGAAAACATTGTGTTAATATTATTCAGAATATACTTAGATTCTTTTTTTTTATTTGTTCTGTTTAGATATAGTTGACAAATTGTACACAAAGTGGAAATTCATTCATATGTACATTTGAAAGTTATGTCAGATTCATTCCACTGCCTTCTTATTCCCATTTTGTCTTCCTTTCCTTCATTCCCCTTTGTCTAAGCCACCAAACTTTATTTTTCCCCTTCCTCCCCCCTTATAGTGTGTTATCATCCACATATTAGAGAGAATATTCAACCTGTCTTTTTGGGGATTGGATTATTTCACTTAGTATGATAGTCTCCAGATCCATCCATTGACTGAAAAAATGTCATAAATCGTTCTTTTTTAGGACTGAGTAATATTCCACTGTGTTTATATACCACATTTTCTTTATCCATTCATCTGTTGAAGGGCTACCAGTTTGGTTTCATGGCTTAGCTATTGTGAATTGAGCTATAAATATTGATGTGGCTGCATCATTTTAATATGCTGATTTTAACTCCTTTGGATATAAACCAAAGAGTAGGATAACCATGCCCAGTTTTATGAGGAATCTCCATATTGCTTTCACCAGTGGGTGCACCAATTTGCGTTCCCACCAGCAATATATGAGTGTACCATTTTCCCCACATCCTCACCAACATTTATTGTTAGTTCTAGTCTTGATTTTTGCCATTCTGGCTACAATGATATGAAATCTCACTGCAGTTTTAATTTGCATTTCTCTAATTGCTAGAGATGTTGAACATTTTATCATATATTTGTTGAAAAATCATATTTCTTTGTGAAATGCCTGTACAGTTCCTTTGCCTATTTATTGATTTGTTTATTTGTGTGTTTTTTGTTGTTGTTTTTGTTTTTTGGTTATAAGTTTTTTTGAGTTCTTTATATATTCTGGAGATTAATGCTTTATCTGAGGTGCAGGCAGCAAAGATTTTCTCCCATTCTTAGCATCTCTGTTCATGCTCTTGATTGTTTCTTTTGTTGTGAAGAAGATTTTTAGTTTGATATGATTTCATTTATTAATTCTTGATTTTACATCTGGTGCTTTAGGAGTCTTGTTGAGGAATTAGGTCCCAAAGCCAACATAATGGAATGTTGGGCCTACATTTCCTTCTAGTAGGTACAGGGTTTCTGTTTTCATGCCTAGGTTTTTGGTCCACTTTGAGTTGAATTTTGTTAAACAGTAATAGGAATTCAACTTAATTCTGCTACACATGGATTTCCAGTTTTCTCAGCATCATTCGTCGAAGGGTCTATCTTTTTTCTCCAGTGTAGTTCTAAGGAGTCTTTGTCTAGTATGAGATAACTGTATTTATGTCGGCTTTTCTCTATGTATTCTATTCTGTTCCATTGGTCTTTATGTCTTGTTTGGTGCCAATATAATGCTGTTTTTGCTATAAATATTGATGTAGCTGAAAGTTGATGATAGTACTTTAAAGTGCAAGTCTGTTTCTTCTACATTAAAAAATATTCAGTGTATAAACTTTCATCAGCACTTTCTATTTCACCTTATACTTTCATATTATGGAGACGACTTGTTCCTTTAACCAAATAGCTCTGTAATTTAACTTAGGGTCTGGTATTTTGATGCCTCCTGCTTCGCTTTTATTGCTAAGGATTGCTTTAGCTATTATGGGTCTCTTACTTTTCCAAATGAATGTCATAACTGCTTTCTCTATTCCTATGAAGAATGACATTGGAAATTTAATAGGAATTGCATTAAATCTGTATAGCACTTTTGGTACTGTGGTCATTTTGGCAGTATTAATTCTTCATGTCCAAGACCTTTAGAGATCTTTCCATCTTCTAAGTCCTTCTTCATTTTCTTTCCTTAGTATTCTGTAGTTTTCTCTTACTATGTCTATATATTCCATATGGAATTATTTTAGTGGACCACTTAAAGTGACCCATGAAAGAAACAATAATATTTTTTTTATTATTGTAAACAAATGGGATTCATGTTGTTTCTCTATTTGTACATGGAGTCAAGGCATACCATTTGTGTAATCATAAATTTACAAAGGGCAATGTTGTTTGATTCATTCTGTTATTTTTTTCCCTTCCCCCCACCCCACCCACCCCTCTTTTCCCTCTATACAGTCCTTCCTTCCTCCATTCTTACCACCCTTCTTATCCCTAACCCTAAACCTAACCCTAACCCTAACGCTAACCCCTTCCACCCTCCATTATATGTCCTCATCCGCTAATCAGCGAGATCATTCGTCCTTTAGTTTTTTGAGATTGGCTTATCTCACTTAGCATGATATTCTCCAATTTCATCCATTTGCCTGCAAATGCCATAATTTTATCATTCTTCATGGCGGAGTAATATTCCATTGTATATATATGCACAGTTTCTTTATCCATTCATCAACTGAAAGGCATCTAGGTTGGTTCCACAATCTGGCCATGGTGAATTGAGCAGCAAAGAACATTGATGTGGCTGTATCTCTGTAGAATGCTGATTTTAAGACCTTTGAGTATAGGCCAAGGAGTGGGATAGCTGGGTCAAATGGTGATTCCATTCCAAGCTTTCTGAGGAATCTCCATACTGCTTTCCAGAGTGGCCGCACTAATTGGCAACCCCACCAGCAATGTATGAGTGTGCCTTTTTCCCCACATCCTCTCCAACACCTATTGTTGCTTGTGTCTTGATAATCGCCATTCTAATTGGGGTGAGATGAAAACTTAGGGTAGTTTTGATTTGCATTTCTCTTATTACTAGAGATGTTGAACATTTTTTCATATATCTGTTGATTGCTTGTATATCTTCTTCTGTGAGGTGTCTGTTCATTTTCTTAGCCCATTTGTTGATTGGATTATTTGTATTCTTGGTGTAGAGTTTTTTGAGTTCTTTATAGATTCTGGAAATTAGTGCTCTATCTGAAGTATGAGTGGCAAAGATATTCTCCCACTCTGTGGGCTCTCTGTTCACATTACTGAGAGTTTCCTTGCTGAGAGAAAGCTTTTGAACATCGACGCAAAAATTCTCAACAAAATTTTAGCAAATCCCATACAAAAATATATTAAAAAGATAGTGCACCACGATCAAGTGAGTTTTATCCCAGGGATGCAAGGTTGGTTCAACATCCGGAAATCAATAAATGTTATTCACCATATCAACAGACTTAAAGTTAAAAATCACATGATTATTTCAATAGATGTAGAAAAAGCATTCAATAAAATACAGCATCCCTTCATGCTCAAAACACTAGAAAAAATTGGGGTAATGGGAGCATTCCTTAACATTATAAAGGCCATCTACTCTAAGCCCATGGCCAATATCATTCTAAATGGTGAAAAACTGAAAGCATTCCCCCTAAAAACTGGAACAAGGTAGGGATGCCCTCTTTCACCACTTCTATTCAACATCGTTCTTGAGATTCTAGCCAGAGCAATTAGACAAACCAAAGAAATTAAAGGGATATGAATTGGTAAAGAAGAACTCAAACTATCCCTGTTCGCTGAAGACATGATTATATATTTAGAAGAACCTGCAAATTCCACCAGAAAACTTTTAGAACTCATAAGTGAATTCAGTAAAGTAGCAGGTTACAAGATCAATGCTCATAAATCCAATGCATTTTTATTCATAAGTGATGAATCTTCAGAAAGAGAAATTAGGAAAACTACCCCATTCACAATAGCATCGAAAAAAATAAGATACTTGGGAATCAATCTAACAAAGAGGTGAAAGACCTCTACAATGAGAACTACAGAACACTAAAGAAAGAAATTAAAGAATACCTTAGAAGATGGAAAGATCCGCCATGTTCTTGGATAGGCAGAATTAATATTATCAAAATGGCCATACTACCAAAAGTGCTATACAGATTCAATGCAATTCCAATTAAAATCCCAATGATGTACCTTACAGAAATAGAGCAAGCAATTATGAAATTCATCTGGAAGAATAAAAAACCCAGAATAGCTAAAGCCATCCTCAGTAGAAAGAGCGAAGCAGGGGGTATCGCAATACTAGATCTTCAACTCTACTACAAAGCAATAGCAACAGAAACAATAAATTTGTTCCAGATTCTTGTTAATGGTGGTATTTTGATCTATTAGTCATGAATGGTATTAGTGGTATTTAGAAAGGTGAATCCTTTCCAGAATGTTTTTAATTCACTTTACCTAGACCCATCAGAAAAATTACTACTGATGGCAACTAAATACTTACTAAATGTATTTCTTAATAATAATGCTTGCAAGTAAAAAAAAATATTTCTTGAATCATGGACTATAGAACAAAAATTTTAGGGGGGTGTGCTGGCATGAAAACAGTGTTAATGTCACTGTATATCTTAATTGGAACTCCTGGGTGACAAGGTCCATTGTCAATAAATAGTAGTGTTTTGAAAGAATTTTTCTTTTTCTGAACAGATCTCAAAGAGGGGCTTAAAATATTTAGCAAACAAATGTGCTGTCAAACTGTCTTTATTCTTCCATTTATACAGCATATGCAGAGAATTAGTATAATTCTTATGGGTGCTAGCATTTTCAGAAAGCTAAATAAGCATTGGCTTCAACTTAAAGCCACTAATTACATTATTCCCTAACAAAAGTGTTGAGATATCCTTTGGAGCTTTGTAGTCATTATGTTATGATCAGAATTTAATTTAACTTAATTTAATTTATCTCATGTTGAAGGTCTTCAGGGAACCAGTGTTCAGAGGTGGGGCCTTTGAGATTTGATTGGATCATGAGAGCTCCCACCACCTGAACTGCTTGATCCATCTATGGATTCATAGCGTAATGGACTATTGGGAACCTATGGAAACTTTAGGACATGGGGCCTCTTTGGAGAATTAAATAGGGGGACATACCTTGTATTTTGTCCCCAGAGTCTGTTTCTCTCTCTCTCTCTCACTCTCTCTCTCTCCTTTCTTTTTCTGCTCCACAGTTGGGCTGAATTCACTAGCTTGTTCCTCCATGTGCTCCCTGCCACGATATTCTGCTGTGCTAAGTCAACCACAGACCGTAACCTGAGAAATCGTGAGCCAAGACAAAACCTTTCCTCCTATAAGTTGATTTTCTCAGGTAATTTGTAACATCGGTGAAAAACTGACTTACACACCAGACATTCACTACTCTTCTATAACAATGAATGTTCTACAAAGTATTGTTAAATACAAGTCTGTTTCATCTACATTAAAACAAATATTCAGTATATCTGCTTTCATCAGTTACCTTAGCTGGAAAATTTGCTCCAACCTCTACATCAGCAGTTGCTATTTCAGCTTACACTTTTATATTATTGAGATGTCTTCATTCCTTAAACCAAATAAACTGACTTCTGATAATTTTATTCTGTAGCTTCTGTGCCTCACTTGGTCTTCAAAGAATTTCATAGATTTAGAGCCTTTCTACAGATTAGACTCTGGCTTATGGTAATGTTGTTACTGGTTTGATCATCTATTCCAGAGTAAATTTTTTCTCCTGTTTTGCTTGGCTGTCATTCATGTGTTCACTGGAGTAGTACTTTTAATTTCCTTCAGTAATTTTTCCTTTCTACTCACAACTTGGGTAACTGGCTCAAGAGACCTGGCTTGCTGCAGAGGTTGTCTTTAGACATGTCTTCTTCAATTAGTTTAATACTTTTTAGTTTTAAAATTAAAAGGAGAGATGTGTGACTTATCCTTTTACTTGAAAACTTGGAAGCCATTATAAGTTTATTAATTAGACTAATTTCAACATTGCTTTGTCTCAGTAACTACGGAGGACTGAGGTGAAATGTATAGAGAATAAAAGGCTGGTCAGTGGTGTAACCAGACCACACGAAATATGTCTTAAGCTTGACATATTATATGGTCATGAATTATGGCATCCCAAAACATTTGCTAAAGAAAAATTAAAGATCACTGATTATAGATTACCCGTAACAAATATAAGAATAATAATGAGTAAGTCTGAAATGTTATGAGATATTGTAACCACAATGTAACAAGAGACTCTAAGAATACGCTGTTGGAAAATTGCCATCAATTGACTACAAAGCAAGGATTCCAAGTGCCTTAAATTCTTAAAAATGCAATGTCTGTGAAGTATAATGAAGTGCAGCAAAATGAGGTATGCTTGTAGTCAAACACTCTTCCCCAGTTTTCAATGTTCAGCTCTGAATTTTGAGGTCCTAAGTAAAATGTGGTTTTAAAAATTATTTGCCATGTGATATTTAGGGAGTTACTGACTCCTAAATATCTTGTGATCTGCATGTGTGGGTGGATAAAAGAATATTATAAGTAGTATGGGATTTTTGAGAATCCAAATGATGCACAGATACCAGGTTAAACAATATTTCTGCATGAGGATGTTTCTCAAATAGATTACATTTGAATTGGCAGACTAAGTAAAGAATATCATCCTCACTCATGTGTGTGGGCATTATCTAATCCACTGGGTCATCAAATGATTTTTTTTGTATTGTATTAAACCCAGGGTCCTGTGTATTCTCAGTAAGTGGTCTAACACAGCTAAACCCCCATCCCTGGATTAGATAGAACACAATGCCCCTTCTTGAGCAGGGACATCCATCTTCTCCTGTCCTTAGACATTGGTACTCTTGGTTCTCAGGTCTTAAAATCTGGGCCAGGAGTTTTATTATTGACTCTTCTTGTTTTCAGTGCTTTGGTTTTGGACTGAAACTACACCATCTGCTTTCTTGTTTGTGTAACTTACAGTGGGCAAATTGTAGGACTTAGCCTTCATAATTGCATAAGCCAATCCATCACAATAAATCTCTTTCTATCTCTCTGCCCCTAAAGCTTCTATTGCATCTCATCTCATCTCATCTTATCTCATCTCATCTCATCTCATCTCTTCTCATCTACCTATCTACCCATCCATCCATTCCTCTATTCATCCATATCCTATTGATCTTTCTTAGCTAGAAGACCCTGATTAATATTCCATATAAAATTATTATATGAATCAGAATACTTAATTTATATCATATTCGAAGCATCTTTTGATAGGTGGTGATTACAGCGTGTTGTAGCTGAGCTTCGTTCTCGTTGTTTCTGTTATTGCAAAATTGCAATTGTAATTGCAAAATTATAGTCTACACATTCCAACAACTTTTAGGACAGACTTTGCCATCTCCTATAAGATAACCTATTAGTCATTGGAATAGCCTCCATTGATAAGAATATCTTCGCATACTTGAACTTTCAGATCATACTAGAAAGTCGATGCAATGATTAATGAAGTATGCATGTTTTTATCTGGAACCCTGCTCCATACTTGATTAACTTGTTCTCTAAAAGGACTGCAGACTGAGTAGTAAAGGGAGCTTAAATAGGAACTCCATTTCTACGCGGAATGGCCCTCAATAAATATCCCAAACATCAAGGCTCAGGAAATTTTCCTTGGCTGGTAGCAGTTTATCTTATCACAGACTCATTTTAGGAGAATTAGAGTTGTCAGTGTGACTCCATTAGAAAGAAAAACTAAAATCTTTTACCTTATTTTTCTAGGATTTTGGTTTTTAAAATCTGTACTCTTTCAATTGTAATAAACTGTAAACATGATTAAAATAGAGCTCATAAGTTCTGTCAAACCTGATAGTGGCTTTGGGAACTCAAATACAGATCCCCAGATCAATTTCTTTGGCTAATTTCAGTGCACACAATTCCATGTTATTCAGTAGTAATGGTACCTACCTCTGACTACAGGTCTCCACAAATTGCAAGATGACCCACAAGGCTGTTATTTGATGAGAAGAGGAATGAAAGCATTTAAAGTGCTCAGAGTTGTATCTTCTGAATTAGAAATTAGAGATACAACCTCCAGACCCTTGGGCACACTGATCCCTGCCCCCTGTGAGACAATGGTTGTTGGTTATTCTTTCTTTATTTAAATTAAATTTTATATTTATGTTATTTCATTATTATTGTTTTCTTTGGAAAATAATGTTACTCAAAATATTCTAGTTATCTGTTATAGAAGGTGATGGCATTATCTTAGATTCTTAGGGATGGAAGCTTAACAATATGACAATGAAAAAATAAAGGCATAATATGAAATATATATAAATTTACTTAACAGAAAGGATATTGGCAGCATTGGTGATTGATTTGATTTGATTAGAGAGGTCAGAAGAGGAGTTCAGGTAATTTTTCATGATCATTTCTTCTAGCATATTTATGCAGATATATATCCTCTACTGAGCTAAATAATATATAAAGAGAAATTATCAAAGGACATGTGAAATGGATAATAGAATTTCCACATTTACAATTCTACGTATCTCTTTTTTCTTTGGATGAAAAACAATGATGTACTGGGACCTTTTACTAGCCACAATTTCTTTTTGGTTTTCCTATGTCTATTCACCATTCAATAATATGATGATGTAGGGCTTAGCTCCTGCAATTATTGCTGCTTAGAATAAGTGTTTGGGTTGGAAATGTAGAACATATTTTGGTTCTCATATCACATGTGTCATGTCACTAAAACTATTGGAAAGATATTGATAGAAAATATAAAGTCAAATGAAATATTGATATCATGAAATTGAATAAAGCTAGTGATTGAGTAGTCTAGCTTAAATTATGTGTATCTCGTGATCATTATATAATAAGGAATACTGTGTATTATTTATTGTTATCCATGGAAACAGAAACTATGATACAGAAAAATATTTTGAAAAAAAATTAATTATTCAAATAATGCTTTTAACAGTATATTGAAAGAAAATAATGTAATTACATTTTCAATTAAGTGGTTTTATTACACAATTTTGAGATATAATCTAATTGCCATGAAGTTTGTCAATTTAAAATACACAATTCAATGATTTTTAGTATGTTTTAAAAGATGTGGAGCCATCACTACAAGTAATCATGACAGTCCCATTACATTAAAGTTTGTGTGTATGCCTTGGGAGTCATTTCCATTTCCTTACATTCCACACAGCTTTAGGCAACCATTAATCCACTGTTATGTTCTATATAGACTTTCCAGTCGTGGACATTTAATAGTTACACAGCAAGTCTTCTATGCTGACTTCTTTTACTCAGCTTTAAGTCTTTAAGTTTATGTTGTAGAATGTAAGAATACTTGACCTCTTACTGTTGACCAATATTACATTGTGCGAAAGGGAAATAATTTTATTCATTCAACAGATCAATAGATGTTCATACTGTTTCCACTTCCTGTTTATTATCAATAATGCTCCTATTACCACTTATATGTGCAATTTTATATGGACATAAGTGTCCATGGCTCAGGTATGAGGTGTCTCTCAAAAGCTCACATGTGGGACAAAGCAAGAATGGTTAGTGGTCCCAGGTGTGGTGATGCACCCCTGTAATCCCCATCAACTCTGAAGGTTGAGGCAGGAGGATCATGAGTTCAAAGCCAGTCTCAGCAACTTAACAAGGACCTAAGCAACTTGGTGAGAACCTGTCTCAAAATTTAAAACAAAATGGGGATGTGTCTCAAGGTTCAAATGTGACATGATTAGATTATGAGAGCTAAACCTTATCAGTGGATTAATTCACTGATAGATTAACTGAGCGATAGCTAGGTAAGTAAGATGTGGCTAAAGGAAGCAGGTAACTAGGGGTGTGCCTTTGGGGTTTATATTTTGTCCCTCATTCCTGGTTGTTGTGTCCTGAGCTGCTTCCCTAAGCCATGTTCTTCCACCACAATGTATTGCCTCATCTCAGGCCCAGAACTATGGAGTCAGCTGATTGTAGACTGAAACTCTGAAATCATGAGTGAAAATATATATTTCCTCCTCTAAATTGTTCCTGTTGGGTTTTTTGGTCACAGCCACACAAAGGCTAACTAAAGCAGTAAGTTTTCATTTCTATTGATGTGCTCCTGGGAGTATAATTTTGGGGATATATGGAAAAACACTAATTTTAAATTTCAGAGAATCTGTCAAGGTATTTTCAAAATAAATTGTGCCATTTTACATTTTTATGAGTAACATATGAGGCTAACACTTCCTCTACATCAAAATCAACACTTCTTACTGCATGTTTCTTCTTTCCTATTTTACTCATTTGTCCATGTGTCAGATGATATCTCTGTGGTTCTGATTTGCATTTTTCTAATGTTTAAAGTTTTTGAGAGTCTTTTCAGATACTTATTGCTCATTTCCACAGCTATAAGCTTAAGAGACGGCTGTTCAAATCT
The DNA here is from genome assembly GCF_902686445.1 of Sciurus carolinensis. Taxonomy (NCBI): domain Eukaryota; kingdom Metazoa; phylum Chordata; class Mammalia; order Rodentia; family Sciuridae; genus Sciurus; species Sciurus carolinensis. Next base: position 24,900,088 of record NC_062218.1, on the reverse strand, counting down.
TTTACCCATTTTAAAGTTAGATTTTTAAACTATTTATATATATATATATTTATTATTAAATTTAAGAGGAATTTTATATGTTCTAGATAAAATTTACTTATCAAATATATTACTTGCAAATATTTCTGTCATATTTAAGTTGCCTTTTCATTTTGTTGAAACTATGTTCTGAATAACAAAAGATTGTTAAAAATTATTTTGATAAAATGATATTAATATATTGTTTCTTTGGTCACATTGTAATTTTGATTCAAATTGAAGATGTACTTTTTTGACTTAAATTCTGTTTTACATTATGCAAACAGATGATTTTTATATAAGCATAACTACTTCTGCTTGCTTTTATTTCAATTTTCATAGAATAACTATTTCTAATTTTTCACTTTTAATATAGGTCTTTCTTTACTGGAGAAGTAAGTTTCTTTTACGTAGCATTATCATTGGGTTTTGACTACCCATTTTTGACTCCATGTCTTTTGTTTGGTGAATTTAATTTATTTACATTCAAGAATATTATTGATGAGCAAAAATTGTTTTCTACCATTTTCTTAATTGTTTTGTATTATTTTGTATATTTTTTCCTTTCCATTTCTTTCTTGATTTATTTGGTTGGAGGTATTGGAGAGTGATAGGTTTGATATTTTTTTTGCATTTGAGTATGTTTTTATGAGTGGGGTTTAGTCTTTTTTGCCTGTTTTCATGGTGGTAATTATTGCACTTTCACTTCCATGTATACGACTTCATTAATCATTTCTTGCAGAGCTTATTTAGTTGTGATAAGTTTCTTCAGTTCGTCATCATCTCGAAAAGTTTTTAATTCTTTGTGAACAAAGGACAGGTTTTCAGATATAATACCCTATGTTGGCAAGGTGTTTTTCCTGTTGTTTTGTTTTTGTTTTTCTTTTCTCTTCTCATCTCACTTCTTACTTTCCTATAAGATTTCTGCTGATAAATATGCTCTTAATCTTATAAGAATGCCCTAACTGCAGTGTGGATGTTTTCTCTTTGTTTTTAGGATTCTTCTCACAGTTTGCCTGTAATATGACTTGCCTCGGATCTTATTTAATCAACTCTATTTGGGATACTTCTAGTCTCCTGGGCATGGATGCTGATTTTCTTCTCAAGTTTTGAGAAAATTTCAGGGATTATTTTACTGAATATATTTTGTTCAAAATATTTTGCTTCTCTTCTTGTAATAGTTTGGATATGGAATGTCCCCAAAGACTCTCATGTTGAAGGTTTCATATCCCGTGCATAATTATTCAGAGAGGGAACTTTTAGGATATGATTTGGTCATGAGGGTTCTAATCTCTTCAAAGGTTTAATCCATTGTGAGTTCATAATTGAATGGACTATTTGGAGCTTATGGAAATTGTAGTATTTGCTATCTAGTTGGAGAAAGTGGCCACTGTGGTGTGCTTTAGAAGAATACGCCTTAGCTGTGGTTCCACCAACATTCTCTGTTTTCTGGCCACCATTATGTGAGGACTTTTGCTCTGCCATTGTTCCTCACCATGATGTTCTGCCTCATCACAGTGCTAAAAGCCCTGGGACCAACTGAACATACACTGAAAATTCTGAAGCCATGAACCAGAATAAGCCTTTCCCATTTTAAATTCATTTTCTCAGGTATTTTGTCACAGTAATAAAAAAAATGATTGACACACTGAAATATCTTTAAGGAAAATAGTTGTTCACTAAAGAATATGTCCTAAGTCTTATAGACTTAATTCATTCTCTTATTAATTCATTCATTTATTTATTTGTATTTTTTGGTCTGACTGGGTTATTTCAAAAGATATTTCTTCAAGTTCAGAAATTCCTTCTTCTAGGTCTTGTCTGTTATTGAAGTGCCATTTGTATTTTAATTGATTGAGTTCTTTAATCCCAATATTTGTTTGGTTCTTTTTTATGATATCCATATCTGCTGAATTTCTCCTTTATATCATGGTTTGCTTTTCTAATTCTGTTGAATTGTCTATGCATTTTCTCTTGCATTTCAATGAGTTTTATTATTTATATAATCATTTTAAATTACTTTTCAGTTATTTTGTAGATCTCCCTTAGCTTGCACTTTATTTCTGGGTAATCATTTTGTTACATTGATTGTCATTTTTCCTTGTTTTTTAAGATTCTAATGTCCTTGTGTTAATATCTATTTATCTGGTATAAAAATCACCCCTTCTATTTTTGTGGAGTAGCTTTTGTGGATGAAGACATTTTCTTACTTTTGAATCATAGAGTTTTGTTTGGAAATGGCATTTTAGCACTCATTCTGGGTGGGCACAGAGGTGTCAGGTGTGAATCCTTCAGATCTCACCAACATTGGTAGTTTTTCTGACTGTCTCCTTCCTTCAGACTGCCTATGTTTGTCATTGTAGTAATGTGAGTTTGCAGTGAATGTGGGCTGCCAGGACCATATAACCTCAGAACCTAGGGGACTGAATGCCAACTGCTCATTATGGACAGGCCTCTAAAAGCATCAGGAGCAGTGCTGGGATCTGTGGAAGATGGGGATCCTGTTCTCAGACCCATCAGGGTGAGCACTACTGGCAGCAGAGACTTCTGGCAATGGAAGTTATGGTGTTAGGATATGGTAATGTTGATTTCTCTTAGGTCTTGATGGCATAAGCTTTACTGGAGACAGGAGTCAGTGAAGTCAGAGTCATGAAACATGTTGGTTATATCTTCAAACTCCTTAGGGTCAAGCTCCACTGTCACCTGAATTTTTGGCAAAGACAGTGGTAGAGATGGGAAAAGAAAATGGAGTATGTATCCTTGGATTCTAGGGATTGTATCCCTAGTGGTAGGGATTTCCAGCAAAAGCAGTGGGAATACTGGAACTGTGGCTAACAGTGGTTTTGTCCACAGGCCCTGCTTGTTAGTAAATGCTTCTGGTGTTGGCAGCCCCTGGTGGCTGCAAGGGCAGTGCTGGGACACGAATTGTGGCAATATGTCTTAGTCTTTGATGAGGCTATCCTGACTAGATGCAGGTCTCAGTGGGGGGTACATCCTCACTCCCAGTGGCTTATGCATATAGCAAAGGCAGTTGCTGTAGCAGATGGTGTGGATTACATGCAAGACACTGCGTGGACTTGGGTGCTGGGGTCACAGTTGCACATCTGGGTCTGCCTGGGTTCATAAGTTTGCATTCTTTTGTTTTAGTGCAGTGAATTGTTTGTTCCCCTCCCCACAGGGATGATGCTATGTAGTGGCTTCTATGACCAGGCAGTAGGCTCTCTCACAGTGACTCTGTTTTCAAGATGGTGCTGTGTTGCAACAGTTTACATTGTGTTGACCTTAGAGCTCTTCAGGAGCTAGAGTCTGCGCCGGCAATGAGGTTTGCTGAGACTCCCCTGTTCAGCTTTACTCCTGTGATAGAGCATCTCCACAGCTGGAGAACCAGAGTTGCAGTTGCCAGTGCAATTTTCTCTTCCTCTCTGCTGTTATTCTGAGTCTCCATGTCTCATAAGTTTCCTCTTGCTTTTATGCTGAGACTCACTGCTGTCTCTCAGTCACTCATCTCAAGATGCATTATTAATTTTTAGTTAGAATCTTCTTTGTTAAGGAGGCAAGCTTTGGACATCTGTTTGGTCATCTTGGAGTTTCTTCCTGAATTCTTTGTTAAGAAATGCAAATTTTTCCACAGAATGTTTTTACATCCACTTTACATTTTTTTCTGCTAACCCTTTGAAACATTCATTCTTTCCCTAATTATATTGCTGAATAATGATTAGTTTCACAGAACTGTCTTTTTATTAATATATTTATATATTTTTCTAAAATGCATTTTTGGATTTGGACATTCTTTACCTTCCACCTTTTGAAGGTGGAACCTTCTTTCAGCTTTTCCTCTTGGAGCACCAAATTGACAATGGTCTCCTGCTGAGAAAATTTTCAGCCTGAAGGTTGAAGCTAAAATTCTTCACATTACATGTGAAAGTTTATGAATCATTATAGTTTTAAACAGTCTTTTTGATTCCATTATTAAAATTGTCATTCTGACACATATTAAGAAATTTATAATAAATCTCATGTAACATATTACCTAATAAATTATCTTTAAATGATAGCTTTCATTTTGTATTTTCTGTGATTATTCTATTGATCTCCTTTGAACATAACATGAACACATGTGCACACACACACACACACACACACACACACACTTTTTATTCCATAACAGTTAACTAGGGACCATAGTAATGGAGAATTAGGTTTCTTCCTCCACAAAAAGATGTCTGATAAAGGAGATAGGAAACAAAAGTGGTTTATTTTTGTTCCCTGTCCTAGGAAAAATGCATGTCATTTTTCTACATAGAGTGGTAATGATGTTCTAGGTTAAAGGGTACTACTTATGTGTTTTCTATTTAGCAGGATGTATAAAATAGATTCATTATGTCAATAGCTGCTCATAGAAAGCCCGGGATGTATTGATTTCACCATTAAGGAGATCACAGCTGCAAATGGAATCTTAACTTCATTAAGCTGAAGCAAGCACATTACCATTACCTCAGACCCATCTGTATCTTTTCCACAGGGTGATCAAGAATGTCAAATAAAATGTAATAGAAATTGCTTTTAGTATAGTATAAGAACAAAGGTTTGGGAATCAAAGTGCCCATGGACACGTTTAGTTTTCTAGGACCACTTGTGAAACTTAGGTATCTTATTTAATGTTGCTGGGTTTCAGTGTTCTTTTCTATAAAATAAAAATTGTAATTGTTCCTGCTTCCCAGCAAAGCAATTGGATGTAACAAGACAGTAAATGCAATATCATGTGACTCATGGTTATTATTTTTAATATTATTCACAATGCCTGATTCTAGGAATTTTGGAACTGCATACCGTTGTGCACACCTGCAATCCCAGCAACTCGGGTGGCTGAGGCATAAGAATTGCAAGTCTGAGGCCAGCCTTGGCAACTTAGTGAGATCCTTTGTCAAAATAGAAAAAATCAAAATAACTGGAAATATAGCTCAGTAGTAGACCACTACTAGGTTCAATCATCAGTAACATTAAAAAAAAAAAAGAAAAAGAAAAGAAAAAAAAATTGGATTGGACTATATTAAAGAGGGGAATGTTAGACTACTATCTTTAATAGTAAAACATTGAATTTTCCCTAATGCACACAAATTATAGGTAAGGATAAAAATGTGGATATATATATGAGACAAGTTCTGTGAATTTTATGGTATTAGAATTCTATAGCAATGCACACAAATAAAATACCACACTAAAACACAGCAAAGAAGAAAATAAATTAATTTGTGGCAGGTTTCAGTTAATGTTTACTTTGATAAGTTTTCAGTCAAATTTCATTAATAACAGACACACATGGGATAGATTTACTTGAAAGGTGAATTAATTTTCAGATAGGCCACAGCTCAATAATTTCATATTATTTAAAGGAATTCATAACAAAAAGACTGGATGAGTATTTCAGAGAAACCATTATTTTTATTCAAACATAAAGGAAATAGAAAGAAGAAAGAAAGGATTTGGATCCAACAGCCAGTGCACACAGAAGGAAATATACATCCAATATAAAGCAAAGGTATTATTATCAGATACTACTTGGGTCTATTTGAAAGAAAAGAGTTACAAAAATGAACAAAGTATGAAAGGCTTATCAGCATACCATAAGTATACAAAATGAAGCAGCAAAGAATATTTATGCTGCCATTGAAGAGATATGAATTACTCAACACGGAGAGAATAAAACTTCTAAATTTGAGAGGAAGAATATTCTCCTGAAACCAAATGATTGTACTAGCACGAAAATGAGAGATAAGTTCTGAAGTGGTAAGTGGCCACCTATGCCTGAATATCTTCACAGGGTGATTCCAAAGGTGAGATAAGTATAAAAATATTGGAACAACCTCATTTAAGGAAAACATTCACCTTCTCATCTCTTTTTCTGCCCCCATAAGAGAGAGAAGAAAAGACAAAGATGTTTGAAGAAGAAAAAGACGAAAGAGGAGGAAAAAATCTTTTATAATATTAATGCACATAAAATAAAAACTTATGGGGATAATTATGGGCAATGAATTAAATAAAGATGCATGAAATTTGGAATAGAGTCTTCACAGGGTCTCAGAAGATTCTAGTGCCTCCATGTCTGTAAAACCTGTTATGGAATTTTGCCTATGAAAAAAAAAAAAACAAACACTTTGCTTTGTCCTGCTATAAAAGCATGTCTGAGTAAAAATCACCCTTGGATGTAAAGAGATATTTAATTAGTTGTATTATGTCATGAAAGTAAAAACTGTATCAAACCAGAGGAATTGAAAAAAACAATAGGGACTGGGAATTAAAACTGGATGGTTTGAAAATTCTTCTCAGTTTCTCACTAAAATATGTGGAAATATGACTTTAATTTCCAGATTTTAAAAAAAATGAACATTTTGGAAATGTGACTTTATAAATGCATTGCTAGATTTTCTTACAGAACATTTGCTGTGCACAATGGAGGCTGTAGGTACTATGATATTAGCTTTTAAAAGATGATGTGAAAATGTGCCTTAAAGTTATTAGCACAAAACATTTTAGTGGAGGAAGTCTGGTCAAATGTGTGGTGGTCCTCAAGAAATGCACCAGATTTGAGTAATCCCTGAACAAATCTCAAAATCTTCCTGGTACAGAACTAAACCTCCTATAGTCTGTTTTTCCTTTTTAACAAAGGAAGAGGGCAAACATAAGTTGGGAGCATGTCTTCCAGACCTATTATGGAACTTTTACACAAAATTCTCAGAAAAACAGTATCCAAAGAGGTAGAAAGGTGTGCATGGCAATTAAGAGAAACAGAAATGTAATATTAGACTCACAGGCAACGATTCAAATATATTTTAGAAAAGAGAATATATTGAGAATTTTAATAAAGAATTGCAATCTATTAGAAAGTCTCATATTGATACCAGTCCCTTGGAGATTAGGAACAGGTCCTTGTTCTCCAGTGTTGAAGATTAAACACCAGAGAAACACCAAGGCAAGGATAGAGAGCAAGTTTTATTTAAGAAAGTGATAGAGACAGATTTCTCAAAAGAGAACATGACCTCAGAGCCAAAAAAATAAAGTCTATGGGAAGGGGTGTGACTTGCTTTTCTATAGACCCCAGAACCTTCTGTTTAATCATTGTCTTCTCTCTCTTCTCTACATACATGCTGAGAGCAGGGACACAGAGGTTCATTGTTAGCAACCCAGAGTATCCAGGAGCACAATGTGAGGGTTGACAACCCAATGCTCTCTCTTTGACAACTAGTCACCATGTCATCTTCTCCGGATCCCATCATTCATTACTTACACTGACTGCCTGACCTTGACCCCTGCCTCAGTTTGCTGATGAATGTGACATATCCTAACCACTTAGTCCAGGCAGGGCTGCAGGTACATTGTTGTTTGGCAAAGAAAGCATATGGGGGTCTGCAGAGTGGGCCCATTGTATAGAATTATTCTCTAAACCTCGTGTTCCCACCATTCACATCTGTCTGTCCCCTAACAGTTATGACCATTCTAGAGCTGGATATAAACTATCTGGGGTTGCGTTTTATAGTATACTATGCAAAAACTCAATGGCAGACTGATTGCACGTATGTAAATTGAAATAGAAGACAAAGACAGGAAAATAAAATATTTGTAGGAAATAGTTAATAGAACTAACATATATAATTTGAGTCACAAAAGGTAAGGTCAAAGGGAATAATTGACACAGAATTTGGGTGAAAAAATATTGATTCATATTAAGAAAGTATTTTCCCAAAGTGAGGAAGGGCATAAAAATCATATTCAGAAGTAATGAAATTAATGGAAATCATTAATTCATGAGGTGAAGTACTAAGAGAAATGGCTGATGTTTCAACAGAAACCGTGGAAGTAAAGGAGTAAACTTGCGAAAGAAGAAGACAACCTAAAAGATATCTTATATTCCTACAGCTACAGAAAATTTCCAGAATGAAAGGTAAAAAAAATTTTGGGCACCTATAATCATTACCAGTTTTAAAAGAAATTTCTTCAGAATAAATTTAATTATTTAAGAGAGAAACTTGAAAAGCTCCATTTCTTCCATAAGCCACAGTTGTTCTAAAGTTCCTGAAAAAAAAAAAAACTGACTGTATGAAGACAAAGATGGAGATATTCATTTTAAATTCCATTAAGTTCACTTTAACTTTACTAAACATTTAGGTCTGAGATTATAGAATATACTATAACATTTCCAAGTATATTATGAATAATTTCTTGTTACAAGATATCAGTCACATGCAATGACTGGATGCATAGGTGGATAATAATACCAAATTAGCATGCTTACATGCATAACCACTAGCATGTATACACAGGGACAGCAATGCACAATCTCTTGACATGTTGCCAATAACTTTATGCTTACTTCTGGGAGTAAAATTTTTAAAAAATATAAATCCAACATTTTTTTAAAAATCTGTACTGTTTTTGGTGATCAAGAGTAAATATGTCTTATCTTGTACTTTTTATAGTGATTAAGAACGTGCCATATTTTACATAAAATAAAGATTTAACAGTGGTTAGACAATGCACAAAACTTATTAAGACTTTAAGTCTTTATGAGGTAACAAAGATATATAGAACATCATTTTAAAAACACTATCAAACTTCAAGGGAAATATTTCTAACTTTAAATACAATGGAGATAATTGTTATGTCTGTAGAAATCATGAGTTTCTATCCAAAATGAATATGATAGCAATTAATATTCTTCATGTAACTAAAGTTTACTTCATGGTAATCATATAAAAATTGGATATTAATTTATATTCTGACCCAGAGTATAAACTGACTATGCTTGCATGTGGAAAAAGGAGAACTGGGCTTGAGTGAAGTGGAAATTGGGTTGAAAGACATTAAATCTTCTCAGTAGATAATGTCTCAAACAAGAACTTAAGATGTACAAATATAAGTAACATTTAATGAAATGAAGGCATTTGACAACATGTTTAATTAAATGATTATTTCTGTGAAGTTAAAGTGCATTATAGAGGCAGTAAATATTTTAATATATGTATTTATCACATTGATAAATTTAGTAAAATAATTTTAGATGATTAGAAAGTGAAGAAAAGGTGAAACTAATGCAGATATTCTTTGAAAAATTCAGGCACAGAGAATGGTTTAGCTATGTACAGATTGTAAAGTAAACTGAAAATACCAAAGGAAAACAATATAACAACTTTAATATAGATCCTCACACTGATATGTTAACATTGACCCTGTCTCAAAATAAAAAACATAAAAATGACAGATCATCCATGTCCATATACCACAAATTAAGAACCAGTACTCCTAGGGAATTCCTAGAATTAAGTATTGGCCTATTTTGGATTTTTTAAAATGGCACATCATGCTACTGATCATTATTGTTATTGGAGTTTAAGCCTTTAGATTTTTTTTTTTAAAGTCATTTTTTTCTGATTCCCTCTAAAATTAGGAGCTCAGCACTATATCTTAGTCCTGCTTCCAAAATTTGCTGTTTCACATTCTCTTGATCTCAGAGCTTATAATACCTTTAACCCCACATCTTTCCAACGGACTACACTTTCTTCTGTATGCTATTTTTGCTCACTACATGTATAATTTTGCTAGGGCTGCTGTAACATAATACCACATTCGGTTTGATGTAAACAAGAGAAACTTGCTTTCTCACGGTATTGGAGGCTAGAGGTGACCAAGGTATCACCATAGTGGATTTCTTCTGGTGCTACTCTTCCTGAGGTTCTCCTAGTTTTTTCACATGGTCTGTCCTCTGCATCTGTATATGCCTAAATTTCCTTATCTCATAAGGATATGGGTAATGGTTGAATTAGGCTCACCTAATGACCTCATTTTAACTTGATTACCTCTTTGAAGATCCTATTTTCAAATAAAACCATCTATTAAAATACTAGGGTTAGGGCTCCAACATATGAATTTTGTGGAACACAACTCATCCCATAACATTATTGTTGGTGTTGGGCTGTTTCTTTTTAAATTACTGTTGAATTTACTTGCTCAGCTACTCTGGTTCCATCACTGTCTTCTAATTGTAAGAAATCCTCATCCCATGACTCTACCGTTCTGTTTTTTTTTTTTTTTTTCTTTTCCATTATCTTATACATTTACCCCAGAGTTTTCAAGGTAATTGGAATTTTTGTGAGTTGGAGTCAAAACTATAAAATCAAAATAAACATAATTTTCCCCATACTGCTATACATGATCAATCAGAGCTGGAAGAGGCATCAGACATTTTCTAGTTCATTTTCTTTATGTTATAATTGTAGCTTCTCTGACCCAATGATATTTTTAACCAATAGCAAGCTTGGTTTATCATCGATATCCACAGTGAGGGAACATTTATTTACAGTGATGACCATGAAAAATGGAATATGTTGTGTGGTGGATTTCACACTGGGAAGTTTGCTGAGACAAATCATGATGGTCCTCATCATGGATGTCAGAAAGGCATTCATTGCTTTCATCATTATAATAATGCCACTTTATCTGTAATGTTCGCAAGGGTGGTGGCATAATTTTGGTCCTTGAAATAAAAGGTTTCCTGTGTTAATCCTAGAACCTGCACATGCATTTGTAGTCTCTCTTGTGCCAGGTTAGCTCAGACGTGGGGTAAGGGTGTGGAGTCAAGACCCAGACTCCGGGAGTTGGTTGGAAGCAGGCTTGTGGCAAGCAACCTGCAAACTCCTTTATTGTGGGGACAGCTATACATTTTATAGGTTTCTTCCCCAGTCACAATGTGCCATGGGGCATCAGACCACCAGGCTCCTATACGGGTTCCCTTGGTAACACTGAGGTCAACTTGGGGCAGTTGTTTACTTTCCTAGGTAGCTGAAGCAGAACGCACCTCCCTGCAAGTTTTCCTTACATACTTGAGGCATTCACTGCTGCCAGCCAAGAACTAGGATTTCTCCCAACATTCAATGAAGAGGAAATTCTCTTTAGAAGATTCTAATATTATATGGGGTCACTGCTGACTGTACAAACCTGCTCATACAGAGTAAGAGACAGTTAGCAAAAGTTCCCTAAGGAGGGAAAGAAGAGGGTTTTTAGATCACATTAAGGAAGGGAGATGTCTAAAATTTACTTCTTTGATGATCTTCATATTAAAACATTCTCAATTTGGTACTAAATTCATGTACTTGTAGAACTGAACTAAGTAAAAATATGAGATTTCATGAAAAATTATCTCACAACAGGTGTTTCTTACAGGTACTAATTTTAACCATCACAGATTTATGCCAAATCATTTATAACTATGAACTTTGGTTTGGTGCTCATGTGGCAGACTTCAGTCGATTTATAAGTCATCCTATCTATTTTATTCTACACATTTCTCAATTTCAATTATGTATTACTGAATACCTGACACAAACATCTACTGGATGTCATGTCAGTATTTCAACCGGCTTCAAATTAGATTTATTTACTTCTCACCTAAGTTATTCCTTCTCTTATAGTTCTTTTTTTTACAGAAGCCTAATTCCTTCCTTTATTAGGTTCCGAAGTTGTCATTTTTCTTCAAAAAGTTTTCCCTTTTTATTTGTTCTTAAGTTCAGTTAATGTCCTCAAATTGATATAATCATCTACTGTAATACTATTTTAGATCTTTGCTTAGTTTCCAATATACTAAGACATTTTGCTAGTCTTTTTGTCTCACATGTCTCTTTTTTCTGTGTGGAATTAGGACAAACAGTGCTACAGATACAGAGGATATAAAATAAAGGATAAAAAGTGGATTTTCTTCAATCAAGTTTTAAATGGAATGGGCGGATAGATATATTTTAATCAAAATAAACAAAGTGAAAATTTGATGGTGTAGAATCATGAGAATGTGTGCTGTGTTAAGAATATACCATATCATCATCCACATACCAGGGAAAACATTTGACCTTTGGTTTTTTTGGGATTGCCTTATTTCAGGTGGGGGATGAGAGAAGAATGGAGGAACTTTATGTGGAGGGAAATGAGAGGGAGGGGAGTATAAAAAATGGTGGAATGATACAGATGTCATCACCCTATGCATATGTATGATTACATGAATGGTATGACTCTATAGCATGCACAACCATAGAAACAAAATGATGTACCCCATTTGTGTACATTGAATCAAAATGCAGTCTGTAAAAATAAAATAAAATAAAATAAAAAAGAATATACAATAGCAGGGTCAGGCTGAGAAGATGAGCAAAGTTGTCCAAGAAGGTCATGGGAATTCACCAAACACATGAAGAGGCACATCACAGGTGGGAATGCAGCATATAAGAGGAGGAGATGGAGTTGTTGTTTCTAGAATTATAGTTTCCTAGGCTCTGAGTTTAAATAAATGGGTGGTGGGAAGGAAAAACATGACATATATGTTGGTTTTAATAAAATTGAAGAGGGCAGATCTGGACATTAGAAAATCAAGTAGGTGTTTATGTAAATAGTCTAGATTATCATATCTTGGTACTGAGTAGTAGCAATTGCAATGGTTAGAAGTAATTAGATTAGTGAAGTATGAAATGGCTAAGAATGACACAATTAATCACTGCTTTATGGGATTTAGAGCAAAATCAAATTATCAAGGATGGCTCTTAAATATCTGGCTGATTGACCAGATGATGGCAGTACCTTATACTTAGAAAATCTTTTGTGCTGGAACAGAGGGAGTGTGGATCTTATCCACTGAAGTGTTAAGTGAGACTTCTTATGCAAACCTCAATTACATTGTAACATCAAAGAGTGTAGGTTAATTTTATTATACTATAGCAAAACAAAATGCCTACAAATAATACAATCTTTAAGCATTTTATTTTAATGATTTAAGAAAAACCTTTAATTTCTTCAATTTCTTCATCTTCTAAGGATCCTTTGTAGAATTTCACCCTATTTTTTCCTATTCTCCATGACCATATTAACATGAAACATAATGATCACATATTTATGTGTTTTATACGTATTTGTGCTTTATGCATAAAAATTGTAACTTTTTTCACATCAGTCCAAGAAACAATGTGATCCTTTTGGCAGTGAAAATTCTGTCACAATAAGCGGAACTCATGTGATTCTATACTATTAGATATGTATCTGGGCATTATGCCTTGCATACTATAAATCATTATCTTAAAATTCTTGAAGTAATTTGCAAAAATACAAATCACATTAAGTATGCAGAAAGTAACTATTATTACATGAAAACAGAGTCCTCCTACCAATGCAAAAACAGAAAATATAAGAGAAAAACTTTGGTAAAAATTAAACAAGGAAACTTTACATATAAATTTGAAAAATATCCCAGAATCAACTTACATATGTAAGAAACACTGAAACCTGTTAGAGCAGGACACTTGTTCTTCCTTAAATGACCTCCATTAACTATGGTTTCATTTCTAGTCCTTTTAATGACTCACTGAAAAATTATAGAGGGTGAATGTAGAGGTTATATAAAGAAGCTTTCTGAATAGTCTGTTTTAAATAGGAAAAAATAAAAACAAGATGGTTATGTGAGTAATCAAAGGCTTGGAAATACATAAAATTGTATTTTGTGTAACTTTACAAAATTAAGTATGCATATAAGCTATGTAGTCACCTTTTGAAAAAATATGTGCTTAAGCCTTCCTCTGCCTTGTGAGAGAATTAGCCAATGAACTCCATCTCATTGTAAAAATATAATGTTTTTCGAATTCTTTTACCAAGCCTAATACACATATACACAGACATGCAAATACACACACACACATACACACACACACATGCACACACACACATTTATAAGGATATTTACATACAGATTGATCAGAGTCCCAATATTTATGCAAAAAGATAAACAATTTAACATTTAAAATATTAGGATGATACTGATTTTCTTCTGTTTCATTTTAGTATCTGCTGATCATGCTAATGCTATGCAAATGTCCTCCTACTCTTTAATGTAAGGAAGGAGAATATATGCCCTATCTTTTTCATACCTGATTGAACAATGAAAAGAAACAGCAAGTCCTGTTGATCTCAAACTTTTTGTTTTTATTTTTTCACAGCAACTATATACTGTATAGGCAAGCGTTTCATGACTCTCTCCTAAGAGTGGCAAGTTGAACGAGCAATAGTTTAGTTTGGTAAGATGTTCAGACCACAAAAAGAAATTCAAGGCACCTATTATTGTATCTCCATCTGATAATCATCCTATGTGGTGTCGCTTTCATAAGGACTGCACAATAAGTTTGCTTAGTTATGCAGATGGAAGGGAAATGAAGCATTGGTGAATAAAAAGAAGAAGAAAGCAGTCAGTATAAGGTGGAGAACATATGCTAAGAAAAGATAGCCTAGAGGAAGTTTAAGTTTCTGTAGTCATCATCATCTATGTGTAATACCACTATCACTGCCAATAGAAATGATTTAAAATATTTTTAAAAGTACCAATATTCGACCTTTGGTTTTTTGGGATTGGCTTATTTAGCTTAGCATGATATTCTCCAATTCCATCCATTTATCTGCAAATGCCATAATATCATTCTTCTTTATTACTGAATAATATTCCATTGTGTGTATACACCCCAGTTTCTTTATCCTTTCCTCTGTTGAAGGACATCTAGGTTAGTTCCACAATCCAGCTATTGTGAACTGAGTAGCTATGAATATTGATGTGACTGTATTACTGTAGTATGCTGATTTTAAGTCCTTTGGATATAAACCAAGGAGTGGAATAACTGGGTGAAAAGGTGGGATCATTCCAAGTTCTTTGAGGAATCCCCACTGTTTTCCAGAGTGGCCATACCAATTTACAACTACATTGGCAGTGTAAAAGTATGCCTTTTTCCCCACATTCATGCCAACATCTATTATTGTTTGCATTCTTGATAATAGACATTCTAATTAGAGAAAGATGAAATCTCAGAGTTGTTTTAATTTGCATTTCTCTAATTACTAGAGACGTTGAACACTTTTTCATGTATTTATTAATCACCTTTATGTCTTCTTCTGTAAAGTGTTTGTCCAGTTCCTTGGCCCATTTATTGATTGGGTTCTTTGTATTTTTGGTGTAAAGTTTTGTAAGTTCTTTATAACTTTTGGAGATAAGTGCTCTATTCTTCCCTGATAAGTGGATAATGATATATAATGGGGGTGGAGGGTGAGAGAAGAATGGAGGAACTTAGATTATGGAGAGGGAAATGAGAGGGAGGGAGTATGAAAAATGGTGGAATGAGACAGACATCATTACTCTATGTACCTGTATGATTACACGAATGGTATGAATCTATGTTGTGCACAACCATAGAAAAGAAATGATGAACCCCATTTGTGTACAATGAATCAAAATTCAGTCTGTAAAAAGTCAAAAATAAATAAACATTTTTTTAAAAAAGTACCAATATTGTGCAACAGAAGGAAAAAAAATCTACAGTGAGCCTTCAACAAAATTTTCCTTCTAATGTTTGCTTTTTTCACCTAATGAAAATCAATTATGATTGCATTAAATCCAGGTGAATTTTGATTCTTTTGTAGGTAGGGAGGTGAGTATGAATTTCAGTATTCTTATATATACATAGGTATTTTAATTTTCTATTCATTATGTTGCAACGTGGAGGTGGGGTAGGGGGAGATGCTGTATTGACTGCTATGTCCTAGAAGTAATATTCATAATCATCATTACATCTATTTTCTTTTGACCTACATTTCCTGTTTTGGTTGAGAAAATGAGTTTCAGGTGCACTAAAAAAATTCAAAGATACTTGGCCTATATGTGAATAAACTCAAGTGTCTTGGCTTTTTTGCCTTATGTATGTATGTATGTGTGTCTTAGATATAGCATTTCATTAGAGTTAACATTGCTAGACTATCAAAATATGAAGTAAATTCTTTTTGTGTAACCCTGTATTAAAGACTGAAAGAGTTTGAAAAGAGGTTTGTTTCTATAAATGCATTTTTTAAATTAAAATGTGGCCCTATTTAAACAATGTTATGAGGATTAGGGATGGTGCAGGGGTAAAGTGCTTGCCTAGAGTGTGTGAGGCCCTGGATGGGATCCCCAGCACAGTGAGAAAAACGAAAAGGAAAAAAAAAAAAACAAAACTATATACAGATTCATATATTATCATAAAAGTTTTATTGTTTAGCAAATGGATTTTAACCTATCTCAAACTTACCCTTTACTAAACTATTAAGCTGTGAAAATAGCTGTGAAACCCTCCAATTACTATCTGCTGAAAATGATGTTGTTGTCATGGCTAATCACAACTCTATCATTTTATAGTTTATAAATCGTTCTCTCTACATTGTGTTTGGACCAACACCCACAGATTTCTTTGTCAAGTCTTGTCTTGATTTATGTCTAAGTGAATTTCCCCTATTTCTTCAATAAATTTTGGTAGCCAGGTTTTATTTCCACATATAAAAAAGGAAATTGCAGTACTGTTCTTCCTGTGAGTTTCTTCACATGAATTGTGATGGATTCGTGATGAAAGTTCACAAAAATCTCTTGTGACATTATGTAGATACTCTTTTCAGTATATATTATCTTTAAATGATGATAAGCTAATTCTTGGTCTCAACTTTGACAATCGGAACTTGGATTAGTAAGACTGCACTCAGAAATAAAAGAGCATGTAGAAGGAGAATTAAGACTTTTTAATCCAGTTTGTACATTTTTCTATTTCTACCCAATATTCTTTCAAAACAGCCTCAATGCTAATTAATGTATTAGGGAACATTATTAAGATAGTATAAGCATTACATATAACTAATTTAAAACTACATATATTCATACATAATTTATTCTAATGCATGTCTAAAGAATCTAAAATACCCACATGCAATTACTAGTACTTATATCTTTTGCTATATATATTATTTAAATGCCCTAATAATAAAGTTCCTGCATGTAATCATATGTGATATACATATGTATTTAAATACATGTATATACATTATTATATTCATCCAGAGATACTATAATAGGATTTTCATAGTCACATTTTGAAGATATAGTTCATCATTTTTTAAAGATATAGTTCATCATCATGAAAACATGATTTCATGTTTGACTCAGGTTTAATGTATATACATCAAAAAATTATGTATGAGGTATCTAAAGCAGAGAGAATGTCAAAGGGAGTGCCTATTTTTGAACTGAGGTTATTAGGTAACCTTTGGACATATGCTTTCTCAGCTTGACAAAAGATATTCCTTTGATTCTAGAAGCCCAACTCACTACTAGTAGATCAACTTTTTTATGTAAGTGAGGTCTAGAGAAGATTCTTAGCTATCTGGGGATTTTCAGTTTTTGAGTTAAGATGCAGTGTTAAGGTGCCAATTTCTCAAGTTTCAGAATAGCGTGTAAGGATCTCAAGTCTTCATTTTTCTGACAGAATCAGAGAAAAACACAGCAAATGAGGCTTTTTTTAGTTAATTACATAAATTTTCTTTCATACCCTATAGAATTTCTCCTCCATAATCAAACAAATCTCAATTCAGGAACCAAAATATGTTAAGAATTTAACCTTCCTGTTTAACTTAACCTACATGCTCTTGCTTCTGCCAATAGTCTTTCTTTTCTTACTATATTTCTTTCTTTTTTTTTTTTTTTTTTTGGCCAGCAGTGGGAATTTTATTCAAAAGAAGAATCAAAGACTCAGAGTGGCAGACACGCCAGAGAGGGTAAGGGTACCCCTAGAGTCTTGCAGTGCCCTGCTCTTAAAGGCCCTTGACTTATTCTTGAAACATTATTATTTTCTATAGGAACATTTCCAAATAAATTTAAATGAGCAGATTTTGCTTCCCATGTTAACTCTTCTGCGTACCTCAAATATAGAAATTCCACATTGTTATATTTATTCCAAAATATTTTCTCCAATAACACTACAAGCATTTTAATGTTTATTCATTTTTTTCCATCTCCAGCATATAAAATAAAACTTGGAACACCATAGATCATTAATACAATTTTCTGATAAATGAACATTAATTGAAGTTTTACTCCTTCCTCATAATTTGTTTTATACTCCAAAGAAAGGGAAGATTCAGAAATATCTAGGCAGTGTTTCTCAAGAACAGAATTCAAGAACTTTAGAGGAATTGGGGCAGGTGACCCAGATGAACTTGGTGCTGAGGAGGTGAAATTAGAAATTGCCATTCTTGGGTCACAGTCTTCATGAATATGTGCAGGAAATAACAGCCTCTAACAAAGATGTAAAAATAAAATATCCTCAGGCAGCTTTGTGACATGTAACTGAAGAATACAGAAATAACCGTTTGATGGTCTCTACATTTGTGTATGGGTGTATGCTTATAGGATATAGGATGTAGGTGTAAATCTTAGTTCAGGATATGTTTCAATATTTTAAGAATTATTTCACCTTCAACAAGGACAATTTTTAAATCATTTATCTTTTAATCTCTCCTCCATAATTTTTTGTATAATAATACAAAACACAGTAATATATATGTTCCTAATGGTCAACTAAATCCCTATTATGGGAATTTTCCTTCTCTTGAGAATGCATGACTTTCAAGTACAGTTGCCCAGTTTACATATTTAGAGATGAAATCAGATAGAGGAAGGCTTAGAACATATAGACACAAGAGCACATAATTATAAATTGGCAGATCTGGATACCCATTTTCTATAGCATTTAATTATGTATTAATGTCTCATTACATTCAAATTAAGAAATTTACCTAAAATTGAATGTGTTATTATTTTGAAATATTTTACTTTCCAATTCTCTTTTGATATTCACTACTTCTTTAAAAGTTTATAAACAATTTCTTTTCTCTTAGAGGTTCATTTTATTCATATGTAATCTGAAATAATAACAATGTTTACAGAGAAGTTATGATTATAAAATTACCAAATTATACTGTATATAAAGTAGCATGGTGAACCACATTGTAGGTGTTCAACAGATATTAAATGAAGCCGAAATTTAAATTATCCCTCAATAAAAACTAAGGAACAAATAGTTTTAAAATACATTTTTAAAAAAAGGGTAGGAATAGGATCTGGCATTTACTAAGAATTGACTGCATTTTGTGCACTATTTTTAGTGCTAGATACATATCACCATAATGAATAATGGTAGACTAGAAACTTAGTTTCCCAGAGCACAATCAGCTCCTCATTGTTAAATTCACTGGAAGGATTGCAAGTCTACAGCAAGGGGCTGGAAAGAAAAAGCTGTGACTGGCAAGCTCTTGTGAATGACATTCAGCTGCTGGTTTGTCAGACTTGTAAGCATTGTATTGTGAAACTTGCAATGGGTTTCCATGTACAATATGGGAGGAGCTAATCTGATCAATTTCACTCACTGATTTTTAGTTTTTCAGAAAAAACCTAAGATCAAGATTGAGTGAAACGATGTAGATGGAATTAAAATTCAACATGTATTCCTGGCTCACTGTCTCCATTTCTCTCTCACACACTCTCTCTCTTTCTGTTATCCTTTCTCTTCCTTGTGAAAGTCTCAAATTCACCTATTTTTTACTTTCTAATTGAATGTCTGCTTAGCTCTATATTTTGTTCTTGTTCTTCATATCCATCATATTATGCATTAATTTTATGATTTTGGAACAAGAGGGAGAATTTAACACATGATAATTTGCAATTCTACATAGATTTCTACTATGTAAATGTAACTTGACAAAGCAAATGCATTTTCTTTGCAACATAAAATGTATGTGATATAAATATCCCATAACCATTCAACTTAAAAATAAAGTCTCAATATTTTATGTAGAAGCAATTAAAGTTTCTTTAGTATATCATTTAAAATTTGTACTTACTACAAATTAGTTGCAAATTATTGGATATCCATACTTCAATTTCTCCCATATGCTTTTCAGTTTCACTTTTTCCCAGTTTCTACTATTACTTCTGAGTTTGTGTTTTTGTTTATATCAATGATGTATGATTTAATAGTCAAAGATTTATGACTGCTATATCATTATCACTGTCACTCATTTGACTTTATTAAAAGAAAATTTTCCTTTTTTAATGTAATGAATTGTAGTTTGGACATGGCAAGTTGAAATTTGTTACCCCTATTTGTGCAGAATGGAAATTCATCTAGTTTATCTGTATATTCTCAGCTTTGGATGTTATTTATATTTTATCACTGTTAAATATTTATGATATCACTAGAAATCTATTAGATATTATCACTTAAATGCTATTTTATTATTCTGTGCTTCACATTTTTATAATTGTCTCTTTAATGAGAAACTGCAGTTTTATAAAGTTATTTTTGAAAATTGCCTTGAATTGTATTGTCTATATTAGATTGCTTTGTGCTAATTTCATTCTTTAAAGTTTGTATTTGTTTTGTGCTATACTATTATAGTTGTTATTACTGTATTTCTTTTTTATGATGACTAAAATATATAAATCTTATTGATTTTCAGTCAGATTACTATGTTGGTTAATGAGATTAATTCCTGCTGAATTCAGAGTGACTGCTTATATCCCTTAAAAAGCACCTCCAACATCAAGTATGGTAGAAATAAGTAAACAATGGTATTGAAGTATATTTAACTTTGTATTGTAGTCACAATTCAGAATATTTACTTTTCACTCAAATTCAGGTATAGGCAGTAATGCTGAGGAAAAAATATGATATATCATATATTAAAATGAATCATGAACATCATATGAATTATTCAGGAACATATTTAATTAATTTGTACAAAAGTGTTTAGTTTTTCATTCAGTGCAATAAACTTTTACTTGAATATAAGCTGCATGAAGACTAAAACTCTGGAGTAACATCCCCAACATAAAGAATGGTAGCAGAGGGCTGGGGAGATAGCTCAGCTGGTAGAGTGCTTGCCTCGCAATCACATGGCCCTGAGTTCGATCCCCAGTACGGCAAAAAAAAAAAAAAAAAAAACTGGTAGCAGAGTCAGGCACAGTGGTGCACGACTATAATCCCAGCAACTTGGGAGGCTGAGGCAGGAGGATCACAAGTTCAAAGCCAGTCAAAGTAATTTAGCAAGGTCCTAAGCAACTTAGCAAGACCTTCTCTCAAAACAAAAAATAAAAAAGGATGGAGATGTGACTAAGGGATTCAGTGCCACTGGGTTCAATTTCTAGTACAAAAAATAATAATAATAATAAGGAATGGACACATATTAGACACTCATTAAATGCAAACATGTTGTAAATGTCAGGTAGGTGATACATGATGTAATCAACAATGACTCAATGAAATGTCTGAATACTGTTTCAGAAAAAATAGGAGAGGGTAGAGAAAAGTGAGTGGAACCAGAGAGATTGGGTACGAGGAAGGAAAGGAAGAAAAGAAGAAGGGTAAAAGAAGGAAGGCAAGAGTATTAGGAAATTCATTTCATCTAATTTAGAAATTATTATATTACATATAGAAGCTGTAAAGACCTAGCTGAATGTTTTTCCAAGATAAAACAGAAAGGATTCTTATGTTGATTTCAAATTGAAAATCTCCTTCCATTCTTCAAACAGTTGTTAACCTGAATGTTTGCAATTTGAATAAAAAGTAGAATGATTTCAAGGTTTTAAATTCAGGTCTCTCAGATGGGAATTGGAGGGCAGTTCTCTGTTTATACAGTGCATTGCCTGCTGTTTTCAAGAAACAGTAACTGCTTTTTTTTTTTTTTTTTGAACTTTGCCCTACAAAAATAGATAGAAAATAAAAAAAAGATCAAATGAATTCAAGTCAAACAGTTGGAGTTTTAGGTAAAGCTGTTGTGTTTTACCAAAAACGTCAAGTACTTAATGCAGATGGTTCGTTTTCACTGTTATATTAAGAGCAACATTTGCAGTCGATATTGATGAAAGCCATTTACATCACCACCTCCTCAGGAGCCAGAGAAACTCACCCATAGAAATGCAAAGTGAAAGCACCTGCCCCAAGCAAGAGGATGCTGACTGGAAACAATCCCTGTGCATTTTCTTACTGGTCTCATTGAAACACCTTGATGAGTGGCATCTAACAAACCAATCACATTAGCCATCAACTTACAACAAGAATAGACAATTCAACAAATACACTTAAGGTGTGCTTAAGAAGGTGTGCTTAGCTGTTCATATATTTGCAAGAAAATTTGTAAAATCTTTCCATAATCATATTTACTATACATTTCAGTTAATTTAAACACTATGCTTATTTTACAAAAATTATAAAAGTTAGTTTGAAAGTGTTGGTTACAAAGTAATAAATTATTTTTCTAAGATCCCTACTTTCAAACATATTTTTGTACTTAGTATCAAAATATGAACAAATCCCAATACTCGAATTATTCTACTATATACAGTATGACAGCATATTTTAATCTAAAGGTCTGGCTGAATTATTCGAAATCAAATGCTTTGTTAATAGTACAGAAATAGCTCTCTGGTCGATGTTGAAAAGCATATTATAATTAAGAGGAGATTATGATGCTGAGGCTATAACTCAGTTATAGGGACTATACACAGTAAGTTGACTGCTTGCCTCACATACTCAAGGCCCTGGGTTCTAACCCCAGCACCATTAAAATAAAAAGCAACTAAAAGGAGATTATGGAACCCATGCACTCGATTTCATTCACATCCTATTACCAACATTTATTTGCTTGGATATTCTGGACAAAGTTACTTAATTATTTCAGTAGATTCCTTGCATTTAGAAAGAACAAATAATGTTATGTATATCCAGTTTTATTGTTAAAGAATTTACATGTTTATAACAATACCTGGAAAATTCTGTATTTGAGAATATGCCTAGAAGTTAAACTTATTTATAACTTAAAATCAATAATTAGGACACATGTATAGTTATCTGGGGACATGTGCAATGGTGAAAAATCGGGGCCACTAGAATATAAATTTGCTGCTGCTGAGATTGAATGGGGCAAATTTAATTATTTTTTCTTTCTTTCTTTCTTTTTTTTTTTGTACTAGGAATTGAACTCAGGAACATTTCACATTGAGTCACACCCCCAGATCTTTTCTGTATTTTATTTAGAGACAGGATCTCACTCAGTTACATAGGCCCTGCCCAAGGTGCTGAGACTGGCTTTGAATTCATGATCCTCTTGATTCAACCCCCTGAGCCACTGTGATTACAGGCATGTGCCACCACACCAGGGGAATGGGGCAAGTTTCTACTATCTTCTCATAGGCTTTGATAGTCTATTTAGATATACTTCTGTATATCTCTGTGCTTTTGTTGGTGATTTCACTATTTAAAAGGACTCCAAGTGTAGAGCTGAAGAGCTTATTAATGTTCTCTAGCACACACACACACACACACAAAAACCAGATGTGATGTGTCTTATGGAGAAAATAGTGTACTTGAATAAGACAAGTTTTATTCAAACTTGAGTTATAATGCTGTTGGCCATGCATTCAATATTTATGAATCAACAATATAAAGTAAAGTGGCTTTAAAATGAAACACACATAAAACAAAGCTATGTATTGATTGGTTGACTAAAATGTGCTAATCACATGTTCACAGTACCCTAACACTGTATTTCCCCTAGGAGCAGTGGTTCAATATTTGCTAATTCAGAGTTACAGCTACACTGTAGAATACAATCATCACAAAGAACAAGAACCAACTGTGTATGTAATATAATATGATACATAAAATAAAAATATCAAACACATTATTGAATTTATATAAATATTTGCCACCTGTGATACTTAAAATTGTGTATTAACTTGAGCATGTAGTAAGAAGACTTAGCAAAACATTGTCATAAGTGAGTCTCTAAGAATGTGTCTGAAGGAGATTGACATTTGAGTTGGGAGACTGAGTAAAGTTGATTGTATTTCCAAAGTGGGGCCATACAATTGATTAAATAATTAAGTAGAACAAAAAGGCTGAAGAGAAGAAACTTTCCTTGCCTGACTAAGATAGTGTTCATTGGGCTGGGGTTGTATGTAGATCAGTAGTAGAGCCATGCCTAGCACATGTGAGACACTGGGTTCAATTCTCAGCACCACATATAAATAAATAAATAAATAAGTAAATAAATAAATAAATAACAATAAAGGTTGTTGACTACTAAAAAATTTTTGAAAAAAGATAGTGATCATTTCTGGGAGCATAAATACTTCTTGGGGTCTTGAGCTGGCTAGGGTTTGTACTGAAATTACACGTTGGTCTCCAGTTCAAGCTGTATTGTCATATAAGCCAATTTCTTATAATACCTCTCTTCATATACATATATGTACACACAGGCATATGGGAAATATGTGTGTATGTTTGCATGTTTAACATAGTTATTATTACTTCTCCTACTTTAAAATCACAAAAATAGCAATACAGTAGTATAAACTTCAATGACATTATAAAGATAATGTCAGTATAAAAGTAAGCCAGAGATTGTGAGAAATTTGTGGTTTTAAACAAGTTCAATTCTACTGACTATCTAGGAGAAACAAGATCTAGTTCATTGCACTGAGGATAGAATAATGTAATGTTTCCTGGCAGGAATGCTCTATCAAAGATCCTAGTCCTTACGACAACTAGGTATAAAACAGAAATTTTTGATGGTGAAAAATCATAAGGGAACCAGTGAGTATGGGTTAAAACTGAGGTCTTTTCAAAATAAATCACTTCCCTGAGTGGGCAAGATGTTATTTGTGTATGTAATGGCACTTAGAACATTTTGATGTACATAAGAGGGATGATGGGTAGATATGGTCAGACCTTATGACTGGAAAGTGATTGGCATACAGGCAGGGTACACATCAATGTTCTGAAAGGGACAACAACATAACAGCAGAGAATACAGGTCAATTTCTTCTACTGGTCCACATAAGAATTAATTTGCATATGTGAATGGATAGCAGCAATAGCAAACACTTAACAAAATACACAAAAAGAGAAAGGCTATAATGGAGAAATAGATCAACAGACTGTGAACAAATAGCAAATCAAGAAACAGATTTTTAAAAAATGATGGTGATACCAGCGATTTTGTGAAATATAATGACAATGAACTTTTTTATCACAGAGATCTGAAAAGGTTTTTTCACTTTTAAAAAGGGAAATACTAATATTTGGAAATTATAAAATTACAAATTGTTCAGAGAACAAGAATAGATTACTGAAAACTAAAATTAAGTTTGGTGTGGTGGTACACACACCTGTGATCTCGGCTATTTTGGAAGCTCAGGCAGGAGAATCAAAAATTTGAGGTTAACCTTGGAAACAGAAAGACCCTATCTCAAAATAAGCATAAAAGTATTAGAGAAACTCTGGATTCAATGCTCAGTACCACAGGGAGGGAAAAAAAGAAAGAAAATTAATATTAAGCATGACTGCTAAAACAAACAAATATGGAAGGCCTTAATATGAAAATCCATAAAATTTGCCCCTCACTAAATTTAAAAGTAAGAAGATATGGAGTATATGAAAGAAAAAGTAATGCACATAAAGACATGGACTGCTTTTTGACTATAAATTCCTAGGCTAGTATTTTAGAAAATATGATACAACCAAAGTAACAATAAAAGAAATAATACAAATATCAAGGGCCCAAATATCAGAGCACTGCAGTGCATTTCTGTGGAGGAAGGCACATAAGGAAGTATTTGAAACTGCATGAGATTCACGTTGGTGTTATGCTTTCCCCCCTTTGGCAAAACTCGATTTTAATTAGAAATTCCTAGTGGGGAATTTTTTTAAGACTAAAAGTCTGAACCCAGAAAAAGCAATAAACTGTAAGTCTAACTAACTAGAGCTCTAAGATATGTAATGTTACTAAGTGATTACATAAGTATGGTACCCAGTTTAAACTTTTTGAAAGTTGAAATTAATTTAGAAAATGTAATTGAAAAGAATGCAAGCATGAATTTTGGGTCATATGTTAAGAAGTGATTTTGTTCAAAGTCTATCAGAAATCTAGGCAACTTGGAAGACATTATCTTTAAGAAATTAGATTTTTATTGTGACAAAAAAAAAAGAGACATAATTCCTCTGTAAGCTACAACTAATCAAAATGAAATTCAGAAGGAAACCAATCTCAAAAGGACAAGAAAAATATTATTCATGTAGAAAATACAATATTTGAAATAGAATTTTAACTATATTTTGCATACACACAATGAGCTGAAACGATGTATAAAATATGAGACAATGCTCACAAGTACAGAGAGCTAAATTTACTACCTTTCATGAAGGAATAAAATCATGTTTGTGGTCATTAAATAAAAGTAGTAACAATATTATTATTATATTAAATTGACAATGTTAAATAATAGGGAATGGGTTAGTTATGAACTGAATCGTAACTCCAAAATTCTTGTTTCTATTGTATCCTCAAGAAACTTAGAATGAGATCACATTTGGATGTAGGCTCTTTACAAAGCTATTTAATTAAAGTGAGGTCATTAGGATGGAGACTAATCTGATATAACTGCTATTGTAAAAGAGAAAAATTGGACACAGATACAGAGGGAAGACACAAGGAGAATAAAGCCCTCTTCAAGCTGAGGGGGGTCTAGAATCAGATCCTTCCCTCCAACCATCAGAAGGAACCAGCCCTGGAGATAGTCTGGTTTCCTATTTCTAGACCACACAATTTTGAGAAGACAAATATGCTTCCCAGTGTGTGGTAGTTTGTTATGGCAACCTTACTAAACAAACAAAGGGGAGAAAGCATTGGATCAATATGGTTTTCTCCAGAAGTGGGTAGGAGAACAGGGCAGAATTTCTCTGTGGATTTTATCTTGATTCTCTGTCTTCCATTCTCACTCTATTTCTATCTCCATCTCTATCTCATATATTTGAGGAAATTAGGGTGCTTTAGAGTTAGTAGAGAATGAGCTAAACTGGAAGAGTCACATTTTTTCCCCCATGGTCACTTTCTGCTTTATTTTAGGACATATGGCAAATAGATCATGATAGCAATGAAATCAAATTTTATGTAAGTTGGCCCAATTCTATTTTGAAAAAAAAAAATTTGTTTGTTTGTTTGTTTTCTTTCTGGAGTTACTTTCAAGAATTGCCTTTTTTTTTTTTTTTTTTTTTGACAAATACTCTTATCAGAACATGTCATCAGAAGCACCATCAGAAGCATAAATGCTACCAAAAATAAATTGATATCAGATCTATGATGACTGTATTAGGTAGTAAATTAAAGTATTTTAATAGGGTTATATTACTCTGAATGACCAATTTTTTTCCTGTAACTGAGATTTAGGTGCTGAAATGGTAACAAATTTTATATTTTAATAGCAAAGCAATCTAGTTATCATATAAGAATAATTGTTAATATGTGATCTTATAAAAATTAATATACTCCTTACTATATAATCTCTATTATTTCCCCTTTAATACATTTCAAAAGAACCATGGAAACTATTTATACTGAAAAAAAAATTGTGTCTCAATATATTTGTTTTATTGTCAAAATTAATATTGTTTTGAAATATAATCTGATTATCCTTCTGTTCTCAAAAATGAAAATTTCTCAAGATATTAAGTTCTACTCTGAAAAAAGTTATCAACAGTTATATGCTTTCAAAATACCAATTTATAGCTTACTTATTTACAGGATGCTAAGGTAAGTAATTTTGACTGACAGAATGAATGATTATTCTACTGGAAAAACAAAATCTCATATCTTTGACTGGTGATTATAACAGTAAATTCTCTGAAAAGAGGGAAAAACAATGAGTGTGATTGAATGTGCCTATGTTGCTAAGTTTTATTTCTAATTAAGTATTAACAGTTATTTTTATCCAAATAAAGTTTGGATTATTTAAATATATTATACTTTAAAAAAAAAACACACAACCAGTTATAATCTTACCAAATCTAATTTTTTCTAATATGACTCTCATTCATATCTGTACAGTCTAGGAAAAGCTTAAGTGTTCACATCACAATTTCTGTTGATCCTCATAAATCTTTGTGTTATACCAGGTGAACCTTATTTTTTTGTTGTCGTTTTTCATGAGAATGACAGCCTCATTTGAAAATTGCCATGTGTGTAGCAGAAGGAAAACAGAGAATCCTGGGTGACCATGGGGATTGTTAAGGAGAAGATGTGAGTCAGCCTTTTATCTATGCAACCAAAATCACTGAGAAGGATTTAGGGGAGGAAAAGTTGATTTTGGGCTCATGGTTTCAGAGGAAATGGTTCATGGCCAGCTGGTCCATTGCACTGAGCCTGAGATGAGGCACATCATCTGGCAGAAGGGCCCAGCAGAGGAGAGCTGCTCAGCTCATGATAGCTGGGAAGCAGAGAGAAAAAGAGAGGCAGAGGAACCAGAGTTCCCAAACCACACCCTGGGTGACCTCAGTCCCCTCCATATTCAGCCTCTACAGTTACCACTCTGTAGCCGACTAATTTAGATTGATTAAATGTATTTATCTGCTGGTGAGGCCAGAGCCCTATCACTGCCTAAAAGCTCCACTTCTGAGCCCCGCAGTTTCAGGGAGCATGCTTTCAACACATGTGCTTTCCAGGGAACATTGCATGTCCAAACCATAACAGAAAATATGCAGAAAAATACAAGGCACAGATTCTAACAGGAAAAGGCAGAGATTCAAGTATTCAAGGAGAACAGCTTGTGAGAATAAAAAAAAAAAAGTAATAAGGAATAAAGTGGAAGTCAGACTGAGCAATCAAGGAGTCATGTAAATTCAATGTAGCATTCAATAGTGCCTTTCAGTTTTTTCTTATTTTTTCCATTGGATTGTTCAACTACTTTTTCTGCTGTTCTCTATTTTCCCTTATCCTACTATCACTTTACCATCTGAAAATACATTACTTTCTACTAAAAAGAAAACAGGGTGGAAGAAATGCTTTGATTTCCCATCAATAAACATATAAGTATACCAAAATCTTTTAGTGTGTGTATGTAATTTTTGTTCTAACTTCCCAGTGGTAATTACTTATTGAAGCATTCAAAAATTATTCCTTTTGTATCTTAATGGCATACATTTTCAGAGTTGTTTATTTCCTACAAAATTATCTTAACAGCTGAACTTTGTGAAGACAGGTCTGTCCTTGTGAGACTTCTCAATGCACTTCACACAGACACACAAATACACACACTAGAGTCAGTATGGTATTAAAAATACCATACAGTAGGTAGCTTATATAGAAAAAAACAGTATTCTTCAGAGTTCTGAAGTCTAGAAAGTTCAAAATCAAGGTATTAACTAATAATTTTCCTCTTCTTGTTACATCTCCGAAAGGTGGAGTGAGAGATCATCTGTCTCTTGTCTCAGGGTGTTAATTCCTTTCTTCAGGGCTCAAATGCTCTGATTTAGTTACTTTTCCAAGATTCCAATTCCCAACACTATCAAGTTGGGGATAATTCTTAAAATGTAGATTTGGGGAGCACACAAACCCCTCACTCCATGGCTTGTTCAATGAACACAGCATTCAGTGTACTGCTCACCATTTTATGGGGTTTTGAAAAAAAGCAAATTTTAGGAAAACACAAGCATTTATTCCACATCCTACTTCAGAATAAATTGAATTCATATTCCTTAAGCATAAACTGAAAAAAGAAAACATAAATTGCCTAACCATTTAACAAACAACACAACATTACCCACTTAGAAGTAGGCTGTTTGAGTGAACTTTCAAACACTGTATTATAAACACTAGTCGGAATTTAGTCACTGAATCATCTGCAAAGATAATATGAAGGAATAGATTTATATATGTGGTGAGTATCTCAATAGAGATGTTTTAATGAAATTCAAATTGTAAAAATATTCTGGAGATTCACAAATTATATCAGCTCCTTATTCTCTGGCAGTAGTGAATACCTATTTTCTCCACATACATTTTGAAAAATGGGCATGATAGTAGAAGTTTGAAAGAATAAAATGAGTGTGTGGCAGAAAGTTAATATCCATGGATTAGATTCTAATATTAGTTGAGCTAATGGTAATGATTTTTCCTATTACATCACATAATCAAGATGCATCCCTAAATTAATATGGAAGGAATACAGTGCTATCCAATCTTTTATAAGCCTCTCATTTCAGCACTCTTGGAAGCCAATTTTCATATTCATTTTCCTGGTTCCAATAAATCAAATTGAAGTACTACAATTTATCCTTGACAAAACTATTTGAAATTAAATATGCTTTTGGAACCACCTATAACAAATTTCACATTTGTAAATTATTATTACTGGAACCATTTTTAAAATGCTAAAAGACTCACATGTCCTTTTGGATTTTGTCATTTTTCAAACTTTCCATCTTAAAGCTGGTACTGTTCATACTATAGTTAACATTGCTGTTTCATAGGAAAATGTCATTTTTATAAAGGAGCAGCCCTTTAACTGAATTATCAATGTCAATCACTCTGTAATGTACTGAGATGTTTATATATATACATGTATATATATATATATATAAAATATCAGATATATAATATATTTATAAAAATCACCTTTGAGCTACATGGTATGATATATACATATATGTATTTACATATATAATATTATCATTACACAAATGAACTTCATTAAACTTTTTAAAATTTGTATAATACCAAACACATTTTATAAATACTACATCATTACAGGTTAACCTTTATTACAAGGAAAATAAATGTATACTTTAGGTCTTGTGTCAATACTGATATGTAATGACACTATCTTAGTCTATGTAAGAGACAATCTAGGTTACCTGGTATACCTAGATTTTTGTTATTATTTGTATTGAAAATTATTATGGCTGGCAGTAGTACATGTTATATTTCTTTTCTGGTCCACAGTTACTTAAAGTTTAGTTGAATTATGATGTTCTGAAGCAGTCCATTTTCTTAGCATTAAAAATAATGTGTGTGTCTGTGCAAGTACCTCATTCTACATAGTGTTCAGTATAAAACTATTTGAGCCAGACATGGTGGCACATGCCTGCTCAGGAGATTGAGGCAAGAAGATCACAAGTTTCAGGACAGCTTGGAGAAATTAGGGACACTCCGATTCAAAATATACAAAATGAAATCATATAAATAAAAAGCATCTGGGAATATTGCTCAGTGTTAGAGTACTTTCCTATCGTGTACAAGATCTTGGGTTAGATACACTGGACTGACAACTCCCCTCAAAAAAAAAAAGTGAAAAGAAAAAAGAAAACTGGGTGTTTAGGATTTTCCAGTCTTTGTAATTTAATTCTCACAGCAACCTTGTGCAAGATTATATTCTTATTCTCCTTCAACAGATGAAGAAATAAACAAAAGTATTGCAAATGTCTCAAATTTCCCTGCTATCTCACAGATATTCACAATCCTAATTTACACATAAATATTTCAAATTATGAAGTTTTGTAGCCAATGATATATTTGTTAACTTTCAAATAAATATTTTATAAATAGAAATTATAAAATTAATCTTAAATGCCTGTGTGATTAATGATCACTCCAATTGCTTGTTAGAAGTGTGAGTCCATTAATCTTGCACCTAGAAATATTGAGATAGTAGGTTTGACAGAACTGTCCCCAAATCTGTATTTTACATAGAAAGAATGCTATGAATGAACTCATTATCAGCTTGTTAGTTAATTCCTAATTCTTTTCAGTTTGCAGTGTTTGGGATTCCTGGACAGAGCTAATGAGTGGCTGGGTGACAGGTTTTCTTGCATCTGGTTCATCGCCTCGTTAGACCTGTCTTCTAAGAGACCTAGAAAAAAGCAATTTTACCTTGTTTTTATTGTTAAATATTAATTTTGACCTATCTAGAATATTCCATTTTGAAGAAAGAATTATGCATTATATTTTTAAAAGGACATATAGTTATCGCTTTACCATATTTAACTGACCATATTTGAATGTTTATTTATTTTCAAATGAATTTTAGTATCAATTCTACTACGTCATCCAAATCTCTCTTGATAGTGTTGTTTAAGTACACTGACTATATAAATTAATTAACACAGAGTTAACATTTTAAACAATATTATATTAGAAAAGGAAAAACCTGCAGATATGCATATTCTTTTCAAACCTTTTGTTTGTTTCCGGAATTTTTTACATTTTCATAAAACTTATAAAATAACGCACATTTATAGGTACTATATTTCATACTGTAGTTGATAGAAAATCATCTAATTTTATATTTTCTGTACTAATTTTATTGATCTTTAGAATTTGTGTGATAAAAGATGCCTATGATTGCTGTTACTTACAGACTTCATACTGAAAAATCATCCTTCACTCTGTGTGAATGCATATTTATGCTGCTATGTGTTTGAGAATGTCAAAGATTTCTGGAAGATCTAATGTATACTGACTACTGTGCATTTTTGTAACAATATCCTCCAGATATTTATAATTGTGCATAGTGATAGTAAAACATAGTCATGAATTCACAATATTAATATATTTATGCACAAATTTATGTTCATGCCAACACACATAATATTGTGAAACTTGCCATTACTATTTTTAGATAGAAAGTAAACATAGAGAATGCAATGCTTGGGGCTGGGGTTGTGGCTCAGTGGTAGAATACTCACCTAGCATTCATGAGGCACTGGGTTTGATCCTCAGAACCACATAAAAATTAATTAATTAATTAATTAAGGTATTGTGTCCATCCACAACTAAAAAAAATTTTAAATAAAATACAATGCAATGCTTTGCACGCCATGTGAAACCATTGCCACTGCCTCCAGTGGACTCACTGCAGCTTCCCATCTACCAACACATTTGAACACCTCTACCACCATCTTGAATTATCACTGCCACTGCCACTACCATCTTTATTTGGGGCTGCTTCCATCTTGGGACATCTGCCGGAGACTAGAAGCTCATTATCAAGGTACCTACAGGTTAGCCGTTGCTGCCATCACTAATTTGGGACATGACTGTTTACATCCAGGGATAATAGCCAGTACCTGATAGATCATTACCAAGAACCCTGAAGGCTTGGTTACATCTGAGGTATCCCTGCTAGGTGTGCTAATAGCCACCATCTTACTACAGAGGCAGAAGAGAGCTTTGCAAGGGGTTGGTAGGTGGTAAAATGGTGTGAGGGCATCTTGATCCTGGCATGTCCAGACAACTAGCCTGGCACCCACCCAGACTGCAGAGACAACTCAGGTAGCACTTGCTGGGACCCAACATCAGTCTGGTCCATGACTCCATTGATCACCTGGTCCCGTCAGTTTGGCAATCAACAGGGCCCTCTGGCTCCTCAAACCCCTGTCTCCCAACCATCCCCTAGCCACTAACCTGGTCCAGTGCAGGCAGCTACATGGCTGGTCCACAACTTTCAATACCTGAACGTGATTTGCCTGATACAGAACAGCTTTCTAAAACAGGCATACAGGTCATTATAAAATTTGCCCACAGGACCTCTACGGAGACAGGTCACTGACTGGGAAGTCAAAAGGGCAGGGGCAGGAGAGATATAATTTAGAGACTAAATTATAGGTGAGGAATTGTGGGGTTGACATGTGAGGGAAGGGGTAAGACAAGGCTCCTGGGTCACACAAGTGGACCCCAGAGGAGAGTCCTGGGATGCAGTCATTCAGAGAGACTGGCAATTGCTATACCCTGCATCCAGGAATCTCACACTCAAGACTACTCCTCAAACCTTAGTAAATTTCACCATCTTGAGGGTGGAGTTACCATCAAACTCCACACAATCCCACCTATCAGAAGAGAAGGGAAGCAGAGAAGGTACCTTTAATACATCAGGCTACCGAAGACTGGGAGGTTTGAGTAGTGTATTACAGTTTTGTTGTAGATTTTTGTTTTAACTTGATCTATATTCTTCTTATTTATCTGTTCCCTTGGAGTCTCTTTCTATCTTTTCTTCTGCTAACAATAAACCTCTTTGATTCCTCTTTTAATCTTTCTATGATTTAGTACCTCTATATTCTTACCTCTTACATCATTAACATCACATCCTCCACCCTTTCCCTGATCTCTCTTTGTCCACCATTAGAAATTGTAGACCTTATTGCAAACCTATTGTTTATGTCACAGATAATAATTGAACACCTCATCTCTGTTTATTACAGTACTGCTAACATCTTAATAGGGACCATTTGGTGTAAGGCTGCATATTGTTTGCTTTGGGTACTGTTAATATTGATATCCCCCTTAAAGGTGAAGTATTGGAAACCTGCAAGTATACTAAAAATCTATAGAGTGGAAACTGTAATACCTCAGATCCACAGTGCTAGAGGGGAAGTTAAAAAAAAAAATGAAAAAACAAGAGAAGAAAATGCCCCAAGCAAACCAAGATACTATATTAATATAATTCTTTGACAACATGGTAGAAGAAACATCAGAAAAGAAGTTCAGAATGTACATAATTGAAATTATCCATGAAGTAAAGAATGAGATAGGAGAGCAAATGCAGGCAACAAAAGATCACTTCAATAAACAGTGAAAAGAGCAAACCCAGGAAGTAAAAGATTATTTCAATAAAGAGATTGAGATCCTGAAAAAAAAAGCAGAAATCTGTGAAATGAAGGAAACAACAAACCAAATTAAAAACTCAATAGAAAGCATCATCAAGAGGCTAGATCTCTTGGAAGACAGAACCTCAGACAATGAAGACAAAATATTTATTCTTAAAGTTCACCACACAGCAAGATGGCAAAAAATCACAAACAGAACCTCTAAGAATAAAGAGACACAAAAAAAGATCAAATTTAAGAATTATTGGGATTGAGGAAGGCACATGGATACAAACCAAAGGAATGAGCAATCTATTCAATGAAATAATATTGGAAAATTTCCCAAACCTTAAGAAGGAAATGGAAAATCAAATGCAAGAGGCTTACAGGACCAGGACACCAAATGTATGAAAGTACAACAGATCCACACCAAGTCACATTATATGAAAACACCCAGCATACAAAATAAAGAAAGACAGCAAGAAAAATATTATCAGATTACATATACCAATACAGATATCAGCAGATTTCTCAACCCGGACCATAAAAGCTAGGAGGTCCTGAAACAATATATACCAAGTTCTGAAAGAAAATGGATGCCCAGAAGAATCTGATATCCAGCAAACTTTCAGATTAGATGATAAAATAAAAATCTTCCATGAAAAACAAAAGTTAAAAGAATTTACAAATAGAAAACCTGCACTAGAGAACATTCTCAGCCAAATATTCCATGAGGAGGAAATGAAAACAACAGTGTAAGTCAGCAAAGGGAGGAACAACACTAAAGGAAAAGCCAATTAAAAGAGAAAACAAGTCAAGTTATAAACCAAAAACAAGCCAAATGACTGGTAATAAAAATTATATTTCAGAAATAACAGTGAATGTTGACCTAAACTCATCAGAAGACATAGACTAACAGAGTGAATTAAAAAAAACAAAAACAAAGACTCAACAATATGATGCTTTCAAGAGATTCATCTCACAGGAAAAGACCTTCATAGACTGAAGGTGAGAGAATTGGAAAAAACATATCATGCACACGGACTCAGTACAAATGTGGGAGTTTGCAACCTCATACCAGATAAAGTGGACTTCAAGTGAAAGTTAGTAAGAAGTGACAAAGAAGGACATTTCTTACAGCTTAAGGGAATCATAAATCAACAAGATATAAAAATCATAAATATTTATGCCCAAACAATGGAGCATCTATGTACATCAAACCCTTGTCAGATTCAGGAATCAAATTCACAACAACACAATAATACTGGGTGACTTTAACATACATCTCTCATCACTGGATAGATCCTCCAAACAAAAAACTGAACAAAGCAATCATAGAACTAAATAACGCAATCACTAATTTAGACTTAACAGACATATATAGAATATTCCATCCATCAATAAGTGAATACATTTTTTTCTAGCAACATATGGATCCTTCTCTAAAATAGACCATATGTTATGACACAAAGCAACCCTTATCAAATACAAAAAATACAGATATTACCTTGCAATTTATCAGATCATAATGGTATGAAATTAGAAATCAAGAATAAAATAAAAGACAAAAACTACTCCTATACCAGGAGACTAAATAATATGCTATTGAATGATACATGGATAACAGAAGACATCAGGGAGGAGATAAAAATATTCTTAGTGATAAAGGAGAACAATGATGCAACATATCAAAATCTCTGGGACAATATAAAAGCAGTACCAAAGGGAAAGTTCATTGCATTGAGCTTATTCAATAAAAGAACAAAAAGTCAACAAATAAATTACTTAACATTATATCTTAAAATCCTAGAAAAAGAACAACATATCAACATGAAAAGTAGGAGAAGGCAGGAAATAATTAAAATCAGAGTTGAAATCAATGAAATAGAAACAAAAGAAACAATTCAAAAAAATTGACAAACCAAACAGTTGTTTCTTTGAAAATATAAACAAAATTGATAAACCCTTAGCCACACTAATATAGAGGAGACAGAAAACTCAAATTACTAAAATTCATGATAGAAAAGGAAATATCACGATGGACAATATTGAAATACAAATATAATTAGAAGCTATTTTGAAAATCTATACTCCGACAACATAGAAAATCTGGAAGACATCAACAAATTTCTAGATATATATGATCCAGCCAAACTGAATCAGAGGACATACACAATTTAAACAAATCAATTTCAAGCCATGAAAAAGAAGATACCATCAAAAATCTACTAAGAAAATTCCAAGACCAGATGTATTTTAAGGTGAGTTCTACAAGACCTTCAAAGAAGAACTAATACCAACATTCCTCAAAGTATTCCATGAAATAGAAATGGAGGGAACAATTCCAAACTCATTCTATGAGGCTAGTATCACCCTGATACCAAAACCAAACAAAGACACATCAAAGATGAAAACTTCAGACCAATATCCCTGATGAACATACATGTAAAAATTCTTAACAAAATACTGGCAAATTGTATAAAAAAAGTAAAAAGATAGTGCCCCATGATCAAGTGTGGTTCATCCCAGGGATGTAAAGTTGGTTCAAAATCAGAAAGCAATAAATGCAATTCATCACATCAATACACTTAAAGTTAATAATCATATGATCATTTCAATAGATGCTGAGAAAGCATTTGATAAAATATGCTACCCTTCATGTTCAAAACACTAGAAAATATAGAAATAGTAGGAACATACCTCAACATTGTAAAGGCTATCTATGCTAAGACCAAGACAAAAATAGAGAAAAATTGAAAGCATTTCCTCTAAAAACTGGAACAAGACTGGGATGCCTGCTTTCACCACTTCTATTCAATATCGTCATTGAAACACTAGACAAAGCAATTAGGCAGAGAAGAGAAATTAAAGGGATTCAAACAGGAAAAGAAGAACTCAAGTTATCACTATTTTGTGATGACATGATTCTATATTTATAGGATTCAAAAAACTCCACCAGAAAACTTCTAGAACTAATAAACAAACTCAGCAAAGTAGTAGGATATAAAATCAACACTCATAAATCTATGCATTTCTATATATAAGTGATGAATCCTCTGAAAGAGAAATTAGAAAACCACTCCATTCACAATAGCCTCAAAAAAAAAAAAAAAAAACCTTAGGAATCAGTCTAACAAAAGAGATGAAAGACCTCTATGATGAAAACTACAGAGCACTAAAGAAAAAAATTAAAGAACACCTTAGAAGGTGGAAATATCTCCTATATTCTTGGGTAGGCAGAATTAATATTGTCAAAATGTCCATACTACCAAAAGCACTATACAGATTTAATGCAATTCCAATTAAAATTACAATGATGTACATCATAGAAATAGAGAAATCAATCAAGAAATTCATTTGGAAGAATAAGAGACCTAGAATAGCTAAAGCAATAGTTAGCAGGAAGAGCAAAGCAAGAGGTATCACAATACCAGACCTTAAACTATGCTATAAAAATGGCATGATATTGGCACCAAAATGGACATGTAGAACAATGGTACACAATAGAAGATACAGAGACAAACCCACATAAATACAGTTATCTCATATTAGATGAAGGTGCCAAAAACATACAATGGAGAAATGATAACCTGTTCAACAAATGGTGCTGGTAAAACAGGAAATCCATATGCAGCAAATGAAATTAATCCCCTATCTCTCACCCTGCACAAAACTCAATTCAAAGGGAAAAAAATAACAGAATGAATCAAACAACATGTATCCCAATACAAATTTTACAATAAAAATAAATTTTAAAAAAATGAATCAAGGACCTAGAATTAGACCAGAGACCCTGCACCAAGTAGAAGAAAAAGTAGGCCCAAATCTTCATTATGTCAGCTTAGGACCAGATTTCAATAACAAAACTCCTATAGCACAAGAAATAAAAGTAAGAATCAACAAATGGGATGGATTCAAACTAAAAAGCTTTTTTATCATCAAAGGAAACAATCAATAATGTGAAAGGAGAGCTTACACAGTGGGAGAAAGTGTTTACCACATCACTTCAGATAGAGCACTAATCTCCAGAATTTATAAAGAACTCAAAAAACTTAATGCCAACCTAGATGTCCTTCAATTGATGAATGGATAAAGAAACTGTGGTATATATATACAATGGAATATTACTTAGCCATAAAGAATGATAAAATGGCATTTGCAGGCAAATGGTTGAACCTGGAGAATATCATGCTAAGTGAGATAAGTCAAAGGACAGATGATCTCACTGATAAGCGGATGATGACACATAATGGGAGATGGGAGGGGGCAAGAATGGAGGAAGGAGGGACTGTATAGGAGGAAAAGAGGGGTGGGAGGGGTGTGGGGGAAGGGAAAAAATAACAGAAGGAATCAAACAACATTACCCTATGTAAATTTATGATTACACAAATGGTATGCCTTGACTCCATGTACAAACAGAGAAACAACATGTATCCCATTTGTTTACAATAAAAAAAAAAACTTAATGCCCAAAATACAAATAACCCACTAATAAATATGCTAAGGAACTGAGCAGACACTTCACAGAAGATACAAAATCAATCAACAAATATACATCTCTAGCAATTGGAGAAATGCAAATCAAAACTACCCTAAGATTTCTTCTCACCCCAATTAGCATGGCTATTATCAAGAATACAAACAATAATAGGTGTTGGCGAGGATGTAGGGGAAAAAGTACACTCATACATCGCTGGTGGGATTGCAAATTGGTGCAATCACTCTGGAAAGCAATATGGAAATTCCTTAGAAAACTTGGAATGGACCACCTTTTGACCCAGTTATCCCACTCCTTGGCCTATACCCAAAGGACTTAAAAACAACATGCTACAGTGACCAAACTACATCAGTGTTTATAGCAGCTCAATTCACAATAACTGCACTGTGGAACCAACCTAGATGCCCTTCAATAGATGAATGGATAAAGAAACTGTGTTATATATGCAAATGGAATATTACTGAGTTATAAAGAAGAATAGAATTATGGCATTTGCAGGTAAATAGACGAAGATGGAGAATATCATGCTAAGTCAGAGAAGTCAATCCCAAAAATACAGAGGCCAAATGTTTTCTGTGATAAGTGGATGCTGATACATAACAAGGTGGTGGCAGGTAACAGAAGAATGGAGGAACGTTGGATTGCGTAGAGTGAAATGAGGGGAGGGGAGGGGACTGGGGGAAGGAAAGATGGTGGAATGAGACAGACATCATTATCTATGTACATGTATGATTACCCAAATGGTGTCTCTCTGAATCATGTACAACCAGAGAAATGAAATTTGTACTCATATACAATGAATCAAAATGCATTCTTTTGTCATGAGTAACTAAATAGAACAACCAATTAAAACATCATAAAAGAAAAAAATGAAGTGCTAAAGAAATGCTTGTTGAATGAGTAAAGGCATGAATAATAAAAAGAAGAAAGAAAGAAAAGAAAATGCTTTCTTCCCATACTCCTAGATTGTCTCTTAGTCAGACAATATTTCCTACACCAAACCCAGAAAAAAATTTTAAAACACACATTTTTTTTTACAATTTACTCTTTAATGTCCAGTGACCTTTCAAATGTTTATACAAAAATGAATTGATATTGCTTATAATGTACCTCATGCATTCTTAACTATTGTTCTTCCTGTTTTATCATTTATTACTCTCCAGTACCTGATTCCAACACTCACATAAATAGATTAACCAATTTGAACTTTGAAAAGTTCTATGCATTCACCTTCCAAAAATCTTGATTTTTTTCTTTTTGTACTGATTAACTATCACCTGGATTAAGTTTTACATACCACTCCTAGTTCTCAAATCCTTCCTTACTCTTGAAGATGTTTATTAAGACATTTGCTTACTGTTTTCATGTGATCTTGCATGTAGGGCTGTGGCAACACTCACTTCACTGATTACAATTGTGAGATTATACCCAGAACCTCTTGGTTTATATTTCCACAAATAGCAATAAATACAATGATTTAAAATTAATGAATTGAAATCCCAGGAACTAATGTGTAGTTCTAGTCTAAATCTAGCATGCCTGAGACACAAGAAGAGCCAATGTTTTAATGTCAGTACAAAGACTGGAAAAGTCAAATGTCCCATCTAAAAGCAGTCAACCTTTTTGTTCAAGTCTTCAGTTGATTGGATGAGGCCTACCTACCACACCAAGGCCTACCACACCAAGACCTACCACACCAAGGCCTACCACACCAAGGACTACCATACCAAGGACTACCACACCAAGGCCTACCACACCAACGACTACCACACCAAGGACTACCACACCAAGGCCTACCACACCAACGACTACCACACCAAGGCCTACCACATCAACGACTACCACACTAAGGACTACCACACCAAGACCTACCACACCAAGGCCTACCACACCAAGGACTACCACACCAAGGACTACCACACCAAGGACTACCACACCAAGGCCTACCACACCAAGGACTACCACACCAAGGTCTACCACACCAAGGACACCATACCAAGGACTACCACACCAAGGTCTACCACACCAAGGACTATCATACCAAGGACTACCACACCAATGCCCACCACACCAAGGACTACAAGTAACCTTACTCAGGCTACCAAGTCAAATGTCAATCTCATCCAGAAGCACCCTTCCAGACATGCCTGGAATGTTTGGGCATTCCATAGTCCAATCACCATTATAGTGCTGTTCATGCTAATGATGTAACTATTTTTAAACAAAGAAACCTTGTGCTAGTTTTCCCATGTGTGAGTGCAAGAAGTGCATACTCTGACTTTTCACAACATTGCTGGTATTCTCAATATGCTATGAAATTAGATGCCTATAAAACAAATAAAAATTTGAATACCCTCACTGTAGACTATTAAGTAACACATTTCCTCCTCTGGATTGTAGCATCTGGGTGGGAAGATTTACAATGAATTAATATGTATATCCCTACACTTTTTGTCATATAATGTATGTTTAAAGGAATGAAAAATGCAGAATTTTATGCTTAAGACTACAAGTGTAAATTGTGTTTGAAAAGCAAGTGAATAAGTCAAGAACTCTCATTTAGCTTCTGGGTTATCGCTGAGATGTAACACTTTTTTTAAAATGATCTACTATGGATATTTTAAAAACTGAATAAGACAATTTATACAATATAACAAAAAGACCTTAGAAAATTCACAGGATACGTAGTCGGTCAACTTTACAGTTATAATTTATTACTATTATACTTATTATACTTAGTGGTAGCCAAATGATGAAATGAGTATGTTTCATTTGTCCTTAGTAAGTTATAGTGGTCATTATCACCTAAGGCTGTCCTAAGATAATACCATACACTAAGTGACTTAAGCAATATGAATTTATTTCCTCAGTGTTGTAGGCTAGAAAGTTCAAAATAAAGGTTCTAGCAAGGGTTTTGTTTCTGACAAGGAAACTTTTTCTTTCCTTTAGTGGATCATCTTTCCACGTCCTCACAAGGAGAAGAGGAAGAGTGATCTCCGATGTCCTTCCCTCTTTCCAGAAGGACACCAGTTCTAAAGTATCATAGTACCCTTTAAGACCTCATTTAATCTTAATCACTTCCTTCAATTAGGTTCCTTCCATGGTACCTGTGGGACAGGCTTTGATATGATTTTAGAGACATGTTTTTGTTCATGGTTAGGGGAAAAAGTGGTTACAAAAACTTCTGCCTAATCTTTAATCAATGTCTAATAAACTGAAGAGTTATAAAAACAACAGCAAATTATTTTAATGGTTTACAAATGAAAACAGGAATGAGCAATGAAGTTACAGCATGAATAAAAATTTAAATAATTATGTGTAACCATTACACCATCGTGACTGTGTTGTTCATTAACCCTATTAAGTCCCCTTTAATTTTTCTATGTATGAAGAAAATTCTTTAAATTCTTCATGACTTCTCAATGGAAAGCACAATCTATATACGTATGTGCATAATTTCTTTGTAAAGTATACAACATTTAATGTTTGAATATCACAGAAATTATTCTTATGCAATGTGTCACCTTTCATTATTGTCTAATTTAATTGATGAGTTTGATAGTAACTAATGTGATCATATTATTATGACCCAGGCCCTATGTGAAACAAATAATTTCAATGAGTAGTTCAAACCATATTAACCTGATTTTCTAAGAAAAGGTAATTATTTTTCTTGCTACAGAGATCTATTACATTGGTTTAATACTTGTTTTAGTACTCATCATTATGCCCTGCATGAAGATGATAATTCAGTTTAACAATGAATTATGTAGATTGATAATCTGAAAGGGTTAATAAAAAGTACCACTTTGTATGTACTAACTTTTGCTGATCTGAGAGTCATTTAAAATGAAAATCTTTTAAAGTGGTAAAAACACTAATTGTGATGCAATTTGTATTATTTATCATGAAAGAGGTAGTAGGGAAAAAACAGGTCTATTGTATTTCCTATTTTGAGTGTTGGGCACAGAATTGAATATAAACAATATACAAGATTATAAATCAGGGTTTTAAATAGTATCTGTTTGGGTGAAAACTGGAGAGTTTGTGTGTGGAATGGGAATGATGATTCTGCACTTAAAAATTGTGGAGAAATTGTCGATGCTGACACTTTTTTGAGGATAAGACCAGGATAATGGCTTGGAAAATGTATGCCAAATAATTTAAATTACATCAAAATACTTAAAAAAATGGAAAATCTGTGTAATAATAAGTCAAATTTTTTATGAAATTGGGTCAATTTCTAGAAAAGTATGAGATATGCTTTTAGAAATGTGGCATAATAAATAAACTATATCTTAATTGCTCTTAGAAATGCAGAATAATAAACTATGTATTTTAATTGATGTGAAAATATTTTCATTGGAGAAGTGTTTTCAAAATTTTTAATTTTTATAATTGCTTTGTAATAGAACTGATATTAGAGAGATGTGTAATTGTACAAAGATAAATTGGGGATATAGTTTAAAATTAGCTACTCTATATAACTACTAGTATATTGACAACAAATTGTATTATACATACAAAAATTTCAAAAGTGGGTGCATTACATACAATTTTATAGCATAAGAATTTGTGTATTTCTTCTGTTGACATTTTTTATTCTTTTCTATTTAATATTTTGATAATTTTCTAAGGTTCACTTTGATGGAAATACATGAATTGCAATTGGAATGTGTATTAGTCTTTAATCATGGCTGGAATTGCAGAAAAGAGATCTATCTGTGTCTACATAATGGTGTATCTCACTATTTTTAATTATTTATCTGTTTGTAAGTACCCGTGACTGTGTGTCTATAGGAGCACAAGAAGAGATTTAACTTACAGGAGTCAAGTAATATTGTGTCAAGTATAAGAACTTCAAAAATGTCACCTTTGCTTGGTGTAGTGACTCACATCTGTAATCCCAGTGATTCTGGAGGCTGAGGCAGGAGGATCCAAATTTCAAGGTCAGTTTCAGTAACTTAGTGAGATCCTAAGCAAATTAGCAGGCCCTAACCAGGTAGTGAGACCCTGTCATTGTTCATTTTAAATGACACAAAGAGACATGGAAGGGTACAAAGGGAAAGGAAAGAGGTCTATGGTTTGGAAAGCCATTTTGGTATAAAGTGCAACATAAAAAACATAACCTGATGGGGAAATTATAGTACTTGCTTAAAGTGGAGGAAAGTGATTCAATGAAATTATATTGTGAGTGCCTTTACCATAGTAATGAAACAGAACAGGTTTTAACATAACATTGCCCACTAGAGAATATAAAACATGCACCTGTGACAGAATAGCATAGAACTTGGCCATGTGACATGATTTGAACAATTAAATAGTCAACAAATTGGAATGGAGACTTTGAATATATTTGCAGATTGGACCTGGACATTTGTGTTTTAAGGCCCACCTTGGGACATTGCTCTCCAAGAAACATAGGAAAACACCTGAAGTAGCCATGAAATTTGAACAACAGTATGAAATTAGCTGTTTCATCTGACCTTCAGAAACATGGACAAGATCAAAGTTTATTATTGTTAAGTTTCTGAGATTTTATGCCTCCCTTTAAAAAATCATATACCATTATGATAACAATAGTTGACCAACACAACCATGGGCTATACTTGAAAGGAAAAAAAAGGTATTTTGTCTGCATTGGTCTTTGCAAGACACTTT
The DNA here is from genome assembly GCF_902686445.1 of Sciurus carolinensis. Taxonomy (NCBI): domain Eukaryota; kingdom Metazoa; phylum Chordata; class Mammalia; order Rodentia; family Sciuridae; genus Sciurus; species Sciurus carolinensis. Next base: position 24,855,577 of record NC_062218.1, on the reverse strand, counting down.
CATTTGATTTATTTATGTCTTTATTTCCTTTTATTTTTACACCATCCATGTTTCTATTTTTATTCTTCTCTCCCAATTTCGCACTTTCAAATAACCATTATTTCTAGATGTTTCCTATGTAACCAATTATTTAGCTTTTTAAATAAACATGTACTGTTTCTTGTGTATAAAATTTGAATTTATATACATATAATATATATTATGTCACATGCCTTAGTTTATGGTTTTCTTGTTCTTGTGCAATACATGTATGTGGGTATATAATTTCTTGTGCATACATATGTGTGTGTGTGTGTGTGTTTGTGTTTCATCCATATTGCTAGTGCATATCTAGCACATGGCTTCAATTTCCTTTATGGTATCCTAGACTATGCATCCAGAATATTTGTTTTCAGTTTAAAAAGATAAAAAGCTTTTATTTTCCTACATCCAGATGAATAAACCTTAAGCTTGTTCAATTCATGTTTTGGCATAACTATTATTAATATATCATAGACAATTTATTTCAGTTTTATTTTAGATTAATCAAATTGTAGTGTGCATAACTCTTAGTCTGACAAGAACTAGAGAAAGAAACAGGAGATGCCAAAATCCAGTAGTGATCTCTAGTCAGGTGGTAGAAAATGCATAATGCTTATGACAGAGACTTATTGAAATTTTATCTTTTATTCTTACTTGTCTCTGAGGATTTAAATGATAGAAAAGTTATCAAAAGTTACATAAATATTTCTTCTCACTTCAGAGTTTATTGATTCCATGAGCTGATTTTTTCTTAATCAAGATGGGAATAGTGAAGACAAATTTAAAATACATTTTCCTTAGAGTTCTCTTTAAATGATAATGGCACTTTTGGAGGACAGTGTGATTAAGTCATATTTTATTTTTCTCTGCTAATGAAATATTCTTTTAAAATGTAATTAAGATAATGCCTTAGACTATATTACAAAAAGCTTATCCTAATCTTTATGTCTTGAAAATTTAAAACATCCATTAATTTATTTTGAATATTAACATTATTAAAATTGACATTCACAGAAAATAGCTAGGCATGTGTTAGACCAATGGAAATGATAGATTTTACCATCTAAAAAATAAAATACCCTAGTAGAGTTTCTTTGTATTTGGAAAGACACCAGAGCAAAGAGAGCAAAGTGCCCCATCCTACAACACAGTGTGTTCAGATATTTAGGAATATCTGTACCATAATGTATCCTAAATACTCAAATTTATGATATGGTAGTTTTATTTGGCAGAGTATGACTGCCCAAAGAAATCTTCATCTGAATCTCTCAAATCTGTATCTTCCTCTACATTAGTAAAGAGATAGTACAGAGTGATTTAACAAGATCTTGAGATAGGGGAGATTACCTTGGATTTCTGGAGAGCCTGAGTGTGATCAAAAGTTCCTGATGAGAAGGAGTCAAGAGGCTTAGGGTTAAAAGGAGATATGATGGCAATACAAAAGGTGAGAGAGATGAGTGAACATAAGCCAAAGAGTGGAGACAGCCTAGAATGAAAAAGCTAAGGAAATGGACTCTTCCCTAGAACTTCAAGAAGGAACACAACACTACCAATATCTCCATTTTAGGAGTTTGTAATACAAAATAATAAATTTGATTTGTTTCATTGATGTGATAATTTATGAAATCAACAACACTATCATAGCATTTATAACATGAAGTTAGTACCTATAAAATTATTTATTATAATGTAGATATATATGGCTTTTGAACAAATGGGATTACTTATTCTACAGTGTCCTTGTTTAGAAAATTCTATTAGCTATTTTAAGAGTTTAAATTTTTCCCCTATTGAATTTTTATCTTTCAAACAATGTATATCTATATTCCCAGTTAGATTGTTTAGGAAATATTTACAATGTGACTTTTCAGATTTTCCTAAAGAGATGGTATCTATTTTCCCACTAAGTGAATATTGCTTAGTATGATATAAATGTGGCAGAATCCTGTCTTTATCATCAAATATAAAAAATTCTCAGATAATTTTAGTAGAGGTATATAATAAAGATGAGGAATGGCAGCAGATATCAGTCTAGACCAGTTAGCCGCTAGTTAGTCCAATGAAAGAACTACAGAGGTATGAATATACTTAGGTGAGATCACCAAAAACAAGAGCAATAGCTTCAACTAATCCCAGAATAAACCTCAGACAAACAAAATTCTTAATCTGTTAATAGTTGCTTAACTACTCATTGATAATTCATGAATTTGCTAAATAGCAGTAACTAACTGATATACATATATTGCCATGAAAATCATACACTTTTTATCGGTTGACACTTTAACTCTCCAAATTCCAAGATGGCTGAGAAGAGGGTGCAGCTTCCGAAGATGATATATGTCCAAAGCCTACCACAAATATGACCTTAAAATGCCATTCAACAAAAAGCAGAAGTTTTGTGAGAAATAACCTTTAGAATAATTCTCTGAGATGTCAGGTATATTTGTTACAACACACCTTATCCTATTCTTACTTTAAAGGTGTAGACAAAAATGTAGACATAATTTGTCCTAGATATATTATGACGAGGTTGGTCAACACTTAATAAACACAGTCTAAGGGTAACTTCATTTGTTTGAATGCTTTTAATGCTCTCAAAATTGGTATCAGTTGTATTTCCTAACTTTTCATTTTAAAAACAAGAACAATCTGTAATGCCAGCAGCTTAGGAGACTGAGGTAGGATGATCACAAGTTCAAAACCAGCCTCGGCAATTAAGTGAGGCCCTAAGCAATTTAGCAAGGCCCTGTCTCAAAATGAAAAATAAAATGGGCCAGGGATATGTCTCAGTGGTTGAGGGTCCCTGGGTTCAATCACTGGTACCAAGAAAATAAAAACCAAAACAAACAAACAAAAAATAAGAACATTAAAATAGGGGGAGAATGAATAAAATGGCTAAGATTATATATCTTGACTATTGGGTAAAAAATATTTATAATCAATTAATCACAAAATTTGTCTCAAAGAATAATACAAATTGAATAAACAAAGGTTGGCTTTTAATTTGTTTACTTTTCCTCAGTTCTATGTACATTACTGCACTCAAAATTCTTTACTAGATAACTTTGTGATGGTTACTTGGAACTGATTGAGCATCCTTGAGGAGACCATACCTGTTGTATATTGACTCCCACATACATGTACAATTCCTACACCCAGTGTGTGTCCTAATTTGGAGATAGGTTCATTGTAGATATTAATATGATATAAATTTAGAAAAGCACTTAAAGATTAGGGATGACCCTAAATCCAATTTCTGATATCCTTATAAGAAGAAATGAAGACAAATAGGATAAAGACCTATAATAATGGAGGCAGAATGTTGGAGCAATATGTCTATTTGCCAAGGAAGCCAAGGATCGCCATTGAGCCCCAGCACCAGAGTGAGGCATGAACAGGCTCTCCTTCAGAACCTGCAGAAGAAGCCAACTTTGTTGGCATCTTGACCAGACTTCTTCCCTAGAGAATTATGTGAAAAGAAGTTTTAGTTCTGATGGGCCACTCTTCTTGTGGTACTTTTTTATTGAATCCCTGGGAAACTAATATGATTCCCTTGACCTAAAATTATGCCATAATTATTTTTATTTTTCAGAAACTTGGGGATATCAGATCTCAGACTTATCCTTTTATTTGAACATGCCATTAGTCTCAACGAAATTTTACTCAAAGCTCTCTTAAACCTTCAAACTCCATCTCTTACACTTTGAGGTCTCAAAACCCTTAGCTATTTTCATCTGGTAAGTCACTAAAGGGTTAATTCGTCTTATTTCCCTCAATACGAATTTACTCTTCACAGTTCCTAAGCTCTTCTCTTGCTTTTGGTATCTTATCAGATGAAAACAACAGTAAGTAAGGTAACCTAAGAAACTTTAGTTTTCCAATTTTTTTTTCCTAAAGTTTAGTGGACATAATGTGTACATTATGCTTATAAATTTACAGAAACAATGCTTATCAGAGCAATGTATTAAAACATTTTCCTTCAGGCCCAATGATCATTTTCCAACATATTTAACTACTACTCACTGAACAAATCCTGAGACTTTATATGACACAAACAAAATCTACTGGCTGGGAATGTTCCAAAAAAAGAAAATAAAAAAAAAGCTTTCCTCATTGACTATCAACTATCATGGCTCTTTGAACTTAAAAAGTGCTAAGACAATGTGGACATTCTTATGTTCAGGTAGAAAAAAGACACATGCTATAGAGGAAATCTAGAAATCTCTAACAATATATCTTTAAGAATACATTGGGCTGGTGTTTCTGATTTTGGCCAATCAAACTTTGTAAAATTTGAAGGAAAAGTAAACTCTCATCTGAACTCAACTCCTGGACCCAATATCACTCCAAAACAACAAAAACCCTTTAAGATAATCAATACAAAATTTTATCATTTTGTGAACAAATAATGATATTTTTTCCGATCATCCAAACACTTGCTAGGAGAGATCAAATCTTGGATTTCTGTGGTATGTGGTTTGCCTCCTTTTTATAAGAACAATTTTTGAACAGGAAGTAATATAAAACATATAAGACAGAGAATAAGTGTCATACTTTATAGATCTCTGCAATTATTTTGCCAAACAATTAAAGTACATTGACAGATACTAAATATGTTTATTTCATATGTATAATTGTATATATATGTGTGTGTACATATATGGGGGGAGGATAGATTACTAAATAAGATATGCCTTATTTGATCTGTGTATGTGTGTTTAAGTGAGTGTGTGTGTGTGTGTGTGTGTGTACTTGTGCTCCTTTCAATTTATTGGAATAATGGTCAATTATAAACTGGTAGGAGAATAATTAGTTACATTCAATGGCATATAGTTCCAGATGTCTCATCCCAAGGGCTATTGGATCTGACTGCTGTACATAAGGAGCACTGCTAAGGAATATTTGCATCATTTATACTGGGTTATATTTATGAAGACCAGACTGAACTTCTGAATGATCATATGGAGGATAATTTCATTAGTTTTCTGACATCTGCTCAAACATATTTGCATAGAGACCACATGTCATAACCAACAGACAACCTGGTAGATATTGTTAGCTAAACTAACTGAAATGTGTTGAAATTCTACTTTATACTAGGAAAAGTGGATTTTATATAGTTATTTGTACAATAACACATATATACTCAAATATATGTGGCATATTTTAGGTCAGTAAAAATATTTTCTTATGAGCCTATAAAAATATAAAAATTTCAAATCAATTATACATATTTGTATGTAGGTTTATGTCATTTCCCCCCATATTATATTGAAATCATAGTTATTACTTTTGATGACATATACAGAGTTTGCTGGTTTGAAACTATTTTATGATTCCAGGTAAAGCTTTTCTAAGTACCACTTAATTTATTGGATACTTCCTTTTTAAAATTTTATCTGGCAATTTTCTCTGCTTCACTTAATATGATATGCATTTTCAACATCCTCATTGTTGTGATACCTCAAACATGTTGTAGTTCAACTTTTATTTGATCTTTTTCTCAAAACAAAAATAATAAAAAGAAAAAAAAACACCAACAAAAAAATCTCTCTTAACAAAATCTCCACTAACAGTCATAATGCAAAAACCAAAAGTCAATTCTAAGTCCTGAACTTCCTTAACCTGTTTCCAGTACTGGAAACAGGTGATCATGTATAACAGATTAGAACAAACTTTTAAAAAATTAAAAAAAAAAATAGAAATAGGTGATCACATCATAATTCTTGGAGAAACTACCTTTCCCCCAGTTTGTCGAACACTAGTTCCTATTCAGACTGCTAACTTACTGCACTAGCTAATACTTCTCTGAAATTTTACTAGACCCTCTTAATTTTCACAATTTAAATGGTTTTGTTTTCCTAGACATAGTCCTTATTCCTCTTCCATTCTCTTCCAATATTCACTCTCTGGCCTCTTTCATTAGCACATAAATGCTGATGATTGATAGTCTCTGATCAGAAATCCAGGCATGTATTTACTACTTCCCAATTCCATTTACATACACATATTTAATAACATCACATATAATACATCCATGCTTTTGAAATTCCTAACTCCTTACCACCAATGATCCAATCTTAGTATTGTTTGCCATATCTTCTGCAACAACTCAGTTTCAAGACACCAGTCTGTTTTTTCTAGAATGCTGTTATAAGCATCATCACCTGTACCCCAGCTGCTACTTTTGTTCTTCCACTAAAGTGTAGTTTCCACATATTACCCACAAAGGATATTTTTAAATAGAAATACATGTTGGGACTAGAGGCGGATTTATTTCATAGATTTTACATGCTCTCACAAGTGATTGTATTTCATTGATGGGTCAAATGTGTCTTTACTTTTAATATCTATTTTAATAAACCATTAATTTTACAAGTTAATGGAACTCACCATGCTACTTCCATCTATGCCTTCAGCATGCCTTGCTCATGTCCATTCACCCTATTTCCACCCTTATTCCCAACTCCTGCCACTCTTCCTATACCCTAGTAATCATTGTATCACTGTTTTATATTCAGGTTAATTTCTTAAACTTTTTCTTTTCATATATGAGAAAACATGCAATTATTATTTTTCTAAGTCTGGCTTATTTTGCACAACATGGTGTCCTTGGGTTTCCATTCATTTTTCAGCAAATGATACGATTTCATTCTTTATGGTTGGATTGTTTATAGCCATGTTTTCTTCCTCTTGATGAACACTTAAGCTTTTCTGTATCTTGCCTCTTGTGAATAATGTCACAATAAATGAGGAATACAGGCATCTTTTCTATACCATGACTTCATTTCCTGGAGTAGTATAGCTGGATCATTGGCAGATCTATTTTTAGTTTTTGAGGAATTGTCTGCCATAGTGGCTGTGGTAATATCCATCCCAACCAACAGTGTAGAATAGTACATTTTTCCTCTGCATCCTCTTCAGCATTTGTTATTTTTTGTGTTATTTATAGTATCCATTCCGAGGAGAGATGATTAATCATAATTTTGCCAAAATGTGATATTTACAAAAAATAAGACTGCTTTTGCTTGTTAAAAATATTACACTGTTAAAATTTAGTTATTTCTCATAATATTTCTGTTAATTAAGAAATAGTAATTTTTCACATATTAAAATATTTTACTTAAAATTTATTTCTAAGTTATTCTATTTGCAATATTTTCTGATTTGTATTTCTAGCATATTTATACTTTTTGTTTCACATCCAAATCCTGAATACCCTCCATCATTTTTCACAACTTTCACATTTTTTATTTTTAACTTAATCTATGATTACTACTTACCACAAATATTTTTCCAATACTATAATTAAACCATTAGTATAACTTTAAGTATAGCAAAACACAGCAGTGACTTATCATTTATAAGAACATATTTTCCCCATGATATTTACAGTGCAAATTAATTGAAATTCAATTCAAGAACAAAATATCACTATATTTTTCTTAAAGAGTATAGAGTGTCCTACTTAATCTGGACCCATTCACACTCTTCCTGTTCATATCCTGTTCTTTCTTTGATCTTAGTACATGGAACTTTCCATTTCCCTAAAAAACATCTCTTTTGTTGTCTTACCTTATTTTTTCATATATAAACAACTATACTTCCTGTTCTTCCTGTTACCATTTTCTTCCTGATCATAACATCCCTAAACTCCCCTCTTTTACCTCTCTGATCCACTGTTTATATTGCTTTTTGTGTCAAACGCTTCAGCAAGTTGATCTGACATGAGGTAAAAGATAATGGAAGACCATACTAGAAGGTACCACCTAGATTTCCCTCTGATCATGGTAGATCTAAGGACAGGAACTAAACCTAGATAAATATATCTGAGATTTACCAGATGTGGAAAGATCAATCTTTAAGCTAGCTACTTATTTAGGAAGCAATAATGTAATGGAAAAATCATTAATAGTGCTTCTCTGGAACACTATGCCATCAGTTAGTTAAATTAGAAAGATGCAATAAAGCAGGAAAGGTTCAGCCTAATAAGAGATATTAGAGTATTACTATTCCAAAAACTAAGAAAAATATGTGGTTAATGGAATTGTATACCATTAAGAAATCCCATCAGATGAAGACAAAAATGTGACTTAAGGATTTGACGAAACTCAGTTATTGGGTTAAAAATTTAATTGATTTTAGAGGTTTATTGGGTAGGGTACCCCAGTTTTAGTAGGATGAAAGGGGAATAGGAATAAAATAAGTTGAATATTTTTGTATTGGGAATTATACCCAGAGGGATTTGTTTAAAAAAAAAAAAACATGGCCAGTAGTTGTAGGACTATTGATAGTGCCTAAAATATATGAACTTGCTAATGAAAATATTAATAAAAGAAAATATTGTTCTTGGTTCTGAGCTCCTCCACAGTCTGGAGAAGGTATTGCATCCCAAACCATGTACTGATGATAGAAGTCTTTGGTAGAAGTAAAAAATTGTTCTTATAAACATAATATTTTAATGACAGAATGGGGGAACAATTTTAGTCTCCCTATTTTTTTAATATATCACAGTCAATGGAGTAAAGAGCATCAGCAAAAGAGCTGGCTCTAGGAAAGAGGACACATCAATATGTAATATATTTTCCACCTTTATGGGATGACATGTTGTGACTATCAGTACCTATAGAGGAAAAATGTCATTGGAAACTTAAATGAGTTATCATCTCCTTATTAAAATATAAGTCTTAGATAACTTAAAACAGTAAAATAGACCTGTAAGAATAAGATCTCAAGTTTCCTAGGAACATAGTAAAAGATTTGGACAACAACAAGATGTCATAAATAATTTGTTGTCATAACTTTTAAGTTGCTCACATAATTATTTTCTTCAGAGATATTTGGAAATTCAGTTAAAAAGTGCAATGAAAATCTTTTTAGTTTAATGAAGACTATGGCCCTGATTATGTATTATGTAAGTCATATGCCCCAAAATTCATCTCCACCAATAACCTCATAATGTGAATTTACTTGGAAATAGGATTTTTGTACATGTAATCAAATTAAGATGAGGTTGTACTGGATAAGGGTAGACTCTAATTAAGTGACTGGCACTTTTATAGAAGGGGACATGGTTATAGAGATACACAGAAGAAATATGGCCATATAAAGGTGGTTACAGAAATGAAATTAAGTTAGCTTTGACCGAAGAAATTCTACAGATTGCCATCACCGAGCAGAGGATAAGCAGAACCATTAAGGATTCTTGCCTAAAGACTCCGGAGGGACAACGGCCCTGTCAGCACCTTGATTTGGGAACTGAAGTCTCCAGAAATATAAGCTAACAGTTTTAATAAATTTTTGATTGCTCTAAGTCACCCAGGGTGTGGTATTCTGTTGCAATAGGAACTAACACAATAGTCATTTAGGAAAGTGACACAATCATTCGCATGCCTAGAAAGACAAGAGGCTAAAGTACATTCAGTAGGGTTTATTAGAAAGTAGTTACATCGTTCCATGGATTCTGAGTTAAGTAAAGAGAAAGAAATATATTTAAGGGAAATGTTAAAATGAAGTGGTGTTAAATGTTAAAATGAATCATCTATCCTAAAATGATTATTGAAGAAAGATTTAAAATGAGAAAGATACAAAAACCATCAATGACAATTGTGGCAGAATGCTCAAAACACATAATTTGGAAATATTGTAATGTCGTTTTAGTGAAAAGTTCTAAAATATGACCATGTGAGTGTTTTTTAACAGGAGGATGGAATGAAAAACCATAGGGCTTTGGAAGGTCAGGACAGAGAAAATGAGCAATTGAACCAGGAGCAGTGGTAAAATACAGGATGCTAAACATTCCGATGAGTATAGGTTGTTGTAAAAGTGAGGTCAGGTGAGACAGAAATAAGGAAACATGGTAGGTGGCTTACTTTGATTTTAGACTCTTCAAATAAGAGTTACATTAGACCAAAATTCATCAAGGAATATTATGGGTACATTTCCTACATCCAGGTTCTGATGTTAAAATATCTGACACTAGCATTTACACACAGATAACCATGATCTCCAATTTAAAAAGAAAATAAAAAACCAACTATCATTTGTTTAACCAAAGGAAAACATCAAGTTGTCAGGAAATTGATGATACAGTATCATCTTTTGAAACTTTAAGTGCTAAGTGTATTTTATCAGGGGTCATTACTTAGTCTGCTACTATTAAACATTTTTAAAATTAATGATTGGGGTGATGAACTGGAGTGTATCTTTATTAAATTTGCTGATGACACCAATTTAGTAGGACAATTAGCACATTTAAAAGCTGGATTAAAATTCAAAATGACCTTGATGAGTTGGAGAGGAGCCTGGATATAAACAAGATGAAGCTGATTGAGTTCATGTGCCGTAATTCATTTAGCCTATTTCACATTCACAGTGGCCAGACCATTATGCAACCCTGATCGGAACTTTTAATCAAAATAGTTTGAACAATCTGTCTTCATTGTAGTGCAGTCATAGCAAAAGTGAAGTCAAGAGTTTTGTGTATCCAACTGGCATAAAACCTGAGTTATTAGTTTAATCAAAGTGATGTAACTGCCAGGGATCTTCAAGGCATGAACACCAAGTTTTATTTTCACATAAAATTCATATGGAATACATCAGTCTTTCTGAGATGAAAACAACAGAAACCTACATGTTGGAGAAGCGGGAATTGCCATATAACCTGATAATTGTGCTAAAACAAATTAAAAAATGTGGTGTGTATGAATATAAGAGAATTTGAATAACATGCTATAATATATTAGTTACGGAATGTTCGGAGGAAAATGTCCATAACTTAATTATGGTGTCATAAATTTGCATTTGAATTTTCAATGGGTAAAGTGTTTCCATGTGAGTGAAGTGATTAGGAAATAGTTGTGAACATTTCAGAAAATAAGAATTGACTTCAAAATTAACATAGATTTTCTTCCTTCTTATGTACTAAAAGTCTTATTTTTTTGTACTATTTGAATTTCTTATATTTCCTTTTCTGGTGCAACATATAAAGAACTTGGAGATTTTTACTACCCTCCTCACAATTAGAGTAAATATAACCAAACTCAAAATTCTCAGTGCTTAGTTCCCTCAGATCACTGGTGTAACCAAACTGCAGTCCTGAAACCTAGAGATGAAGACAGATAGACATAGAATCAAAATTAGATATCCACATGCAGAGAAATAAAACTAAATAATTGTCTCTTACTAGTAACAATTCAAAATTGACTAAATCTTTAAAAGTGAGACGTAAAACTATGAAAAGCTAGATGAAAATACAAGGAAAATGCTTCAGGAGACTGGAAAGGGCAAGAATTTTTTGTACAAAGCACCTAAATCAAAGAAAACAAAAACAAAAGTAGACAAATCAGACTACATAAAAATAAAAACATTTTGCTCAGCAAATGAAATGATCAACAGAGCAAGGAGACAATGCACAAAATGAGAGAAAATATTTCAAACTTGACACCTGACAAAGGGTGGATTCCCTAAATATATAAGGAACATAAAAAACTCCATACCAAAGCAAAACAAAACAAAACAAAAAAAACCACATCGAAGCAACAATGGACAATGAACCTAAAAGACATCTCTGTAAAGAAGACATACAAAGAGCCCACAGGTATAAACAAGAATTGACGTTCTGAGCTAAACTGTATGTGACTTGACCAGACAAACTCCATTTTACCCCAAGATTCCATTTCATATGAGAAATGTTTCTCTCGTGAGAAAACCCCGCCTCTGCCACCTTCTCCTAAAGTACAGCCTGTTTGGCAAGGCATGGTGGTTGAAAAATATTTCTGTTATTCTTATACAATATATTATTAAGAAATGCATTTGTACGAAGTTCTCATTTTAATTCCCATTTTTCTTGGGCGGTGTACTGTACCCTGACCTGGGTCATTCTGACCCACTTCCTATGTTGCTATGACTTTGGCTTACTGGTAGCCTGTAGTTTGGGGATATAGAAGAGATACCCTTCCTTCTGCAAGGGGTCGAAGTTTGCAGAGGTGACTTGCCTGCTGCCATTCTGACCCACCGGTGAATAGAAGTTGCACATCTTGCTTCAAGGCTGACCTGGGTGATTTATTTCAAATGTGCCACAAAATTGACATCTCTAACTACAAGGCAAGTGAAAATCAAAGCCAAACTGAGATGTCATCTCAACCCAGTAGAATGACTATGATCAAAAATCTAAAGGTAACAGGTGCTGGTGAAGATGTGGAGAAAAGGGAACCCTTATAAATATTGGGAATGTAAATTTGTATAGTCATCGCAGAAAATAATAGAGCTTTTTCAACAAACTAAAAATATGATACAACAATGCCACTATCAGGTACACATCCAAAGGAAATGAAATCAGTATGTCAAAGAGACATTTATACTCCTATGTTCTTTCAGCACTATTCATAATATGCAAGAAATGGGAACAACTTAAATGTTCAACAACTAAAGATGGATAAGGTAAATATGGCACGCACGCACGCACACACACACACACACACACACACACACACATGGTGTAATACTCAAGCTATAAATAGAATGGAATCCTGTTATTCATGATAATATGGGTGGAACTAGAGATCACTGGGCTAAGTGAAATAAGCCAGGCACAGTAAAACGATTACCTCACAATATTATTCATGTGGATGACAAAAGTGGATCTTGTAGAATTTACAAGAAGAAAATGGTGGTTATCAAAAAAAAATGGTAAAATCAAGTAGGAAGAAGTGAACAAGAATAGAGGTTGATCAGTGGACACTCAGTTGTACTTCAATAGGAGGAAGAGGTCCTGGTATTCTATTGTACAGTAGGATGATACTAGATGATAAAAAGTACAGTTTGTTTCATAAAGCTAGGAGAAATAAGTTTGGATGTTTTCAACCATAAAGAAGTGTTAAATGTTTGAGGAGCTAAATATGTTTAACTTGATTACAAATTACACTATATATATTTTTGTATCAATATATCACATGGAACAACATAAACATATTTCATGTAGCAGTACAGAATAAATTCAAATTTAAAAAACCTCTTATAATTTATTAATGAGAAAAATAATTCCATATAAGTTGCCATCAGAATTAAAGATACAGTTCACCAATAAAAGATATTTCATTGACAATTAAGCACCATTGCATTAGTCACTCAGTGTTATTATTTATTAGATAATGCAAACTAAAATCACAATGAGGTATCTGTACACCCTTACTAAAATGACCAAATTTTAAAAGACTAAATCATTAACAAATGTTGATGGAGAATTCCCTTGCATTGCAATACAAAATGGGATAGCCACTTAAAAAAACAGTTTGACAGTTTTCTATAAAATTAAAACTGTCTTTACTATGGAATCAGCTGTTCACTCTGAAGTAATTATGAAAATAAAATATATGTAACCCAGAGACACTTACAAATTATATGTACCCCCAGATACTTACAACAGTAGTTTACTTTATGTTATAAGAAAACTGGGTAAATAAATTTTTGTGTATCTGCATAATAGAACACAAATAACATCAAATTAATTTCTGATTAATAAAGCAGCATTTGTAGTTCTCAAAGATATAAAAAAAATCAATGTCTGAACACTACAATTTATATAATTTTACTTATTACTGTCCCAGGAATCAGTTTATTCATTGCTAGTACACAGAGTATACGGGGAGAAGACTGATTACAGAAGGGCCCAAGGGAAGTTGTAGTGATGGAAATGTCCTGAATAATTACTGTTGTTGGAATTAAAGAATTACAAACCTTTAAAAAAATCATCAAATTACATGTTAGAAATTGTTTACATAAAAATGATACTTCAATAATTCCTGAATTAAAATAAATAAGGAGGTAAGCCATCTAAAACCATTGCTACAGTTTGGATATAAATTAAGGGTCTCCTAAAGATTCATATAGGAAGCCTTGATCTTCAGGGTGGCGGTATTGAGAGGCACTGTGGACCTTTACAACGTGACGCCTTTTGGTTGGTCCTAAGGTCATTTTAAGTCCATCTTGAAAAGGATTATGTGTAGGGATTTCAGGCCAGTCAATGTACAGAGAAGCGAAAATCCTTCGAGTTGAGCAAACAACTCAGGACAATAAAGCCTTCTGTCTGAATGGCTTAGAAAGACTCTGCAACTCCTCTGTCCTTGAGGCTTGGGGACAATTTCTTATTATAGAAACATTTGGCACTGGTGGACTCTGAGAAGCAAGCAAGTTATGTGATCTGCACATGTGCAAAGTTAACTGCATTATGTAACCTTATGTAACTTGGTACGACCTTGGAATAGATAGTAAAACTGAACTGACTTTCCCACAGGAGGGACTTCTTGCTCTATGCTATCCTGTGTGCTTGCCTCTATTTGCTCTCCCCTGAACTTTACAGCTGGACACCAATTAACCTTTACAATTATGGGACCCTGCTGATCCTCTCTCTCATTCTGATCTGGTTGAAAATATGAGTTTTTCTCTGTTCTGTACTGATCACCATTGCCATCAGCATCATGAGCTAATTTAGTTAAGCATTGACTGTCACTAGGTCTGTACTTTGAATCTCTAAATCCGTTGGTTGAATAAGTGTTTTCCCTTTATAAAGTTAAGTATCCCAGTTATTTCATTGCAGTGATACAAACCTAATACATTTAACTAATTCTAAGGGTAAAATATTTGCATTATTTTATATTTCCTTCTTTGCCAAATGCCATGACATAAAATAATAACCATTATGGTATATCCAAGAAAGATCTAATTCTTAAAGCACTAACAGGAAATGTGATCCTTCCCATTAATGAGATTCTGTTCTGTTAAATATCATTTCAAAAGATTAATTCAGGCTGGTGCCCCACACAGATTGTCTTATTTCTGCACATTTTATGCATGATTCCAGAATCCAATTTTAATTGCATTTGGGACTGTATTTTTTATCTTGTCTTGTTAATCATCAGACTCTACAGAACTTTATACAGCTCTCTTAATTGCCTGAAACATGGCTTTAGACACTGTTTCCTCCCTAGGATTTAGAAAATTCCATGTTGTATCATTAAAATCCTTTTATTCCACAAAAGTTCACCCACAAAAGCTTATATTTCTGTCTAGTATGTTGAATGTACAAAAACAGAGAACCTCCAATAAAAAGTAAATAGTATATAATCATTCTTCATGTGTGAGTTTGTGTGGTATACCACATGTGTGTATACACTACATTTCAGAAACGACATTGTTTTGGTATTTTATGATAAGTTATTCAAAATTATATAAAAAATGAATTATTTTCCTGTCAAATTTTACACTTTAACAAGAAAAAGTGATAAACTGAGTAAAATATTTAAGATGGCAAATAAAAATCTTGCCTTTTAATTCATGAATGATCTCTCTCACTCTCTCCCTCCACCCCTCTCCTTTTTCCTTTTCTGACCTTCTCTCCAAAAAGAAGAAAGACAGGTATTAATAATTAAATGGCACAACTGGAGATTTTAACCATGTAAGGTGGAAAGATAGAGCCAAAACAAAATGACTTTGTTAAAATTTTAGAACCAGAGATTCATTGTGTTGAATTTCATGGAAAATGTCATCATTTTTCCTCACTTTCTCATAATAAGTTCTGTTGACTTTCTAAAGGTGACAAAATCTTTTTGGTTTTGGATGAAAATTTAGTAGGACTGTCAGAAAGATCAAATTTTCCTCAAAGTATTATTCTTTGTCACAAAACTCAGAAGTACCAGCTCCCCTGAGGCAAATGTAAATAGTCTGCCAGTTTTTGAGTCTGTTTGCTCCAATGCTGTGTGATGCACTATCTCCTGGGAAACAGACCTGCTTCACTTTCTTCTCAAAAGATTTACTTTGTACTACTAAATGTTATTTTAGGAAAAATCAAGATGAAATGATTCTTAACAATTTAGAATGAATATTTTAAACTTCAGATTCTTTAATCTTTTCAGTTATCAATAAAGATCATTTAACTAGTTAAAAATTAAAACATTATAAATCAATATCAACAAATCAATTGGTTTTATGCCATTTAAAACAACTGTTGGCATCAAATAGTTATCACTTAAGAGAGGGATGAGATAAAAGTGCTTTATTCTCAACCAAATTATTATGGGGAAACAAATCCATGATTATTTGATTATTTCACAAGTATAAAATGATTAATAAATTATCCAGCATTTCTATTTGACCAAACAATAATATTGCCTCAGTAAATTATTAAAATCAAGGGTAAAAAGCAAAGAAAATTAAATTAAAATATATAAATATAGTTCCCAACAGATATACCTCAAATATAGACTACAGAATAATGTTTAAATTTGTCATAAGTTTTTTGACAGTAGACATCTCAAGAAGTGGGGAGTATTAAATAAAACCTTCATAGGGAAATGCAGGTGTTTTACACACACATAAATACAGTCTACACAACCATAGCCACAGGCATAGTCTAGGCTTCATTCAAATGTCAAGCCATGGAGATATTTATTAGGCAATTGTCATCTAATTTCATCCTTGAAGCCATACATCAATGTATGTGCTCTTTCACTTATTTAACAAATTGAGGGCACCAAGAATCATTGATTTAAATAGCTCACACAATCTTGTAAGTGAAAAGGTTGTATTTTAAACCAGATGTGACTTTATCCATGGTTCATGATATCACAGTTTCCCTGCTGCCTGCTACCTTACTGCTGGTCTATGAGAGAAGAGATGTATAAGTGGGAAACTAAACAAACAAACAAAAATACAATGGTGCACAATAATGTGGCTAACAAAGCATTTCAGAGTTTCACCAGATTGCACTTTGCTAATAAAGATACAGAAAAAAGTCTTACTTTTTCCCAAAGAAATCAATGAAGCTAGAGAAAATTTCTCACTTGTATTTTCCTCTGTATGTTCTTCCTGTGATTTATAATAATTTTTAAAATGGAAATGTGGATCCAGCAATAACAATAATGTCTGTGTGTATGAAATCAGCTCTGACATGATTATCTCAGCTTTATTCACAATATCCAAGTTATGGATTCAAATGTTTCTGTCAACAGATGAATGAATAAAGAAACAGAGCCTACTCAGGGATATGCAATGAACTAGTATTCAGTTTTTAAAAAAGAAGGAAATCCTGGCATTTATGGTAACATGGATGTACCTAAACATCATCATATCACAAGAAATAAGGCAGGCACAGAAAGCCAAACACCACAGGATCTCACATATATATACAATTGCAAAAAGTTAAACCTCGTAGAAGTACAGAGTAGAATTCTGGCAACAATGGTCTGAGAAATTGGGGGAATTGAAGATTTTGGTTAAATAATATGAAATTTTATTAAGACATGAGAATTAAGTTCTAGAAATCTATTAAATAGCATGACAACTGGAATTAATATCAATAAATTATTGTTGAAAATCTCTAAAGAGTATACTGCATGTGTGGTGTGAGAGACTCCACGTAAGGTCTCAGACAGGCAAAGCAAACACTCTACTATTGAGTTACATGACCAGCCTCTGAAGAGTAGATTTTTACATGTTCTCACTGCAAAAACAGATAAGTATGTGCACTAACGTGTATGTCAAATATTTCAATTTAGCCATTACACAATGTATACATATTTCAAAGCATTATGTTTTTATATGTATCTGTTTTATTTACTAAGAAAAAAGGAATTTAAAGATAATGAAACAATTTTGAATAATCAGATTTGTAATACAAATAAATAAATTAACTAATTACAAGTTAAGTAGTCATGTTCAGATTGGTCTAGGTTCAACTGCCAAAACCACTAAATTTTCACAATTTTTCCAGCCTTCTTTTTATGACCTCTCTAAATAATTTCATATAGTGTATTACATAACTAAAATTATTTCAACAAATTTTATTTGGAGAAAAGATTTTAATATCAATGAGGCATGCCTACTTTTATAATTACTGCATCATATGACAGTATTTAACTTCATCAGAAAATGCCAAAATGGAAGCTGGTTGTGGTTGCATACACCTGTGATCCCAGCTACTCAGGAGGCTGAGGCAGGAGGATGGAAAGTTTGAGATCAGCCTTGGCAAATTTCCCAGTTCCTGTCTTAAAATAAAAAGGTTTGGGATCTAGCTCAGTGGTACAGCGACACTGGGTTTGATCCCCAGTGTCACCAAAACAAACAAAAAATATAAATAAAAACAAAGCAAAAAACCCTTGCCAAGTATCTATCATATTTCAAAGTGCAGCTGCAAGCCATTTTTCCTTCCACAGCAACGTGTTAAGAGTCTTTGTGTTCATGCATTCTCATCAGCACATGGTGAGAAAAATATTTTACATAATTTTTATGTAAAAAGTGTACTTTCAGTGGTGTCTCATGCTGTTTATTTAAGGAAGTTACTATTTTTTGAGACATTTTAGGTTAACACAGAGTTTGAATGGAAAGAAGTGTTCCCATGTGCCCTGAGTCATGTGACCATACCACCTTGGTGTCTCCCAATATTGGCATCTTCCATTATTGTGGGGCCTTCTTATAATCACAAGTGAATATTAAAACATTATTATTAGTGAAAATCCACATGAATTTTCACTCTGTCTTGTGTCTGCAAAAAGCATTGACAAGTGTATAATGACATGTACCCACCATTATAGATGCATATCCAAAAACTTCATTGATTCAATTTTTTTCTTACTCTGATTTATACTTTTGGTAATGGTGTTTGTTTGCTAATAGTCCCCTTCCCCAGGTGAAATCACTGAGTCTGAAGTTTTTTAATGCTTAATATATTCTGTTTAATGAGACTTTACATTTAAAGGGAACTTGACTGAGTGTAGCATTGTTGGTCTCTTTCTAAGACTTAGAACTTTCTAGACATTTGTTCAATAGCAAGTTTTAATGCTTATTTGCTTAATTCACTTAGAGTTTTGGTTATTTGTGAAACCTTACAAGACTTTCTTGTAAGGTTTTTAGTTTCAAAACTTCTCTGGATAAGAATTCTTCCTGAAAACCCTGTGTGAATCACATTTACAGAACGCTGGTTTCCAGGCAAATGATAAAATACCAAATGTTAAACAGTTTTCTCCAGTTTGTTTCCTCAAAAAAGTTCCTAATTAAGTTTTATTTACTGTTCATGCATTTTTTAAATGGAATACACTTTTTATTTTTTCTCTGACTGAGGGTGGAACAAGAATGTGGAGCATTTTGGCATTTTTTGTTTGTCAATTTCTAAATAATGCCCATTACATAGATGTTGCTCACTCCTTACCTCTATGTTACTCAAATATATCATGAACTTAGTGAGCAGTTATTTCAGAGATGAACATGGTTGTAACATTTCCTACATCTTCACTTGTATACCTCATCTAATGTCATTTTTTTAACAAATTGTTTCATTAAAATAATTTCCACAACCCAAAGTGTACAATCTACAAAAGAGTATAATCAATCATTTTCTATCCTTTAATGATATTCATCAATTATTAACATTTGTCTCTTTAGCCTTATGTCTGGTGGAATATATTTCCTGTACTATTATTTTCTTTATGTTACTTTCTTTGTTTGAACTGGCTTGCCTTCAGTATGATAGTTTTTCTTGCTTTGTTTCTTAATAAATTGTATCTTTAAAACAATTGAATTTTTAAAAAATTCCAAAGCCTCAATAACATATTTTTTAATCAGAAAAACAAATCCCTACTTAAAAACTGTATTAGGTTTATTTTGTTTTTCACTTTTACTTTTAAGGAAATTATATCTTTGAACAACTAACTCGTCTCCAAACATCTATCAGTTTTTACTGACTTTGTTGGTACAGGCACTATGTTCAATTCTACTGCCAATACATCTTTAACCAGATGCATTATCTTCTTGAATGTTCTAAAGTACTATTTAGCATTTTTGCTGAGATCTGATACATCCATGTATTGATTTTAAAATCATTAATTCTGCAAATTCATGCACTAAAAATATCAGAATTTATGGAGGATAAAAGATATGACAGAGTAATTAAAACTTGGCAGCTTTATAATCTGGGCTTCAACTAAGCTTATAACTATCCTAATAATCATACAAGCATATTAAACCTCCACTGGCATTTCAGCCCAGGATCAGTCAGCTCATCACATGCAGACAATGCTGGGCTTTATGCCACTTCCTTGGAGACTGTTGAAAGGAGCATGGATTCTATCCCAATTAAAAATTTGATAGAGCCTACATTTCTATCAATCAGATTTTATTTAAGTATTTATTTTTAGCACAGGGGAAATATCCTTGCAATTATTTTATTTCTACTTACAACACCACAGTATCACCAGAGATGAACATGGTTCATGGTTCATCACAGGGAAAAAAAAAAACACTCTTCCTAGCCACTAAAATGAATACTATTGCTCTTAGAAAAGACACTTGGCAGAGAGTTCCAAATGTATATTTCCTTTTATTATATAAAACTTTTACATATGTTCTCTTACGGTTTCTACATTTTTGAGACTTTAAATAATTTATTCCTTCATATTTCCCTTTATTTATTATAATATTGCAATGATAGGATGGACATTAATAGATTCCCAATTTTTATAATCTGATTAAGAAGAAGTAAACCAAACCTGAAAAACAATTCCTTATTTTAGATGTCACAGCCATTTGAGAAGTGGAACTTTTAACAGAATCCGTGAAGAGACTGATATTTTATATAACATGTTTAGTTTCAATTTGAGTAGTGTATCATAAATGTATTAAGACCACAAAAAGAAGGGGGTGGATAATTGAATTTCTATAGAACAATGGCTCAAATACCATTAGGACTCCTTGCTAAATCTGTTCTGTTTTTATATGTGAATTAACTTTCAGAAACTCTGTCCTATATTTTGACATGTCACTGTCAAATTCTGAGTCCTGTCTCAAGAGAGACTGACCCTTCAACCCTCTACTTTCTAGTTTTCAAAAAACAAAACAAAACAAACAAACTTTTAGGAGTGACTTTAACCAATATGTGTTATGCCAAATTGAGTGGTACACCCTTGAGGACTACGCACAGTAAATTGGTGTGTTTGATTTTGAGGAAGAGCTGTTCCCCAAGCATAGATGTTATGCAGGCACACAGCCACCATCCTCACTGGTGATGGGCCACCTCAAGTTTTGGACACAGAGTGTAATTGCCAAACCTAGGGTGTGTTAAAATTCCTGTCTAATTTTCTTTCCAGTAGCTAATTTTGTTACCTCAATACAAATAGAACTTTCTTGGGTGGAGGAGTACTTACATCATTCCTAGGTGCACATATTTGAAATAAGCATCCTTTTTATTGGATAGACATAATCATCATACAAATTGAGTTTCTCATAGGATTCCCTCCTTCTTTCAAAAATGATTCATTCAATATAAGTCCAAATCCCAGGATGATCCATAAGACACAGTTGTGAAATGTGCAAAGAAATAATTTAGGAAGTGAACTATTAGTTAACTAGCAGTCATAGGACACCTCGGTTTTTACTTTGAGATGGCCTAGAAATAAAGCAAATTCAAGTGGAAAAGATATAGAGAATTGGAGAAAGTGAGATTCCTGATGATGGTTCTCTAACACCTGAATCCAGTTCTAGTAAAGTTTTAGTTTTCTGTTGATTCTTTGGGGTGTGTGTGTGTGTGTGTGTGTTTACATGTGTGCATATTAAGATCAATACATCTATTTCTTTTGTTCAAGTCAGTTTGAGGTTAATCCTACAGTCTAATTTTCTATGAAAATTTGAAACTTTGATTACTTATTGTAGATTTGTTTTGTCTTGTCATTTGACTAAAGAAGTAGAGAACACCAGTGTGGTTAAGTTCTGGTCCATAAAAAAGAATGCTCATGAACTATATCATCAACCCTATCTAATGCAAGCAGAAAATTGAATGTGCAAACAGAATCACTTTGGAATCAAGAATCAGAGGAGATACATGAAGTGGTGGGATGTAGGCAACCTGAGTTTGGTGCAACTTCTTAATTTGGCCATGATACTTCTAACTATGAAAAACCACATTTTTTGTCAGCATCTGCTGCATCTTTAGGCACTTCATACTTACATAGGAACTTGCAGTTCTTTCCTCCTTCCTTTAATTCCTCTAGTCAAGGTTATCTCTACTGATATTTGATATAACAAGATAAATGACTATGTATTTAGCATTTATATCATGACAACTTCCGCTCAGAGTGTTTACCTTCTACTTACACTAGCTTATAAACCATCAAGTTAGCTACATGTCTGTGTTACAAATATACTAAAAAGTATTGTATGTATATTATTTTTTTCTGGAATTAAAATGAAAATTTATCAGTTTACATTTTAATTAGAAACAGTAAAAAGAAGAGAGAGAAGTCTGAGTTTTCTTTGAAATTCATAGATTCTCTGAAAATGTAAAAATCACAGGTATATTGACTGATGGGTTAGAAAGCAAAGTTTTCTTTTTTAAAGTCGAGAAAACACTATATAAAACTAATAATAAAATCACATGTATATTTTTGAAAACTGTCATCATTTCAAGACCAATCTCTGAAATCTCTAAATAAATGATTATTGTGATATCTTTCCTTTGAAAAACTATATTCCACATCCCAATATGTGAAATGTTCGCGGGCTTATTCACTATATTCTCCTACAGGACTGTAAACTTCCAGAAAATTGATACTTTTGTAAATTATATTTCACAATGATACATGTGAAATGTCATTTAGTAGTACCACTGAGCATTGAGGATTTAAAAAATCCTTAATATGGATACACTACCTGATCAGAACAAACTATTTTAAAATTTATATTCCTATGTTATAAACTGCCTAAACTATTGATCTCACGGCTTTCCATTTTGGAACATATCAGTCTCAAAACAATTCCTGATTAAAAAACAATAACAACAGAACTGTTCAACTGGCTATGCAAAGTAAAATGTTTTGCTATTTGGGAATTCACTGAGATAAGTGCATTCTCTGGGGACGTTCAGCGTGATCCAATGCTGCAGCCTTCTGCCCACAGAGCATCACTGCAGTAACAGTCCTGCCAAATGTTCTCTGCTTTCATTTACACCTAAAAATACTGATAAAAATCTTCCTCTTAATATTACTCAGGAATGTGCATAGGTACATATTAGAAATTTTGAAACAAATCATACTTTCACTGGTAACTCATGTGACAAATAGTAGAAAACTTTTAAAAGTATCAATAAATGGCTTGAATCTGCATATGATTTTTTTTTCATTTTTAATGCTCTATTTTATATTGAACAGGCTTATTCACATATGCACATCCTGTTCATTATACTGCTTTCATAATCAGAAAAATAATGTAATTACCAGGGAAAGAATTTTTGAGTGCTTAACCACTGAGCCCCATCCCCAGCCCATCTTTTAAACATTTTTATTTTGAGGTGGGGTCTCACTAAGTTGAATAGGACCTTGCAAAGTTGTTCACTTTGAACTCATGATCCTCCTGCCCCAGCCTCCTGGGCCATTAGGATTACAGTGTGTACCTCAGCACCAGGTCAGGGAAAGGATTTTTATGAATTTGTGTAGATGGAATGATTTTGATAAAGTTTGGTATGAAAGAGAAGTCTTAGATTACTTGAACTTCCTGAAGAAGCTACTCTTGGTTTAGCAGAAATAAAAACCCAGGATTAAAAAGTTAAATATTCCTTTAGGTACTTACATTAAGAATATGTGGTCCAGAAAATGGAGAGAGAACAGAAAAACAAAAGAAAATTAGTTGGGACATCTTTACCTATAGTCACCACTGTGGCACACACTGAGTCCACTGTATTTCTCTACTCAAAGAAAAAATAAAGTGTGAAAAAAATGAAGGCTTTCTTTTACCTTCTTCAAAATATGCATATCTTCCTAGCAATTGAACTTTAGAAATTATAATGTAAGAAGAATTTGTGTACCTCATTCTGAGAATCACTGCCAATTGCTTCACCTTTCATCACTTCTTAGCCCTTTGATTTTGAGTAGAGCCTCTGAATATGACCGATGTCATTCTTGTGATTGTGGCACAATATGTGACGAAGAGATAAATGGGGTGGGTGCAATCTGATCACATGTGCTTTTTGCAGGCAGTTTCCTCCAGATGATGACAGAGGAGGAGTCAGGAGATTCAAAGCTTGAGAATGACTCATGGCGCTACTGCTGACTTTGAAAGTTCAGGGGGTTACAATGACTTTAGCAATGTTCCCATCAGCTTGACTAAACTTTAGAAGATTTCTTCTTGATTATAGGCCTCTGATCTCCCTTTAGTTAGAGCACTTATTTTAGGAGCTGTAATTGTAAAATCTCCCTTTTCCTCATTACAATGTGAATCCTCTACAGCCAAGAAACATTTTTATCAGAGACCAAGGAGTCCTCACATTGAGATGTAATCGTTAAAAGAGAGGAAAAAGCACTGCTTCCATGTCCTTGGAAAGCAGAACAGAAGGCCAGCTTCAAGGAGCAACGATCAGCAAACTCGATGCCCTAGTCCTACTGTCCAGCCCTTCCCCTGACATCTAGCACTCTTCCATTAGCTCAACCCAGAAATTAAAACCTTCCCACATTTTTTTTTCAGCAGAAGTAAGTTTAGCTTCTCACCTGTATGGCAATAATGTCTTTCCCCTACTCCAATGGTCTTGAATAAATTCTTCCTTTAATGTTTAACTGATCTGATGTGACTTTTGTTTTATGGAGCACAAGAACTGGAGAATGACATATAGGAACTGAGAGGGATGACAGAGGGCAGTCACATTTGAAGAGGAACCTTAATTTTCTAAGCTCAAGAAATAAACTACACCAACATTCCCAATGAGACTGAAAGTAGATTCTTCATCAGAGACTTCAGAGAAGAGCTCACCTTGAGTTGATCTGGTGAGAAAGTTGAACACACACTTGGGTTTCCAACCTGCAAAACTTATTAGAGTTGTTGAATTTCTGGAAATTTGCTATAAAGCAATAGAAACTGAATACATCTCATTTGAGTCATAGATACTTTTAACTTTCTAAATTGAATATACAGAATGTAATAAAGATTGAAGAGTTTTGGAATGCAATTTTGGCCTTATTCTAAATGGCATGGTCTAGTTATAGTTACCTTAAATAGCACAACTGAATTTTTTAGGCTACATTTTTACCTGATTTAGGTACTTAAATATTAAAAAAAGTTTTAAATTTTCATTATCTTTTTAAACCAATGTGTACATACAAGTCAGTTTATTGATCACTACATGTTACAAATATATATAACAAATAAACATAATAAAGACCACCTTAATAAAAGAAATTATAATGAAAATAAATAATTAAATAATCATATGTATTTTAAACTTCCCCAAGTTGTTAGATATGCATGCTGGAAAGTTTAGTAACTGACATGGTTTAAAATGGGAAAATAATTGCTGTTAAATTCCATTTAAGTAAATATTTTAAAGAATCTTTGAAGTATAATCATTAGGATAATTTGATGCAGATCAAATAAAGAAACATGAAACAAAAGTAATCAATTTTGAAAATTCTCCCAAATGCTCCAAAATATACATGATATGATGTACTTTAAATCGGACAATCTTTATGTAATAAATATAAAACCTTTCAACTGCTCATATCTGGGTTATGTTTATAAAGAAAAAAAGTCATTCATCAGCTAGAAGCGTTCTTATGCTAAGCATGTCTGTTGGTCTAAAATGAATGTAATTCTTTAGGCCATCAACTAGAGTACATTAACAAAATGATGTTTATCATAACTATGTTTAAAGCTGAAATTTTATGACTTCATTCATGCAACACAGAACAAAATCATCCAAATTATTTACTGAATCATAACCTAGATCATATTTCCAAGAATGCAGCATGTTTCTTTTCTCTGAGTATTATTACATAATTAATTCTGGGAACAATGCATTTTAAAGTGTGTTATACATTTTATTACAATGAAGGGCAACTGAAGCACTGGGCCTTGCCACACTTAACACACTAGTCCAAGGTTGGTGTTGCTTTGTAAAAGTTATTATTTACTTTATAACTGCTCACTTGTTATGAAATCAGACCTTGATCTTTGAGTATGTCACTGATTGCCCATGAACTGGAACTGAGAAATGATTTCCAAATTTTTGTTCTAATTTCCAATATCAAACTATTCGTAAATTGATACAAACAGGTGTATATCTTACTCTAACTAAAAAAAGGATATTTTTTTTTAATTCACAAAGAATGTCTGTGATGAAAATAAGTTTCCCTTTTTATTGCTATGTTCTTTTTTAGAGATTCTTATTTAAACTTTTAGAAAATCCTATTGCTATGAATGTAAATCAATGCTGATGGAATTCTAGCCATTTTAATAAGTAATATCTTCTGATTATTCTTATTGATCTACTGTCTCTTAAGCATCCACTGCACTCAGAGCACTATAACAAGCACTTATACAGCCCAGCTAAAAAAACATATCTACTGTGTTCCCAGAGAAAACAGCGCCTCAACAAAATGTGTTTGTGGACTAGAATTCATTAATGCCTACTAAGAAAAACAACCAAGTTGTGTTTTTTTAGAGATTAAGAGGAAAATGAAGATCTAGCTAGAGAAAATAAAAAGAGGAAAAGCATGGGGAAATATAGAAAGCTGGCCATAAATTGAATGATTTAAAAATTGTATTATCAGAAAAGTGCTTAACTATGACTGCACAATAAAAATCACCAGTTATTACTACTGTTTAAATTATTGATATTACTTTAGCATGAATATTTACTGTTTAAAAAGTTAAGAACTTACCTCACCATCTGCCTTGCAGTTGTGAATTTGTTTAAGTATTCATAGATTCATTCACTCACTTAAATATGACATTTAGGTTCACTACCTGCAAAGTCCTCTACTGGGTAGTGTGGTGAACAGGCCACAGATGGCCACTGCTCTCATGATCCTACATGCTAATCGGATAAATTGACATAATAAAAATACTTAGATAAATTAGGATACAGATCTGACAGATCTCCAAGAGTTAAGTAGACTATGGAAATAGACTAAGAACAAGTTATATGAAAGAGAGAAAATAGCATTGGAACTAGACTCAATTAAGAGAATACTTTGCAAAAGGAAAAATATGCATGAAATACCTGCACCCAAGAGAAAGACACCTGGTGCACTTTGGGGATGAAAACATGTCAGAATAATAGCAACCCTTTTTCAGAATCTTGAGAATGGTGCAAAGAAAAAGCTAAGAAAGAGACGTGAGACAGTAAAGACATAAGCCTTACACACTAGGGTAATGGTTTTAGACATGAGGCTGAAAGCACAGGAAATTGTTGCAAGCTTTTAAGCCTGGCAGTGACATGATCTGTGAGGTTTATAAGAAGAAAACTTTGGGTCTGTATAGAAATTCAATTGTTTAGGAGTGGAATAACTGTATGGAAACTCTTCAGGACCTAGTACAGTTACAGAGGCAAGAGGTGGTGCTTCTTAAAGAAGCAGTCAGGCTGAAGAGAATACTGTGTCTTAGAGGAATAACTTAATATCTTATGTAGACCAGGATGTTGAATGATCAGATATGCCACGGTAGGGAAATGTAACCCACATGATGACAATCAAATGACATAATAGATTTGGTAGTTGGTGGTAACATTTACTGAGTTGAGGGAAACTAAAGGACCATTAGTTTGTACAACTTAAGGGATAAATACAAATTTATTCAATATCATGCTAAAATATATATAAAGTACTAGAAATTAATTCCATTTTGTGTTATAGAGAGAGTGTATGCAAAATCATTAGATTGGATCACATTAAATGAGATCAAATTGAATAAGGAGACTGTGTAGAATAGGATAAAGGAAGAAAAAAGTTGTATGGTCCTCATTTTACAAAAATGAGGTATTGGAAATATTTCCACAACAAACTAAGACTTACAGTGAATTGGTATAAAAACACATCGAAGTAAAATTAAGTAAGGACATAGAGAGGAGTTTATGGAGAAGGGAGAAGCAGCAACCCAGTGAATATTATGAGTATTCAAGTAGGGTGAGCCAAAAGGTATGCAATAAATTAGCATTATATAGTTTATTAATGAGTTTATCAGAAAATTTGAAGAGGTGTTATAAAATAATACATATAAGATCAAAATGGGCCATGAATAATTAAACAATGAAAGAGTTTACATAAAACAATTAATTCTAGAACTTTTCATGTAAAGAATGAAGATAAATTGATAGGAATGGCATGCAGAAGAGAAGTTTGGCTCAGGTGTTTCAATTTGGCCAGGGTATCAGTGTTCAGAAATAGGTCAGGGTATTAAAATTAATTCTAGAACTTTGCATGTAAAGAATGAAGATAAATTGATAGGAATGGCATGCAGAAGAGAAGTTTGGCTCAGATGTTTCAATTTGGCCAGGGTATCAGTGTTCGGAAATAGGTCAGGGTATTAGTGTTTGGAAATAGGTTATGCAATAAAGTGTTTTCTTGTTTTCCAACCTGCAGAAGGTGCTCTGTTATATGAGAGTAGTCTCACTATTAATTTTATGTATCATTGACCTTTTCAGTATTTCTGCAATCTCCAATTGTTTTCCTTCTCTGTTAGAGAATCATACATAACTGTGGGGTTCCTTTTGACATATTCATGTATACATATAACCTAATTTCCTCTATTTCATATATGACCCCTTCCCTTCTCTCCTCCCTCCACCTGATATACCTCTATTGTTCTTCCTTCTATTAATTTACTTTTTAAATTTATCTACTATAGTTATACATAAAGGTGGAATTCATTTTGATATACTTACATGTGCACATAGCATAGTTTGGTCAATTTCATTTCACAGTACCTCCCCATTTCCATCCCTATTCCACTTCAATCTTCAATAATTTCTCTTTTCAATTATTCTCCCTCATATTTTCATCAGATCCCTTTTTCTTTTAATGACTTAGTTTTCTCTAGTTTTCACATGTGGTGGAAAACATTTTATCCTTGACTTTCTAAGTCTGGTTTATTTCACTGAGTATGACATTCTCCAATTTCATCCATTTCCCAGCATATAACATAAATTTATTCTTTAAGTATGAGTAACACTCCATCATGTATGTGTACCATGTTTTCTTTTATTTGTTCCTCTATTGAGGAACACGTAGACTGGTTTCATAAGTTGGCTATTGTGATTATTGTTATCAACATTGACATGCTTGTGTCACTTTAGCATGCTGATTTTAGTTCTTTTGGATAAATATGAAAGGGTAGGATTACTGGATCAATGTTATTCTATTCCCAGTCTTTTGCAGAATCTCCATACTGATTTCCCAAGTTGTAATAATTTACAGTCACATCAACAATGCATGAGTGTACTTTGTTACCCTCATTGTCACCAGCATTTATTGTTATTTCTATTCTTGATCGTTACCATTATGACTAGAGTGAGATAAAATCTTGGTGTAGATTTGATTTGTACTCCCAAGATTGCTAAGGATATTGAAGACTTTTTCATATTTTTTGTCCATTTGCACTTCATCTTTCGAGAAATTTCTACTTAATTTACTTGCCTATTTATTGATTGTGTTATTTGTTTTTGTATGTTAAGTTTTTTGAGTTTTCCATATATTCTGAATATTAATCTCCTGTTGGAAGAGTAGCTGGCAAAGATTTTCTCCCATTTTCTAAAGCTCTTTCTTCACACTCTTTAATTGTTTTCTTGGCTGTGCAGAAGCTTCTTAATTTGAAGTCATTCCATTAATTGATTCTTGGATTTCTTGAGCTTTAAAAGTCCTATTAAGGAATTCAGTGCCTGTACCAATATGTTGGGAATGTTGACCCTGTGTTTTCTTCTAGAAGTTGCAGTGTTTCTAATTTGTAGGTCTTTGATCCACTTTGTGTTGAGTTATGTGCAGGTTGAGAGATAGAGGTCAAGTTTCTTTCTTCTACATATAGATTTTGAGTTTTTCCAGCTTCATTTGTTTAAAAAAGCTATCTTTTCTCCAATATATACTTTTGGCAATTTTGTCAAGGATCAGATAACTGTATCTATGTGGGTTTATTTCTGTGATGATTGCACATATGTAAATTTAACTCTGAAAGTTAGAAAATAGTCTGACTTTCAATAATATGTATTTTGACTCTTCCAATATTTCCGATGTTCCCCAAATAATTTTTAAGTTTTGGTTCATGTCATTGGACCTTTCGTTAACTAACCTTTCCCTCTTACATGATAAATGATACCATTTTTAACCAAATTACAGATAATTTTTAAATACTCAAAATTTAAAGTTTCAGTGTTTAACAAAACTTTAACAAGGATTTCTGGTCAACAGATCCATACTTCAATTCAGACACTGAAATCTTTAAAATGCATCTTAGCCAATATCGGTTCCAGAAATTCTTAACTGACTTTCAGCCAGAGGTATTCTTTATGTGGCTACCTGTGATTATTTCTTCACCTTCAACCTGCTGCAGCAGCCAATCTGTTCTGCTGCTGATAGGTTTATTGATTGTTCCCCTCAATTTGTTATTTAGCCTTTCCAATGACAGGCATTGGACCAAAGAGAAAAACATGAACCAAGAGTTCTAGATTTTGATCTTCACTTGAAGGCTCAAGATTTAACAAGCATAAGATCGTATGTAAAAACATAGCTAATCTCATATTTTCCTACATTGATATACTAAGCAGCTTTGTCTTTCAGGTGCTGAAGTTCTCCATTCGCATTTCAGTCTATGATTTTAATATTGGATTTACATAAGTGCAGGACCCACTTACTACATTTTTAACTTAATAGGTCTCACTCCCTATTAAAAAGAAGGTGAAATTAATCAAAGTATTTTTTTCAACGTATGCTTTTCAAGTATGCACAAATATGTCACAATGAACCCCACCATTATTATTATTATAATTAATATGCACCAATAAAATACATGAAAAAAGAAAACTAAAATCATTTTCATAAATAGACTATAATTTCTCCATAAGAAGAGTCAACTGCTGGCAGTTATAAAATAGAAAAATTTCATTTTCGTTCTCTACATTAAGTGGTCCATTAGGATTATAGTCCATTCCATTGTTTTATAATTGTTATACCACCTTACTTTTGAATCAGTTAGCAGATCAAGATGATTTTTTAAAATGTGGTGAAAAGGTGATATACTTTAAAACATAATAAAAACTTTTGAGGTAATATAGAAGAAAAGGCTAAATTTATTCTGAGAATATAAACCAGAGATCTGGGGTTGTAGCTGAGTAGTACAGAGCATGCATATGGTTCCATCTCCAGCATATGCACACACACACTCACAAGTGCACACATGCAAACACTCACAAAATCTCTCTCACGCATCCAGAATAAAAACCAGAGAAATCTGAAAAAAAAAATGATGAAGATAAGTTTTACTTCAAGAGAAAAAAGTAATAATAGAAAGTGAGAAAGTAACTCATTAATACACTAACTCTTGCCCTCAAATGTTAGAATTTATTATTTTACATTTAGTAAATTCTTCAGAAAATAAACAAATCTCAAAGTTTATTTGCATTCTAAATGTAAATCTGCTTAAA